>NC_000078.6:20756666-21445000 GCF_000001635.26 Mus musculus | reverse complement strand
TATACAGAGAAACCCTGTCTCAAAAAAACAAAAACAAAAACAAAACAAAACAAACAAACAAAAAAAGTGGCTTCACCTTTAATTTGGGAGGCAGAAGCAGGAGGATCTCTGTGAGTTTAAGACCAAGACCAACCTAGTCTACAAAGCAAGTTCCAGGACAGACAGAGCTGTCTTGAAAAAAAAACCTCAAAAATAAAATAAAATTTCTTCCGCAGTGCCTGGGTTCTGCGCTGTAGCTGTGACTGTTGTCCAGAGCTCCAGATAACTTAGCTCACGTGGTTTAGCGGGTTTCTGGCAAGTCTAATACACATCAATGTACTGTCAATAAATCTCACGATTTCAATTAGTGCAAGTCTCTTTCCGTTGTTTCTGACTAAGAATGCCTTCTGATTCGGTCTTCATTTCCTACTTCCATCAAATAGAAAATTGAAAATCCATTCCTGCTGAGACATAAAGGCATGCATTCTTCTTTGTACAAGATTTTACTGCTTGCAATATTCCTTTTTCATTATGCAGCCCCTCATCTGATTTGTTAAATCAAAGCATTCTGACCTACACATTTTCATCATGTCCAGCTTAAAACTAAGAAAAATAGAGCTCAAAGCAGCTCAGGGAGTAGCCCAGTTTAACACAGTAAATTAATGTGTCTCCTGGAGCTGCTATCTACCTTAACCTGCTTCACTGGACATGTGGGCACTAAGTGGAAATAGAATGTCAAGGCAGGGGAAGGAGAGATCGTGGCAATGATTTCTGCCAGGTAAAATGGAAAAAGATCTTGAACACACACGTGTGCGTGCCCCTCACATGTGTGGGTGTGTGCATGCCCTCCACATGCACATTGTGCATGCACGCACACACACACACACACACACAGAAAGAGAGAGAGAGAAGCAATTTTTTCTCTCTACATTCCCATTACAAGGCGCTAAGCCTCCTGTGAATTAGTTAAGAGCCACCCAGCCAAGCAGAAGCACACCTCTGATGAGCTTCTATTTTTGTAACACTAAGTGTTCTGTCCAAATGGACTTGAACTGTTCCTCCATGGGCAGAAATGAGTCACACCTGGAGACTGTGGCAAAGCGAAAGGGACTCAAACCCCAGCCTAACACACAGCATCACTACCTCCAGCTGAAGGGCATCAGGGATGAATACAGGCTTAGCTCCCAAAGAGCCTTTTCACTACAGATGGCTCCCAGAGTCTTTTAGGCAGAGTCCTGTCATTTTAAGGTTGGCACCTGCTTCTATGGCTACTGTTGGGTCTGGCCCCCAGATGTGATGGGAGGAGAAGCACATGATACCATGTAAAAGTCGACTTCCCTAATATAAAAGGAGTCTGGGATTAGCCAGGCCTGGGGATGGAACGGGAATATATACCAGCTCAGGATTCATCAAGAGAGAAGTCTGAGACAAGGTTGTTACCTGGAAAATGGTTCCAGGAATGAGGGAGGGAGGGACTTAAAAATAAAAACCATTCCAAAGGAAAATAAAACTCTGGGCAGTGGTGGCATACATCTTTAATCACAGCATTCAGGAGACAGAGACAGGCAGGAATTTGTGAGTTTGAGGCCAGCCTAGTCAGGGAAAGGGTCCAGGTACACCCAGAGCCCTCCAGGAGCCAAGAGCAAATCCTGCTCGCCATGTGTTTTCTGGAATGTTCCTGGGAAGTGCATCCTGACCATCTTTCTTCCTGTTTCTAGACCTCTCCAGAGGCTCTAGTAAGGAGTTTTTAAAGTCATCTCTACTGTTCAAACAGTTACTGGAGACGGAAACCAGAATAAAAAGTTTGGACTCAGCACCTATTTGACTGACAGTTGTGCCTCCTCTTCTGCAGGTCTCAACAGAGAGACTTAAAGTTGTGTCATGGAGGTAAGAATCCAAGAGTCATCAGGTCTGACCTCTCTCACTGCCACTGGGAGCTTGGCTCTTCCTCTCCAGCATCCTGGTCACCAGGCAGGCCAAACTGGCTGGAAGTGTCACTAATAACAAGCCATTCACTACCTTTTAGGCAAGTGTCTTCCATCATGGATCAGCTCTTCCAATACTGACATGCAGTCTCTCTACCTAGACGTTCCTTCTGAAATTCTCGGGAGAAAGCTTGCTTCTCTTCCAACACACAGCTCTTTGGCCATTTGACAATACTTTGCCCATCCCCATGGTGTGGTTTAAGTGTTTCATTGGCCTATTTTAAAGTTCCTCATCAACTCTGTTGTGGTGGTTTGAATAGTTATGGCCCCATAGATTCATGTGTTAAAATGCTTGGCCATATTAGGAAGTGTGTCACCGTGGAAGTGAACTTTGAGGTTATATATGCTCAGGCTACACTCAGTGAGACACAGCCCATTTCTGCTGCCTGCAGATTAAGATATAGAATCTCAACTCCTCTTCAAGCACCATGTCTGCCTGGATGCTGCTATGCTTCCCACTGTGAGGATAATGGATTAAACTGTAAGCCAGCCCCAATTAAATGTTTTCCTTTTTTTTTAAGAGTTGCCTTGGTCATGGTGTCTCTTCACAACAATGGAAATCCCAAGGCACTGGCTGTCCCTATGCATATGTTTTGAAAACCCACGTGCAGAAGAGCACAGTTGTTTAGGGGAGTAGAATATTTCAGTGATGTTGTATGGTGCTTAAAATGTGAGGTAGCAATCAGCACTAAGCAGTAGTGGAGAAGAGCAAAAGAAATGACAAGGAGAGAGGAAGGGGAGAAGAGGGAAAAGGAGGGAGGGAAGAGAGATGGAAACGGAAAGAGAAGAGAGATGACTTCCATTCAGCAAGGCTATCCAGGTCTAGCAAAGCTGTTGCTATGTGGCTAACCTGCCTCCCTGTGGTGGTTTAAATGAAAATGGCCCCTATAGGTTTATAGGTAGTAGCACTATTTGTAGTGGCCTAATGTTGGAGTTGGTGTGACTTTGTTGGAGGAAGTGTGTTGTCACTAGGGGGCAGGCTTTCAGGTCTCAAATGCTCAAGCCAGGTCCAGTATGACACTCACTAGACAGTTGAGCCAGGTGTAGAGCTGTCAGCTCCTTCTCCAGCACCATGTCTGCCTGCATGCTGCCATGACAATAATGTGCTAAACCTCTGAAACTGTAAGCCATCCCTGATTAAATGTTTTCCTTTATAAGAGTTGCCATGGACGCTAGGCCTTAGTGACACTCATCTTTAATCTCAGCACTTGGGAGGCAGAGGCAGGAGGATGTCTGAGTCCAGCCTGGTCTACAGAGTAAATAGAATAGTTAGGGCTACACAGAAAACCCTGTCTGGCAAAATTGAACAAAACAAACAAACAAACAACAACAAAAAGAGTTATCAATAGTCATAGTGTCTCTTCATAGCAATAGAAACCTTAACTAAGATACTCCTGAGGTTGGGCTGGGCTGGGCAAGTCTGGATCTCAGAAATGCCTTCAGCATCTCTGTTCTTGTTTCCATGGAACTGACCCCTGGGCAGAGAGAGCAGTGTAGTGCAGAGAGCACTGCCCAGGAGAGTTTTCAGTAGTCCCACTCAGCAGTAGATACATCTCAGAGAGAGACAGAGAGAGACAAAGAGAGACACAGAGAGAGACAGAGAGAGAGAGAGAGAGAGAGAGAGAGAGAGAGAGAGAGAAAGAGAGCAATGTAACCAATACACTGACACCTTCTCCCCCCCAACTTCGGCATACACAAAGAGGCTCACACAAAGACAATCTCGACACCATGAAGGGGTCTGGAGAGAGAGCTCTGTGGTTTAGACCATTGATTGCTTTTGTAAAGTGTTACAGGATTTTTGATAATTGTACATAGAAAACCTAATTGTTAGCAAAATATAAATGCTTAAATAGACGGCAGAAGTAGTTAGGTGTGTCCTGAAGAGACAATTTGGGTGTGGCTCTAAAAGCCTCCACAGTTAAGAATGCTAAAGAATGACAAGTTCCTGCCTAGGGAAGTTACTTGAAGAGGGGTCTTGTGGTCTTAGATCTGTGACCCAAGTCAAAGTCCACTGGATGACCTTGAGATAACCCACCCTAAAGGTGAAAAGGTTCGGCACTACTGACTTGGCTTGGAGTCCCCACCCCATGATGGGGTGTAGGGAAGGAGCTAGAGACTTCTTTGATGAGCAACAGGACCTTTGAGAGTTTTTTCTCTCTTCTAGCTTAGAAGAGCCTTTATGGAGGAGTTCCAGGTAAGAGAGAGTGATTCTTGTTTTGTTTGTTTGTTTGTTTGTTTTTTCAAGACAGGGTTTCTCTGTGTAGCCTTGGCTGTCCTGGGACTCACTCTGTAGACCAGGCTGGACTTGAACTCAGAAATCTGCCTCCCAAGTGCTGGGATCGAAGGCGTGTGCCACCACTGCCCAGCAGAGATAGTGATTCTTTCTTTGGGCTTGCTGGAACAGAGAACCAGGACACAGGTAAAACAGTATTGTAGAAAGAGAGCTTAGGAACCCTCAGGCTTGGAAGAGCTCAAGAGAAAAGAAGTATTTCACAGAGATTTGTAAAGAGCTAGCAGGTAGCCGGGCGTGGTGGCGCACGCCTCTAATCCCAGCACTCGGGAGGCAGAAGCAGGCAGATTTCTGAATTCGAGGCCAGTCTGGTGTACAAAGTGAGTTCCAGGATAGCCAGGGCTACACAGAGAAACCCTGTCTCAAAAAAACAACAACAACAACAACAAAAAGCTAGCAGGTTACTTGTAGAATCAGGCTTGTAAACATATTTTGTATATAGTTAAGGAAATAAATTTACCGCACTGTGCTAGCAGGTTTTTACCTCAGTTTATGCCTCTCATGTCTTTATTGGTATAAATATTAGTTGATTCAGATGGGTACATATTATAGTACCAGACCCAGATTTGATTGCCAAGACCTACATGGTAGCTCTTAAACCATCCATAACTAGTTCCAGGGTATCTGACACCCTCTTCTGACCTCTGAGACCACTAAGCACGCACCTGGTGCACATACTTACAAGCAGGCAAAATAGCCATACACATAAAATAAATCTTCAAAAAATATATCATGCCAAGAACATTATCTTGGTTAAACAAAATCACAGCAAGACTATCTCATGTGTTCCTGCCCACTCCCCAGGAGATGGAAACTGAGAAACAGAGAATTGGCTAAGCAGCCCAAGGTCACACGGATAACAAATGACAGTCTCCAAATTCAAGTATTGGTTGTTTACTCTGTAACACTGACACTCGGAAGCACTTGATTTCTACAGGAGTTTTCCTCCCATACAAAAGAAATGCCCCGTTTAGATAACAATACAAATAATCTGTGTGAAAAGTCGTTCTGTTCCATTCCTGTGCTAACTCCTCTGTCTGTAGATCTCACGAACACAAAGCCTTTCTCAGACACCTGATAGAAGCCATGAAAACATCTCCCATTGTCTTTTCACTGCTGAGCTGCTAAGCGGAAAACTGGTGTGCCAACAAAGATTGGCTCCGAGCACCACATCTATATGAAAGAACAAATGCTTTATTTTAAAAAAGAAAGAAAAAAAGAAAAAAAAAAAGGCGTTGCAAACAGAATACAAAATTACATGTTCGCAGTAATCACTGCTGAGTTAAATCGCTGGGCTCGGAGATGAAGACTGGAAATGAAAAATCAGTTCTAAGCAACAAGATGATTTGTCTTCGTTAAGAATGTATTCAGGGTTTTTTATCACGTTTGTGCCATTAAAAAAAAGTGGATCTGAAATACAAAAGATCTCCAAGCAATGCTATTTACCTAAAATGTAGCTATGCTGATCTCTGAAGCATAACAGTTGACCATGTTTGACCTTGACCGGTGCTGGTAATGGTCACCATAGTGATAGATGGGTGGGGGAGGGGAGAGCTGTCATTCCACCCTGCAGTTGTTGGTACAGTGTAGAAATACTGTAACATTTTGACAACAGAGTGTCCCCAGCATCTCCTATTTTGTGAACCTCTTCTGCAAGTGGGCCGAGCTCACTGGGTACCTACTATGTACCATTAGCTAAGTTTATTAAGTACCTACTATGTACTGGGCCCTAGAGTGGGGTGTGTGTGTGTGTGTGTGTAAACTGGTCCCTGTCTGTGGCAGCTCCATCCTTGTCTCTCAGCCTCAACTTCACCCTAAAAGAGGAAAGCTCCCAAGGTGGGAGGGCCACCCTGTAGTTCTCTCCTGGGCCTGGCATGATGCTGCTGAGTATCCTACAGAACAAATTCCAATGCAACTTGCCTTACAGCTAATTCCACAAACTGGTTTCACCATCTTGAGCAAATCTCCTATTTGCATACTCATCCCAGCCTCATTCTTTTTTTTTTTTTTTTTTTTTTTCCCCTCGAGACAGGGTTTCTCTGTGTAGCCCTGGCTGCCCTGGAACTCACTCTGTAAACCAGGCTGGCCTTGAACTCAGAAATCCACCCGCCTCTGCCTCCGAAGTGCTGGGATTAAAGGCATGCACCACCACTGCCCAGCTCCCAGCCTCATTCTTATGGCTGTATAAGAGGCTGTGGAGGGTGGAGCTGAGTCTCATCTTTGTAGGACTGCATCTGCCACATCCGGCAACTGGGGAAGAGCTGTTTCTGTAGCTCAGCTGGGGTCTCTTGAGTTCTCTCAACTTCACTCATCCCTGAATCAAGAGGCTCAGCTGTGGAATTCTGAGGCACTACACCATGTCCTCAAGCCTTACACACTCCCAGAGGGGGAACTATTGGAGCCACTGCTGGCTCCTGCATGGTTCTAAATCTCTTCTGGCTTGCTTCTCTTCACTGGGTTCCTATTTGATTTCAGCATTCAGGACCCTCATTGGTATGCCAGGGGGTGAAGAAAGGCTAGCTCAGAGACTCGGGAAGGGCTGTCCTCCTGGGATGTAGTCAGGTGAGCAGCTGGCCGGGAGGGAGCTGCTTTCAGAGGAAGATGCTTATGTATATGTCCTGTCTGCCAATCTTCCTGACTGTATATTTGTGTGTGTTTGTGTGTCTTAAAAGGCAAACAGAAAGCTAAGACATAAATTCATAATGAAAAATAAAAGAAGAGCCGGGCGTGGTGGCGCACGCCTTTAATCCCAGCACTTGGAAGGCAGAGGCAGGCAGATCTCTGAGTTCAAGGCCAGCCTTGTCTACAGAGTGAGTTCCAGTGCTACACAGGGAAACCCTGTCTCAAAAAAAAAAAAAAAAAGCAAACAAAATTGTTCAGAGTCTGCCTCCAACTGCTGCTTTGGGGATGGGATGCAGATTTCTGGTAGGTGTTGCTACAGGTCTCTGAGATTGTTAAGGCGCAGAGGATGGGCAGCCAAGGCCTTTCTCAGTCAGCTCAGTTCTGCTGAGGCATCTTCCTGGTAAACCTTCAGATGGAGAGATGACTCTTCACTTCATCAAAAAGTGTGAAAACCAGAGATTCAAATGTGCTCTAATCCCACTTCCTGCTCAGAGCCTCTGAGATCTAGCTGGCAGCCATCCATCCTCCATTAAGGGCACGATCTAAAGCAAGCAGTGATTGTCACCCTTCCTGCTGCTTCAAACCACCCTCATCAATAGTCACAATTCCCAAAGTAACTTTAACTCAAAATACAGCAGAGGGATCCCTGGCCCGGATCCTTGGACCATTCTGCAAGCCCAGAACACTTGAGTATTTGGAAAAGCAGGTACCTGCTGTTAGGGAGACAGAAAGTAAGAGGATAGGCAGCAAGCCTTTTCTTGCTGTTCAGACCTGGGGAGGATGTGAGAGCACAAAGCTCTCCTGGGCCCTGCCAAGCCATCACTAATATTTACCCCATGTTTGCCAAGCTCCAGGACAATAGACACCTCAAAGGTGTTAGCTCATTTTCTCTTGGCAGAAGCCCCGGGAGGCGAGTCTGTTTTCCAGGTGAGGCATTTAGGTGTGGAAGGAGTGGCTGCTGAGTTCACCCAGGGCCATGGGGTGAAGTTCGTGACAGGGTCACGAACTACAGCTGCCCTTGGCTCAATCCCATGCTCACTGAACTCCATTCTCCATCCCACATGGTTATGGGGTCCTGGACATGCCACCAAGAGTCAACCATCTGCAGTGTTTGCCCAGCTGGTCTCCCTTGAGTGTGGAGGGTCAGCAAGTGTGCTGGTTTGTGTATGTTCATCCCAGGGAGTGGCACTATTAGAAGGTGTGGCCTTGTTGGAGTAGGTGTGTCACTGTCACCCTTATCCTGGGGCTGGAGAGATGGTTCAGTGGTTAAGAGCACTGTCTGTTCTTCCAATGGTCCTAAGTTCAATTCCCAGCAACCACATGGTGACTCACAACCATCTGTAATGGGTTCTGATACCTTCTTCTGGTGTGTCTGAAGACAGCTACAGTATACTCATATACATAAAAAATAAATATATCTTAAAAAAAAAAAAGACCCTCATCCTAGCTGCCTGGAAGCCAGTACTCTGCTAGGAGCCTTCAGATGAAGATGTAGAACTCTCAGCTCCTCCTGCACCATGTCTGCCCGGACACTGCCATGCTCCCACCTTGATGATAATGGAATGAACCTCTGAACCTGTAAGCCAGTACACTATTAAATATTGTACTTTATAAGACTTGCCTTGGCCATGGTGTGTGTTCACAGCAGTGAAACCCTAAAACAGCAAGGATAGCCAACACCTCTCCTCCAGGGCACTCTGGGAATCTAGCATGTGTGTTTCCTTGGGGTGGGAGTTGAGGGGGAAAGGTGGTACTATAGCAATCAACACAAATCTACAATGTTTTCTAAAAGGTTCAAGAGCTAGACAGAGCAGCTTGTAACCTAAAAACTGTACCCAAGAGGAAGTTCAAGGTTAACATGAACTACACGATAGTCTAAGAAACAAACAACAAATAAAAAAACAGACCCAAAGGCTCAGAGAGGGCAAGTGACCTTCTGAAGGTCATATAATGGGAAGCAGGCAGAGTTGAGATGGGAGCCTTATCAGTCTGATCCCCAAGCCTGGATAAGGCCTAGGAACCACACACACCAGGTACTAGGATGCATGTTTGGGTCTCATTCCAAGCATTCCACACAGCAGGTAAGAGGCTGCCTGTAGACTTCCAGTTCCTGATTGTAAAGATGGTACCCTGGGGTGATGGAAAAGGAATGGAACAAGAAGATGCAGTCACACTGTTGGTACCAAAGCGGTACCTGGAGATCATTTGTCCAAGCTTCAGCTACCCTGCCCTTACAAACTTTGACCATGCAAACTGCATCTAGTCACAGGGCCCAGAACTTTGCAAGAAAGCCCAGGGTGCCGTGTGTGTGTGTGTGTGTGTGTGTGTGTGTGTGTGTGTGTGTGTGTGTGTGTGTGCGTGCGTGCATGTGTGTGTTTGTACTTGGAGACCAGACAATTTTTTTTTTTTTTTGAGACAGGGTTTCTCTGTGTAACCCTGACTGTCCTGGAACTCACTCTGTAGACCAGGCTGGCCTCAAACTCAGAAATCTGCCTGCCTCTGCCTCCCAAGTGCTGGGATTACAGGCATGTACCACCACTACCCGGCCAGACAATGTTTTGATGTTGGGTATCTTTATTTCCACCTTATTCTTGTGACAGAGTGTCTCTCATTGAACACAGAGCCCTTTGTTTCAGTAGAGTAGCTGGCCAGCTAGCCTCTGGGATCCACCTGTCTGCCTCTACAATACTGCAGTTACAGATATGTGCTGCCCTGACTGGCTATTTTTACATGGAAACACTTTATGGCCAGACAGAGTCACCTCCCCAGCCCCCACTGAGCAGAGTCTTTAACCTACCAATATTGCTGTCTCTGCAGTCTAGACCAGCTGCAGCCTGCCAAGAAGGTTGATGGGATCAATGGCATCCAAGGGTGACTTTGAGAGAGAACAGAAGGGGGCCTAAAACAGTTCACTCCGTGATAGTGACCTCAGGGAAAGGTCAGTGCTCTACAGGCAAATTGTTTGCTTTGAGAATTCTACCTGTGTGTAATAGAAACCTGTGTGGTATGTCTCAGATACCCCTGATTTTCTGAGTTTCACCAGAGAGTTTGAATTCTTTGTCCTGAGTATTGTGACCCACTTTAGTTTTAATTGACCAAAAGATGGCTTCTCCCATGGGTTTGTGTTGCATACACAGTTTAAGAACTGGAGCAGGACTTGGTACAGGGAAGATTGTAGATTTGGGTTCAACCCTCTGCTGTGCCACTAACCTGCTATGGGCTCTCTGGTTCTCTATTTATCTGGTTCCCTATTTGTCTTTTCAGCTCTCTAACCAGTCCAGGCTGGCATCGACGTCACTTTGTAGTCCAGATTGGTCCTAGATTCATAGCGATTCTGGGGCCTCAGTAACCAAGTGCTGGGACTACAGGCATGAGCAGCCTGTAAAGGACGAAGTAAAGGAAGAGTTTTAAAGAGGGGACCTTGGGTTTAAAAGATAAATTGGTGGTGATGATAAAGGAGGGATGTTATAAACAGGGAGACAAGCACAGCTCAGAGAGGGAGAGAGCAGGGGAGGGGCTGAGGACAGGAGGATCCCAGCCCAACTCCCTTCCCCCTGCAGGAAAAGAGAGACATGTGGACAAGACCTTTGAGTCTCCTGCATGGAGAGGAAAAAGCTATGAAAAGGGTTTAAACCTGGGGCAAGCAGGCAAGCGCTTCCTCCCCTTTCCTCTCTAATGTCTGCCACAAGCTCCCAGCTCTATGCAGGTGAAGCTGCCTGGATCTTGAGCTTCATTGTGTGAAGTTCCTGCGGCCACTTCCCAAGGATTAGCATCTCACTTTAACTCACCACTGCAAAGCCTGGTGTGGTAGTTATCCCCAGCCTTTGGGAGGCGGGAACAAGGACAATTAGGAACTCAAGGTCATCTTTGGCTACACAGTGAGTTCAACGTCTGTCTAAGCTACAAGAGAGGCCATATCTAAGAATAAAAACAGCAGATAACAAACAAACAAACAATAACAAACAGGCAAGCATGGCGCTGCACACTTTTGAGCTCTGCACAGGGGAGTCAGAAGCAGGGACAGACAAGAAGGTCACTATGGGTTTGAGACTCTCATGGTCTATATAGCAAGTACTCTGCCAGCAAGGGCTACTACATATTGAGTCCCTGTCTTATCCACAACAAAACAACTCAGAGGCTAGAGAGATGGCTCAGTAGTTAATAATACTTGTTATATAACCATGAAGACCGGTGTTCAGGCCCCGTCATCTACCTACTAAGTTGAATGCCCCCAAAACACACAATACCCTCTTCTGGCCTCCATATATACAGCTGTATATACACAAGTGCAGCTTGTACATATGTGTGCACATACATGCACATGTGCACAGTGTCAGTCAAAATGTTTAACCACCCAAGAGTCAGGATCTCAACAGGAGCAGAGCTGGACCCTCCACCTCTACTCCATCCCATTATGCTACGGATCCAGATGCAGAGTATCTGGAGTTCTAGGGAAGGATCTGGAACAATAGGGGAACATTCGGGGGACTCGAATGTTACTCCTCAATTATAATTTCCTTATGGAAACAGGTGTGTTTCCACACAGCTAACAGAGGGCTGGAATGGATGCTCATGAGAGAACCTTCTAGCAACAGGGCAGTGAGGACTCCAGTGAGCAGAGTTCAAGTCTGGCTAAACAAAGACTCAGGGCTGAAAGAAGCCTATGCCACTCAGAAGCATTCTTCCTTGCTAACAAACACAAGTGTACTTTAAACAACCTCCATTCATGAAACTCCCATCAGAGAACTCGGTAGCTTGTCATTTCTTTCCTGCTTGGATTTTCCCACATACACTGTCTAGTTCTAGAGCTTTGTGTCAGACAATGTGAGACAAGGCTCCCTTCCCTCCATTCAGTTGACCACACTCCTCTCCATCAGAAGTCAGCCACAGGAATCGAGGAAGGCAGCAGTGAGCACAGGTGGGCCTTGCCATGTGCAGTTGCTAACAGAGTCTCACTTCTTTATATCAAGGAGTCAGACAAACAGAGGAGTGACCAAGTTGAGGTTTCTGAGGATGATGGTCTTAAGGGAAAAACTTTATTTTTGTTACATATTCCTGATGTTAGTAGTTACTGGGCAGCTATTATGCATCCAACACTCTGTCAGGAGCTGGGAAAGGCACAAACAGGGTTATTACTCTTAAGCTGGAGGACCACCATGGCAACTGCGGAACAATTCGCCTTTCGTCGACATCAGCTGAAGTTGTTGGGAACTGAGAAATAACCAGTAATGATAGGTGTTATGGAGCCTGAAGCACCACAGCCAGAGTCCATTCATAGAACATGATGCAAAATGCCAATGGGAAAGTTTTTAAAAAGCATTTTAAAGCTCTTCCCTTCGACAGGTATCTGGTTCTCTAATCAATTAGTCCATTAGATGCATGTCCAAGCCTATAGATTTGCCTACAAAGCAAAAGAAAGCAAAATCTGTAAAGGAGGGAGGGAAGACATCCCCACCCCCATCCTTCTAGGTTCTTTGGCTGAATTACAAATTAAATTGATGTAAGACAGAGTAACAGGAGAAAAGCCACGCTGGATTACATGCACAGGCATAGGAGTCTCACAAATAAGAGTGAGCCATGGTGCCGGGCGTGGTGGCGCATGCCTTTAATCCCAGCACTCGGGAGGCAGAGGCAGGCGATCTCTGAGTTCGAGGCCAGCCTGGTCTACAGAGTGAGTTCCAGGACAGCCAGGGCTACACAGAGAAACCCTGTCTCGAAAGAACAAAAACAAATAAAAAACCCAATATATATATATATATACATATACATATATATATATATTATACATAATACATATACAAAAAGGGGAGGGGCGTCCGGAAGGTGTGACAGTTTCTGGGAAGAGACTGGTGTGTGTAAAGAAGAGCGGAAGCGTCTGTGCTTCTGGGGAAGACTCATTCCATTCCTCCTGCCTCTGTCACAACCCCTCCCCTCGCCCCTCCCCGCAGTAGGATTTACCATTGTGATGGTAGAGAAGGCCCAGATGCTAAGCAAGGCAGGCAGGGTTACACGTGACCAGAGCAAGTGAGAAGAGAAGAGAGAAAGCTGGCAAGGGAATGAGGCAAAGTATGCTGGGGTGGGGGAGCCCCACAAGGGGTGTGGCACATGTGTTTTGAAATATCAAGATCAATATAATAGCCGGGCAGTAGTGCTGCATGCCTTTAACCCCAGCACTTGGGAGGCAGAGGCAGGCAGACTTCTGAGTTCGAGACCAGCCTGGTCTACAGAGTGAGTTTTAGGACAGCCAAGGATACACAGAGAAACCCTGTCTCGAAAGAACAAAAACAAATAAAAAACCCAATATATATATAATATATATTACACATAATACATATATACATATACATTAATTATATATACATATATAATGTATATTACACATGTATACACATATACATTAATTATATATACATATAGGTGATATGTATGTATATATAATTTTTATTTAATATATTATATACTTATATTTTAACATATATTATACAGTAGATATGTTATATATAAGAAATAATATGTTATTATATAAATATATATTTGTGTTCATATATTGAAGATGAAAGCCATCAACCAAATGGCCTGCAATTTTGAAATAATTGTGAGCTGATAGAGAATTATTTAAAAATCAAAATTTTAAGATCATAATCTCCTCACTTTCTCCCACAAGAAGTAGCCAGGGGGTCAAAATTGTGAATAGGAATTAGAAAAAAGACATTTTAATTCTGTGGGTGTCTCTGAATTCCAATATCTAACAACTCTGAAATATCTTCGCCCCCTTCCTTCCCATCTGCTCCTGTCACTGTGCCTCACTACTGCCTCCTTCTTCCTCTGCAGCTCACTGAGCCTGCTTCCTATCCCAGGACCTTTACCTCATCCTTTATGCTACAGCCAGATGGCCTTCTAGAAAGTTACATCAGCTTGCTTCTCTTGCTTCCTGTAACTCAGGAAGTGGGATGGCAGCTGCCAGAGGGGGCAGAGGGGGAGGGGTGCAGAGTTTTTGTTTGGGAATCTTAGAAGGTTGTGGAGACGAAAGGGCATGGCATGTACACACCTAAAGCACTGGACTGATACATTTTCAAATAGTTACATTGGGGCTGGGGAGGTGGTTCAGTGAGTAGTGTTTGCTGCTTACCTGTAAGGATCCAGCACCCATAAAAAGGGGGGAACACGGTGGCATGCATCTCTAACCCCAGTGCTGTGGCTGGGGAGGGGTGCAAATCCCCAGAGCTCACTAGCTAAACCGGATTATCTGTAAATTGTAAGCTCCAGGATCAATAAAGAGACTCTATCATATATATATATGAAAGTGACACCTGCCTGATGTTTACCTCTGACTTCCAAATGCACACTCACACACTCACACATACATATATCACCCATAGCTAAAATGATAAATTTTGTTTGGTATATTACTTACATGGTGGTACCTAAAGACCTCAGCATCCATTCCTCAGGAAAATGTTCAAAGATCTTCAGACTTTCACCAGCAATTCATCCTCAGCTTCATGCATACCACACATGCATTGTCTTCTAACTACTCTGTTCCCAACCCACCATGCCTCCTCTCTGAGGGGGTTTGAATACTTGATGACCAGATGTTGGCCCTATTTGGGTAGGTTTAGGAGGTGTGGTCTTGCTGGAGGCAGTATGTTACTGAGGACAGGCTTTGGGGTTTTAAAAGCCACACACTGGTTCCCAGTTGTTTTCTCTGCTTCCCCTGTGTGGTTCTACATGGGAGTTCTCAGCTGCTGCCCCAGCTGCCCGGTGTGCTATCTGCCTCCAGGCTACCTGCCCTCGTCAGTATGACCCTAAGCCACCTGGAACTGTAAGCCACCGCCACCCCCAAATGCTTCCTGTGAAAGATGCCTAGCCAAGGTGTTGTATCACAGCAATAGAAACGTGACTCATACACTTAGGGTTCCTCATCTCCATTCCTCCTCTCTGGAATAGTCTCTTCCTCTCAGTGGCTAAGAACAGACTCAGTTCAACTTCAGCCAGCTCACCTCCTGTGTTAGTTCTTTTTCTATTGCTGTGATAAAACACCAAGACCAAGGCAACTTAAAGAAGAAAGAGTTTGCCGAGCTGTGGTGGCGCACACCTTTAATCCCAGCACTTGGGAGGCAGAGGCAGGTGGATTCCTGAGTTCGAGGCCAGCCTGGTCTTCAGAGTAAGTTCCAGGAGAGCCAAGGCTACAACAGAGAAAGCCTGTCTCGAAAGAAGAAGAAGAAGGAGAAGGAGGAGGAGGAGGAGGAGGAGGAGGAGGAGGAGGAGGAGGAGGAGGAGGAGGAGGAGGAGGAGGAGGAGAAGAAGAGGAAGAAGAAGAAGAAGAGGAAGAAGAAGAAGAAGAGGAAGAAGAAGAGGAAGAAGAAGAAGAAGAAGGAGAAGGAGAAGGAGAAGGAGAAGGAGAAGGAGAAGGAGAAGGAGAAGGAGAAGGAGAAGGAGAAGGAGAAGGAGAAGGAGAAGGAGAAGGAGAAGGAGAAGGAGAAGGAGAAGAAGAAGAAGAAGAAGAAGAAGAAGAAGAAGAAGAAGAAGAAGAAGAAGAAGAAGAAGAAGAAGAAGAAGAGTAGTAGTTTATCTGAGCGCTTAGGTTCTGGAGGGTTAGAGTCCATAGTGGCAGAGTGAGCAGGAAGGTGAGGGCTCACATCATGAATTGCAAGCACAAAGAAGAGAGAACAAACTAGAAATGGCTTGAATCTTTAAACTTTCAAAGCCCACTCTAAGTGATGTACTTCCCCCAGGAAGGTGATGCCTCCTAAACCTACCCAAAGAGTGCTATCAACTGGGTACCAAATATTCACAAGTCTGAGACTATGGGAGATATTTATCATTCAAATACCTCTGTAAACCTGAGGGACCCTAAGGTCTTTTCCAGTCCCACACCCTCCTTACAGCTTCCCCTCCCGCCTAGGGTCAAGGCTAGGCCAAGTTCCATCCTCCACCCACAGGAACATTCTTGAGTAAAAAGTTCTCAGAATGTCCTGACAGTTATGTGACCCTCTGGAAAGCCCCAGGTAGAGTTCAGATGCATGTCATGCTTGCTAGCCAATAGATTTAAAGGTCCATATGCTTAGTCAATAAGTTTGAACTGTAACCTTGCTGATGCAACCTGTGTCCCTAAAAAGTATAAAACCTGCATGTAATAGCCATTGCGGGGGGGGGGGGTCGTCTTCTAGTCACTTGCCTTTGGTTTTTCGAGACAGGGTTTCTCTGTATAGCCCTGGCTGTCCTGGAACTCACTTTGTAGATCAGGCTGGCCTCGAACTCAGAGATCCACCTGCCTCTGCCTCCCGAGTGCTGGGATTAAAGGCGTGCGCCACCACGCCCGGCTTCTTCCTCTCTTTCGAGACAGGGTTTCTCTGTATAGCCCTGGCTATCCTGGAACTCACTTTGTAGACCAGGCTGGCCTCAAACTCAGAAATCTGACTGCCCCTGCCTCCCGAGTGCTGGGATTAAAGGCATGCACCACCACGCCCGGCGGAAAAGAAATCTCTTACTCTTGCACTCTTGCATCGATCTGCGTCTTGATGTCTCACTGGTGGGTGGGGGGGGTCCTCGAAATAGGTACCACTGACTGAGGGTCGGGAGTCTTACAAACCTTCTTACCTCCACACAGCTGGCATTGAATAGGACCTTCTGCTCTGAGACATAAACATGCCTTTGTCCCCTCTGTCCTTTCAAGGCCCAGCATACAGTAATAAATATTTGTTAACTCTTTAATGAATAATTTTTTTGTTCCTCTCATAGGAACCTTGACAAGATTCACCAAAATGACATAGTTCATCTCAAAGAAGGGTGATATAATCCAGAGGTAGAATAGCCCCGTTGGCAAGAGGGAGGTATTTGCTGGTCATGGAAGAAATTGAATTGAGCTGGGAAAAGGTAGAAGCCTCAATAACAGTCATGTTTCCCCTGCTTTTCCCAGAAAGAGGAAGGTGAGTTCCAAGTTAAAGCCTCTCCCAGGCTCCCTGAAGCCTTTGCCTTCTCTGCCATTCAGGCTAAGTATAACAGTAGAAGTTGTGAGCTATTTGGAGGTTACCCAGCCTCTGAAAACCTTCTGTGTAGGAATTCTCCTTACATCTTAGTGGATGGTGAGGCCTGGCATGTGACTCAGACATGGTCACATCCAGGTTTAGTACCTGGGGTGAGGCACCTAAAGAGCAGGGATTATGGAAAAAGTCTTTTAGAGGTAACATTAGGACCATGGATTTCAATAAAGATGGTGTCGCTGCAGGGAATGGGATCCAAGGTCTGGTGCTTCATGACCTAGAGAGTCAGGGCAGTATGTTCTGATATCAGTTGGCTAATGACAAGAGTCACAAAGCTTATCTGGGCAAGGTCTGCAGGGTCATGCTGGCCACAGCTTAGCCAGACACCATCACCAGTCCTCTTTGTTCCATAAACTTGGTTCATTACTCTCTCACCATCATTAAGAATTAACAGGCTGGGTGTGGTGGCGCACGCAATCCCAGCACTCAGGAGGCAGAGGCAGGTGGATTTCTGAGTTCGAGGCCAGCCTGGTCTACAAAGTAAGTTCCAGGACAGCCAGGACTATACAGAGAAACCCATACACAGAAAAACAAAACCAGAAAAAGAACTAACAGTATTACACTTAAGTCAAGGGGAATAGGGTGTTTATTACTTACAATAGTGGAGGTTTTGTTTTTGTTTTTTGGTGCTAGGAAATCACACCCAGAGTCTCGCATGTGCTAGGCAAATGATTTACAACCAAGACATCCATCTTTCGGAATTCGGTAACTAACATAGACTATGCTGGGTCCCTGTGCAGAAAGGGGGAAGGAAACATGTCTTAGTCAGGGTTACTATTGCTGTGATGAGAAACAATGACCAAAGAAACTAGGGGAGCAAAGGATTTATTGGGCTTATACTTCTACACCATAGACTATTATTCTCTGAGCACTTATTAGGTAAAAGTCTAGCTAAGAAATTCAAATGTCCCTAGTTTTTCATGGATGTCTGAGGACCCCTTAGAGATGACACTATCAGGGAACAACTAAACTTCTGAGATTTACTATCAGGGCCCTGACTCTACCTTACCACTTCCAGGCAAAGCTTCAAAATGAGTCTTGACTTGAATGAGCAGCAGCTACAACTTCCTGGGTTGAAGACCCAAACATGATTATATAGTTACTAAGTTTTTGTTACACTGACCCTCCTCCCCCTGTGTGTGTGTGTGTGTGTGTGTGTGTGTGTGTGTGTGTGTGTATGTAAATTGCTCTCAGTTGGGTTCTTGTTTTAAATCTGTTGGCTCAAGAAGGGACAAGCTGCTGCCGCCTCTCCTCTCTGCTTTTTTCCGGAAGTTTGCGCAACAACTGTAGCAGCGGCTGCTGCGGGATTCCATCTGAATACATTCAGGCAGCTCACCCGCTGTAGAGTCTTTCAGAGGGAGGCTGTTTTCCTGTCTGGTGACTGATTAGGAGCGCCGAGAAAGGCTGGCAATCATTTACTCATTATATTGATTGCATCAATCGCTTACCCCAGGCAAAGAGCAAGCAGTTCATGGTGTATTAACAGCAGAGCGGGGTGGAGACATCTTTCTTCCTGGGGTAACTTTTGTTGGACTAAGCTCCCGAGTATCATATTTTGATGTATAAAAGTCTCAGTACCCTGACTCAAGGAAACCCAGAAGAGAAACTATTCAGCTAAATTAGGACTTTAGTTGTCAGACCTTTAGTTGTCACGGATGGTTGGGAATTTGGTTATTGAGCTGGACTGGACGTGACTGGGAGAAGAAGAGTGGGAGGGGCTGCCTGGATCTTCTACCACCCACCCCACCCCCACCCAGTTAGAGTCACGGGTGTCTCCAGCTGTGGCTGGACCGTGGCCAAATCCTGAAGCCATCCTGAGCAGTAGCTCAGCTCACCCTGTCCTCTGGGCTCCTCCTTCCTGCCTTTGTTAATTCATCTCTTTCACCATTCCTTTCTTGACACCCAGTGTATTCACTGAGTGCTCAGCTAGGCACTGACGCTACTATGTAGGCAAATCACATAAACAGGGCCCTTACCTTCAGCCTGGGGGGCAACCAGCCCAGAGCTGACCCAAAGTGACTTCTTCCTCGAGAATCACAGGACAGGCTGAGCCCTGATAGCTGGGAGGGTGGAGGATAGCTCAGAGAAGTGCCATCTCAGATAGAATTGAGAGAGGAGCAGATAGCCAGGTAGGTGGAAATATCAGAGGATAGGGGACAGCAGGAACAAGACCCAGAAGAGGCTGAAGCACAGCAGCGGGGTGAGCCAAGAGCTACGACAGGGAAGGTGCAGAGGTGAGGACATTATCAATACTGCTTCAGAAATCTTCAGAGGAAGGCAAGGAAGCACTCCTATTACCATCTTTGCTTTACTAATAGGGAAACAGAGGCAGCCAGTGGTCAGGTAGCCTGCGGACAATGCTATAACAACAAAGGAGTGATGGAGTTCTACTTTGAACCCAGGCCATCTTACTTCCGAGTCCACCCACCATGCTGAACTACAACTGAGTCATTGTGACTGAATCAACATGGCAAAGAAATGGGAAGGTCTCACGTTTGTAACGAGATGGGCCTTCTCAGGGACTGTGTGCTTAGAACATAGTTTCTCCAGCACAACCTGAACTTGCTAACATCTCCCTGTGCTTGGTGACTAAGTTGTGGCATAACAACAAAGGCAGAGGAAATCCCACCCCCTCTGGCTAGGACTTGGCCTCCCAAGTGATCTTCATTCCCACATTTTGTCCAAACCACTGTGTGATCAACATTGGAGGAGCTTGACAAAATCTAGACCCGGGGTCTGTCTTTAAGGGAGTTTCTACTAATTGGGTTGATTGAGGTAGGAAGACCATTCTAATTGTGGGTGGCACTATTCCATGGTCTGAGGTTCTAAGTTTAATAAAAGCTACAGCTGAACACCGCTGTCCATCTTTCCTGCTTTCTGCTTCTGGACTCACTGTGATCAGCTACCCCCACACATCCTTCCCCATGATTTTCCTGCCATGACAGTCTGCATCCTTGAGCTGTTGAATTTTGTGAATTGTCGTAGCAATGAAAGTAGTTAAACTAATACAGCTATTTGGGGGTGGGGGCTCATCCAAATCCAGGCCTCCCCAGGATTGCTCTACTAGGGCAGGAAGTGTAGAGGTGTAGACCCTTGTTTCTGTGTCTCCCATGGCTTCCTATCATGATCCCTCTCACTCTGGAACCTCCTGCTGCCTGACATCTCTGCCCTCGTTCCTGCCCACACTCGTCTCTCCCTTCTCTCAACTCCCATGGCACTTATTGTGAGGCACACACAATCGGCTCCTGTGTGCATTGTTCTCTGTTTGCGTTCACTCATCCATGCAGCTCTCCCGAATTGTCTGGAGATGAGTCATAATTTGAGTGCCTGTTAAAGGTTTGGTGCTTTATGTGCAAAGAACGTTAAAGCCCCGGTACTCTGGGCATTGAAAAGCCCCTCTCGTTGTCTGTCACACTCTTTCCTTGCACCTTTGTCATTAGCTAGAAAACTGAGTCAGTGAGGAGGGTTTACTCCTAGCCAGGGAGAAAAACACGAAAACAAAGCAAAACAAAAAAAAAAAACAACAAAGAAAACAATAAACCTGCCAAGAGCAAGAAAACGAGAGATGACCATGTCTTTCTTCATGCCTTGGGGGGTCTCAAATAAGGGAAAAGGCCGAGAAACTACAGGATTCGCTGACCTCCACTTCCAGTTTTGGCAGCAAAGTTTAAAAAGAACTGGTACAGAGCTGTTAAAAATTTAAAATTAAAAAACTATACAGTAGAGCTGGGACTATGTATATACAGCCCAGTGATAGAGTGCTCATGTGCCTTGCAGGAAGCCCTGGGACTGGTTAGTGCATCAGTTAGGCTTGTGGGGCACTCAGAAGGAAGGAAGAGGATTCCAAGTTCAAGATTATCTTTGGTTGCATAGTGAGTTTAAAGCCAGCTTAGGCTACAGAAGACTCCATCTTTAAAGAAATATGTATGTATGTATGTATGTATGTATGTATGTATGTATGTATGTATGTATGTATATCCAGAGACATGGATCATAAGTTAAGAGCACTGACTCCTCTTGATGGATTCCAGTACCCATATGGTGCACACAACCACACAACCATCTGTAATTCAGGCTCCAATGACCTCTTCTAACCTCTGAAGGTACCATTCATATAAACACACACACACACACACATATATGTATAGTACATGCTTGATATGACAAGGTTGAAAACATGAACATTTTTGTCTGTGTGATTATTAAGGTTCATTGTGTGTCTAGGCTCTGACATATATGGGTCATGTACCCTGATGTCTTAGATTTTTTTCTCACTAGCTCTTTGTAAGCTTGATATCTCTATTTTATCATATGATTGCTTTGACGGAAGTGTCTGGATTCCAGGGCATCCCTTAGAACAAACCTGAATTCCATTAAGAGCCAGCTGGTGGTAAAAAAGAGTTGATACTTATACCTTATAATTAGCCACGTCTGGATGGTTGTAGCCTAGGAAACTGAGGGGCTTGTTGCTAAAAGTCCTTCCCCAGAGGAGGTGTAAACGATGTCTTCCCTTTCTCATAAGGTTCCAATGGCAAACGGAGGATTTTCACCAAAATTTGGGAAATCAAAGAGTTTGGGGGGCTTACTTACAGAGTAGATGATTGGTTACTTACAGGAGTGTGGGTGCTCCAAGTGTCCTATTTTTTTACTCTTTTTTAAGATCTTTGTAGATATCTTAGTCTTTCCCAAAACTTCAACATCTAGAATAGCATCTGGCACATGACTGACCCTTAAGAAGTATTTTTGGAAGCTGATTATGGTCTAGTATGGTTTTGTTCATTTCCATCACCTGTTTGGGTGTGTTTTCCTGTTTTTCTTTAAGGACTTCTACCTGTTTGGTTGTGTTTTCCTGTTTTTCTTTAAGGACTTGTAACTCTTTAGCAGTGTTCTCCTGTATTACTAGTCGGCCATCACTGGAAAGAGAGGCCCATTGGACACACAAACTTTATATGCCCCAGTACAGGGGAACGCCAGGGTCAAAAAAATGGGAATGGGTGGGTAGGGAAGTGGGGGGGGGTAGGGTATGGGGGACTTTTGGGATAGCATTGGAAATGTAATTGAGAAAAATACGTAATAAAAAATATTAAAAATTACAAAAAAAGAAGTATTTTTGACGGATTGATGAGAAATTGAGTCAAGACTTGAACAGCCTACTACCAGGGTGTGCATTAATTATCTCATCTTTGCCATGTTTCCTGAGGACCTTCTATGTTAGCTTTAAGAATTTTGGTAAGTGTATCAAAAGATGGCCTAGTTGGCCATCACTGGAAAGAGAGGCCCATTGGACACGTAAACTTTATATGCCCCAGTACAGGGGAATGCCAGGGCCAAAAAATGGGAATGGGTGGGTAGGGAAGTGGGGGGGAGGGTATGGGGGACTTTTGGGATAGCATTCTAAATGTAATTGAGGAAAATACGTAATAATAAAAAATATTAAAAAAAAAAAAGAATCTTGGTAAGCAGCCGGGGTGGTGGTGCACGCCTTTAATCCCAGCACTCGGGAGGCAGAGGCAGGCGGATTTCTGAGTTTGAGGCCAGCCTGGTCTCAAAGTAAGTTCCAGGACAGCCAGGACTATACAGAGAAACCCTGTCTCGAAAAACCAAAAAGAAAAAAAAAAAAAAAGAAAAAGAAAAAAAAAAGAATCTTGGTAAGCTCTCATAGTCAGCACAATGACTGAACATAGCTCTGCTCTCTGCTTCTCTGTGCAGTAAGTAGATCGGTGCCTTTATATGTGGTTGGATGCGCATTGAGCATGTAATACTAACCATCAATGTGACTGGGCATGTGTCTGCTTGATGGTCTGAAATCACTTGCAAAACAAGCCTTCACTAAATGCCTTTTGTGGGCAAAGAAAAAAAAGGCATCAGGGACAAGGGAGTGAGATCTAATTTTGCCCACTAGAATAGCACAGTCTGGAGGCTGGAATTGGAGAAAGAAATACAGAAACCATCAAAGAGAATAATCAAGGGATAAGAGGGTGCCTCACTTGCTCTAGATGCATTGAGAGTGAAATGGCGCTTCCATATGAAAATAAAAGCAGCCAACTCACTAGTACATATATACTTAGCCACACACCAGCCCCATATAACTAAACATTGTTCTCACACCAGCCAACAGTAGTGGCTTCTCCCCCACTGCAAGCATACAGAGTCCTGGCTGTTGTAGAAGAAGCCAGACTGTCCTGTTGCTGAATCTGAACTCAACTGGGTCGGTGATTTAACTGGTCTGAGCTTCAGCAAAACCACTCAGACTGCAGTGTTTAGAGGGCACTGTAGGGATAAGACAGAAAAACAAACACCCCTCCCCCAAACCCTCTTCTCCCTGGGGTTCAAAAAGCCTGTGGTCTGATAAGGGAGAGGTCAGACAGACATCTTGTAGGTATATATCTAAAGCTATGGAAAGATCATTTGCTGAGTGGAAAATTATTGGATATGTTAGTAGGGGCTTCCCAGTGAAATTATATAGAATATACATGTATCCCTTACTTTTCTCATGCTGTGGTAAAGTAATTGACCAAAGGAACTTAAGGAAGGGAGGGTTTGTTTCAGCTCTCAGCTTGAGGATATGGAGGTAAGGGCTGGAGGCTGCGCAGGGCCTGGTGGCACACATCTTTAATCCCAGCACTTGGGAAGCAGAGGCAGGCAAATTTCTGAGTTCGAGGCCAGCCTTGTCTACAGAGTGAGTTCTAGGACAGCCAGGGCTACACAGAGAAACTGTCTGGAAAAACAACAACAACAATAACAAAAAAAGAGCTGGAGGCCGCTGGCCATGTTACTTCTGTAGTCAGGAAACAGACAATGCAAGTGTTCAGCCAGGTTTCTCCGTTTATACAGACCAGGGCCTAAGCCGACAAAATGATGCCACTCATATTTAGAATGGGCCTTCTCACCTCAGTTAACGTAATCTCGAAGGCCCCTTACACACAAGTCCACATGCTTGTCTCTTCCATGAACCCAGATTGTGTCATGTTGACAAATTAATATTACCTATTACAATGTAAAAATAGGAGAGACTGATTGTAAATAAATGATTTATTAGGCAGGGTGGGCCAACAAGCTGAGCCCCAGAAGGGTTGATGTTCCATTTTCAGTCCAAAGGTTTCAAAGGAGCCTCTGTTACAAGATGACACTCAAACACAGACTGCTGAAGGGCTCTCTTGCTCTAAGGAAGCTGTTTTTCTCTCTCCTGGATTTCAACTGAATGTATGTGACTCACCTACAACAATGAGGGCAATCTACTTACACAAAATTCACAGTCAAAAATGTCATTCTCTCTGGGAGGTGGTGGTCTACCCCTTTAACCCCAGATCTCTTGGGTTTGAGGCCAACTGTGGCCCACAGAGTGAGTTCCAGGACAACCAGGGCTATACAGAGAAACCCTGTCTCGAAAAGATTAAATTAAACACCCAGAATCCCATTAGACACTAAAGGAAGCCATCCAGCAATTCTTATCTGTGCTGATTACAGCAAAGATTCAAGAGATGGGTTTTCTTTTTCTTTTTTCTTTTTTGGTTTTTCAAGACAGGGTTTCTCTGTATAGCCCTGGCTGTCTTGGAACTCACTCTGTAGACCAGGCTGGCCTCGAACTCAGAAATCTGCCGCTAACACCGCCTGACCTAAGAGAGGTTTTCAATAACATTTCACAAGGCTCCCAAGCTCCTCTTAGCAGGATACCTTCCCCAGCCCCAAGCAGAGGGAAGGAAGAAACTAGGCAAAAACTAATACTACTTACTAGATAGTTGTGAGGCCACCCATATTTTCTTACGTGATAGCTGACTTAACTCTCTTGAGTTAGGAACTGTTTTTACAGGTTATAGGTCTAGGAACTGAGATCCAAAGAGGAACAAGATGCCCAAGGTCAAACCGTAAATATCAAGGACTGAGACTGAGGATCATCTGGCTGCAAAATGAATGTGCCTTGTTCTGTTCCAGTGACTTCTTCGTAGGGGAATCAGGAAAAATAAGATAACTACAAAGTACTTTCTTTGCTGACTGTTTTCTAAGAACCCTTTCCAACACATTGGCGTGATGCTAAATACCTCTTGTATGTTCTCGGATGAACTTCCAAGAAGACAGACTAGTCAGGGCCTTAGAATCCTTACAACCCCTATCAGAGCTGGAGAAGACTAGGAGGAACAGCCGCAGCAAAGATTCAAGGATGACACAAACACCACATGTGTCCATATATGTAGTTTTTGCTGCTGGGTAGCTGAGTGACCTGTCCATGACCATGATCAGGCTGTGTCTCATTTTCCTTTTTTTTTTTTTTTTTTTTTTTAAATTGGAGATGGTGTTTACAACATTTCCCTTTTAGTGGCATCAAGTATATTGAATGAGTTAATCCTTGCAGGATTTAAATGCAGTGTGACCCTCAATAAATAAATAAAATAGGGCTGGTGAGATGGCTCAGCGGGTAAGAGCACCCGACTGCTCTTCCGAAGGTCAGGAGTTCAAATCCCAGCAACCACATGGTGGCTCACAACCATCCGTAACGAGATCTGACTCCCTCTTCTGGAGTGTCTGAAGACAGCTACAGTGTACTTACATATAATAAATAAATAAATCTTTTAAAATAAATAAATAAATAAATAAATAAAATAATAACAAATAAAGCCACTCTAAATGTCAGCTTTTCTGTGTTCTGGGACTTGAAGTACCAAGAATTTTTTTTTCAGACACAAGCAGATTCTATGGAGTCCCTCAGATATTACAATTTCATAATGTGTCAGTTTTTGATTTCACATGATCATATGAGCTTGTTTGTGGTAAATATTTGGCACGTGCCTCTTTTGGGTAGGCCTCACTCAGAAACAACCTTTTTGACAATTTCCCTTCATATGTCTCCTCTCTCATCACCTCCATGGGCGTCTCCTCTCTATGGGCTGGGTTTGCTGCTCTAATTTAGGGAATCTTGAAATCCACTGCTTATACAGAAGGCATTTTATCCGTTGGGATTTCTGTGTGTCCAGCTCCACCCCAACCCACAGGAACATAAACGCTCGTGTGTCTTGCAGCCTGGCCTTGGGGATTCCAGAAATAACACCGGGCCGTCCGCCGCTGCACTGGAGCATAGTAAGGCGTTTCTGTATTAAGACAGAGTAGAGTCACTTTCCAACCAGGCCTCTCCTGGTCAAAGCACAAAGCAACCTTTACAAGTTGGGTAGGGAGGGGCAGCTGGGAGGAGATCTGAATTTCTGGAAGCTTCGTCTCTTCCCCCCCCCCCCCCCATCTGTGCTCAGTGTCAGACCTTCCTTTCTGCAGTCTTCGGTCTGCTTGGTTCCGTTTAGCATTTGAATCCACTTTGCCTGTGGCAGTCACTGAAGTTCTTTGAACCCTTGAGGAACTACTGGAACTGGCATCTCTTCAGAGCCCAGGTGGCAGTTTCATTCTTTGAGTCCGGTAGGACAGCCACCTCACTAGGAATTGGATTGAGGGCTAGGAAATAAGGGAGCCTATTTAAAGGAGAAAAATGTTAGCTGTGACCCTGAATACATGGCATCTGGGGCAAATGCTCTCATTTCAGAAGGGTGTTTATTGTGCAGAGAAAAACATGAGATCTTCACAAATATATCAGGAGAAAAAAAACCCATCACACACAAAAAACAAAAGCATGCATACATGCTTTACAGAGTACAAAGGTGTGTGTGTTCGGGGCAGGGTGTACTTAGACATTAATGTGGAAAAGTAGTAAAGAAATGTTTAAGAAATATGCTTCCGGGGATCGGGTAGTCACAGCTGTGTTTGTTCAAATCGTGCTTAATGTCATTTCCCCGTTTTAAAGAAATGCTTACCTGACGCTGCCACGCAGTCCTGCCCAGATCTCCTGAATCTACCTTTCCATAAGGGAATTGCTGGCTTTCGGGTGCCTGTGTGAAAACTTGAATTAAGCCACTTTCTCTGGGAACGAATCCTTTTTTAATGGGGATCAGGATATTTCTAATTTGTAGCCGAAACAGGAAAATTGTAAGGGTTGCATTTTAATGTCTTGGGGATACAAACCTTTGTCAAGAACAGGAAGGTAGAAGAAAGGAAGGCGCTTGTGCATCAAAAGGGCTAATTATCTCACCCCTGCCAAGTCCAGCTGCAGCCGCAGCAGCTCGAGAGCTGCAACGCCCCATCTGCAGTGGTTGCTGCTACAGGACACGCGGTCGCAGCCTCGGAGGTCGAAAGCACCTCCGGTCCCGTGCCGCACCCAGGAGTGCCGGGCTGGCGGGGAGGATGAGGGGAGTTGGAAAAGCATCGCCATGGCAACAGTGACGTCCATTCACCCTGGATCTAATTGGAGGAAACCCCGTGGCCGAAGCCGCAGCCTGCGGGCCAACCGAACCTACCCGAGCCGACCCACCCTCGGAGCCTCCGCTTCGCTTCCCGCCCCGCCCCCTGGGCCCCCTTCCGCGCGCTCGCCCCTCATTGGACAGAGGAGAAGCTAGAGGCGGGACTCCTTGGGGAGGTGCAGCGTTCTATTGGTCGGTGGCGAGCTCGTCGGCTCCGTGCTAGGCTGAGACGGGAGGGTCCTCGGCTAAAGCCCAAAGCAGATCAAAGTGGTGGGACTCGCGTCGCGGCTGCGGAGACTAGAAGGTGAGTGCGGACACAGCTCTGGGACTGCGGCTGCAACAGCCGCCGCGAGGTACCGAGGCCGGGTTGGCGGAGCACGGTCCTCATATCTGCTAGGCTACCGCGCGCCTGAGGTTCGGGCTGGGACGGGAAGGTGCGGCACCAACGGCCGCTTCCATCTTGGGCCGGGTGGGGCCCGCGCTCCGGCCTTGGGGAGGCGCGGCGGGCGGGCCGGAGGGCGCGGGCGGAAGGCGGCGGCCCCGTGAGAGGCCGGAGGACGCGCCGCCTCGTGCGCTGAGACAAAGCGGGCGTCCGGCTGCATTGTCTGACGCGCTCTCTCCTCGCTCCTTTTTGTCCTCGCCGGCGCCGCCCCGCCCCGCCCCTCGCGGCTCTCAGGAGGACTCCGGATCCGGCTCGGCGCTCGCCCTCGCTCGCCATGGAGAAGACCGAGCTGATCCAGAAGGCCAAGCTGGCCGAGCAGGCCGAGCGCTACGACGACATGGCCACCTGCATGAAAGCCGTGACGGAGCAGGGCGCCGAGCTGTCCAACGAGGAGCGCAACCTGCTGTCGGTGGCCTACAAAAACGTGGTAGGGGGCCGCAGGTCCGCCTGGAGGGTCATCTCGAGCATTGAGCAGAAGACCGACACCTCTGACAAGAAGTTGCAGCTGATCAAGGACTATCGGGAGAAAGTGGAGTCGGAGCTGAGGTCCATCTGCACCACGGTCCTGGTGAGTTGGCGCCGGCATTAGTGAGGGAGTAGGGCGGCGGGAGCGACACCCCTTTTGTGTGGTGTTCCCGATGGGGAGAAACCTGTGGGATAGAGAGTTTGTGATTTGAGCCCCAGGCTTCCTTCTTACCTGTTTCAGAGCTTTCTCGGGGGTGGGTAACTCTTTTTTTCCCAAGCTCTGGGGTACAAAAACTTG
Organism: Mus musculus; assembly: GCF_000001635.26. Classification (NCBI taxonomy): domain Eukaryota; kingdom Metazoa; phylum Chordata; class Mammalia; order Rodentia; family Muridae; genus Mus; species Mus musculus. The sequence continues at coordinate 21,416,602 of NC_000078.6, read as the reverse complement.
GGGGGAGTAGCCGCGTAGGCTTGCACAAGACTGAAAAAGACCTATTTAACCTTGTGCCAGGAGAGTGGTCCTGAGATCTGTAAGTTCTTTCATGTCGTAGAAGGCATGGGGACTTTTACCATAGAGATGCTAGAATTTCCCCAGCCCCCCAAGATTTAGGAGTGAAAAATCTAGACATGTTTTATTTTTCATGTAAGAATATGTTGAGCCTTTCCTTGCTAAAGAGGTGTGGGGGTGGGTGGGTGGATGAGTTCACTGGATGAAAAGGATACAGATAATTTGAAGAATACCATGCCCTGGTCAAATTTCACTATTTAATAGTGTTTGTTTGTTTGTTTTCTATTTGTTGCCTCACTTTAGTCCGGTGTATGGAAATGAAAGCATTTCTGGTGTGGATGGGCAAGGAAGGCTTTCCAGGTTTTGCACTATCCAGTCCCAACCGGGATGTTAACTGCTATGATTCACCCTTATTAGAGGGGGCACTTTTAAATCTTGAGTCATTCATTGCCCAGATCTCTTATTCAATAAAGCAAGTTTCTAAAATTTAAATAGCATGCCATAGAGTGTCAGATATTAATGCTGCAAACTGTGACTCCTGTTCACATTGATAGGTAGTTATAGACTGATGATGAAGTAGCTGCTGGGTTTGCTCTTCACATGCCACCTTTATATGAGGCAGCTGGTAGCTGATAGGCTTGCCCTGGATCTTTTTAGGTGTCTTTTATGCAGGGTTTCATAAGAGAAGGGAAAAAGGGGCTTTCCCTTCTAGCCTTCATTTCTTTATCACATCGAATCAATGGAACCTAGAACATTTTTCCCTGTTGTGTAAAACCTACCTGTTTTACTAAAACAAAAGAGATTATCTGAGCAAAATCATGGCTGATAGATACAGATGTTAGGGGTCAGAAGCAATCAGTTGGTAGTGAAGTGCAGAAAACTCTGTTTTGTAAAGATGCCATTTTGTTCTGTTAACATCTATGTGATCTTAAGTTCCAGTCCCTGTTTAGCTTAGGGGAGGCAGCTCTTTGGCCTGAATTTTTTTACATTCAAGAGATGTCAACTAGGATAGTAATAGCAGACTTTAATACCATATATTGATGGCTATTGTTAACACTTTGGGGTTTATTTACCCATGCAGTTCTGAATCACCAGATTTTTGTGTAAACTATCAGTTTAATTCTGAAACAAAGGAATATTTATTCCGTCTTGCAGCTCTTACACACAACAAAGAATTGTGTTCTGCCTGTATGTATGTATACCACCTATGGGGATGCATTGTCCAGAGACTGGAAGAAGGGGTCAGGGGTTATCTCCTGTAACTGGAGTTGTTAGCTACCATGTGGGTGCTGGGAACTCAACTGGGTTCTGGGGTCCTCTGCAAGAATAGCAAGTGCTGTTAACCACAGAACTATTTCTCCAGCCCAGAAAATTTGGGTTTTATGGAAGCATAGATGTGGGAGTTTTCCTTTTTTTGATACGGTTTGAGAGAGTGACCAGACATTTATTGGAGACCTCTCATGCATATCCTTTTAATAAGAGAACTTTTGAAATTGGGACAGTAGTGCTTTTTTCGTGCACAAGACAGAAATAGAAGAGGTAGGTAGGTTGACTAATTTGTACACTGATGCACAAATTAGCTGAATTTTGCCTTGATGACCAACCTGGAGAAGAACCCCGGGAAAGCATGTCTCCAGTTGGCAGATATTCTGGAGAGCTTGATATGTTTTGAAAGGTTAAACAATACAGGGAAGAACAAAGCTGAGAACCACTGATTTGATTTGATTTGATTTTTTTTGTCCTTGAACAATTTGTAATATAGAGAATTGTGCTAGGTAATTTTTATAAGGTGTTTATGAATAAAATGCAGTTTAGTTAGAAGGAAACAAACCTCAGATAAGACTCTACAGAGATAATAGATTTGAGGGTGAGTATTGAGGGAGCAGTGTTAGAAGTGATTGCCATGGGGAGGATTTGGGATAGAGCTTGAGGGAAGGTGTTTTTTTGTTTTTGGGGGTTTTTTTTGGTGTGACTAGAGGGTGGTCTGTTGGTAGGATTCATAATTTGAGCAGGTCAGAAGGAGAAGCTTGATTGAAGTTCCTTTTTGTTTTTTGTTTTCTTTTTTATGTGGGAATTGGGAGCTTTCCAAATGTTAAGACATGTGATCTGCCACCATGAGCCACTTGTGGATGTCTGTACTGGTGCAGCTGCATCTAGAATTCATGGTGTGAGTGTGAGCTGACAAGTTTAATCTGAACATATAGACAAGGAAGTGATAAATTAGTCAATAAGAATCTGATGATTGACAGATTAGCAATTCATTTTTAAGAGCTGGAACTCAGGGCCTTGAATATGCTAGGTAAGGGCTGTACAACTGAACCATAACCATACTCTTTTTGTTTTGTAATTGGTAATTTAGTAACGTGCCCAAAGAAAAAGTGAAGCTTTGTATTTCTGAACACACAATAAAATGGTGTGGATGTTTGTACTAGAAAGGAGAATTTTGATATGGAGGAAAAAGGTGAGATTGATTTGGTTTAAATGAGTCAGCTAAATACCTGGTGGTGTACCCCCTTATCCCAGCACTCACAATTTCAAGATTTTGACTACTTTTTAGAGTAAATTAGAGATGGATAGGTTTACCCAATTTTCCAGAATAGCTGATGTAGCTGATTTTTTAAAGTTTCCTAAATTGTGGGGTCATTTCAAGAAAAAGGATTGAAATCCAAATAAATACTATAAAGAGAAGAGGAAATTAAGAGAACCAAAATGGTGCAAACCAGACTCTTGATGGCAATTTTAAAGTCAAATGACATTACTGGGTTCCCTATCAGTATAATTTATGCAGACAGAGTTTTGTTCTTAAATTTTAAAGTTAGTTTTAGTTGTAACAATTGGGGACTTGCCAATTCACTTCTACTTTAACTCCCACCTTTGTGGTGGTTTGAATGAGATTGGTTCCCATCTGCTCATTTGGTTTAGTGCTTGAAGGTAGAACTGTTTGTGAAGGGTTAGGAGGTTAAGAGAAGTGTGCCGCTCATGGGTGTTATTCCCTATTAGCTCTGTCTCCTAGTTTTGGATTAAGAAGTAAACTCTGAGCTATAGTTCTGCCTCATGTGTGACTGCTGTTTGCTTTTTACCATGGTAATCATGGACTCTAACCCTCTGAAACTGTAAGCCTCAAATAAACACTTTCTCTTATAAGTTTTCTCTTGGTCATAATATCTTATCACAGTAACCTAACTCTAAAAATCATTTTCAGGTTGAGACACGTGTCATCAAAGATAAATGGTGGTAATAAGTGCCTAGTGTACTGGCTTTGTGAAGTGGTACAGAAGTCATTAGCAATCTTAGTGTTGACAAGAGCAAAGTTTAAGTGAAAACTTAACAGTGGATGAATAAAAGGTGTGAAATGTCTGAGAGTAATTCAGACCTTGCATGTAAAGTATGAGCAGATCAAAAAAATCTTGGGAACAAAGCTATGTGCAACTTGGGAACAAAATCTATCATTTACAATCTTGGGCTGAGAACCAAAAGCTTAAAGTGTATATGGGACAACCTTAATACCCCTCTCTTCTAGGCTTTGAGTAGATGAGTTTCAGTATAATCCTGTAATCCCAGCATTTGGAAGGTGGAAAGATTGGACTTTCAGGATCAGCTTCTGCTACACTGTGTGAGTTTGAGGCCTGCTAGAATTCAGTGGCACCCCGTCTCAAAAATAAAATAAAGCCAGAGCCAAGTGCAGTGGTAATGTGCCTAGAATTCCAACCATCTGGGAGGTTGAGGCAGGTTTCAGAGTTTGAAGCAGCCAGCTTGGGGAGTAGCAAAGCCATCCTTTAAAGAAAATGTTAAGAATCATGTGCCAGGGGCTAGAGAGATGGCTCAGTGGCTGAGAGCACTAACTGCTCTTCCAGAGGTTCTGAGTTCAATTCCCAGCAATTCCCAGCACGTGGTAGCTCACAGCCATCTGTAGTGGGATCTGAGGCCCTCTTCTGGATGGTCTGAAGACAGGGCCAGTGTACTCATGTAAATAAAATAAAGTTTTGTTTTGTTTTGTTTCCTGACAGGGTTTCTCTGAATAGCCTTGGCTGTCCTGGAACTCACTCTGTAGACCAGGCTGGCCTCAGAAATCTGCTTGCCTCTGTGCCCCAAGTGCTGGGGCATTCTGATTAAAGGCATTTGCCACCACTGCCCAGCATAAATAAATCTTGTGTCAGGAGTTGTGACACACACCTTTAATTCCAGTACTTTGGAGGCAGAGGCAGGTAGGATCTCCAGGTCAGCCTGGTCTACATAAAGAGTACCAGGACAATGAGCATTGCACAGAGGAACCCTGTCTCAAAAAAAAAAAAAAAAAAAAAAAAACAACAAAAAAAAAGAAGTACAGTGGGGAAGTGCTTACCTTTATTTAATCCTAATATTCAGGAGGCAGAGGTATGTCTGAAGACAGCACACATGAAGACAGTGTACTCATATACACAAAATAAATAAATAATTCTTTTGTTTTTTTGTTTTCGAGACTGGGCTTCTCTGTATAGCCCTGGCTGTCCTGGAACTTACTTTGTAGACGAGGCTGGCCTCCAACTCAGAAATCTGCCTGCCTCTGCCTCCTGGGTGTTGGGATTAAAGGCATGGGCCACCACACCTAGCTGACTTTGTTAAATTTTAATAAACAGTTGGGAGCTAAGGTGCTCCATCAGGTTAGGGTAAGGCTGGAGAGGTGCTATAGTTACAGAGTATAAACGACTGGGAAGTGAAGGTAGTATGACAAGCTTGGATACCAAGGAGGTAGGAGGAGAGTTAATAGAAATAGTAATGCAATGGTATGTGGTGTTGCTTTTAATTTTAGAAGCTTAGACGTTTAGGAAAACATCTTTCAAGTGTAGATCACAGTAATCAAATGCATGTGACTAAAAAAGTTGTTTACTCATTTAAATGGAAAAAAAGCATCGATGATCGTGCTGGTGCTTACATGGCTAGTATGATAGTCAGGAGGCAGATAAAACTTACTGAGTCCAGTTATTTTTTTGTTATGTTTATTTATTTATTTTACTTTTTAAAAAATTTATTTATTATTATATCTAAGTATACTGTAGCTGTCTTCAGGTGCACCAGAAGAGGACATCAGATCTCATTACAAATGGTTGTGAGCCACCATGTGGTTGCTGGGATTTGAACTCAGGACCTCTAGGAGAGCAGTCAGTGCTCTTACTTGCTGAGCCATCTCTCCAGTCCCTGAGTCCAGTAATAATAAAGAAGTTGCTTAGTAACTGTCATTACTTCTGAAATGTTTTTTTTTTTTTTTGTTCTTTGTTTGTTTGTTGTTGTTTGTTTTTTGAGACAGGGTTTCTCTGTATAGCCCTGGCGGTCCTGGAACTCACTCTGTAGACAAGGCTGTCTCGAACTCAGAAATCCGCCTGCCTCTACCTCCCGGGTGCTGGGATTAAAGGCGTGTGCCACCACACCCGGGGTTCTGAAATGTTTTTAAGGCCAGCATCTCCACGGCTGGGATGGATTGGTGTAGCAACTTTTGCTTCTTTGCAGGTTCTTCTTTCTTCTACCCTTCTCCACCTTTTTCTTACTCTTTCAACCCCCTAACATTAGATAGGAGAGAGAAAAAAGAATAGAGGGGAAGGGAGAATAGAGGTCCTTGACGTCCAAGGTTGGAAAGGGGGCCACATTATCATTAGACTATTTTGAGCTGATTAGAGATATCAAGTCAAGTTCCTTGGGGTAGTTTGATCTTCTGTGTCAGGCTATCTAATCTCTTGTTTCTTCAACAAGCTGTGACCAACAATCTCCCACCACACACACACATAGACACACACCCAACAACTCCACCTATCAGGGCTTTTTTTATCTCTTTAGCATTTATATATCTTCTGAAAAGTCTCCAGAATTTCAAATGTTGCACACTTGGAGAAACTATCTGCAAGTGGCAAAGCCACGCTTCTGCTAGAGCATAAAGCAAATCATAGCTGCTGTGGAGCAGTCCCCTGTCCCACACCTGGGATTAAAACAAAAACATATTTTTTGTTTGGTTTTTTTTCAAGACAGGGTTTTTCTGTATAACCCTGACTGTCCTGGAACTCACTTTGTAGACCAGGCTGGCCTCTAACTCAGAAATCTGCCTGCCTCTGCCTCCCGAGTACTGGGATTAAAGGTGTGTGCCACCACGCCCGGCACAAAAACATATTATAATATTTCTGTAGTTTTTTAAAGGAAACCAAAATTCTAGAATTCTTACTACAGATTTCTTTGGTACATTGATTATGATTCATGTCACCCTGAGCCAGAAGTGTCTTTTTCCCTTTCATCTTTCTCTGATTCCAACTGTTCTGACAGACCCATTTATATTGTTAATCTGTTTATGTAGTCTGATTGCATTTAAGTCTTAGATTCTTATGAATTTACTATACATCTATACATATTTTACATGCAAATATATATATATATATATATATATATATATATATATATATATATATATATATATATATAGTCCAGGCAAGATAACATCTTTTTTAGCTAGTGATGTATAATTAAGAGCAAGGAAATAGGAGTTTACAGGTTTTTTTTTAATTTAAGATTTATTTATTTATTATATAAGTATACTGTAGCTGTCTTTATTTAGACTGTCCAGAAGGAGGGTATCCGGTCTCATTACGGATGGCTGTGAGTCACCATGTGGTTGCTGTTGTTTGAACTCAGGACTTTCAGAAGAACAGTGAGTGCTCTTAACCGCTGATCCATCTCTCCAGCTACAGGTGTTCTTATGTATGCTTCCTTTTCTGAGGTTTTTCAGTGCAGTCTTGATTTCCTGGTGAAAATTACCTCTGGGGTTTCAGTGATTATACAGAAGGCAGGCAGAATGCCAAAGGAAGTAGTAGAATAATACCAGCCTTCTAAGTCAGCTGAGTGTTCTCTGTGAGAAAATAGAAAAATTGGTAGATTGGATGTGAAAGTTAGGATTTTAGATACAAGTTGTAGCTGTAACTCAGTTGATAGAGTGAGTGCATGTCTAATGTGTGTGTCTAATTGTGCCTAGGATTTGATCCCTAGCATCGCATGAGCTGGCTGTGGTGCTCACACTTGTACTCTCAGTGCTTGATAGGTAGCAGTAGAAGCAGGAGTGTCATTCCTGGCTTCATAGTCCATTTGAGGCCTCTTTTTATTTTTATTTATTTATTTTTGTTTTGTTTCTGTTTTTGTTTTTCGAGACAGGGTTTCTCTGTGTAGCCCTGGCTGTCCTAGAACTCACTTTGTAGACTTGGAAATCCGCCTGCCTCTGCCTCCCTGGTGCTGGGATTAAAGGCAAGGCCTCTTTTTAGTATGGGCGGTATTGGCTCACTCAAAACAGTAAAATCAGGGTTAAAATTAGAGCTGAAAGTCTCAGTGACTGATCTAGATAATCATATCAGGAGGCAGTCAGTGTGTTAGATAAGTACTTTGAAGAATAGTAGTAAACCAGGTAGTGTTTTATTAGCTCCTTTCATCTTACAACATTTGTGAGGTAAATTGTCAGTAACTTTTTTGTAGATGAGACCAAAGTTCAGAACTATAAAGGTAATTAGGGAAGGAATGTGCTTGTGAACATGGGCACTAATCAGTTGTGTCCATGAATGTGAGCACTTGTACTGTTGGGCCTTTAGTTGGGGTTCTTTAAATGATCACAACTGATACAGTAAACTTTTATATATTAAAAAGGAGATTTATTAGACTGGCTTACCAGATGTGGTCTGGATACTCTAGCAATGGCTGTGTCATACTAGAAAGGTCAAGGATCTGGTAGTTAAGTCTATGAGGCTGGATGCTCTTAGAGTCCTGGAGGATTCCCAGAGAGAAGGTCTTCAGTCTATTGAAATACTAATAACTAATACTAAAAAAAATACTGTGAAGCCAGGCAGTGTTGGCGCACACCTTTGATCCTAGCACTTGGGAAGCAGAGGCAGGTAGATTTCCGAGTTCAAGGCCAGCCTGGTCTACAGAGTGAGTTCTGAAGTAGTTTCGTTGACCCCCACTTTCAAGTTTTGGAGTGTCTATGGAGTGTCTAACTACTGTAGACCTATGATGCAGGAGTGGTCCGTCTTTTATTAGGTTAGTTAAACTCTTTGAGTTTACACTCTGGAGGTGGGGTGGGGTCGTACTTTTTCAGAAAGTTCTGAAGAGAAGGGATACCAGCCAGAACTGATGAAAACTCTGTCAATTGGCAATTGGAGTTCCAGATAACACAGCCGCATTGTTCTCCTATCCCTTGTCAAAGTTTAGTATATGTGCTGTCCAAGCAAGTACTGGTGGTGGTTTAAGTGAATGTAGCCTACCATAGACTCATATTTAAATGCTTGGTTCCTAGTTGGTGTAACTGTTTGGGAATGATTAGCATTAGACATCCCTTGTTTGGAAGATGTGTGTCACCATTGGTGGGAAAGCCCACACCATTCCTAGTTAGATAAGATGTAAGCTTTCAGTTACTTTTCCAATTACCCACCTGCCTACTGCTATGCACCCTACTGTGATGGTCATGGGCTGGCCATCTGAAACTATAAGCAAGTCCCCAGGTAAATGAATATTTTTTTTTGTAAGTTGCCTTGGTTATGGTATCTTATCACAGCAGCAGAAAAGTAACCAAGGCTGCAATGACTTCTGTACTGACTAAGGGGCTGGAGTGATACCCAGACCAGCTTGGCTACAAAGGTGCTGGTACATCTGGGGACCTTGAGAATAATGGGCACACAGTACCATCTCTGAACTGGTAGTACAACCTGTGACTTCTGGCTGCACCATGGCATGAATGTGCCTTTCAGGCACCTGTCTGTGGTCTTTGAGCACAAGCTGCTGTTAACTATTAGGTCAGAGGGTGTTTGTGGTAAATAAGCAAGACCAAGGTTGGGAGCCAGTAGAAGGCACTGGCAGAAGACGTGGACTGCCTCTGTGTTCTTGCAGCTGGAACTGGGCTTGTGCTCACTGCCTTCTCACCCCATTCCAAGGCACAAAGGCTTAGGAATGTCAGCACTAAAGGAAACTGTGGCAAGGGGATCCCCTTCTTTCTCCTCTCCTGCATAATCAACACCAGTCCAGCCTTTCAGAAAATAAGTAACTAAGACAAACTCCTTCCTTAATTTATTACATTCATTTTTTCCATTTTTAAAATTTATATTAGGAAAATAACAAAAGCTTATGCAAAAAGAAAGAATAATTCACACCCATCGCCTAGCTTCAGTAGTTTAAGAAGTCTTGGTTTGTTGTTTATTCTCAAAACAGGGTTTCCTACTACATATTTTGGCTGTCCTGGACCCTGCTATGTAGATAAGGCTGGTCTTGAACTCAGAAATCCTCCTGCCTCTGCCTCCCAAGTGAGATATCTTAGAGGGATTACTATATGGAGAAACTAAGTTGTAGGGTAATACATGAAAGGTGTGGAAGAGAAAAAGGAAAGTAGATTCCAAATATTTTGAATTTCTGGAAAAATACACAAGCTAGTACTATTGGCTGCTTTGCAGGAATTGAAGATCTAGATGTCTAAGGAATTATAGGGGGAGAACTTCTGTTTTTCTCTTCTGTGATTATATGAACTACATGTATTATCTATTATTCAGCAGGATCCAGTGATTGTATGCAAGGAAAAAAACATACAATCAGAAAAAGGGAGAGAAGACTTGTGTTAGATTTTAATTGGACCTGCCATTGTGAGCTGATTTCTTCTTTTTTAATAAAAATTTCCCGAGGAGGCGGAAAACCATTGGAACTTGATCATTGTGCTTGACTCTAGGACCAGATACTGCTTCAGTATCCATTTCTGAAGTATTTAGATATAATTCATAATGTTTTAATGACCAAGAAGTTATTATTATTATTTTTTTAAAGATTTATTTATTTACTATATGTAAGTACACTGTAGTTGTCTTCAGACACACCAAAAGAGGGCATTACGGATGGTTGTGAGCTACCATATGGTTGCTGGGATTTGAACTCAGGACCTTTGGAAGAGCAATTAGTGCTCTTAACCGCTGAGCCATCTCACTGGCCCCAACCAAGAAATTATATGTGAACACAACTGTTACTTAAAAATGAAGACAGGGTTATACTTTGCTTTGTCTTAAATTTGACTGGAGATGGAGAGGTAGTTAAATTTTCTTTGCAATTCTTAAAAATGTATTTATTTTTATGTCTATGAGTACTATATCTGCATGTACACCTGCATGTCAGAAGGAGGCGTCATCACATAAATAGTTGTGAGCCACCCTGTGGTTGCTGGGAATTAAACTCACACCTCTGGAAAATCAGCCAGTGCTTTTAACCGCTGAGTCATCTGTCCAGCCATCCTTCATAATTCTTAAAATCTGATTACACTGTTTATGGTTTAGAAATAATGAAAGTTTAGATACTGAAATTCATAGTTTTATTACTTACCAGTTTCATTTTAAGGTAGTTAAGAAAGCTTTAATATTCTAAAGTATCTACCAAAGTTGTGTTATTTGGGGTATAGATGAGGTTAATATATACAGTTGATTGTTACAGTTAACATCTGATTACGGAACTGGAGACTTTTAGTTGAAAAAACATTAAAGAACTGCTCTTAGGGGCTGGAGAGATGACTGCATTTAAGAAGTTACTCTTCCTGGGTTGGCTTTCCAGCACTGGAACCAGGAGACTCACAGCCTATTCCAGGGGTTCTGGCACCCTCTTCTGAAGGTTCTAATACATACCACACACACCATAAATAAAAAATACTTCTTTAAAAGACTTGTTTATTTTATGTATATGAATACACTGTAGCTGTACAGATGGTTGTGAGATTTTCTGTCAGTAGTGTGTTTCTTAATGAATTTTAGTCAAGTGACAGAAACTGGAAAATGTTTGAACATTTGTTTTGTTTATTTTCAAGGTTCCTCTTCAGGTACCTGCTTAGTTAATTCTGTATGAAGTAAGTGTAAGTTCTATAGTTAGCAGTGTATCTTGTTTTCTTTGTCCTTGTTTGTTTGTTTGTTTTCTTTTCAATTTTATGTATGTGAGTACACTGTAGCTGTCTTCAGACCCACCAGAAGAAGGCTTTGGATCCCATTACAGACAGTTGTGAGCCACCATGTGGTTGCTGGGAATTGAACTCAGGACCTCTGGAAGAGCAGTCAGTGCTCTTAACCACTGAGCCATCTCTCCAGCCCTAGCATATCTTGTTAACTAAATAGTAATCACTTCTGAATGAAGCTAGGATAAATTTATTTTGATGAGTGCTGTAGACTATCACTTCTGAATGCAAGTGGATTACTTCAGTAAGACTGTTATTGTTATTTTTCTAGTTCTTTTTCTAAGACATGGGAGCAAAAAAATAAAAGGAAACAATAACTAATGTACATTTGCTTCAGGGCTGTTTCTTGGCAGACTCGTTTTTAGTTTGTAGCTTCTGTGGTGTTGTGTTCCTGTTACTCCCTCCCGTCTTGTTTTTCTGAGTGTTTTCTGATGCTTGCACCCTTCCTCCCTTCTTGTCATTTTGATCTAGAATAGTGGTTCTCGGTCTGTGTCTGTGTTACCCTGCATATCAGGTATTTACATTACAATTCAAACAGGAAATCACAATCATGGAGTAGCAAAGAAATAATTTTATGGTTGGGGTAAGCACAGCATGAGGAAGTGTAGTAAAGAGTTGAAGTGTTAGGAAACTACACTACACAATAATTACTACTACTACTAATAGGAAAACCTTTGTTTGTTTCTTGTTTTTTGTTTTGTTTTGTTTTTTTTGTTTTTTTGTTTTTTTGTTTTTTGAGACAGGGTTTCTCTGTGTAGCCCTGGCTGTCCTGGAACTCACTCTGTAGACCAGGCTGGCCTCGAATTTAGAAATCTGCCTGCTTCTGCCTCCCAAGTGCTGGGATTAAAGGCGTGCACCACCACTGCCCAGCTGGAAAACTTAACTATACATGCTAAATTATTTACTTCTTCCCTTCTGAGTTCTTACTAGTACTCTTATCCAGAGATTTTTTTTTTTTCCTTCAAGGAGCCAGTTGGCGGCCTCCCCAAGCCCCACCTATATGAAGTTGTTAAAAATAATTAAGAAGTTACTACAAGCTAAATTATACAACCAGGTTGATTATTGTTGTCTTTACTCAGGCTGGTCTTGAACTCATATTTGAGCCCTGGGATTAAAGGCGTGAGATACTGCCACCTGGCAAAGCTGTATATCATAAGAAATTATAGCCTATCTATTTTGTATTAGTAGCTAGTATCTAGTATTGATAATTTGATATAGCCCTGATCATTTTTGTACGGAATGAAACAAAATCCTTGAATATCTTTGAATTTGATTTAAAGTATTTGACTCTACTACTGATAGTGTATGGGAAGTACCCTTTGTTTCCTTCTCAGAAAGCTAGTAGGGTCAACAGAGAACCATGACCCTGGCTGAAATAGAAGTAACATATGTCAATTTGTAAAAGCCCAGCATTGTAAACTGCATGTAATGGCAGTGTGAAAAAGAATTGTCAAAGTTGATAGATTTTATAAAAGAAAAGTTAGTTTTTTTTATTGGCTGTGTGGTAACTAATGGCAGCAGGTGGTTGATTGATAGTTCCTGGAATATTGGAAAGCAAGTATGCCTCAAGGTGTTTGTAATAATAGTCCTGGCAACAGAGCCATGAGTATTGTCCATATTTGACACAAGTAATTCAGAAAGGACTGTTAGAATGGAAATTTCTTTCTTCTCGGCTCTTTACCTCAAGTCCTTACTCAGTGGAAATCAAATTTATCTTAGCCTCTTCTACCACAATTGTATCGCAAAATAAAAGCAACAAAAGCAGGGGCTTCAAAACCCACCCTCTCCCTCTGTCTCTTGTCTTCCTGTCACAGGGTCTCTATGTAGCCCTGTCTGGCCTGAGATTGGGTGCTGGGATTAAAGGCATGCTCCACCATGCCTTTAGCTTAGACTAATTTAAGTTATTTGCATGCCTATGACTGCAAGTAGTATGGTCACCAGAACTGGCACCTTTTCAGAGATCCTTTGGGTACCTTACTGACTCTCTTGGGAAAACAAAGGGAGAAGCTTTGCATGGAAGTCCCTTAGTAGCTGGGCAGGTATTTATCTCAGATACACTGCTTCTGTTTTTAAAATAGCATGATATCCTAAGGTTATAGGGAGTTTCTTTGATTCACTTTAAGTAGCTACTAATATTGTACTGGTGGGGGCTGGAGAAATGGCTCAGCAGTTAAGAACATCTGCTCTTCCAGAGGACCCAGATTTACTTTATACCCATATGACAGCTCATGGCTGTCTGTAACTCCAGTTCCAGGGGATCTGCTACCCACCACTGCACATAAATCATTAAAAGTATTGGTGAAGATGACCTCAAGTTATTTATTTGTTTATTTGGTTTTTCGAGACAGCGTTTCACTGTATAGCTCTGGTTGTCCTGGAACTCACTTTGTAGACCAGGCTAGCTTCAAACTCAGAAATCCGCCTGCCTCTGCCTCCTGAGTGCTGGGATTAAAGGCATGCACCACTGCCCAGCTTGAGCTCAAGTTCTTAAAATCTGGTCTTTGGACACCATTTTTCAGTTCCATGTGTGGTGTACAGAAATAGCACTTATTTTTAGTCTGGTCTTTATAGAGTTTGGGAATGACCTTTGGTGAACGCTTTGCTATATTCCTGACTCAGCAACTTTCTAACTTGAACATAGTTTTCATGCTTGCCACTTCCATAAAATAAAACTTTTGACATTATATTATATAATTTTGTGGCTTTTGATTTTATTAGATTTATCCCCAGCCCAGGTTTTTGAAGATAGTTTAAGAATGTAATGTTGCCAGGCGTGGTGGCGCACGCCTTTGATCCCAGCAGAGGCAGAGTGGATTTCTGAGTTCGAGGCCAGCCTGGTCTACAAAGTGAGTTCCAGGACAGCCAGGGCTATACAGAGAAACCCTGTCTCAAAAAACCAAAAAAAAAAAAAAAAAAAAAAAGAATGTAACGTTAATTTTGTTTTTCTTTTTAAAGATTTATTTTATGTATTTGAGTGTTTTACCTGCATAAGTGCACCATATGCATGGCTAGTACCACAAAATGTCAGAAGAGGGCAACAGACCCCTGGGTTAGATAGTTATAAAACACCATGTAAGTGCTAGGAATTGAATCCAGATTGTCTGTATAAACAAGTGGCTCTTAACCACTGAGCCATCTCTACATCCTCATAAATTTTTTAAATTTAAATAATTTCGGTCCTTTTTTTTTCCTCATTTCTATCAATCTGACACAGTGGTTGCATTTTGTTGGGCAATTTTCATTAGATCTTTTCCCCACATGTTATTTGAGATCTGGTAAATAGATCTTTTTCTTCAATATTAGATTTATTTGAATTTAACAGTCTTATTCTGGGTTACTTTCCAGACTTCCCAGATTGTATCATAGTTGGCACTTTATTTATAGCTTGTTCACAGATAGTTTAAGAATTCAAACATGAACTTCTGTTTGTTCAGCTCCTCAAAATGAACTGAGGCAGAGGAGTTAGTTACTGTTTTCTGAGTTCTTAGCATGTGACACTATTCTAGGCTTTGACTTCTTTTGATTGGTTTTATTCCCAGAGAATGCTTATTATGAAGGTGTTGAGACTATAATATTTTTATAAGAAGTAAATTTTTAATTCTTTTATATCAAATACAATTTTTTTAAAGCATAAAATAAACACTTCTGTTTAGGTCACTAGTTTAAGTGCAGATACCATTGTATGAAATGGGAGATAAGACAAATGTGGTGACATACATCTGTATATAATCCCTTGGGGGGCTAGAACATGAGGAACAAGTAAATAAACAATATAACCACATTTTAAAATAATTAGGCTCATCGGAAGACAGTTGTGTAGCTCAGTAGAATAGCTCCTGTCTACAGAACACATGCAACATTGTGTACCAGTTTGGTCCGCAGCAGCACTTTAATACAGCTATTCAATTTAGATCCAGTTGATGTAAACGATGTAAAAGTCACACTCTGATTGCTGTACACATGTCTTAAGTCTAGTCTGCAGATCCTGTGCTTAATCTTTCTTTAGATGGACACTTGTCTGCCAAGGATACTTAGGAGAAATGCCATTCTAAGCCATAATGATTTATCTGTGCTGTCCATATGGTTATCCCTCATACTTGATGCCTTAAACATTTTGTGTTTTTGCCTAAAAATAACCCCATATCTTAGTGCATTCTTGTCCCCTCTTCCCTGTATTTTAAGCTGAGGGGGAATGTCTTACTGTGTTGTATAGGCTCTATAAAGGCTGGTCTCAAACTTTTGGGATCTGGTGACTAGCCTCTTAAGAACTGGGACTACAGATATGCCCAGGTTAACTCACATATTCCTTTCCTTAAAAAAGGGGGATCCCAGCACTTGGGAGGCAGAGGCAGGCAGATTTCTGAGTTCGAGACCAGCCTGGTCTACAAAGTGAGTTCAGGTACAGCCAGGGCTATACAGAGAAACCCTGTCTCGGAAAAAAACAATAATAATAATAATAAAGGGGGAAGGTGTAATGTTCATTTAATTTTATTATGCCATCTTCATATTTGCATACCATGTGTTTTGATGATATTCACCAGTCCATACCACCTTCACTTGTCTCCTTCCATTCGTCCTCTTCTTCTAATTGTCCCCCCTTTAAAAAAAAAAAAAAACCTTAATTATTTGTATATAGAGCTTTGTGCATGCGAGTGAAGGTGCTCAAGTCCAGAGACATTAAATTTCCCTGGAGGTAGAGTTAGTTCTAAACTGCCTGATGTGGGTGGGTGCCGGCACCTGATCTCTAGTCCTATGTGAAAGCATTGTGTGTGTTCTTAACTGCTGGGCCATCAGCATCCCTGCAAGTGCACCCCACACTCTCCCACAACCGCATGATTTTTGTTTTGTTTGATGATCCAGTGAGCTTCATTGGGGTTGCTTGAATGCCTTACCAGTATCTACTCCTCTGAAGAAAGTATCTCTCCCCTTAGTAGCTATTAACTATCTACAGATCCTTGGGAATTGGGGCTTTATGAGTCTCTCCCCCAATTGTTAATTGTTTATAAATAAGAAAGGGATAAGACCCCATAAGTCCCTTCCCCTATCCATAACAAGATATTGATGGTATCTTATCTTATACAAGATCTTATACAGGTGAAACCAGCATTTCACAACACCACCACCCTATCCTCTGGCTTCTACCTTCTTCATACCGCCATCTGTCATATTCCCTGAGCTTTGGAGTGAGTGATGTAAATATTGTTTATAGATGAACATTTAACTCACTTATTCTCAGTACTTTGACCAGTTTTGATTCTGTACCCCTGGTGATAGCAGTAATACTGTATGAAAATAAAAGTAATTATTTGGAAGGCAGTTTGACAGGTACATCATGTCCTTTTATCAGAACAGCTATAGCTTCCTCACTAGGTCCTGTGACTTCACCAGCTATAGGATATGGACCAGGTTTATAGCACCAGATAAATGACTCCCCTACTGTGGAGCTAGACTTAATTCTTTGGTTACTCCTGTAGTAGATGTAACACTAGAGCGGCAGTGGGGACTCTTGCCCTGCTGTCCAGTGGCATAGCAGGCAGGGAGCATCCTTGAGTAATACTGGTGGATGACAGTTTTCTCTTCAGTCAGCATAGCCCTTTTAACACTGAAAACCAGACAGGTGCAAATATTTCCAGCCCAGCTCTATGTGTGCTACCTGGGTTCTGTTGCCTTGATAAAACACCAATTAAAAATTTCCTTTGGGGGTGGGGTGGGGGTACTGGAGAGATGGCTCAGCAGTTAAGAGTACTGACTGCTCTGAGTTCAAATCCCAGCAACCAAACCACATGATGGCTCACAACCATCCCTAATGAGATCTGACGTCCTCTTGTGTGTCTGAAGATAGCTACAATGTACTTATATATAACAAATAAAATAAATCTTTAAAAAAGAAAAACAACAACAACTTTCTGTGGGGAGGAAAAGGTTTCCTTCTGCTTAAAACTCCCAGATCACACTCCATCAGGGCCGGAACTCAGGGAATGAACTCAGAGGCAGGAAGTGGAGCAGAGACCATAGAGGGACACTGATAATTGGCTTACTTTTCATAATTTGCTCTATTTGATTTTTTAATATAACCCCTCACTACCTGGCTAGGGTTGGTACTGCCCCTAGTGAGCCAGGCCCTACCACATCAATCATTAAGATTGCCCCACAGGCATTCATAGAGTACAAATTATTGGAGGCGTTTTCTCATTTGAGGTTCCTCTTCCCTGTTGTCCCAAAAAAAAAAAAAAAAAAAAAAAAACAAAACTGACTGGAGCATTTACTATCTCTAGCAGTAGGGTCTTACTCTCTAGTGCTGAGGGTATCCAATTCCAGTAACAGCAGTGATAGAATAGTGGTTTGAAAGCTCTATGAGTAGGGAGGTGCCTCATCCATCTCTGGTTCTGGATGGAGTTTTTAGGTAATAACCTATGGGTTTTTGGGGAGCAGCTTTATCCACTCATACAAGGTGCCTCTTCAGGTTTCTTCATATCACTTTGAGCTTGACCCTCTTCTACCTGCTTCCTTCCTCTATCTCCCTGCCTGTCCTCAGATCACCTTCCCCTGCCACCTTTCCTAACCTAGAGGCTATCTCAGGGCCAGGTTTTTAAGATTTATTTTATTATGTACGTGAGTACTCTGTCGCTTTCTTCAGACAAAGCAGAAGAGGGCATCATCAGATCCTATCACAGATGGTTGTGAATCGCCATGTAGTTGCTGGGAATTGAACTCAGGACCTCTGGACGAGCAGTCAGTGTTTGTTCTTAACCACTGAGCCATCTCTCCAGCCCCTCCCCCCCCTTAAAAGCTAACTTTTATAGCATCTCATTCATTCATCTTTCAAAACGTGAGGGTGCATAGTTCATGATGTGCTTACCTTAAGACTGAGCACTTCTTGAGGGCAGCATGAACCTTATTTCAGGCTTTTTAATGTGTTTACGCAAACACAGGTTTATGGCACCGAACTAAGCAGGTATCAGTTAATATTGGGTAAATAGACTACTGACTGGACAAGCTTCTTCTAACAACAGTATTTGCTGTTATCTAAGTTTTTTGCTATAAACCATGGGCTGAATCATTTAAGGCCTGCCGGGGAAGCTAGTATAAAAACCTAACCTTGAAACCATATTTCAGGTCCAGGTTTGAATGATAGATAGTCAAAAGTATAAGTTGTCTGTGATTAAATGGCATTTTACTAGTTTTTGTTTTGTTTATTTATTCATTTATTTTTAGGAATTGTTGGATAAGTATTTAATAGCCAATGCAACTAATCCAGAGAGTAAGGTCTTCTATCTGAAAATGAAGGGAGATTATTTCCGGTATCTTGCTGAAGTAGCTTGTGGCGATGATCGAAAACGTAAGTATATTTGACCCACGGGTAAATCCAGAATACATAAAAAGAAGTGGGAATGGGTAGTCACTTGTCACTGTGACAAAATAACCCGAGAAAGATAGCTTGAAAGGAGAGAGTTACATTGGTTTCAAAGGATTGGTTCATTAGTTAATTCTGTTAGTGTGGACCCTGAAGTAGGCAGAACTTCACAGGAATTGCTCATTTAATTGCATCCAAGAAGCAAGAGGGTGGGGATCTAGAGACAATGTCTATCTTTTCAGGAAACACTCCTTTGGCCTGTTTCCTTTAACTAGCTCCTGCCTCCTGGATTTCATCACATCCTGATAATACCATTATCAAAGGTCTGATCCATTGGACTGATCAGTACACTAAGTTTGTAGTTCTTAAAAGCCATACAAACTTTCAACCCTATCTTTAACACGTGCCTTAGAGAGTATTTCATATTCAAACCATAACAGGATAATTAGCCACATGTAGGGTAGTAATCTGTAGGTAGTTTGCAGGTTCTTTGTAACTTAAAAATAAAAAATTATATGTCTTGTCCCAGTGGATGCCCCCACACCTGTGCCCATATGGCAACACTTAATTAGATAGGGAGGGATATTAAGTACAACCAAAACAAAGACAAGCATGGGGATGATGGGGTAGGGGCACTAAGAGTGTTTTGGAGAGGATGATGGTGGGTGGATATGATTAAATTGTTTAAATGTATGAAAATTTAAAAGAATAAACAAATGGTATTTAAATTAAAAAAATTGTTTTTCTGTGTATACATGTTTTGCTTGTGTGTGCTTGGGTGCCTGGTGCCTTTGGAGGCCCTGGAACTAGAGTTTACAGATGGTCGAGCTGCTGTGTGGCCTTGGAATTGAACCTGGGTTCTCAGGAAGAACCACCTGTATCTTAACCACTGAAATATTTCTCCATCTACATCAAAGAAAATAACAAAAGTCTTTAAAATGAACACTTGTAGTGGTACACATCCTTGGTCCTAGAACTTGCGAGGCAGACAGGTGGATCTCTGTGAGTTCAAGGCCAGCCTGGTCTGCATGATGAGATTTATGATAGCCAGAGCTATGAAGAGATACCCTGTCTCAAAAAAGAAGTATTTTATATAAAGGAAATTGAATTTCTTTTTTTGATTGTATTTCTGAAAATGAAAACACTGCAGCATCTAGGAAGCTGGAGCAGGAGAATTGTCAGAACAACCTGGACTACATAGTGAGACCCTGCCTCAAAAAAAAAAAAAAAAAGAAATGAATTTATCCTCAACAAAGTTGGGCTCATGGGTGAACTCTAATTGTGCTTTTATATTACAAGCAGCCTTAATCTTTCATGCTTTGGGAGTTTGTTAAAATTATAGCTCTAATTCTATGTAATTCTAATTCCTTACATAACACTTCTATATTTCTAATAAAATTATATGTAGAATATAGAAATAGGATGTTGCTGGTTATTTGTGTAGGGTATGTGTGCTAGAGCTTGAAACCAGGACTTCACACAGAATATTTACTTTTTTTCAGTATGTGTGTGCCTGAATGCCATAGCACACATGTAGGGATCAGAGGACATCTACCATGTGGGTTCCAAGGATCAAACTTGTGCTGTCAAGCTTGTTTGGTGTCAAGCAACTTTATCTACTGTCTTACTGGTCCAAATAGGTTTTTGTTTAAGTATACTGGAGCTGTGGTGATCAGAATGACTCATAGCCAGATACCTATGTTGAAGTTGTTAGCATGTTGTATATTGGATAGATGCTTTGGCTGTTGTGCTTAACTTTTTTCCCGTTTTCAACTCACAGAAACAATAGAAAATTCCCAAGGAGCCTACCAAGAGGCGTTTGATATAAGCAAGAAGGAGATGCAGCCTACGCATCCAATCCGCCTGGGGCTGGCTCTTAACTTTTCTGTATTTTACTATGAGATCCTTAATAATCCAGAGCTTGCCTGCACACTGGCTAAAACGGTAAGATTGCTGTTGGGTTCATCCCTCTTTTTATGAGGATGTTTGAGAAACTAAGTATATTAATTTTTAAGTATTTGGATGCTCAAGGGAGGCCATTTTCATGTGTGTGTTAGACAGTTTCTCTATTACTGACTCTCCTCCATCCCTACCCCCCAAACTGCACCAGTTCCTGTAAGAATTATACTAAGTGTTGTTTAATGTACTGTGTATCTTGTGATAAACCAACAAATGCTTGTAAATATTTAGAGTGAGTTTCAGATTATATTGGGGGGGGGTTGGTTCGAGACAGGGTTTCTCTGTATAGCCCTGGCTGTCCTGTAACTCATTTTGTAGACCAGAAATCCGCCTGCCTCTGCCTCTCAAGTGCTGGGATTAAAGGCGTGCCACCACGCCCGGCTAAATTTTTTTTTTAAGATTATTTATTTTAGGGCTGGTGAGATGGCTCAGCGGGTAAGAGCACTGACCACTCTTCCAAAGGTCCTGAGTTCAAGTCCCAGCAACCACATGGTGGCTCACAACCATCCGTAATGAGATCTGACGCCCTCTTCTGGAATGTCTGAAGACAGCTACAGTGTACTTACTTATGATAAATAAATAAATCTTTTTTTTTTTTTTAATTACTTATTTTAGCTGGGCAGTGTTGGCGCATGCCTGGGGAGCAGCACTTGGGAGGCAGAGGCAGGTGGATTTCTGAGTTCGAGGCCAGCCTGGTCTACAGAGTGAGTGCCAGGACTGCACAGAGAAACCCTGTCTCGAAAAACCAAAAAAGAAAAAGATTATTTACTTTATGTATATGAATACGATGTAACTGTCTTCAGACACACCAGAAGAAGGCATCAGACCTCACTATAGATAGTTGTGAGCCACCATGTGGTTGCTGAGAATTGAACTCAGGACATCTGAGAGAGTAGTCAATGCTCTTAACTACTGAACCATCTCATCATCCAGCGCCCCCCCCCCTTTTTTTTTTTAAGAAGCAGAGCAAGTATAGCTTTAGTGAGGAAAGGTGAGGCCAGAACTCTCCCGAATTGGGGCATGGGGGCAGGGGAGTGGGACTTGAAGTGAGGAACACTCACAAAATCTTAAACTGGGGCTCCAAGGGAGTACTTCCATAGTGTTACCCTGTAGCGTAATGTGGTTGTACACACGGTTGTATTTGCAGACTGGCTAGCTTCTGTTCCTGAACTAAATGTATAATACTACAAATGTTAACTTTACCAGGCTTTTGATGAGGCCATCGCAGAGCTTGATACACTGAACGAAGACTCCTACAAAGACAGCACCCTCATCATGCAGTTGCTTAGAGACAACTTAACAGTGAGTTGTTCACTATTAACATGTCTGTTTTCAGAAACAACAGTAATTTCGTTTTGGGGGGGTACAGTTATAGAAAAGTTATAGCCTCTTTTTTTATTGTCATTTTTGAGACAGGGTTTCTCTGAGTAGCCTCCTTGGCTGTCCTGGAAATCACTCTGTGGACCATTCTGGCTTCATACACACAGATATCCACTTGCCCTGCCTCCCAAGTGCTGGGATTAAAGATGTGCACTACTACTGTAGGACTAGAGCTATGGTCTCTTACAAAATTTGGAGAAATGTCTTCATGATGACAAAGTATTTTATCAGACCTTTCTATGAAAGTAGAATATAGTATTATCATTACTTTTAGACTTAGTGGAATGTGTTGGTAACAACAGTTAATGTAGAGAGCTTGTCTAGTTCTAGTATTTCCTTTCTTTGGGTAAATTAGATATAACAAATTAGAGATTCTATATGTGTTGCAAACTCCTTATTTTACTAAAAGTTTCCTTGGAGGGCTAGAGAGATGATTCAGTGGTTAGGAACATTGGTTGCTATCTCAGAGGGCCTGGGTTTGAGTCTCAGTGCCCACATAGTGATTCACAATGGACTAACTCTTGTCCTAAGGAACCCCTCCCATGGGCACTGTACACACATAATATGCAGGCAGCATGTCTGTGCCTATAAAGGTTTAATTTTTTTCTGTTGTGTTTGAATATTTGATAGAGGGTTTCTTATTTTGCATTCTATTGCAGTGTGAAAACATGGTGACTAAAAAAGTATTGGGAAGAGAAGAATTTATTTCAGTTTAGATTTTACACTCCAGCATGGAGGGAAGTCAGGGGGTGGGCGGTGGTGGTACCACCTTTAATTTCAGCACGTAGGACAGAGGCAGGAAGATCTCTGTGAGGTTGAGGTCAGCCTGGTGTATATAATGAGTACCGGGATAGCTAGGACTATACAGAGAAAGAAATCCTGTCTCAAAAGAAGAGGGAAGTCAGGACAGGAACTGAAGCAGAGGCCATGGAGGAGTGCTGCTTTTACTCACTTGTTTCCATGACTTAGTCTGCTTTCTTTTATAACCCAGAAGTACATGCTCAGGGGTGACACTTCTTCCCATAGTGAAGCTAGGCCCTCTCATGCCAATCATTAATCAAGAAAATGCTGCCAATCTGATGGAGGCATTGCTTCAGTTAAGGTTCCCTCTATCCGGATGACTTTGGCTTTTGTCAGATTTACAAAAACGAAAAGAACTGACACAGGCTAAGCCTATGTGTAAGTTTACCTCTGCTTATAAGCTAAAGCCCGTTTTATCTTTTCCTTTGGTTTTTCTTCCTCATTCTTAAGCAGTAGGTAAAGGATGCATTAGTGTTCTGTCCTTGTGACAAACCGGATTAGACAACTTTAAAACAATGCTGAGTTTAGGATTCACGAGTGTAAAGGTTTCAGTCCCCAGTAGTAGCGTGGGTGCATTGTGTTGAACAGCTTGACAGGTTCAGTGAAGTGAAGGCCTGCATCTCCCCTGGCAGCCATAGGAAAGACACCTATCAGTGTCCTTCAAGGGTGCTCCCACAATGACCCAGCTTTCCATAACTTGATAGCTCCTCTAAAGGATTGTACTACCTCTCTAAAGGTACAGCATGAGGAGCTGAGAGTTTAACTTAAGCCTGTGGGGACATTTCATACCAAAGTATAGCAAGAAACAATTGAGAAATGGTGAGGCTTGAACTTAGTCATTTTCTGTGTTCAAGTAAATTTGATAGGATAATATTTTAGACTGAAGACAGAGAGAACCAGGAGGGAATGATGCCTTTTAATATAAATAGAGTTTTCCCAGCATCTGGTTGTGCTGCTGTAGCTTTCACTTTCACTGTGTGGTATTAATATTACAGTGTTTTTAAAGTTCCATATCTGTTCAGTTCTCCTGAGCAGATGATGAGTTCATGGAAAAGGAAATCAGGAAAGCGCTGTGTGTTCTTAGATGTCAGCAGAGCAGAGCCACACACAGCTGCTCCTATGAATTGACTGTAAGCTTCATGGACTCAGGACTGTTTACTTTAATAGTGATTTAAGATCTTTATTTATTTGTTTGTTTGTTTGTTTATTATATGTAAGTACACTGTAGCTGTCCTCAGACACTCCAGAAGAGAGAGTCAGATCTCGTTACGGATGGTTGTGAGCCACCATGTGGTTGCTGGGACTTGAACTCCGGACCTTCGGAAGAGCAGTTGGGTGCTCTTACCCACTGAGCTATCTCACCAGCCCTATTTATTTATTTAATGTATTTGAGTACACTGTAGTTGTGCAGATGGTTGTGGGCCTTCGTGTGGTTGTTGGGGATTGAAATTTTAGGACCTCTGCTCACTCCAGTCAACTCCGCTCCACCCAAAGATTTATTTATTACTATACATAATTACACTGTAGCTGACCAGATGCACCAGAAGAGGGCGTCAGATCTCATTATGGGTGGTTGTGAGCCATCATGTGGTTGCTGGGATTTGAACTCAGGACCTTGGGAAGAACAGTCCATGCTCTTGCCATCCCAAGCCTACTTTTTCCTTTTTTTTTGTTTTGTTTGTTTGGTTGTTGTTGTTGTTTGTTTATTTGTTTGTTTGGGTTTTCAAGACAGAGTATCTCTGTATAGTTCTGGCTGTCCTGGAACTCACTTTGTAGACCAGACCAGAGGCTGGCCTCAAACTCAGAAATTTGCCTGCCTCTGCCTCCATAGTGCTGGGATTAAAGGCGTACACCACCACCGCCCACCTCCAAGCTTGCTTTTTCTTAAGTTGCAAGTAGCATCTTAGTGTTGATAAATTACGTTTTCTGAACTGATTACAGTTAGTATTGACAGTGGACATTTTGCTTCCTCTTTTCAGTCTTAACTAGAGACATCTTGGAATACTCTAGTTTTAGCATTCAGTTAATGCACACATATTCATGCTATGTAGCCTTTATCACATATCACCATTTAAATTTCTGTCGGTACAGAGTAATTCTGTTGCTTTTTCTGTTACTCCTTCATGTACTTGGAAATAGTTAACAAGACCATGATTTTCTCCTTATATAGTTCTTGCTTTATTAGTCTCATAAATTATATTTAAACACTGTTTTCAAGGAAAGTGTTTCACTATTGAGAATGAAGAACATGAAATTCTCAGCACTTTGTATATTCTGTAATTACAGTTTACTTGTGTGGAATTGGAAACTGTCTCAGTCTGCTTTTCATTGCTGTCATAAAGTCCATGACCAAAACAACTTGGGTAGAAGTATGTATTTATTTGATTTACATGTTATAATCCATTCTTGAGGACAGTCAGAGCAGGACCTCCAGGAGGAACCTGTAGATGAATGATAGATACTGTCCACAGAACACATGTATGAATATATGTAGTTAATGTGACATTGTAAATGTCTGTTAGGCTATGTTTTAAAGGGGTGATAGATAGTTCTCAGTTTGAGAAAGGACAGTCTTCATCATCATCTTGCTTAAAGGATTGGTGTTTTAAGGGACTTCATGCTTGGATGGAAGTAATAAGTTAACATAGTTCTCTTTTTCTTCTTTTGTAGTTATGGACATCAGACAGTGCAGGAGAAGAATGTGATGCAGCAGAGGGGGCCGAAAACTAAAGGCATCCAGGGCACCAACCTCCTTCCCCTCAAGAAAACCTTTTTACATCTCCATTCCTTATTCCACTTGGATTTCCTCTAGCAAGGAAGCCCATTCGTGTGTATGGGATCAACTGTTTATATAGTCTTTTCACACTGCAGCTTTGGGAAAACTCCATCCCTTGGTTTGTGTTATCTCCGCCTTCCTGGTGTGCAGTTACTGCTGTAGAAAAGTATCAATAGCTTCATTTCATAGAAACACGAGTAACTTCCAGACACTTGTGTAGAGGAGTGACAGCACACTTGGTATTTAAGTAATCTGAACCAGTTCTACAAGTGACTGTGTTTTGTATTACTGCGAAGATATGGAAAATGTAGTGCATTACAATTTAAAGTAATTGTAATAATAACGTCTTGATTTCTACATTCCTTTTCTGAACCTTCTTGGAGGTTTCCTTTCAGAAGCAACTTTTCCATGCTCTTACTACAAATTCCTTTTTAGTAGGAATCCAGAAGTGTTAGATTGAATGGGAAAGCGCTTAATGCATCCGGGCTTGGGGTCACAGATCGAAATGTCTCCTGTGTCACATATTCTGGAGGTTACATCTTTCTGTGACAACAGGGAGTTTCCTTATGCATTCTTCATTTGCTGCTGTTTAAGTTGACAACTTCCTTCCCAATAAAAATTCACTTACACCTCCTGCCTTCGTAGCTCTGGTATTCACTTTACCTTGTGATAGAAGTAGCATGTTGCTGCCAGAATACAAGCATTGCTTCGGGCAAATTAAAATGCATGTCCTTTCTTAATACACTAGGAAGGAGAAATAAAGTCCACAAGTCCAAGCCTGCACTTCAATACTTTTCCATGCAGAGTTGTGCACATGGGAGAGGGTATCCGGTTTGTCCAGTGATTGTTCTTTAGAGAGTTGGACCACTATATTGTGTGTTTGCTAATCATTGACTGTAGTCCCAAAAAAGCCTCGTGGAAATGTTATGCCCTATGTAACAGCAGAGTAACATAAAAATAAAACTACATTTTATAAAACCATTTATTATGGCTTTGTAACAATTGCATACCCATATTTTAAGGAACAGAATTTACTACTTTTTGAAGGCTTTTGCTGTTTCTCTTTATGTAACATGTAGTGGTGATACCCATATTTCTGCATTGTGGTACACTTGTCTAAGGTGCCTGGCACTGTAAAGTTGGACTATATTTCTCCAGATAGCCTCATGGGTCATCTTCCTCAGATGTAATGATAATCTGGTTAGACATCATATGAAATAAAGTGATGTGATGATGAGTGCCTTGGCTGGTATTAGAATTGGGCTTTAGTTATGTGAGCATCAGGAGTATCTAGTTTTCAGATAACCCACTTAGGATTCTGTCTACACTCAAAATGATGTTTTTAATGCCAGTGATTTTTAAATACTAAGTATTTGAGAAGTGATCTTCAAGGCAACATGATTAGAAAAAAAAATAGCACTGGGCGTGGTTGCGCACGCCTTTAATCCCAGCACTCGGGAGGCAGAGGCAGGCGGATTTCGAGGCCAGCCTGTAGACGAGGTAGACGAAAGTGAGTTCCAGGACAGCCAGGGCTATACAGAGAAACCCTGTCTCGAAAAACCAAAAAAAAAAAAAAAAAAAAAAAAAAGAAGAAGAAGAAAAAAATAGCATTGTAAGTCTGTCCTCTTGTAAACCATGCACATGGGCCAGGGTTACATCCACTGTTGCTCTGTGCTTGCTCTCTGGCTTCTGCTTTTTGCCCTCCCTTGTTTTTTTGTTTTTTGTTTTTTTTTTTCTGTTCACTCTTTTCTTGCTTCCCTTCCCTCAGAGCCTTGTACAGAACATCTTTCACTTGTGGACATTCCCTGTTCCTTATTTGTTTTTTGAGGAAACCAGGAGATTCTAACAGTGTTTAAATCAAGCTTGGGATGTAAATGGATGATAGCCAGACATTGTGTGTCTGCCTTTAATCCTAGCACTTTGGGAGGTAGAGGCAGGCAGCCAAGTTTGACTAGCCCGGGCTACATGGTGAGAGCTGGTTTCAAAACAAGCCTTAATTTTAGAAAGCTCATTTGATCATAGAGCCCCTAAAAGGGGGGAAAACCCCTCCGAGACATTTAGCAGGACCACTTTCCTTTAGATTACAAATATCTTAAAGAAGTTGAGACTTTGTGAATTTGAATTGGGAGACTTTTTTTTTTTAATAATATTTATTATATGTAAGTACACTGTAGCTGTCTTCAGATACTCCAGAAGATGGCATCAGATTTCATTATGGATGGTTGTGAACCACCATGTGGTTGCTGGGATTTGAACTCAGGACCTTTGGAAGAGCAGTTGGCACTCTTAACTGATGAGCCAACTCACCAGCCCAAATTGGGAGAGGCAATAATGGGTTGACAGAGCAACCTCTAAGGTGTGCTTTGGTCTCTGTACTCTACCCCACATTTATATTCTTAATTGCAAGACTCAGCAGATAAAAGTGCTTGTTGCTTTTTCAGAGGATTCTGGTTAGGTTTCCAGAACTCACGTGGACAACCCACCTGTAACTCCAGCTCTAGGGAACCAACATTCTTGGCCTCCTTGGGGGTTCTTAGGTAAGTACACTCATTTAGGAGAACTTGACATCTAAAGTTCTGGTATCACTGCCCTTGTGCTTTATGGGCCTCCCAACACTCGATGGAAAGAATTACCTTCAGGAAAAGTGTATAAGTAATAAGGGTTTACTGTGATAGGCTTTAAAGCCACAGTGAGGCCTTTTTTCTCTAAACTTCATTTCTGGGATTGTACCCAGGGCTTCATGCTACTAGGCAGTTGAAAGCCCTTGAGCTCTTAATTTTTGAAATTACTCTCTTAAGGCTGGGTGTGGTAGTACACACCTTTAATGCCAGAACATGGAAGGGAGGTGGATCTCTGAGTTTAAGGCCAATCTGGTCTAATTCCCTTTTGTAAAAGCTCATAATTGCCAGGCAGTGGTGGTGTGTGCCTTTAATCCCAGCACTTGGAGGCAGATTTCCAAGTTCAAGGCCAGCTAGGACTATACAGAGAAACCTGTCTCAAAAAAACAAAAAGCTCTCATTTGTCAGTGTTGCATCTATTTGTTTTTAGAACTTAAAATTGCACTTTTAATATGGCACTAAGTTTGTCTGTCAGAATGCAGTCATTAAGAAAATATCCAAGATGGGTCAGCTCTTAAGAATATTTGTTATTTTTGAATTTTTTTAGATTGACACAGGGTTTCTCCTTGTAATCCTGGCCATTATGGAACTTCGCTCTGTAGACCAAGGTGACTTTGAACTCAGAGAAACACCTGTCTCCTGCCTCCTGAATGCTAGGACTAAAGGTGTGCACCACCAACACCTAGCAGGTTCAGTTTTCAAGGATCCACATGGTGGCTCATAGTTACTTTTATTCCAGCTCCAGAAGAATCAATGCCCTATTCTGGTTTCCATGGGAACCAGGAATTCATGTGCCATACATACATGCAGGCAAATAGTCACCCACACAAAATAGAAATACATAAATACTTTTTATTTTCTATATTGTGTTTATGTTTTCCTCTGGATATATGTTTTGTGCCACATGCATGCCTGATACATAACCCTTGGAGCCCCCAGAAGAGGGTGTTGCATTCTTAGA
The DNA here is from genome assembly GCF_000001635.26 of Mus musculus. NCBI lineage: Eukaryota > Metazoa > Chordata > Mammalia > Rodentia > Muridae > Mus > Mus musculus. Next base: position 21,387,730 of record NC_000078.6, on the reverse strand, counting down.
AAATGGAGCTAAAGATAATTAACTACCATGTCGGGCTGGGAGTTGGAATTGAACCTGGGTCCTTGGCAAGAACTGCCAGTATTCTTAAACACTGAGCCACCCCTTCAGTTCCTATTCTGACCACCCCTGCCCCCTCTTGTTGCTGGTGAAGATGTAGACAAAAGGGAGCCCCTTTCACTGCTGATAAGAATAAAATTAGTCTAGCTATTGTTAGAAGTCGATATAAAGATTTCTTTTTTTTTCCTTTTTTTGTTTTTTGGTTTTTCAAGACAGGGTTTCTCTGTGTAGCTCTGGCTGTCCTGGAACTCATTTGTAGACCAGGCTGGCCTCGAACTCGGAAATCCACCTGCCTCTGCCTCCCGAGTGCTAGGATTAAAGTCGTGTGCCACCACGCCCGGCGATAAAAAGATTTCTTAAAGACCTAAAAGTCCTTGATAGGACCCTGCTGTACCACTCTTGGTTTTTACTCCTAAGTCAGTGGACCACAGACACTTGAACATTATTGTTGTAGCCTATCCACAATAGACAAATTATGGAACTAAACTAGATGTCCAGCATCAGTAGTGGATAAAGGGAAATGTGTGTATGCACAGTGGAAGTTTTTCCAGCTTTGAAGAATGAAATATCGTTTGCAGGGAAGTTAATTTAACTGTAGGTAATGTTGATTAAGGCAACCACAAAGTTCATTTTATATATATTATTTAATTAGATTTTTTTTTTTTTTTTTTTTTTTTTTTTTTTTTTTTTTTTTTTTGGTTTTTCAAGACAGGGTTTCTCTGTGTAGCCCTGGCTGTCCTGGAACTCACTTTGTAGACCAGGCTGGCCTCGAACTCAGAAATCCGCCTGCCTTTGCCTCCCCAGTGCTGGGATTAAAGGCATGCGCCATCATGCCCGGTGAGAGTTGCTTTTTTAAGTACTGAAAAAAATCTGGGAAGACCATTTTAAAACAAAACTTAAAAGTACAAAGTAATTTGGGATCAGAATTTTTAGGTTATTTTTAAATGCTGATTATTGGGACAGGGTTTCATGCATCATCTTGGCTGACTTGGAACTCACTATGTAAATAAGTTGGTCTTGAACTCAAAAGAGAGCTATCCACCTGCCTCTGCCACCAGAGAACAGATTAAAAATATATGCCACCATGCCTGGTCCTAGTTGTACTTTTTAATTTTTTAAAATTCAGTTAGGTCCAGCTAGTAAGTAAGGGAAAGTTAGTGGGTAGTAGCCGGCTTTTAATTTTTAGATAGGAAACTATAGCATGGTAAAGAATATTTTGCAATACCAAATTTGTCTTACACATGTATGTGAACAGTGGGTTGTGATGCAATAGTTATTTTGAGTGATTTTTAAAGGACTTTCTCCCTAGATTGACTTGAATTTCACATCCTAGGGCTAAAAATCAGTTGTTTTAACAATTCCAGAGAAAGCATTTTTATGGGGGCATTGTTGGAACCTTCCTATTTACAGCCTGAGAGACATGGGAGCAGAATGTGCTAAGCAATGAGTATCTTTTAATGCCGAAGCCTCTAGAAGAAGAAAAAGACTCCCTTTTTTGAGAGTAGTAATAACACATTCTCATAAGAATATATTACAATTATTAAAACATTTTCCTGCAGATTATCAGTCTTGCCTCAACACTACTGTTGTGTTCAGACTGATGTTGTGGCAAAACTTAGGGTTTGTTCAAGTGTCAGAGAGGCAGTTTATGATGCTGTACCTGTGAGACCTGATGAGGCATTGGTTCCCTTAGATCTGCAGTTACAGATGGTAAGCAGCTATGTGGGTGCTGGGAACCAAAGCTGGGACCTCGGCCAGAGCAGGGTGTGCTCCTAACCAGAGCCATCTCTCCAGCTCCTCAGACAAAACGATGAAAAAAACAAAACAAAAACAAATAAACGTGTGTGTGTGTGTGTGTGTGTGTGACCCGAGAAAGCCAGAAGAAGGTAGCACATAATGTGGCTTCTGAGACTTGAACTTGGTTCTCTGGAGAAGCAGCAAGTGCTCTTAATTACTGAGTTATCTGACTAACTGCAGATAGATTTATTCTAATTTAGGGGTTTACATGAGATACAAAGTATTGTGGGGTGGGGTGTGAGACCTGAGTAAAATTCACTTGTAGACCTTACTACAAGTTGCAGTATAGTTGGTTTGAGGTAGCCATAGTAACTCATGCCAGTAATTCTTGAGCCACGCAGTGGTAGCGCACACTTTTAATCTCAGCACTCAGGAGGAAGAGGCAGGCGGATTTCTGAGTTTGAGGCCAGCCTGGTCTACAAAGTGAGTTCCAGGACTACACAGAGTCTCGAAAAGCTCCCCCCCCCCAAAAAAAAATTCTTACACATGGGACGCTGAAGCAGGCAGCTCACCACAAATTTTATTTTAGCTTGGGTTATATATATAGTTCCATGTCAGCCTGGACTGCTACAGGCTAAGACTGTCTCAAAGATCCCCAGATTAAATCAGCTTATGTGGTGGCGTACATGTGTAATTCCAGCAAACGCCAGACTATGGTGAATTCAGGTCCCCCTGGCTTGCTGTTTCCACCGTCACCAGAACAAATGTTACTGCAATTAGACAATCAAAACCTGCAAGGTTTGAGGCACTGGGCTTTGGTGATTGAGGGCTAATAAATTTAGTGTAGATATTTGCTTTGTTCTTACTGGGATTAAAATTTTTTTTTCTTTTTCTTGTGTTAGGATTTAAGCTTGGACTCATATATTCTAAATAAATATTCTAATAAAGCCATATCACCAGACCTAGATGTTAGGATGTTTTTGTTTGAAACATGGTCTATGCAGCACAAACTGCCCTCAAAATTTTGATCCTCCTATGTGCTGGGATCATAAGAGTATAACATCACCATGCCTGGTAGTTGATTTAGTGTGACAGAAATCTGTTACCATATTTTTAAAACATGTGCATTATTGGAACTGGAGCGATAAACCAATGAATATGAGCATTTGCTGCTTTTAAGAACCTGAGTTTGGTTCCCAGAACTTTTGTGGCTGTTCAAAACTGTATTACTCCATTCCAATGGCTCTGACCTTTTCTGACCCCCACAGGCAGGGGCCATGCATATATCTACAGTCAAAGATGCATACACAACCTTTTTTTTTTTTTTTTTTGTAAGTATTTGCTTTGTGGAAAAGCACTGTAGCCTTCTAACAGCTTGGTATATAGCTAACTGAAACTTTTAGCCTGGTGTTTTTTAGTAGAAAGGATATAGGACTTTCAGGGCCCTGTAATTGGAATGAGTCCACTTTAAATCTTTAATGAGGGTCCATTGAATTCAGTGAGTGCAGCTGCTGGGGGCGGGGGCGGTGGGAGTGGGGGCTGTAACATCCTGGGCAAGGTGTTTTGGTGCCACAGGATGTGCTCCCCCTACCCCCCAAACCTGGCTCCCTTTTCTTGCAAAAATCTGAGCTACACAGTCACCTCACCATCCTACCCCAACAATAGGAGTTTTTCAAGGATCGCAGAGTGCATATTGTTCAATTTCTGCAGGCATTACTAGCATTTTGGGGTTTGTTTGTTTTTTCCCATCTGGAGTTAGTTGCTAAGCATGCTTCTTCTAATTTATCCCTAGGGTCTTTTCACAGACCCTGTGTTTCAGCTATTCTCCATGATCTGTGATTTCTTTTTCCCCAGATCTCTGGACCCCTTCATAAATCTTGGAATATTGATTTATTTTATTCATAGATCCGAGACCTGTGTAGCAGCACCACAACTTTAGAGCTAAGAAAATCAATAGGGAGAAGCTGTTGACCCTTTTTGAAATTAGGTTTGATGAGTGAGTGTCTGTATGGTTTGATCGAGTGGTGGATATATGACAAGTCTAAGAGTCAAGCTCTCTGGCTTTCATATGTATTCATTAGAAGGTTTGTTAGGGGTGAGAGCCTGGTCTAGTATTAGGTAGAACTTTTATCCACACAACTTTATAGCTGCCACCTTAAAAGGTACTTCACCTTTCTTAGCTATAAAAGTACACAACCTCACCTGCCTGTGAGCCACTACGTACAAGAACTTCCAAATGTAGAGGGCTGGGTACGTAAAAGGGCCTGGGTACATCAGGACAGCCTAATTTAGGACTAGAGGATACTGATGAGTGAAAGCAGTCAACTGTACCAAGCAGTCCTATTGCCCTAGATTGTCAAGGACACAGACACAAAAAGAAAATTACTAACTTGGGAATGAAAGGTTTATTAAGCAGTGATTTTGCTTCTAATTAGCATCCTCTGATAGAATACAGTGGGGGGAAGTTTTTCTGATGAAATAAATTAGAAGAAAATGAGGACCCAGAGAAGAAATGACTGTTTCTTGTTGGTCAAGAGTTTCCTTGCTTAGTGTGTTAGCACATACTTATAAATCACTTGGAAGGTTCAGGCTAGACTGCACAGAGACCCTTTCCAGAAGGTGGGGAGGGGTACTAACTGTTGCAGCTGTTATTGGTAATGCAAATGATTTCAAATCTCTCCCTCATTAATGAGGTTTTGTTTTTTGTTTTTTTTTTTTTTTTTTGAGACAGGATTTCTCTATGTAGCCTTGGCTGTCCTAGTACTCACTTTGTAGATGAGGCTGCCCTCGAACTCAGAAATCCTCCTGCCTCTGCCTCCCAAGTGCTGGGATTAAAGGTGTTTTTAGGAAATAATTTAACTTGTTGTGAAGTGGTGTTTTACCTGCATTCATGTTTATGTGAGGATGTCAGTGTTCTCTTCAACTGGAGTTACAGTTGTGAGCTGCCATGTGGGTGCTGGGAATTGAACCTGGGTCCTCTGGAAAAGCCTCCATCTTAACTGCTCTTAACTACTGAGCCATCTCTCTAGCTCCCTTCATTTATGAATTTATATATTTTTGACAATATATTCTTTATCATCAGGACCTAACTCTGTCTATGCTAATGTATAGTAACCACTGACCATAACATTCTGAGCTATAATATGCTGTCAAAGACTGTCATCTAAGAGTTGCATCTAATTAGGCTGGATGAGGTAGTACAACTAATTCTAGCACTTGGGAGGCACAGGTAGGTGAGTATCTAGGAGTTCCAGGCCAGTCTGGCTTTAATAGAGAGTTCCAGGGCTATTGGCTACCCACCACCCAAAAAAACCCAAGAGTTATATGTATTGGGTTCTAGCTAAATGTTCACAGATACCTGAGCATGGTGTCGCCCATCTGTATCCTCATAGTTTGACGGCACTAGAGAATGAAAGCAATGCCAGCCTGGTTCTACCATATACCTTGCATATCCCTATCTGAAGAGAGGACATGGGTAAGAATGTATGGGTTAACCGCTTAATTTAGAGATTTTCCAGTCTTTGTAGACTGCCAAGTTTCATCAGAGACTTTTCTTTCTGTTGTTGTTTTGTTTTTTGAGGCAGGGTTTCTCTGTGTAGCCCTGGCTGTCCTGGAACTCACTCTGTAGACCAGGCTGGCCTTGAACTCAGAAATCTGCCTGCTTTTGCCTCCCAAGTGCTGGAATTAAAGGCGCATGCCACCACTGCCCAGCCATCAGAGACTTTTCAAAATATGTAGGCGATAAAAATATGATAGGATTTTATTTTTGTTTTGTCTGTGGGCATTTTGCCTTTGTGTCCAAGCACAGTGTTCATGGAGGCTAGCAGAGGGTGTCAGATCCTCTGAAACTGGACTTTCAGCCAATTGTTAGTAGCAGTGTCAATGCTAGGAACTAACTGAGCCCTGGTTCTTGGGAAGGGCAGTCAATGCTGTTAACTGGCCATTTCCCCAGCCCATCTGACAGGTTTTCTTTTTTTTTTTTTTCCATTTTTTATTAGGTATTTAGCTCATTTACATTTCCAATGCTATACCAAAAGTCCCCCATACCCACCCACCCCCACTCCCCCTTTTTGGCCCTGGCGTTTCCCTGTACTGGGGCATATAAAGTTCGCGTGTCCAATGGGCCTCTCTTTCCAGTGATGGCCGACTAGGCCATCTTTTGATACATATGCAGCTAGAGTCAAGAGTTCCGGGGTACTGGTTAGTTCATATTGTTGTTCCACCTATAGGATTGCAGATCCCTTTAGCTCCTTGGGTACTTTCTCTAGCTCCTCCATTGGGAGAAGTTTTCTTTTTATTTTATGAACAGCAACTTGGAAGGAAGGTAGGCTGGCAGCCCTGGCCCTTTTTTCTCTTCTCTTCTCTTCTCTTCTCTTCTCTTCTCTTCTCTTCTCTTCTCTTCTCTTCTTTCTCTTCTCTTCTTTTCTCTTCTTTTCTCTTCTCTTTCCCCTCCCTTCCCCTCCCCTCCCCTCCCCTCCCCTCCCCTCCCCTCCCCTCCCCTCCCCTCCCCTCCCCTCCCCTCCTCTTTTTTTTTTTTTTTTTTTTTTTAAACAGGGTTTCTCTGTGCAGTCCTGGCTATCCTGGAACTCACTCTGTAGACCAAGCTGGCCTCGAACTCAGAAATCTGCCTGCCTCTGCCTCCCAAGTGCTGGGACTAAAGGCATGTGACACCACACCCAGCCCATTTTTTTGGGGGGGGGGTTTGGACCCTAGGCCTTTCTTAAGTATCTGCTTTATCAGTCCTTTCTATTTGTGGGAAGAAATCTGGGAGCAATCTGGGAGAGAAAATGAGTTCAGTTGGACTTCCAGGGAAAGTTCACCTGCCTTTCCAACGCTGATAGAAACATTGCATTTATAGAGGGGAAGTGGTGCAGCTTCCTGCATGGAGCAAACCCCAAAAGCCTGACAAACACGTCAATGAGATTGACTTTGAGAACTCTCCCTCAAAATCAGTTGGCATTTCATACCGAACTTAGGCCATCTCCTCTCTGTTTAAAACAGATCCCAAGGGCAAATGCTCCTCTACCTAAGAGCTCTTGACTAGAAGAGCATAGCTTCTCTCACATCTCTCAAAATAGACCTCATTGGAGTTCTGCATTAGGTGCTCAACTTGAATAGCCTGTTTCTGAGGTGGTAGAGGTGACATTAGTGGATGACTGGCTTTCCAGCTGTTCTTTTAGAACTTACTGTGCTAGGTTAGAATGGTCCTCTTACCACCTGGATCCACATTCATTTCACTGGTCAGGTGATAGTCAAAAGCTAGCTTGTCTCAGCCAGGGCTCACTGTCAGGAGCTAGATGCAGGCAACGAGCCCTGGACTGGACATTAGGAACCCTAGACTGTCATTCCAGCCATAAATACCTGGAGACAATAACTAAGCCTCTTTCTATCAGCAAGACAAAAGGATGCTACTAGATGATTCAGGAGTATCTTCAAAATGTTTAGCTTCATTTATGTACACGAGAGTTCTGTCTCTCTGTATAGCATGCCTGATTGGCTTTCTGAAGAGGGCATAGGATCCCCTGGAATAGGAGTTATAGATGGGAGCCTCCATGTAGATGCTGGGAATTGAGCATGGGTCTTTTGGAAAAGTAGACAGTGCTCTTAACCATTGAGCCATCTCTCCAGTCCTAGTTCAGGAATATTTAGTGCTCAATGTTTTGCACTAGTATTCCATAGAACACTTCTTTTGAGCTGAAGAGTGGCCACAACTAGAAAATGAAAATTAAGACAGGCCGGGACTTTAATCCCCAGCACTTGGGAGGCAGAGGCAGGCGGATTTCTGAGTTCGAGGCCAGCCTGGTCTACAGAGTGAGTTCCAGGACAGCCAGAGATACACAGAGAAACCCTGTCTCGAAAAACAAAAAACAAAAAAAAAAGTAATCAAATGCCAAGGACTCCACCTTATACAGACAATGTTTGATTGGTAACAGGGTGACTGACTTGTCATATCGCATTGCACAAGGATCACACAGAATCAGAATTAGGGGACACCTAAGCTCCACTGTGTGGTTGTTTCTCTGTGGCGCATGCATCATCTGAATACACATTGAATGCTTTTGCCTAGGCTAGATCCTAAATGTTTTCAAGAACAAATCCTGGTCATCTCTGGTGATGCTTCCCAGCGCAGTGTTAATGTGAATGCTCACTGTTTGAGCCATAGAATTTACAGCATTAGATGTTCCCCAGATCCTGTGTCATTACGAATAAATCATTCCTTACAAGATGGATGGGCTTACCTGCCAGTAGTCAGGAATTTCTACATGTAAACTTTAATAAATATATTGAGCATTAAACAGGGAGGAACACCATTGGCTTAGTTACAGGCAATCCCACTAGGCTCATCCCAAGGGCCTAGCAACAGCTTACGTCATTACCTGCTCACCTGCCAGTGGCCTGGCAAATAAAAAGATGTCTACCCCAGCTCTCTCCTCTTTCTGTTCCCTGACAGCCTTTCTCTTTCCCCCTTTCTGTTCTTCTTTCTATCCTTTGTCCCTTCATTGTTCTCATGGCTCCACTTTCGTCTGTCTGCCTCTACCCCTTCTCCATGTCCTCACTCCCTGTCTTAGTCAGGGTTTCTATTCCTGGACAAACATCATGACCAAGAAGCAAGTTGGGGAGGAAAGGGTTTATTTGGCTTAAACTTCCATAGGAAGTCAGGACTGGAACTCAAGCAGGTCAGAAAGCAGGAGCTGATGCAGAGGCCATGGAGGGATATTCTTTACTGGCTTGCTTCCCCTGGCTTGCTCAGCCTGCTCTCTTATAGAACCAAGACTACCAGCCCAGAGATGGTCCCACCCACAAGGGGCCTTTCCCCCTTGATCACTAATTGAGAAAATGCCTTACAGTTTTATCTCATGGAGGCATTTCCTCAACTGAAGCTCCTTTCTCTGTGATAACTCCAGCTGTGTCAAGTTGACACAAAACTAGCCAGTGCACTCGCCTTCCTTCCCCTAAGTAAACCGCCCTTACACCAGATCTGTCTCGGGGACACCGTGGCACGGGCCCACCACATAACCCCCTACTTGACGCCTTATATTTCATAACAACCACCACCAAACCAACATCTGTTTAAAACATCTGATTGTTGTCAAAGATAAAAGCCACTTCTAGATTCTGACCTGTTTTTTCAGGGCCTGTTATCTAAAACTTAATCTTTCTTTTTTTTAAATTGTCTTTCCAGTCTCCTAGCATGTGCTGTCTGATGATTTATGAAAGGCTCTCCGCCAATAAGCAGGATGAGAGGGAAGAAGCTGAGGGACAGAGACCAGCTACTTGCCTTGGACAAAGGAGGTTAAATTGCTGGGCAACTTACTTACTAGCAGATTTTATTCTATTCCTTCAAGCAAAACTGGGATCAGGGGAAGACAATTAAATCATATGACTTAACCCCAGAATTCAGAAGTTGGGGGAAATAAGCTGTCTTTTGGCATTATCCTGTCAGAATGCCTTTGAACCCAAATATTTGCCTCATATTAACATATGGCTCTTCTGCATATACATAAAAGCAAGCTAGGAGCTATAAACACACACACGAATGAGATATATTATACAGTTGGTTATAGCATCAGTTCCACAGCTTACTCATTCTTAGCCGATCAGCAGCAGGACTGCCCAGGACATATCTCAGATTGATGGCAACATGACCTTCCATGACCTTCCCTACAGCGGTTTACTTCCTAATATGATCATCTCAGAAAATGCTCTTGTGGGGCAGGTGTAGAAGTGACAAACCTTTACATATCTTGCCAGCACCTGGTGCTACCAGCACAGCATTAACAATTTAGAATACAGGGACACACTTTCATAGGCAGTTGATACAATATGTATGGGGGTAGGTTATATGTATATTGTATATATATATGTATATATGCATATGTGTGTGTGTGCATGTGTGTATAAAATCCACTATGTGTGTAGCTTTTTTTGTAGGAGAAAGGAATGTGACCTTTGATAAACACCTGGTGGCTTGAGCTGGGGTAGAGGGACAGAAGGAGGAAGCAGAACAGGAGCACTCCAGGGAGCTGGGTGGAGCTGGATGGGTAGCTGAGGGGCTGCTCCAGCAAACAGCTAACAGCCTTATACCATACAGATGTCTCTGTGTATCACTGAACTCCAAGTTGGATCCCCCAAACTCCCACAATACTGGTGCCATTGGAGGCCAGAAGAGTGCATCAGATGCTCTGGAACTGTGTGAGTGGGTATGTTGGGAACCTGACTCCTTCAAGAACTAGTATTTTAAACTCCCTGATTTCTTTTTTTTTTTTTTTTTTTTTTTGTTGTTGTTGTTGTTTTTCAAGACAGGGTTTCTCTGCATAGCCCTGGCTGTCCTGGAACTCACTTTGTAGACCAGGCTGGCCTCGAACTCAGAAATCTGCCAGCCTCTGTCTCCCCTGTGTTGGGATTAAAGGCGTGCGCCACCACGCTCGGCTAGGGAATGGGCTTTCAGTTAAGGTCTCTGGCCACTGTAAAACTGGAGAACTGATGAGAGTCTCGTCCGTGGGCCAGTCAATTCAAGTCAGAACTTGGTTACTTTAGACTGTAGCTACTTCCATCAAGCTTTTTTCCAATTCATTCTCTTCATTCAAACTCTGTTTAGTTTCTCATGTGGTCCAGTTTCTCTGAGCTCCCAAGGGAGGTAAGTATTTCAGAAGGGAGAGATCCACTTCAGTTCCTTGTGCACACTAGATAGTACACATGAGGTATGATATTTTTGCACACATCCAGAATATTGACTGCAGGTAATTCCATAAAATGTCTTCCAGGGGTGATTTAAAGTTAAAAAGTTCTAGAAATGGATCTTTTCAAAATAATGTTAGGACTCATTTCTCAATAAAATTACATCAATGTTCTTTTTTCCAGATTGAAGGGAAATATGACTGGTTTACTGCCACACTAAAACCCCCCAGGCTGGGGATGTAGCTCAGTGGGTAGAGTGCCTGTCTAGCAAGCATGAAGCTCTGGTTTAACCTCCACATCACACAAACGACTCTGTACACACCTCACCTGAAATCACACTACTCAGGAGGTAGAAGCAAGAACCAGTCCAGGGCTAGCCTAGGAAAAATGAAACCCTATCTCAAAGGGACAAATGTGTTTGTCAGTCGGGCTCGCTGAGCAGTTTTGTGTACCACGTTTGTTTTTCTGTTTTTTTCTTTCTAAAAAGCTTTTGTATGAACTGTTTGGACTAAAACCTTGGAAATGAGTTCTTGGTACTTGAACTTTGTACAGTCATATGTAAGTAGTATTGGTGCAGTTTTTGTTTTTGTTTTGTTGTTGTTTTTTTTTTTTTTTTTTGGTGTTTTTGAGACAGGGCTTCTCTTTATAGCCCTGGCTGTCCTGGAACTCACTCTGTAGACCAGGCTGGCCTTGAACTCAGAAATCTGCCTGCCTCTGCCTCCCAAGTGCTGGGATTAAAGGTGAGTGCCACCACGCCCGGCTGTTTGTTTTTTAACTGTCTTATTGGGTTCTTATACCTCTACCTCCCTTCCAAGCCTCATTCTACCCTGATCCCTTCCAACCACCCCCTACCCTCACTAGGTAAGAGAGAGAAGGATAGAGGGCAAAGGGGGGGGTATAGACCTCTGTAGGCTACTTCCTGGGTAAGAGAGAGAAGGATAGAGGGCAAAGGGGGGGGGTGTAGACCTCTATAGGCTACTTCCTGCTCAGTAGGAACGTTGAGTTTCTTGGGGCTGTCCAATCTTGGTTGTCAGGATATCTCCAGTTTCCTCTTGTCTCTGATCGATCAGGGACAATTGACAATCGGTAACAAAGTCAATGGGAAGCAGAAGCCACCACAGGCCCTCTCGGGGACTTTCCCATTTATACCTCAGTCCCCAGAATTAAATTATCTGCAGGTGGCAAAGATCACACCCCTGCTAGTGCCTGAGGCAAATCCTAATCACCTGCTGTGAAGCAGCCTCTTATCTCACACCTGGGATTAAAACAAAACATTCTCCTAACTGGTTTTTTAAAGAAACTAAAATTCTCACCACAAAGCTGCATTTTTTTTTTTGAGACTTGAGAATTCATATTTCTTGAAGGGCTAGCTTTATCAACTTTATTCAGCAGCAGAAAAAAGCATCCAAATTAAGGTTTTATGACAGATAGGGTGAGACAGTTAGGGCTTCAAGGTGGCTCAGTGAGTGGGTAGATATTATGGGGGTGATTTTTTTCTCTTAAAAAAACAAAAACAAAAGACTAAGATAAAGGCTTGTAGCCAAGTGTGATGGCCCATGCCATCATCCTAGCGACAGGGAGGCTGAAGCTGGAAGGCCTGGGCAGGGTTACAAAATGAGCCTAGCTCATAAAGCCCATCACACTTTTCCCCCTGCTAGGACAAATCCCCCAAAAATAAACCCTTGAGGGTCAGGCTTCGACTGTCAGTTTTGGGACTCTTGATTTAACATAGCCCTGGCTGTTGTTCTGTGTCAGCCTCCTAGTGCTGGGATGGCAGGCATGGGTCACCACCAAGCTGTAGGTGCCAGTTCTGCCCTGCAGGCTTTTATCCAGCATGGCCCTCTGAGATGTTCCTCTGGCTCTTCATCTCCCCCAGGTGGAGTTATTTTATCCTAAAGATATGGACTATTGTCAAATCAAAGATGAATTTCAAATTGGAATCTTAATTTGAATACTGACTTGTGAATGTTGAAGACTACTTAAAATTGGGACTTATCCTGAAAACTTGTTATGATAAAGTGGATCAGGAGTTTTTTAAAAATTAGCACAGTGAAGCCAGCCTGGTCTACAGAGTGAGTTCCAGGACAGCCAGGACCACACACAGAAATCCTGTCTCGAAAAACAACAACAAAAAACCCAACAAAAACAGACACCCCTCCCCCCCCCAAAAAAAACCCAACAAACCAAAAACCTAGCACAGTGGTACTCAACCCCTTGGGTCAGTATCCCTTTGGGGGGTGCAGGGTCCCATTATCAGGTACCCTGCAGTTATTTACATTACCGTTTATAGCCGTAGCAAAATTATAGTCATGAAGCTGCAATTAAACAATTATGGTTCAGGGTCTCCACACATGAGGAACTGTAGTAGAGGGTCCAAAGCATTAGGAAGGCTGAGTGCCACTGAAATAGCATTTACTAAACATAGCTCAGCTGCACAAAAGCTAGGCGACACAAACAATATAATCTGCAGTCAACTAAAGTTACAAACCTGGGGACATGGAGCCTGGACACTCAAGAGAAATATCATAGCATTTCTATTATTAAAAAGCTGGCATCTACCGGGCGGTGGTGGCGCACGCCTTTAATCCCAGCACTCGGGAGGCAGAGGCAGGCGGATTTCTGAGTTCAAGGCCAGCCTGGCCTACAGAGTGAGTTCCAAGACAGCCAGGGTTATACAGAGAAACCCTGTCTCGAAAAAAACAAAACAAAACAAAACAAAACAAAACAAAACAAAAAAAAGCTGGCATCTAATTTGTGGGGGTGACTTTCTTTTTTGGTTAGGTATTCCTTGAATGTGTACCTAGTGAAAGTGTTTATACCTCGGTTGTACAGACTAGTTTAGCTAACATGCCCCCCAAAAAAATGTGCAAAGTCAGTAACTGTTGAAAATGTTGCAAGACATTCCACAACGAACAAATTTAAATCAGTTTATCTTTTTCTGGAAGACGACTTGAAATCTGACCAGGGCTATTAATGTTCAGTACCACAAACAATAACACAGGGAAAAAAAAAAAAAAAAAGACCGCAAAACCACAAGGGGTCGAGTAGGGAAACCAACTACAAGAGTTAGGGGGTAGATGGTCGCTCCTGTTCACTAGGAGACTGCCTAGAGTAAGGAACCAAGGAGCAAATAAATGTCTTTGCATAAGTCTATGTACAGTCCCCTGAGCATTTTCAGTGACAAGAGACCTAGTCTCCCGCAGCAAGTCGCCGAACAGCACACCCGATCCGCGTGGGGCGGATCTCCAGGGCACTGTGGCCGACTTCACGCCCCCATCCCATAGGCAGGTAGTTGACCCCACGCCAGACTTCACAGACCCTTCAATAAAGACGCTGAAGGGGACTTTAATCACGAAGAAGGTCGCACCTGTCTAAGGACCTGCCCATCCTCTCCCACCTTCGTTCCCCGCGGTCACCCGGGGACAGAGGCGAGAGAGAGAGGGTCGAGTCAGGACGCCGCCAGCTGAAGGCCAGGAAGGCGCCAAGCAGGCCCCAGAGGGACCAGGAAGGAACAGAGCCCAGAAGATGGCGTTCTGCCGGCGCCGCGCCGGGGCGGGGCGAGCCACGCCTCCCACAATGCTCTACGGCACCCTTCTTCCGGCTGTGGGCCGCGGGGTGGTCTCCGGCTGCGGCCGGAAACGAGTTAAGCCGCTCTCAGCGAGCGCCGCCTGCACTTCCGGGGACGTGAGCCTAGCTTCCCTGTAGGCGGCGCGGGAGGGAGAAGTTTGCAGGGCCGTGCTGGGAAGATCACCTCCGCTCCCAATGTGAGCAGTTTCCCGAACGCTCTTTCGGAGAAGGTTTCCCAGAGAGGTGGTGGACGGGAACATGAGGCGGCGTCTCCTCATCCTGACCACTTTGGTGCCTTTCGTCCTGGCACCCCGACCTCCGGAGGAAGCAGGCTCTGGCTCCCATCCGCGACTTGGTAAAGAGTTCGGGGAGCAAACTGACTTATCTGACCCCAGAGTGATTGGAGGGACGCGCCGGGGTGCTAGGGGCGGGATATTGGGCTCCCGTGGCGCGTCCCGAAGTTTTCAAGTGAAGGAAGGGGGGTGTGGCTCTCGGTGTTTAGAGAGAGAAAAAGAGATGGGCTTGTCTCTCAGTGAGGAGGGAAATCCTGGAGGGGTCTCCCATAGGGACCGAGGGCCTGGGACGGGCAAGTTCTCCCAGGTTTATTTCTGGAATATTTAGAAAAGAGGTGTTGGCACATGGATGGTTCGTTTGTGGAGTGTGAGATTTGGTCGAGGTCCTTTACTTGCTAACAAGTGAATCTAAGGTGTTAGGTGTTTCTGCTGAAAGCAAGACCCTGGGAAGAAAGGACAGTCCCAAAGCTCTCCACCACTTGTTGGCTCTCAGAGGCTAACTTGAAGTTATATGTAGGAGGTACTGAATGCAGTACCTGGTTGGAAGGTGGCGACTGATGTAGTTTCATTTGCATTTTTCGACTGTATTTGGAATCTTGCATTGGATTTCGAGATCATCCGTCTTGTTGGAGAGGTGCTTAGCTGAGAGAGCGAGGCTCAAACTTCCAAGCCAATTCTTGAATTGGCTTGTCAAGATGAATGTTTTCCTTGCAATTTTTAACAGATCACCAGGGATAACCCATTTAAATTGCCTAGAAACTTAGGGTTTCTACTTTAATTTTTTTAGAGATTGGATTTTAAGGAAAGGCATGCTTTAGAAGTTTTGAATTGAAATTGGCGATAGGCAATTTACTCGCTATCCTAGGATCCTTTAGCTTGCAAAAGTGGCTAAGACATTTCAGTTAATCAGTAACAAAGTGTCAAATAGTTTTGATGATAGGGAACTTAGCAAGTGTCTTAGAATCTTTTAGCTTGCAAATGTTGCCATCTAAGGCATTTCAGCTAATCAATAACAAAGTGTGAAACAGCGTGTTCCCAATTGTGTGAAGTTACGATCATGTCATTATAGTATTTTATTATTCAGATTGAAACCCTATGGGTTTTTTTTTCTAAGATGTATGTATGTATGTATGTATGTATGTATGTATGTATGTATGTGAGTACACTGTAGCTGTCAGACACACCAGAAGAGGGCATCAGATCGCATTACAAATGGTTGTGAGCCACCACCATGTGGTTGCTGGGAATTGAACTCAGGACCTTTGGAAGAGCAGTTGGTGCTCTTAACTGCTGAGCCATCTCTCCAGCCCCGCCTCCCCCCCCCCCCCTTTCTTTTAAATGTCTGTTTTGAGACAGGGTCTCACTATGTATCTCTAGTTGGCCTGGAACTCACAATGCAGACCAGGCTGGTTTTGAACTCATAGAGATCTATCTACCTCTGACCCAAGAGGTGGATTAAAGACCTTGCACCATCACTCCCAGTCTTGTGTTGGTTTTTTTACCTTGTGTTTTCGTCTTATTTACTAAACAGGGTTGTGGTTGACTGGAGTAGACACTGAATGTGTTTTATGTTTGTATCCAAATAACTTTCTTGTGTGTTTGCATTTTAAATGGTTATGTATGTGACAAATTTAGAGAACGGCAAAGGAGCTAGTTAGAAAGTGCTGAAATCTAAGTTGATAGAATCTGAAGGAAGAAATTTCAGGATGGATAGAGATAAGGACATACTTCATTTTAAGGATGCTATAAAGAATTTATTCTCTTGCATTTGAGACAGTAAAGTGATTTTTTTTTTTTTGCACCGTTCTGACACACCTTCTTACCATTCTCCTGACCAGGAGTAGGAAGAAAAACATGAATCCTAGGGAGTCATACCAGTGTAGAGGAAAACTACATTATCTCTAGACTGATTCTCAGCAATGTAAACAAATCATAAAAATTTAAAAATATTTATTTATTTATTTATTTATTTTTCTTTTGGTTTTTCGAGACAGGGTTTCTCTGTCTAGCCCTGGCTGTCCTGGAACTCACTCTGTAGACCAGGCTGGCCTTGAACTCAGAAATCCGCCTGCCTCTGCCTCCCAAGTGCTGGGATTACAGGCGTGCGCCACCACGCCCGGTAAAAATATTTATTTTTAAAACAGTCTGACTTGATAGGCCTGGCTATCCTGGAACTTTCTATGCAGACCAGGCTGGCTTTGAACTCATGGATCAGCCTTTCCCTCCAGAATGCTTGCATGGATTGTCTTCTTTCTTTCTTTATAAATTTTTAAAGAATTTTTTTTTTAAACCCACATCCTGAACCTTGAAGAAATCCCCTCTACGTCAGGTCTGCTCTCTCTCTCTCTCTCTCTCTCTCTCTTTTTTTAAAGGTTTATTTATTTATTACATGTAAGTACACTGTAGTTGTCTTCAGACACACCACAAGAGGGCGTCAGATCTCCTTACAGATGGTTGTGAGCCACCATGTGGTTGCTGGGATTTGAACTCTGGACCTTTGGAAGAGCAGTCGGGTGCTCTTACCACTGAGCCATCTCACCAGCCTTCTTTTTAAATTTTAATAGCAAAGTATAGCACATTCTACCAGAAAACAAAACCCAAGCCCATAGTATAATCTATTGACCTAAGATTTGAAGAACTCATATTGGGGCTGGGGCTGCCAGGAATTATGCCTGGCATTAAGATATAAAGATGAAATTATATTCATCTTTGAAGGTTTATGGCTTAAGGGAGACTCATTCAGAGATCTAAATCGAATGGTTGTGTGTATGCTAACCTGAAGGTAAATTTCAAAATGTTTCAAATACAAAATCTGTGACCTACTTTTTTTCTCTTCCACCCACCACATCTTCTTTTATTAAAAGTAACACAAAGGAAAAACAGTTTTGAAACCAAAGTGTGACTTCTACACTCCAGCTGCAACTTCACTATGATATCATGACTAAGCTCATGTGACTCATAACTTTCCTAAATTATGCAATTCATAACAGTTCCTGAAGTCAGTTTTGGTGATCCACAGAATACCCTAAAAGCCAAGTTTCTGTTTATTATGAACTTTTTGCCCTTCAGAAAATTATATACATAATCAATCTTTAGTACATTTATAGTCTTAGAATCAAGTAAGTTAATGAAAACCAAAACCAAACCCCCCCGCTGGGTTCTTAAATTAAACTGCTTGTTGGTCTTGAACAACCAAGTCTAATAGTAGGGTTGGGTGAAGCAACAAACAATATAGTGAACTGCCAAACACCAGGAGTCCTCCTTCAGAAGTCCACAAGGCCTGCTCATCACTTCATGCTCTTGACAACTCACTGAATCCTTCTGAGACCACTGTTTTTCTACCCAATTAAGAAACCTAGGTAATGCAGCTCAGTGCTTGGCTAGCGTTTATGTGCAAGGCTCTGAGTTTGAGCCCCATTTCACAGCTCATTCTTAGGAGCACCATTGCACTCAGTGTTTAGATGTTTGGCCTCTTCATACTAAAGTTGCTATTTATAAGCTGCAATCCTATAAAATCAAAACACTTCACACAAATGGCTCCAAGGGAGGCTTAAGGTAACTTTGTTCTGCAGTCATAGTCAGAGATGAGCTATTTCTGTGATACAAGAAAGAATGGAGCGCCGAAATGGGGAAATCGGAGAAGTGCTAGACTGTTATGTGTGAACGGCCTCCACGACCCGGTGCGATTGATTTCTTCACCATTTTTGTTGTTGGAGATAGCACCTGTATACAAGTGGAAGTGTAATTTGAAGAGAGCGTGAGGGCTGGAGAGATGGATCAGTGGTTAAGAGCATTGACTGCTCTTCCAGAGGTCCTGAGTTCAATTCCCAGCAACCACATGGTGGCTCACAACCATCTGTAATAGAGTCCAATGCACTCTTCTGCAGTGTGCCTGAAGTCAGCTACAGTGTACTCACATTAAATAAATAAATAAATAAATAAATAAATAAATAATTAAAAAAGAGAGAGAGCGTGAACTAGCTTGATAGGGAAGGAGTAACAAGACAGTCTTCACCGTGGTGAGAAGTGATGAATGAATGAAAGAAAGAAAGAAAGAATGAAATGTTTCTATTTTGCCTCTTTGCCTTAATGTCAGCCGAGAGAGCGGGCACGTCTTTCCCTAACTTCCTCTTTGTGCCCCACAAACAGGAATTATAGACTCTGAAGAGTCTCAGCCATTACTCTGATTTCGCTTCCTCTCTGACTGTGTAGAGACACATGTCTGTCTGTCTGTCTGTCTATCTGATCTTGTCTTGTTCTCTGAAGCCCCATTCTTATCCAGCTGATGTTCACATCTCCATGTTCAAAAGTGTAGTGTGTCCAAAATCATTTGTCATTTGTTTTTCTGGTTAGAGGAGTGAGCGTGAGCTGGTGTGTATGTGGTGTATGCTCTTAATCCCAGGCAGAGGCAGGTCAGCCTGGTTTAGACAGCCAGGGCCACACAGAGAAACCCTATTTCACCCCTGCTGCCTCCCCTCCCCTCTTCCCCCAAAAGCATGAGCATGAAAACAGTGTTGGAGTTGGACTAGGGGGAGTGCTGGGGACTATTGACGATGATTGTCTTACTTGAGTTTGCACCAGTGTACTGCAGAGCCTCATGTCTCTGGCTTTCTTCAGGGGTTCACTTGAACGGCTGAACCGGCCAACTTATTTAGGTTGAGCAGCTATTGGTTAGGTAACTTGCTAGTCTTGACCTAGGTTAGTTTCAGCTTTGGTGAGCACTCACTATATACAGAATTAGTTGAAGCAGCTGACTAGTGTAAACCCATGAAGTCACAGTTTTAGTTGTGAGGTTCCGGTTCCCAGGCCCGGTCGAGAGCACTGCTTTCCTTTTCTCATGCCTTAGTCCCAAAGAGGAATTCACCCTTTCCTAGGGCTCCCCGCACTGACTGCCTGGCCAGACTGCATCTCTCTGTGTGTTCCAGGAGTGCTGACCTTGAGTCTTCAGCGCAGACACAGTAATCAGTGGCTCAGTCCAAGCTTTGCCTTTTCCATTTGTGTTGTTGTTGTTGTTGTTGTTGGGACAAAGGGTATCACTTTGTAACCCAGGCTGGCACGTGCCAGGGGCTTGCATTTACACTTAGAAACTATATTCTAGGGAAATGTAATTCTATACAAAAAAGCAAAATAATGTAAAAGGTCCATAGCTATTTCTAGACCCTTCTTCCTTTGTTCATATTTTCCCCACATACATGAATATATTATATATAATTATACGTGTGCATACATATGCTTAGTATAAACACAAAAATGTAGACATAATTTTTAAACTTTAAAATTAGGTGTAGCTTTAAAATGCTGTGAGTTTGATGGGAGAAATTTGATTTTACCTGAGATGATTTCACTAAATTCAATAGCTGTAAAAACGTACTGAGAGAGAGCAATTCTTGTGTAAGAGGAGGGTAAGGTGGAAAGTTTATCAAGTCTCCTAAAGGCATCACCACATGGACACCAGGAGAACCAGTTTGTGGCCTAATGGTCCAGCTTTTTCTTCTTCCTTGAGAAATTTATAAGGAACAAAGTATAAGCTGCTTTTGCCATTGACTTCAGTTTGAGACAGGTTTTCTCTGTTCTTGCCTAAAATCATTGTCTGGCTTATCAGCAGAGTGTGTTCGTGTGTGTGTGTGTATGTGTGTGTGTAAGCATACATACATACATACATACATACATACATACATATGAATGTTTATGTAGGTAGCCAAGCCAGAATCCCAGGAGTCTTTCAGTGATGAGTCTTTTAGTGATACTCTCTTTGATCATTCAGCAGCAATTTAGCTACTCATTTTCCAGATTCCAGTCTTGTTTGTTCCACACTGAAGCTCATTGAGATTTTTACTTAATAGTACCTTACCCAAAGTCCTTGATACTTCATTCTCTGTCTATCAACTGACCTCCATCTGCCTATTCAAGAGACTCATATTTTGTTTGTTTCTTTTTGTTTTAGAAACAGTATGTAGACCTGGCTATGAAGGCCAAGTTGGCCTTAGCTCTGTCTGCCTCTGTGGTTTGAGTGCTAGAATTAATAGCTGGCTTCATGGCCTCACAGGTATTCTTGCTATGATGTTTACAGTTTAGCTGAGGTGCCTTTTCACTTCTCCTGCAGTATGTGATATGCCTTCTCTTAGATGTCACCTCATACTTGGTACAAAAACATTTTTATTTTCTGTGTGTTTTGCCTGTATATATGTCTGCGCCAAGAACATGTATCAAAGGATTCTGTAGAACTGGAGTTACATGCAGTCATGCAACCATGTGGGTTCTGGGAATCAAGCCCAGGTCTTCTGGAAGGAGAAACTAGTGCTTTTAACTACTGAGCCATCTCTCCAGTCCTGACCTCATCCTCTTGATACAGATCCTTCCATCCATCCTTCCTTCCTTCCTTCCTTCCTTCCTTCCTTCCTTCCTTCCTTCCTTCCTTCCTTCCTTTCTTTCTCTTTTGGTTTTTCGAGACAGGGTTTCTCTGTGTAGCCCTGGCTGTCCTGGAACTCACTCTGTAGACCAGGCTGGCCTCGAACTCAGAAATCCACCCGAGTGCTGGGATCAAAGGTGTACGCCACCACCTACTTTCAAGAAAATCATCCTTGGCTTTCCAGGCAAGGATGCTAATCCTGCTATGTTCTTCCACAGTTGCCTGCTCCCTCCCCAGCAGGTGATACATTTTATGATAATTTCGTGTGATTGTTCCTCCTCACTATACTAAGAATATATGTGTTTGTTTTAAGTCTCTGTCACATTGCCAGTGCCAGGGGGTTCTTTTCTTTTTCTTTTTTTCTCTTTTCCAGAGCTAAGGACCTAACCTGGGGCCTTACGCTTGCTAAGCAAGCGCTCTACCACTGAGCTAAATCCCCAACCCCCAGGCGGTTTTTAATATAGTTGAATAAATGAGTCCTAGTTTGAAAAGAGCAAAAATATGTAGAATATGTATTCAGGAAAGTTGAGACAAAGGTAGGAAGATAGAGAAGTTGGAAGGCAGTAAGGAAAATAGGATCCCTGAGTCCAGTAGGTAGTGCCAGGTGGGGAACTAAACTTACAGCACTTGGTGGAGAAGAGCAGGGCAGAGTGGACTTAGAGAACATTCTCCCGCTGACCCGCCTCTGCTTCCAGAGTGCTGGGAGTCAGCTGTGCAGCTCCATGCCAGGCACCAGTTACCACTTATTTATTTTTTATTGAGAGATTTGGGTAGGAATGCAACCTCTGTTGCAGAGGTTGTAGGAGAATGTGCCCACTAAGGGCTAAAGATCTGGAGGTGAGCTGCAGTGGGATGCTGAGGAGCTGAGGAGCACTTGCTAAGAAGACAGTATTAGGAGCAGTAAGTGGCTCCAGTTTGCCTTCCAAGAGGGAGCTGTTTTTTATTGAGTTGTTTGTAATGGCTCTAGGACATCTAATTTGTAATATCCAGTTATTAAGAAGAAGATAATTGCAGTGGAAACACAGTAGCTATTTTAAAGTTATTTTAAATGTAGCAAGCTTCATTTAAAAGGCACATATTATAGACCATATATATATATCCCTTATTTTTCTTCTAGCCCCATTTTTATACATTAAGCTATTGGAATAGGTTTTGAAATCCTCCCGTTGCTCAACTTTGTAGATAAGCTTTTCACTTGTTCTTAAAAACCTGCCCTGACCAGGCTTTTAAATACTAAGTAGTATTTAAAACTGTCCTTTGGAAGTTCTGCTGCTTATCTGTTTTCCAGTTTAGCTTACCTTGTTTGGTTGTTTTTAAAAGCAATGAAGCTGAATAAGAGTGAGCTGGGTGAGCTGGATCTTAAATATATGAGTGTTAGCTGTAAAAAGGAGCCAGTACACCTGTCTACTATGCCTTACTGTACCGTAATTAAGGTGGAATGCAAAAAGAGCCCTAAGTTGAGTGTCCCCACACGTTTGCTATATATCAGCTGGTTGGTCTCCAGCAGGGAGCATTATTTTTAGTTGTTTGCTTACTTGAACTTAAGTAAGCAAACAGCTAAAAAGAGTTACTTTAAATAATTAAAAATAATTCTCTTCCTCTTTCCCTTTTTTTTTCCCTCTTAATGGTATGGTGCCAGGGGCCTTTGAGGGCAGGTGGTTCTCTTTCTTGCCTAGGGTAGCCTTGAACTCCAGCCATTCTCTTTCTTGCCTCAGCTTTCAGTGACTAAGATTACCGGTAGAAGCCGTCCTGCTGCCAAACTTGTTTAGTGGTTTTCAGATTTGAATTCACATGAGACACACCTGTATGGCAACATAAATTGCTGGACCCCACAGTGGGAATTTTTGAATGTTTGTGTTTCTAACAAGCTCCTAGCTGCTCCTGCTGCTGGTGTGGGGAGGGCCACACTCTGAGGAGCCATGGTCCTTGTCACTGACAGTGAAAGTACAATGTTGACGTTAGGTCTCTAAGTCAGCAGGTGCGATTGTGACACTAATGACACTGAGCTCATGCAGCAGCCTGGATCAAGGCAGCGGCCAGCTAAAGGACTGTATTGGCATTTCAGCATTGAAAAGTCCTGTCGTCTGTGGACGGCAGCCTGATGGCTCAAGCTGCCTTGCTGAGTATGTTGTGGTGAGATAGTATAATGAGAGCCAGGTGTGGTGGCCCTCACTTGGGAGGCGGATTCCGGATTAGAAATTCAAGGCCAGCCTAGGGCCCCGTGAGATAATGCCACAAGAAAAAGATGCTGTGATGAGTAAAACATGGCTCCTTTTTGGTCATTTTCTGATCTATGTGATAAGACATGTCCTAACCAAAAGTATCCAGGAAAAAAAGATACAGAGAGCTGTCAACTTCAGAGGGAAGAAATGCCATGTTTGTTTGAAATGCTAGGAAGTCAAAGACCAGAGGTAGACAGTCCCAGGAGGGCGAGACTATTTTCACAGGTGTTCCAAAGCATTATTTCAGTAAAGCTTGAGTATTTCAGCCTGCATGGAATTTTAAAAACCCAGGGCTGTGTTGCACTTGGCTTTATTTTTCCTTTGGTTCTTTGGCACACTAGTGGCATCAGGGTTTGTGATAGTAGACACATTATTTAGTCTTCTCTCAGCCTGTTTGCCTTCATTTGGAGAATTACAGTCTTGGGATGGTCTGTGTAGATAGTGTAGTAGAGAAAGCTTGGGATTTTTGTTGTTGTTGTTGTTGTTTTTTGTTTTTCGAGACAGGGTTTCTCTGTATAGCCCTGGCTGTCCTGGAACTCACTTTGTAGACCAGGCTGGCCTTGAACTCAGAAATCTGCCTGCCTTTGCCTCCTGAGTGCTGGGACTAAAAGCGTGTGCCACCACGCCCGGCCCAAATGTTTACTTTTTTACTGTGTAACAATAAACACTAGTATGGGCTGCTGCTGTTCTGAGGAATTCCAGGTCCATTGGAATGATTTGAATATCCTTGATCGTGGAAAGGAAAGGAGAATATCAACTCAGGTATTTTAGGTAGCTATTATTTATTTTTGTTATATGTGTTTGAGTGTTCACATGGATATATGTGCATCAAATGTGTACCTGCTGTCTGTGTAGGCCAGGAGAGGGTGTCAGATCCCCATGAACTGGAGGGACACACTCTTGTGAGTCACCATGTGGTGCTGGGAACAGAACCTGGGTCCTCTGCAAGAACAGTAAGCACTGGGTCACCTCTCCAGTCCCCTTTCAGACAGTTTTAAACGAGACTAGAGGCAGTATTTTTAAGTGGAAAACCTTTTAAAAAGAAAGAAAGAAAGAAAGAAAGAAAGAAAGAAAGAAAGAAAGAAAGAAAGAAAGAAAGAAAGAAAGAAAGAAAGAAAGAAAGAAAAGTTCTTATTTTGGAGGGGCCAGGGAGTCTGTTGGTTGAAGCATGAAGAGGAATGGCATGTACTTACTATAGTAGTCTAGTTTTGAATCTCATTTGTGCTTTTTCTCAGCTGGGGTCAGTGCATCTTTGTTTTCTTGAGTGGTGACTTGGTCTGGTAAAGCAGTTGGTGTTGGTTTCCTTCTGAGGAATCAGTCCGTTCCCTCTGCCTGCACCTACTGAGCAGGCGGATGCCAATGCACCTGTTGGGGCAGCAGTGGTAGTAGTGCTCCTCCCAGCTCTGGGTTTGGAGGATGAGTCTTGCTGACAAGCCTAAACTGGTCTGGAACTCAGGCTTTCTGCGGAAGCTTTACTTTCCTGGCTCTGGTTTGCAAGAAACCAGAGGCTGTTGATACATACATTTGTTACTCTTCTTACTAACAGTCCCCTGAAAAAGGGTTGACCATGAAAGTGTTAGCTCAGCTAATTTTATCTTGGACACTTTAAACATGCACACTAGAAATGCCTTTTATTTTAAAGTCTAAGTGTATATATGGTAGTCTTTAGCGACACCAAATTGTTAGTTTCTAACCCCAGTCCATGCTTAGGTCTCTGAATGTTTAAGTATGTTCCCCCAGCTAGATTGTTTGCCACGATTCAGAGTGATTCCTTAGTGCAGCTATTTCTGTATTCTTAAGTCTGTTACTCCTTGCCCCTCCCTTCTTCCCGGAGAAACTGGGTCATTTGTTCTGCAGGAATCTAACTTTCTAGGTGTGGCTGATGCTTTCTTCACTAGTTATTTAACTTGGCAGTATCTGAACCTCTTATGTACTAAGACTCTGAACTTACATCTCCATTAAGTTCAGGTTCAGATTTTTTTTTTTGTAAGAATGTGATTGTTGTGCTGTGCAATTAAGCACTTCAGCTTATTGTTTGAGATAGTTGACTATTAGATTTAAGTGCTAATACCTTTTAAAATTATTTGTTTACTTTTTATGTGTATGAATGTTTTGCCTATATGTAAGTATGTGTGGTTTGTGTGTTTTGTGTGTGTGTGTGTGTGTTTTATGCCAGTGGAAGTCAGAAGAGAGTGTCAGATTTCCTGGAACTAGATTTACAGATGGTTGTTAGCTGCCATATGGATGCTAGGAACTGAACCTGGGTCCTCTTTCTCTGTAAGAACAAGTGCTCTTAACTGCTGATGGAGCTCTTCAGCCTCTGACAACCTTTAGTAAAGATCTATTTACTTTTATGCTATGAATATTTTACCTGTATGTATACCATGTACATGTCTGGTGCCCATGGGGGTCAGAGGAGGGCCTTGGATTCCCCTCCTTGAAGTGCAGCTACAGATGGTTGTGAGCTGCCATGTGAGAGCTGGGATCTGAACCCAGATCCTCTGGAAGAACAGCAAGTGCTCTTCACTGCTGAGCTACCTTTTCAGCCTTCGTAATCTCTCCCCCTCCCCACCAGTATGTGTGTGTGTGAAAGAGAGAGGGAGTAGGTGGGAAGGCTGTTCATGTGGGTGCCCACAGAGGCCAGAAGATGGCTTTAGATCCCATGGAGCTGGAGTTAATAGGTATTTTTGAACTGTCTGATGTGGGTGCTGGGATTTGAACTCAGGACCTCAGGACTGAGCAGCGAGTTAATGCTCTTAAATGACTGAGCTATGTATCTAGCCACTAATACTTTTTTTTTTTGTTTTTTTGAGACAGGGTTTCTCTATGTAGCCTTGGCTGTCCTGGAAATCACTCTGTAGACCAGGCTGTCCTTGAACTCAGAAATCCGCCTGCCTCTGCCTCCCAAGTGCTGGGACTAAAGGCGTGCACCATCACCGCCCGGCTTTACTAATACTTTTTTACCTTTATTTCAGAGAAGCTTGATTCTTTGCTCTCAGACTACGACATCCTCTCCTTAGCTAATATTCAGCAGCACTCCATAAGGAAAAGGGATCTACAGTCTGCGACACACTTAGAAACATTACTAACTTTTTCAGCTTTGAAAAGGTAATTAGAATTATGCATTGAGTAATATGGGACAATGTGGGGGTGGGTTTTGTTTTGGCAAAAGCAGTAAAAAAAGGTATTTACAGAAATCTTAAAATACTTCGTAAAGATTTGTACTTGATGAAATAACATGTCATGTGTGATTGTAACATCATTTAATGCCTATTTTAAATTCCATACTTAAAACATTTTATTTTTTATCAATATTTTAAAGGAAATGAATATCCCAAGAGTATTACTGATGGTAACAATGTTTATTGATTGAATGCTTATAATACTTTATATTTTAAAGTTTTTTATTCATTGTTATGTATATGAGTGTTTTGCCTTAATATATGTCTGTATACACTATTGTGTCTAGTGCCCTCAGAGGCCAGAAGGGGGTATTGTAGTCCCTGGGACTGGAGTTACAGAGGTTTGTGAACTGGGATGCTGGGAATCCAACCTGGGTTCTCTGGAAGAGCAACCCATGTTCTTAACTGC
The DNA here is from genome assembly GCF_000001635.26 of Mus musculus. Lineage (NCBI taxonomy): Eukaryota > Metazoa > Chordata > Mammalia > Rodentia > Muridae > Mus > Mus musculus. The sequence continues at coordinate 21,361,175 of NC_000078.6, read as the reverse complement.
TGAGCTATCTCTCGAGTGCCTATTTAAAAATTAAAAAAAAAAATACTTTATTTTTACTGTTTACGTTTGTGTCTGTGTGAGTATATGTGCATTGGTGTGTGCTAGGGAAGGAAGTGTATGTACCCGAGGAAGCCAGAAGAGTGATCCATTAGAGCTGGGGTTACAGGATCTTGTGAGCCACTCGATGTGGGTGCTGACTCTGAACTGACAGTTGGTCCTTATGACAGTTAAAAAAGCAGTAAGTAAGATGGGACAGGAGAGGTAGCTCTGGTCCAGAGCTCTGAATGCTCTTGCAGGGCATCCAGTTCGATTCTCAGCAGCCCCATCAGGTACAAGTATACATACATAAGAAAGAATACATAAAAATCTTACTTAAAAAGCAGTAGAAGTAGCCTGGTGGTGGTGCACACCTTTAATCTTAGTACTTGCGAGGCAGAGGCAGGCAATCTCTCTGAGTTTGTGGCTAGCCTGGTCTACAGAGTGAGTTCTAGGACAACCAGGGGTACACAGAGAAACTCTGTCTTGGGGAAGCAAAGTTGTAGGAGAATATAAATAGGCTATTTTTTTTTTAATTCAGTGGATAAGATTTTCTCAAATAAAAATAAACACACAAGTAATGTTACCAGTGTTTTTTAGGGCAAAACCCCCAGCTTAAGCAGCTGCAAAAGGATCAATCCACTTAGTACTCCAGTTAAACAGACAGTGGTGAGACTCACACAGTAGGAAGAAGGGGTCCAGAGACCCTCAAGTTCATCTTCTAGGTTCTAGCATGAAGTTTAAGTCTAAGCAGAGAAAAAAATTGGGTCACAGGAAAGAGATACTTAGATTAAGCAGTCCTGGTCAAGGTGTGGCTCTCCCGTCATTGTCTCAGTTCTTGTTCATTGTGGGGTGGTCCATAGAAGTCCTTATCAGTTGTTATTACTTTGATTCTTTTTTTTTTTAAGATATATTTACTTATTTTATATATGTGAGTACATTGTAGCTGTACAGATGGTTGTGAGCCTTCATGTGGTTGTTGGGAATTGAATTATTAGGACCTCTGCTCGCTCCGACCCAAGGATTTTTTATTATTATACATAAGTACACTGTAGTTGTCTTCAGTACACAAAAGAGAGCATCAGATCTCATTACAGATGGTTGTGAGTCACCATGTAGTTGCTGGGATTTGAACTCAGGACTCGGAAGAGCAGTCAGTGTTCTAACCTGCTGAGCCATCTCACTAGCCCACTCTTACTGGATCATGCCCCAGTGTATAATAATAATCCTTCTGGATTATTGTTTTCATCTTGTCTGGTGAAGGTAGGCATCTGTCTTGTGAGGTTTTGTATTTCTGGTAATACAGAGTACTTGTGGGCCCAGATGAAGTGCAAAGATTCATAAGTGCCTATTTTAGTAATAAATGCATCTAATCTAAAAACCATGTTGTCACAGAGAAACAGGGATATAGTTTACTTTGTAGAGTGTTTTTGTAACATAAATAGGGTCCCATGTTTTATCCCCAGTACCTGCTCTAAACCTACAAAAAACCCAAACCAAACAACAACAAAACCTGAAGGAAGTATAGTTAAGTTTTTCATTTCCTAAGTTTCCCAGATTCAAAGAGCTTTCTTGTTTGTAAATTCCTTTTTTTTTTAAGATTTATTTATTATTATATCTAAGTACACTGTAGCTGTCTTCAGATGCACCAGAAGAGGGCATCAGAGCTCATTACAGGTGGTTGTGAGCCACCATATGGTTGCTGGAATTTGAACTCAGGACCTTTGGAAGAGCAGTCAGTGCTCTTACCCACTGAGCCATCTCACCAGCCCGAAAATTTCTAAAAAATTTTATTTTTAGTGCATTAAGATTTTTTTAACCTATTTATTTATTGGTGGCAAGGGCATTTATGTTACAGCTATACTACAGCACATGTGTAGCGATCAGAGGACAACTTGTAGGAGTTGTTCTTACCTTCAGTGTGTGGGTCCCAGGGATCAAATTGGGGCCATCAGACTTGGCAGCAAGCACCTTGCCTACTAAGCCCCTTCAGTGCATAGTTTTTGCACAGATTAAAATGTATATACAGAGCAGCATTCCTTCACTGTGTTAATGAGTTCAATCAACAGCAGAATAAATTTTCTCCTGATATGAACATGTATAGAATTTGTCTTGTTATTACTCCCTAAAAAATAGTGTTTTAAATTTAACCAGATTTTTAATTTATTTTTGAGACAAGTCTTGCTGTGTAGCCAGCCCTCTCTGGGCTAGAACTATCTGTGTAGACCATACTGGTCTACCATTTCTTTAACTTGCAGAAATCTTGTGCCTCCTAGGCACTAGGATTACAAGCCTGTGTCTCTGCACCTGGTTCTGTGTGGGACTGGGGAACCCAGGCCCTTGTCCCGCCAGGCAGGCTCTCTGCCAGCCATGCTGTGTCCCCAGCCTAGTGCTAGGTTTTTACCAGCACATAGCTTTCATTTTTTCCAAAGGCAAATATCTCAGAATTTGAACATCATTTCATTTGTTTTCTGTAAATCTTGCTTTCACAGGCTTTCACCATTTTTTTCTATTTGAGTTTGTCCTTTTAGCTACTGAATTGTAGTATTGCTTAGGACATTAAGAAATTGGTCAGGGCAGGAGAGATGGCTCACTGGTTAAGAGTATTGACTGCTCTATAGGTCCTGAGTTCAATTCCCAGCAACTACATGGTGGCTCACAACCATCTGTGAAGGGGATCCGATGCCCTCTTCTAGTGTGTCTGAAGGCAGTGACAGTGTACTCACATGCATGAAATAAATAAATCTTAAAAAAAAAAAAAAAGAATTGGTCAGTTGTTGGCATATATATTTTGTGCAAGAAATTTTTAATAGTATTTTTCTAGTTGCCATATTCATGTTATTTTAAATAACTTTTAGAATTTAAATGCAGATAGTAAAATAGTGATTACAAATAGTGTAATATTGACTATCTAGCTTCCACCCAACCTCAAAATTGAGTGTATTGTTTACCAGGCACTGACGTGGCTTATCTCTAATTCTCACTATTCTCTTCATGGCTGTTTCTTATGTGAAGGTACATGCTTATGGCTCATAGAAATGAGATAGTGTGCCCACAGTACAGAGCTGTTTGTGCACAGATTGGACAACCTGAGCTCCTACCACATGTACACTGTGGTTGTTGTATGCCCATATATATACACATAATAAATAAATGCAGTAAAATGTGTTTAGTATGTAGGAGCAAGAGAGGAGGTACAAAACAAGAAGTGAAAATTGAGTTTCCTCTCTTAACATAAATCTGAGGTGGCTTGTGAAGTCCTCACCTGTGATGGGGCAGATACTTCTGTGGGCCTGTGCGTTTCTCTCTTGTGTTTCACAAATGACATTAGAAAATGTTACCGTAAGCTTTGCGTTGTGGTGCACTCTTAGTCCCGGCACTGAGAGGCAGAGGCAGGCAGGATCTGGGTGAGGTGGGGTGATCCTTGTTTCCATAGGGAATTCCAGGGCGGCCAGGGCTACACTCTGGGGTTATAGGCATGCATCACCACTGTCATGCTAAAATTCTTATTTTCAAATAGCAGTGGAAGACCAAAGAATTTAAGCCAGACTGCAGTAGATTTGGATGTAGCTGTAAGAGGCTGAAAAGCATGGAATGAGTCCTAAAGGGATGCGTCATGAAAAAGGGAACTCATTTAAAGTTTGCCTTCTGAATTTTGTTTCCTTGTTGTTCAGAAATGCCTAGTCTAAAGAAATGAAAAAGCTGCAAAAGGGGTTTTAATTGCCATCCTGTCTGGAGGTTTTATAAAACTCAGTGTTCAGATTAGAAAACGTAAAAAACATAAGTTTTACCATTACTTGGGCCTTATTTTTACCATATAACAGATTTGTCTTTTTATAAAAGTTGTGTGTGTTCATGGTTATGAATGTGGATGTATGAGCTCAAAAGGCAATCTGAGGCATCAGCCCTCACCAGCCACTTTTTAAAAACAAATTGGTCCTCACATTGGCATGACAAGTGCTCTGTCCCTGAGCCAGGCTCCCCAGTCCTGACAGCAGCAGAAAACCCAGAATGCAGTTCCTGGGACTTTCCTAGGAAGAACATTAGAGACACTATTCCAGCTCATGGGGCTCTTTAATACTGAATAGGGCATTTGTAATAGGGGTGCTTTTCTTTTCAAAGTTCCATTATAAGCAAAGTGGAAAGAACATTAACGTTAATGCCTGATGTAGGAGGACCCGACTGTGGACAGCAGAGGAATGAACGAGCCAAAGGTTTATGAAATGGTGTATTGTGTTTCTTTCTGACCATCAAAAATACCTAAGCAAAACTAAAATTACCTTGTATGCTCAAAAAGTTAATATACTTGTTGTTCAGCCGGGAGTGGTGGCACATGCCTTTAAATCCCAGCACTTGGGAGGCAGAGGCAGGCGGATTTCTGAGTTCGGGAGGCAGAGGCAGGCGGATTTCTGAGTTCGAGGCCAGCCTGGTCTACAAAGTGAGTTCCAGGACAGCCAGGGCTACACAGAGAAACCCTGTCTCGAAAAACCAAAACCAACCAAACAAAACCCCAAACAAACAAACAAACAAACAAAAAGATACCTTGTTGTTCTGGAGACAGCCCCAGTCTGGATTTCTTCCTGGCAGTTTAAAGATTTATGCAGACCCACAGGGAAGTAACATTTCATATTTTCAACATCATAGCTGACAAAATTTGTTCCTATGGCTGAGATGAATAACATTTCTTGCTTTGCTTCAGTATTAGTGGGCACATTAAAAGGTCTCTGTTAATATTGACAAAGTCTGGCTCACCACCCCTAGTTTTATTTTAGAATGCTTTAAAGTGGGGCTGGCGAGATGGCTCAGTGGTTAAGAGCGCCGACTGCTCTTCTGAAGGTCCCGAGTTCAAATCCCAGCAACCACATGGTGGCTCACAACCATCCATAACGAAATCTGATGCCCTCTTCTGGAGTGTCTGAAGACAGCTACAGTGTACTTACATATAATAAATAAATAAATCTTAAAAAAAAAAAAAGAATGTTTTAAAGTATTAAGCCATATAAAGAACTGGAATGCATATATTTTAACATCTGCATTTAGAAGCTTTGGGTCTATTTCCCCAGTAGTAATTATGCATTACTGTTTTTCAAGGTAGATTTTAATTGAGGAAAAAAAGACCATGAGCACTTTAAAATAAACACAGCAGCAGCATTTTAGTCATTGTACACTGATGTCAGAGTTCTTCCATAGGACACCAGGTGGAGTGCTGGCAATGGTAGAATACACATCCCTGGGTTTTGAACACTCAAGACCACTGTTGACCTTCACAGTTTACTAGCTGTGTAACCTGAGTGTGTAACTTCTGAGCCTATAAATAGAGCAGGTAGATGTAATTAATGGCATATAACATAGTCTTTAATAGTGAATTTCTGAGATAAGCAGGACGCCCAGCTTCAGCGTTCAGCTGTTCACATGTGTTTCCTTATTAATCAGTTTCCAGGACAGATCAAGGCAGAAGGTTTTACCCTCATTCCCCAAGCATCAGTAAGCGACCTTGCTCCCTCCCTCCACGCCCCCATACAGAATATGAAGGTTTGTTTTTTTTTTTTTAAGTACACTCTTTAAACTAGGATACACAGAATCATTTAATGTAGCAGTACTTTTTGCAAAAGTAGATTATATAGTACTTGGGAAATGCAGGGAATAATCTTACTCTTTAAAAATTAGACAGCGGGTGCCTGAAGCTCAAGCAGCCTTCAGAATGGAGGCAGGGAATGTTGTGTGACACCAGAGAGCTTTGCTGTAAAAGAAATGACTTGGCTGCAAGCTGTCCCTGTGTCAGTCCTTTCAAGTGGGTCTCAGATGCTACAAGAAAAATGGTTGGGTGGACTCTCAAGCAACCAGAGGCCCGCTTCCTAGTCTCTTTCATTCTTTATGTGTGTACATATGTGGGCACATGTGCCATGGCATACATATGGAGGTCAGAGGACAACTTGAGGAAATTATGTAGGTCCCACAGATGGAACTCAGGTAGTCATGCTTGGGAACGAGCATCTTTACTTATGAGCTATCTTGTCAGCCTCAATGCCTCCTTTAAAGACTGTTTTAAAATGAGTTCTGCTAAGGTTTTATAACTAAACCAATTAGGGCACTTGTCTGTCTGTCTGTCTCTCTCTCTTTTTTTTTTTTTTCAAGACAGGGTCTCTCTGTGTAGCCCTGGCTGTTCTGGAACTCACTCTGTAGACAAGGCTGGCCTCGAACTTAGAAGTCTGCCTGCCTCTGCCTTCCTAGTGCTGGGATTAAAGGCGTGCGCCACCACACCCGGCTGCCTCCCACTTTTTGTTTGTTTGTTTGTTTTTTGTTTTTTGTTTTGTTTTTCGAGACAGGGTTTCTCAGTGTAGCTCTGGCTGTCCTGGAATTCACTCCGTAGACCAGGCTGGCCTTGAACTCAGAAATCTGCCTGCCTCTGCCTCCCAGGGCACTTGTCTTTATGGGAAGAATAGTGCTGTATGTGAGTGCTAGCTGCTGTGGGTCTGCAGAGGTGACTTGGTGGCTAGAGTACTTGCTGCTTTTGCAGGAGGCTGGAGTTTCCCAGCACCCACGTTGGACAGCTCACAACTACCTGTGACTCTGGCTTCAAGGGAGCCAACGCACTCTTCTGGCCACCCTGGGCACTCATTCGTGTGGACACAGCCCACACACAGACACATAGAGTAGTGGGATAAGTCTTTTTTTTTTTCCCTGAGAGAAAATATGGAATGTTTCAGATTTGCATACCCACTGTGCAGAAGCCATGCCAATCTTCTCTGTGTCGTCCTAAATTTAGTGTGTGTGCTGACAAAGTGCGCATGTTATAAATCTTGAAAAAGAAAAGATGAATTTGGGCTGGAGAAATGGCTCAACGGTTGAGAGCACTGATTGCTCTTCCAGAGGTCCAGAGTTCAAATTCCAGCAACCACATGGTGGCTCACAACCATCTGTAATGAGATCTGACACCCTCTTCTGGTGTGTCTGAAGACAGCTACAGTGTACTTATAAATAATAAATAAGTAAATCTTTAAAAAAAAAGAGATGAGTTATAACTTGGGTGGCTATTGTTCATCTCCTCTCCTGTAAATCTTAAAGATTGAAGTGAAAATTAGTCCTCTATTTTCTGTTATTAACTGTGAGTGCATTCTTTCCTCAGACATTTTAAATTATACTTGACATCAAGTACCGAACGCTTTTCACAAAACTTGAGAGTCGTGGTGGTGGACGGGAAAGAAGAAAGCGAGTACAGCGTGAAGTGGCAGAACTTCTTCAGTGGTCACGTGGTTGGTGAGTGTGGAAGCTGTTCTGTGATTCTTTCCGGCTGTTGTGTCTGTCACTTTCTGCAATGATGGAAAACCTGGCATAAACAGAGGCAAGAGGATTTATGTCAGTGAGTGGTTTGTGAGGTTTTGGTTCATGAGGCTCTGGATCTGAGGTGAGATGAACCATGGCAGAGTCCTATGATGGAGGAGGTGGCTCACCTCACAGGCCAGGAAGTGTGGAGAGAAGAGAGGACATAGGGACAAGGCACATCCTTCAAAGGCATGCCCCCCAAGACCTCTTCCAAGGAGGTCCCACATGTAGTTAGCCTGCTCAGTTGTGAATTCATCAGTGGGTCAATTCCTTGATGAAGTCTGGAGGCATTTTTAGGTCCAGACCATCCATAGGTCTCTAGCTTTAATGTAATTACAGTCTTTTTTATACATAAAGTTATGATATATAAGAAAATTCTAGGGCTGGCAAGACGGCTCAGCAGGTAAGAGCACTGACTGTTCTTCCAAAGGTCCTGAGTTCAAATCCCAGCAACCACATGGTGGCTCACAACCACCCATAATGAGATCTGACGCCTTCTTCTGGTATGTCTGAAGACAGCTACAGTGTACTTATATATAATAATAAAGAAATCTTTACCAAAAAAAGAAAGAAAGAAAATTCTAGTGGGAGGAAGTATGTATCATTTAGCATGTTGTTTAGCTAGCCCCCCTTCCTTTTTCCCTCTCTTCCTCCTTCTCTCCTTCCTTACCTCTTACAGTAGCCCAAGCTGGCCTCCAGTGCACTGTTGTCTTATCCTGCATGAATCCCATGTGAAGTTCTGCACCTGGCTAAGTTTGATTTTTACTTTGTTTCTATAAGAAGGAAAAGGAAATTGCCTTGCCTTGCCTTGCCTTGCCTTTCCTTTCCTTTTTCCTTGCCTTTCCTTTTTCCTTGCCTTTCCTTTTTCCTTTCCTTTCCTTTCCTTTCCTTTCCTTTCCTTTCCTTTCCTTTCCTTTCCTTTCCTTTCCTTTCCTTTCCTTTCCTTTCCTTTCCTTTCCTTTCCTTTCCTTTCCTTTCCTTTCCTTTCCTTTCCTTTCCTTTTTCCTTTCCTTTTCTTTTTCCTTTCCTTTTGCCTTGCCTTGCCTTGCCTTGCCTTCCCCTTCCCCTTCCTTTCCTTGAGATAGGGTTTCTCTGTGTAGCCCCAGCTGCCCTGGAACTCATTCTGTAGACCAGGCTGGCCTAGAGCTCACATATCTGCCTGATTCCCAGTTGCTGGGATTAATGTGTATGCCACCATGCTCAGCTAACTTTCCTTAGTTATTTGTTTTTTGAGACAGGGTCTCACTAGGTAGCCTAGGCTGACCCACAACTCATGACAGTTCTCTTGTCTCAGTTGCCTGACCACAGAGATTATAGACTCTTGCTTCTTTCCTAAACAAATTTAGGTTAAATTATGCAGAGGGGAAGTGGGTGTTAGGTTACCTGACCTGTTTCTCCTCTTGGGAAGACTGAAGAGCTTGGCCTTTTCAGGATTGTTTCTTGTTTGCAGAGCTCTCATCTAACAAGGTAAAGGCTATGCTGATGAAGGGTCTGATTTTTTTTTTTATTGTCAACCATGCATAGGTTATTATTTGATAATCTTTCTTTTGTATTTATGTATTGGTATGTGTGTATGCATCCTATACACACATGGAAGTCAGAAGATAACCTATGGGAGTTGGTGCTCACCATGTGTGGGTCACAGGGCTCTAGTTCAAGTCATCAGGCTTGGTGACGAGGCTCTTTAGGCTGAAAGACCCACAAAGTGAGAACTCCCCTACGTTCTGACTCAGGAGAGGCCACACCCCAAATCACTCACAAGAAATGGTTTGGCCTTGATGCAAACCACAAGAGAACTTTTTATTCCAGGCGCGCTCTGGGGCCCACAGTTGTACAATACGTGGGTAGAGTACCATAGACCCCGAGTAGCTGGGAAAGGGGATATTTAAAGGAAAAAAACCACAACCCAAGGGGGTAGGGAGGGCATTATTCGAAAATATCAGTGAATACCAGTGAAAAATCACAAGGGGGTACTAAAAATCACAAGTGGAGACTCCCTGCTTCTCAAGATTGTTCTCAAGATTTTAATCTAACTTTTGTGGTCAGCCAGGTCCTGGAACAGGGTAACCTGCATTCTTGGTGCTAGGGGGTCTGAATTTTTCCTGGTCTTTCAAGGCCTGCTGATTCATTTTCCTGGCCCTGAAACATATTTTTGATAATAAAAACACTTTTCTTTTCCCCCAAGGTGAGCCTGACTCTAGGGTTCTAGCCCACATAGGAGATGATGATGTTACAGTGAGAATCAACACAGATGGGGCAGAATATAACGTAGAGGTAAGTCTACAAATACAGGGTTGTATTTGGGGGTATGAGTTTGAGAGAGGGTCTCTTATAGCCCATGCTGACCTTTAACTGGCGTTGTAGCTAAGGTTGGCCTTGAACTCCAGATCTTCTGCTTCTTTTTGGAGTTGTCTTTCACTCAGCAGCTTGTCTTTCTAGTTGATACAGAGCTTCTTAGTTGTTTAAGATGCAAAGGCTAATTTGTACAGCAGGTCAGCCCTGCAGTCCCACCTGGGAGGCTCAGGCAGGGAGATTGCTGTGAGTTCTCTGCTTAGCACTCAGGAAGGATCACTGTAAGGTCCAGGCCAACCTGGGCCACATAGTGAGCTCTGAACCAGTTTGAGCTACATAGGGAGACCCCAGGGTGCTTTAAGAAACCTGATCCTAAATGCTGCAATTATGCCTTGGTTCCGTGCCAGTGAGTGAGCCCTGGGCCTCTTCATGCTCCCTGAGAGCTTAGCATGCACTCATTGCTATACACACCAAGTATGGGTAGCCATATTGTTCTTCCTGCAGAACTGGGTTCAGAAAATACATAGTTTGTCATCATATGTTTTTCAGCTAACAATATAACTATGAAAATCTTTTCGGGTTAATAAATATAGATCTAAATGGAGGTTTTTTTTTTTTTTTAGTGAAGGCTCCCTAGTAGATCATTGTTTAGCCAGTCCTCTGTTATATGATCAATTATTGTGCTTTAATTTCTTGAAATAGAAATGTCTAGCATGAACAGCGTTGAACACACTTTTGGGTAGATATGTTTAATTGGGATGGTCTGGGTGACCAGTCTTAGGTCTCCATTGTTGTGTTGTTTCCTTTTGTTTTTGAGATTGAGTCTTTCTGTGGCTCTGTAGGAGGCCACTTTGCCTTTGTTAGGGTTTAAGCATTCTCAGCAGCTTGTGTGAGGGTTCATTTGTCTACAGTCTCACATTAATGGGCATGAAGTAGTGACTTATTCATTTTCTTATACATCATAACTCTATGGATAAAATCCTTCTTACGTTCTTCACAGCTGAGACCAGTATATTTACAGAAACCTTTGACTTGTGAGCCCTTTGGAGCACATGGGTTGTATTTCTGTGACCTGGTCCCGTGTTCTGAATGCAGACTCTTCTAGCATCATTGTTTCTGTGGTGCTGGGGCTTGGCATCACGGATTAGAACAAACAAAGGGCTGCTTTCTTAGAAACCAATAGAAGGCTTAGGCGTAGTGTTAGGAGTTCTCAGTCATCTCTTTTAAAGAAAGTTTTTGCTGTATGTAAAGCCCGTCAAGTCACTGCAGCGTGACCACTGCAGCAACACTGGAGTAGAGGAGGCATTACAGAAACATTTTAAATGGGCTTATGGAAAAGGAAAGACTTTTTGTTCTTTAGTAGTTTTTACAGAAATATGCATAAAATAATGAATAGTTGTAAATTTATTTGCAGTATAGAAACTGTAAGATTAAACAAGCACTTTATTCTATAAGAAACAATATTATCCAAGAACAAAGAATGTTGTGAGAATTTTATTTAATGTTTAGAAGGTGGTCTTGGGTTTTTTTGTTTTTGTTTTTCATTTCATCATCTGTGTTTCCCTTTTTAGCCACTTTGGAGGTTTGTCAATGATACTAAAGATAAACGAATGCTGGTGTATAAGTCTGAAGATATCAAGGATTTTTCACGTTTGCAGTCTCCAAAAGTATGTGGTTATTTAAATGCAGATAGTGAAGAGCTGCTTCCAAAAGGGCTCATAGACAGAGAGCCATCTGAAGGTAAGACTTACAAATATATTTCAGGTATGACATATGCACATCATACTGTTTCTGGCAAGGTGTTTGTTAATTGTTAAAAATAGCATGATTATTAAATGTATTTTTTAAAAAGATTTATTTATTTATTTTATGTATCTGAGTACACTGTAGCTATCTTCAGACACACCAGAAGAGGGTGTCAGATCTCATTATGGATAGTTGTGAGCCATCATGTGGTTACTGGGAATCGAACACAGGACCTCTGGAAGAGCAGTCAATGCTCTTAACTACTGAGCCATCTCTCCAGCCCCATGATAAATAAATCAAATGTTTGGTCTGAAAATACAGTTTTGTTACAGAAATTCTTAATTCTATTTCTGATCATAATAGTTGAAAATATGCCGGGTGTGGTGGTGCCCGCCTTTAATCCCAGCACTTGGGAGGCAGAGGCAGAGGCAGAGGCAGAGGCAGGCGAATTTCTGAGTCAAAGCCAGCCTGGTCTACAGAATGAGTTCCAGGACAGCCAGGGCTACACAGCAAAACCCTGTCTCGGTGGCGCAGGCATTTAACCAGCACTTGGGAGGCAGAAGCAGGTGGATTTCTGAGTTCGAGGCCAGCCTGGTCTACAAAGTGAGTTCCAGGACAGCCAGGGATATACAGAAACCCTGTCTGGAAAAAAAAAAAGAAAAGAAAAAAAAAGTTGAAAATACTAGAAAATAATAGGTGCAACATAATTGTCTTAAAAGAGACTAAGGAAGGAAACAGGGAAATGGTCTAAGGGAAATTCTGTACTTTGTAGACCTTCAAAAACAGCAAAATGCTATTTCTGTAAAGTGATCTTAGAGCTTGTAAGAGATTAGTCAAGTGGCAAGAGAACCCTGTGGTGTTTTTGTTTTTGTTTTTATACAATCCAAGAACACCTTTGTAGGGGTGATACCACTCACAGTGGCCTGGGTCCTCTCATATAAATTGTTAATTAAAAAAAAAATGCTCCACATACTTGCCTACAAGCCAGTCTCATGGAAGTAGTTTTTCAGTTGAAGTTTCCTCTTCTCATATGATTCTCTAGTGTGTGTCAAGTTGACAGAGTGGCTAGCCCACTGTACGTGAGTATGTCTGTGAATGTTTCTGTATATAGCTATTTATAGGTATTCACATGGGTATGTGTGCATATCTGCACACTCCATAAACACACTTTTGCTTGTGAGTAGAGGTAAACATTAAATAGCCTATTTGTATCAGGGAGCTGAGAAGATTGCGACCCTATGTTGATGATCTTAGAGATGCCTCCAAATACCCTGGGTTGCTTATATTTTGATTATTTTAAACAAGGTCTGCTCTGCAGCTCACTATGGCCTTCAACTCTCCACCTCTTGCCTCAGCTTCTGAAGTGCTGGGATTACCTGTGCCATCACACTTGGCTCCCTATTACTGAAGTTTTAATGTACAATTACCTTCATTTTTTTTTTAATTTTATTTTTCTAACTTTATTTTTTATTAACTTATAGACTTCTAAAAGAAATGATCAGTGGCTTTATTGCCTAGTGATGATTATATTACTATATTAAACATATATGAAAAATTCTTTCCTTTTGTGGTAGTGGGTTTAAACTGGGTTCTTGCATATCCCAAGCCCCATTGGTTTTGGATTCAGCAATTTTAAACCTTATATTACTTTTTTTTAAAAAAGACTTATTTATTATTATATCTAAGTACACTGTAGCTGTCTTCAAATGCACCAGAAGAGGGCGTCAGATCTCATTACGGATGGTTGTTAGCCACCATGTGGTTGCTGGGATTTGAACTCAGGACCTTTGGAAGAGCAGTCAGTGCTCTTAACCACTGAGCCATCTCTCTAGCCCCTTATATTACTTTTTACTTCCTGTCTTTTTCCCAAAATTTTTTTTTTTTTAAAATTGAGACAGGGTTTCTCTGTATAGCCCTGGCTGTCCTGGAACTCACTTTGTAGACCAGGCTGGCCTCCAACTCAGAAATCTGCTTGCCTCTGCCTCCCAAGTGCTGGGATTAAAGGCGTGTACCACCATGCCTGGCTCTCCCAATTTTTTATTACTCCTCCTCCTCCTCCTCTTCAAGATACCACTAAGGACAGATGTTATGAGTATTGTCTTCGTTCTTGGGAGGCAGAGGCAGTAGGATCAGAAGTTGAAGGACATCCTTGACTACATAGGGATTTGAGATCAGCCAAGGCTGTAATAGACCCTGTCTCCATCCTTCCCCTTGAAAAAAAAGAAGATACTTTTAATAATATTACGCTTAAATAATGTTTCAGAAAAATATTAGAACTAAGTGTTACTATAAAAAACCCTCCTTGTTTTGATGAATTTTAATTTAATAGTGCATACAAATTCATATAGAGTTTGTTCGTCGAGTGAAGAGACGAGCTGAACCTAACCCCTTGAAGAATACTTGTAAATTACTGGTGGTAGCAGATCATCGATTTTATAAATACATGGGCCGTGGAGAAGAGAGCACCACTACAAATTACTTAGTAAGTATTTGATTATGTACAGGTTAATTTAGCAAGTCATTTATGTGGGTAAATGAATCCTATTAAGAGAAGGCTGCAGAGATTTACATACAAGCAGGCCGGCCCCAGATACTGTTAATCCCCGTTGCTTTCAGGGCCATTCGCTAGGATCTTTCGTTTCTATACAGAAACTATAGTTTCAAAACTATGAGGAAGTGTTCTGGTTTAAAATTACTATTTTCTATAATTAGACATGAGCTCTTTACAAACGTTAGTATCACATGCACAGATTTATATTTGAGGATAAAAAAATGTATATTTGTGAGAACTTGTGTGTGGTTTCTGCTTGTATCTATTCCACAGATATTTGTTATTGTCAAGTTACAGAGATAACCTTAGGATAGAATATGAAATAAGTGAGACCCTCATAGCCACAGTTAACACTGGGGCAGAGATAGGAAGGAAAGATTAAAGAAGTTTAATATCTGTCGTTCTGGGGAGCAAGGGCTCTTGCACTGAGCTATATCCCCAGCCTGACAGGGAACTTTTAGCATCAGCAACTAAAAATTTAAAGTCAAGGAAATGATTTTCCCTGGAATTGTTTTGTTTCTCAGTATGACACCATTCATCTTGGTAACTTGGCACTGATTAAAATGTTGTCATTGAGGGAATAGAAGTGAAGGCAGCTATTCATGTACAGCAGCCTGATGCAGCAAAGACAGCTTTCTTATTGCCGTCTTTCCATTCTCTCCATTTTATTCCAGCTCTCCCACAGCCTTCTTTCCTCTCCTTCTGTCTTGGATGAATAGGAGAATAGTGGGAGTCATTGTAATTCTTGTTCATAAGCAAGAGAGTCTTTCTTAAAAATCTTTATCTGGGGTTTGTATTAAAGGACTCCTTGTATTTTACTTCTTATTGTATACCATGAATGTGAGCATACTGTGAGGTTCACTTTTTCAAAGTGCATTTCTCACTGCTACTTAAAGCAAGGAACTCTTCCTTCATAGCTGGAGCACGCCTGCTAACCCGTTGTTTTGAATAGATACTCTTCTTTGAGAAAAGATAAGTAGTTTATTTTTCTGATGTAGTAATTATGCTCTGCCTCTATCATGGGAACATAAATGATTATGCACACACACACATGCCCCCATACATATGAAGACCATGCACATACATACACGTGTTCCCCCCAGGCAAAAAGATGGAAAATAAAAAGGCAGTCATCACCATTTTCCCTGTTCTAGGGCTACATTTCAGGCACTCGGGACAGAGTGACGACCGACTGCTTTTTAGAGTTTTTGGTAAATCAGTGACTTTATTTTCTTCTTTTCTTTTCTTTTTTGGTTTTTCAAGAGACTATTTTCATAGTTGGCTGGGATGTCAGTATTTAAGATGCCTGAGGTTAAGGTAGACAGTAACAGTCTTTTTGTAGCAGTGTTTGGCTCTAGGGGTAACTTCTTGATATACCCCTCAGTGGTAAAGATTGGTTTCTCAATGCCAGTTTTCATAATCTTGGATTTTTCTCCACTAGATGCCTATTCTAGTAGGTTTTACTACATTGCAAAGAGTGGTAGAGTTCTGCATAACTTCACCTTTTCTATCCACAGATAGAGCTAATTGACCGAGTTGATGACATATACCGGAACACGTCGTGGGATAATGCAGGGTTTAAAGGGTATGGAGTGCAGATAGAGCAGGTACTCATCAGCCGTAGGCCTTGTGCTGATCCATGAGGTCACATGTGTAAAGATATTTCTTCCAAAACCTTCCTGAACATTAACCATAGACATTCTCATTTTGTGAAACTTTTTTTTTTATGGTATATTGTGTTGTGTTTTGGTATTTAACACTAGTTGATAAAGTTTCTGTCTTGAGGGTTATTTTAGGAATGAAACCTCTTAATGCTGTTATATTCCTGTTTATTATTATTATTATTTTTTAAAGATTTATTTATTTATTATATGTAAGTACACTATAGCTGTCTTCAGATACTCCAGAAGAGGGCGTCAGATCTCATTACAGATGGTTGTGAGCTACATTGTGGTTGCTGGGATTTGAACTCAGGACCTTCAGAAGAGCAGTCAGTGCTCTTACTCACTGAGCTATCTCACCAGCCCTCCTGTTAATTATTGTCTGTTAACATTATCTGTTAATTATCGTCTTTCATGTCCTGTAGTGTGTTCTTTTTCTTCTGATCATGTGTCAGACTTTGGTTAGAATTCTAGTACATAAACCAGCAGTGACAGGATATTCCCATTAAAGGGGTTCTGATGGAATCCTACAGTTTTGAACCTGTAGAAATTTACTCAAGAACACAACGCAGGGGAACTGCTTATATACGGCAGTAGATGTCTTCTCTCCTTCTGATCCTCAGTGGATATGGATGCTGTTAGTGCTACACTAGAACCATCACAGTTATTCTAGGTAGAAATTGACTTTGGTGGTTTGGAAATTGATGACTGCTTTGGAAAATAAATACTTTGATATAATTTTCAGGTTCTTTGTATTAAAACATATAGTCTTACAGGCTATATTGTATAGAATTGATAGATTAAAAAAAAAGGATTTATCTTTCCAAAGATGATATGTCATGGGTGTATATTGTGCATGTGTATGTAAGCCTGTATTTAACATTCTTGCAGTAACAATATGCAATATACTGTACACTCTTGGCCCTGTGGCTTTTTATTTTATGTTTTGTTAGATACTATTCCCTATTGATAATGCAAAGCAGACTTAGTGGTTTAAAATCACTACACTATGTTCAGGTTTTTAGGGATCAGTAAATAGTTCCTTTTTGTCTTAGGAAGTTGGAAATAATGGAAGAACATGGTAATATAGGAAACAGAAATGCCAGTTTCTTTAATCCACTGAGGATGAATTGGAGGGTGTGATTTAGGTGTGCAGTCGTGTTGGGCTTCCAGTTACTTCTTACCAGAATTAACCTTGACCTTCTGCTTACACTTACCATAATGTCAGTGCAGACAGAAGGGCAGCTCTAACCCCTTCCCCAAGGACTGTGATCAGAAACCTTTGTTCCTTTTTTCTTAATTAAACTAACTTAGTTCCTTAGTTTAATAGGAATTTGTCTTAAACACACATGCAAGGGGAAACTCCATTTTTTTTGTTTTTTTCCGAGACAGGGTTTCTCTGTATAGCCCTGGCTGTCCTGGAACTCACTCTGTAGACCAGGCTGGCCTCGAACTCAGAAATTCGCCTGCCTCTGCCTCCTGAGTGCTGGGATTAAAGGCATGAGCCACCACGCCCGGCCATTTTTTTTTTTTTAAATAGTCTCCTATAGTATGGTACAAAAGTGGTGTTCATCCCAACCCTTCGTTTTTAAATTATTGGCTATAATTGTAATAAAGATCTTAGGTTCATATAATCCAAGTTCTCGGTTTTTTTTTCAAATGTGGAGGTTGTGAGAATATAGTATATTTATAACTTTATTGACATGTATGTATGTATGTATGTATGTATGTATGTATGTATGTATGTATGTATTTATTATATGTAAGTACACTGTAGCTGTCCTCAGATACTCCAGAAGAGGGCATCAGATTTCATTACGGATGGTTGTGAGCCATCATGTGGTTGCTGGGATTTGAACTCTGGACCTTCGGAAGAACTGTCGGCGCTCTTAACCACTGAGCCACTGAGCCATCTCGCCAGCCCCTGACATGTTTTTTTATATCATGTTTTTCAGTTTGTTTTGGCCAATAAATATTTGAGCTAAACAATTTCAGTTGCAAAATATTTTTTATGGGAGTAGATGTGTGTGTGTGTGTGTGTGCGTGCGTGCGTGCGCGAGCGTGTGTGCTTGCATGTGTATGTATTATGGCTTGTGTGTTTAGTTTTTGAATCAGGCTTTGGCAATGTAGCCCAGATTGCTCTTGAACTGTAGTGATGTCCCGTCTCCACCTACTAAGTGCTAGAGTTATATAGATGCTGATTTATTTAGTTTTAGATATAAAGTTATGGAAGGTTATGAACTTGCATACTGAATGCTGGGAATCAGACCTGGGTCCTGCGTAGGAACATGTGCTCCTAGTTGCTGAGATCTCTTGAGCTCTCAGATGCCGGGCTTTGATAAAGTTTTTGGTGGTGGTTTTTAGTCAGGATCTTTCCACACAGCCCTGGCCATCCTGAAACACACTAGTACATCAGGCTAGCCTTAAACTCAGGTCTACCTCCCTCTGGCTTTGGAGTTCTGGGCTAGAGGTGTGTGGCACCATACCTGGCCAGATGAGTTTGTCTGTTTGTTTGTAATGATGAAATAATGTAGTCAGTGTCTTAGGATGTTTTGGAATTGTTCTAAGTATGTTCTCTCTTAAGTATAGATTCGAATTCTCAAGTCTCCACAAGAGGTAAAACCTGGTGAAAGACACTTCAATATGGCAAAAAGTTTCCCAAACGAAGAGAAGGATGCTTGGGATGTGAAGATGCTATTAGAGGTAGGTCATGTTCTGCACAGTTCTTTTAATATTTGACACATACATGTATCTATACTAGTGAAAGAACATGGTAGAAACCTTAATGTCTTTTAGCATCTAATTAGGCACAATGGCCCTTCTCTGGAAATGGACATGAATCATCATTATGTAGACTTTTATACTGTTTTGTACCTCAGATCTCTGAAACTTAACCACAAGTCTTTCAGGGCAATACTTACCAAAGAACATGTATTGGCCAGCACAAATATAACTTGCGATCTATAGAGATTTAAATGTAAACATTTTATTTTCATTCTGGTCATGAATTTGTTAGCATCCTTGTGTGCCTTCTTACTTTAGTGTACTGCTACACAATTTCAGAGTCTGTACATATTACTGCTTTATATGACTACACAGCATATAATATATATATATAGCAGCTTGAAATATTTCAGTGGGTGTTTTGTTTTTTAATTTTGTAGTTTCAATGTATTGGTCCAGGTGAGTGTATATGAATTTCTTGCTTATGCACACACAAGAACAAGATTAAGTCTCAAACTTGAATGGAATTAAAGGCTGTTATCATTTTCCCCCAGATGGAGATGGTGTGGAATGTTTATAATACTGGTGTGTGTGATTCTGTCTGCCTGCTGCCCAGAGGGAGGCTGAGATAGATAGTATCTTTTTGCTTCATTTTGTAGGTGAAGCTTGGTTTTTGAGACAAGGTTTCTTTGTGTAGCCCTGGCTGTCCTGGAACTTGCTCTGTAGACCAGACTGGCCTTGAACTCAGAGATCCTCCTGCCTCTGCCTCCCGAGTGCTGGGATTAAAGGCCTGCATATCATTTGCTTTTGAGATAAGTCTCAGCAAACTGCTGTTAGCAGAGTGCCGCAGCCTGAGAGGCACTTATTTTGAGAAGCCACTGGCACTTATTTTGTCTCAGGCCTCTCTTTAGCATCTGATGTCTTCCTTTGTGAGTGTCTGTGTCCTGATCTTATGAAGACACAGGTGGTGCTGGAAATGCAGTTCTAGTGTGGCACATCCTGAGGTTGTGGGCCTGGATTTGGATCCTAGCAGTGCAAACAAATGAATTAACAAGCATTCCCCCAGCCGGGCATGGTGGTGCACGCCTTTAATCCCAGCACTTGGGAGGCAGAGGCAGGCGGATTTCTGAGTTCAAGGACAGCCTGGTCTACAGAGTGAGTTCCAGGACAGCCAGGGCTACACAGAGAAACCCTGTCTCAAAAAAATAAAAAAAACAAAAAACAAAAAAACCCCAAAAAACAAAAAACAAGCATTCCCCCAAAGTAGCTTTCATAAGGGAACAGGTGGTTGCCTTAATATAGGGCCTGTGAATATGACCTTAGTTGCTTTGGTAAAGACTCTGTCTTTACAGCTGCATTCTAAGTTACAGGGCCAGAACATCAATGTATGTGAGCTTTGATATGACTACAGTTTGGCGAGAGTAGGGTAAGCCTGAGCAACCAGACCTCCTGAGTTCTGAGACGTCTATTCAGCCACACCTCTGCTTCCTGTGGGCCCAAACGTGCTGCTAACATTTTCTTCCCTTGGCCCCAGGTTGTGGGGATAAAATAGATTTAAATTTTTTATTTTGTTACCATAAAATCAAGAATGTGCACTTTTTTTTTTTAGAAACTTATTTACAACTTTCTTGGATTATAAAGAATTTTAAATTCAAACAAAAATCTTTCCCTGCCCAAATAATTAAAAATAACCCCTACATAGCACTCTTAAACTCTTGAAATACTTTGACATACTGTAGCATGGGGCTGCAGTCTTTTTGGAATTGGGGCTGCTCAAGTCCTGATGCGGTCTCTGTGGGAGAGCAGTCCTTTCATTCTGAGTAGATGAATGGTGCCTGAGTGCTGCCCACCACCGCATGAGCACTGTGCTTCTACCTGCCCGGTCAGGTGTGAGCCCCAGGGAAAGCATTGGTGTAGCCAGCTATTGCAGGTGCTAGTGCTGAGCTGCAGCTGTTCTGTAATGTTGAGGTGCCCTTGAATGTGGCATGATGACAAGCTAACTAAGACCTCCCTCTTTTTAAAGCAATTTAGCTTTGATATAGCTGAAGAAGCATCTAAAGTCTGCCTGGCTCATCTTTTCACGTACCAGGATTTTGATATGGGAACTCTTGGATTAGCTTACGTTGGTTCTCCCAGAGCAAACAGTCATGGAGGGGTTTGTCCAAAAGGTAAGTATATCATTGCACTGTCATGACACTGAGAGACGGAAGAGAAAGCTGACTGGGTTATGTTTCAGTTCTGAGTTTAAAAGTCAGTTTTTGTCTGTTTCCTTTTTCTTTTAGCTTATTACAACCCAACTGTGAAGAAAAACATCTATTTAAATAGTGGTCTGACTAGTACTAAAAATTATGGCAAAACTATTCTCACAAAGGTATGTTTTTTTGATTTTCTTTAAAAACTTTATTAAAAAATAGTGTGTGTACACACCACATGCACATAAGCATGGGTCCCGACAGATACCAGAAGAGGATGTTGGAATTGCTGGAGCTGGAGTTAGAGTAGATGGTTGTGAACCATCTGATACCAGTCCTGGGATTGACCATGCAGCCTCTGCAAGAGTAGCAAGGGCTTTTAACTGCTGAGCCAACTCTTCAGCCTCTGTTCTTGTTTTGAAACAGGACAGATTTGGAATCTATTGCATTAGTATGTTGGTTACATAGTTACAGTGGTGTCTTTGTAAATAGTAACGTGTACTTGGTGGGCAATGTGACTGTGTGCTCTGCCCTTAGCAGTTAAGGCACTGCTCTCTTGTCTGCTGCTCTTCATAGGCTGTTAAAAGGGTATGAGTCCCTAGCCTTTGTTTGTGACCCCTTTTTCCTCAAAGATTGTTCTATCTTGTTTTAGAGTCTGGAGATGTAGCTCCGTTAGTAGAATGCTGGCCTAGCATATACCATGTAAAACCAAGGAGAGTGATGCACGCTTATAATCCCACCCTTGGGAGGGTGGAGGCAGGGGGATCAACATTTCAAGATTGTTCTCAGCTCCATAGTAAGTTCAAGGCCAGCTCAGGATACTTGAGACCTATCTCAAAAAACAAAACAAAGAAAACAAGAAACCTTGTTTTTGTGTAGATAGATCTGTTCAAGTGTATTTTGCTATAAATAATAGAAAATACAGTAACCATTAGTGGCCTAAATAGGGGCATATTTTTCTGAGTTATGGAGGCTGAGCCAGCCTTCTCCAGGCATACACTGGGACATTCAGAGTTCTCTCAGTCTGGGGCTCCCTGTTTTTCCTTTAGCCTTTCTCAGCACAAGCCCTCTGTCCTCATGCTGCAGCCTCAAATGGACAAGGTGCTTCTCCTCTCTGATGAGGAAAGCAGGAAGAAGAGACTAGAGCTTCTGTAGGTTGTCCTTCTACCAACGCTTGTCTCCAAGCCTCGCCCATTGGTTCCTGGTTATGCCTCCCTAGGCGCTAGTTGGCAACATGAGTGCCCATAGCACCAGGGCAGGAAGGTTCCTACTTTAGCTGAATATGTTGCTGCTCAGTACAGAATTAGGGCACTTTAGGAATAAGAGAGCTGGGCATGATGATGCACACCTTTAATCTGAGCATTCTGGAGCTGGTCTAGTGAGTTTCTGCTAGGACTATGTAGAGACCTTGTTTCAAAAAACCAAGTAAGTATTGGTAGGAAAAAATAGTATATGATACACTGGTATGTTGACTCTGAGCTTAGAATTGACTACGTGGGGCTGGAAAGCTGGCTTGACAGTTAAGACTGCTTCCTGGTCTTCACGGGGCCTTTGTTTGGTTCCCAGCACCAGGGATCCAACACCCTCTTCTAGCCTCCCCAGGCACTGGACTCACTAACATATCCAACCAGAGACTGAGTGCACATAACTAAAATCAATCCTCTCTTCTATTACTATTATTATTATTACTATTGTTTTGTTTATTTGCTTGTTTGTTTTTCGAGACAAGGTTTCTCTATGTGGTCCTTCCTGTCTGTCCTGGATCTTGCTCTATAGACCAGGCTGGCCTCAAACTCAGAAATCCACTGGGATCAAAGGCACGTGCCACCACCACCTGCCTTTTTAAATTTTTTTCCCTCCTTTGTGGAGCAGTTGGGACTCTTTAATCGAGATACGTTTGCCCTTATGCAAAATGCTTACTTTTTTGTTCGATGTGCTTATTTTGGTGAGACAGAGTCTCACTTGACTTTGAGATTGACTTGTCTCAGTCTCCTGAGTGCTGGAATTGCAGGCACATATCAAGAAGCCCAGTTTAAAAGTATTCTTATGGGGCTGGAGAGATGCCTCAGTGTTTTCAGAGCAATGACTGCTCTTCCAGAGGTCCAGAGTTCAAGTCCCAGCAGCCACATGGTGGCTTACAACCATCTGTAATGGGATCCAATGTCCTCTTCTGGTGTGTCTGAAGACAGCCACAGTGTACTCGAATACATAAAGTAAATAAATAAAAAGGATTCATTAAAAAAAAATTACCCAAATTGTTTTTTTAAAAAAGTGTTCTTTGTTCTTGGCCGGCCGTGGTGGCGCACGTCTTTAATCCCAGCACTCGGGAGGCAGAGGCAGGTGGATTTCTGAGTTCAAGGCCAGCCTGGTCTACAAAGTGAGTTCCAGGACAGCCAGGGTTATACAGAGAAACCCTGTCTCGAAAAACCAAAAAAAAAAAAAAAAAAAAAAAAGTGTTCTTGTGTTATTTCCTAGATAACTTTGTGTGTGTGTGTGTTTCTCATCCTCTACTGTGTGTCACTCGAGGTAGCCTTAATGTCCTAAGCCAGTGCAGTCCTTCTGCCTCCCAAGTATCTGGTACTGTAGGGTAGGCTGGATAGCTTGTCTGTTCTGTTTGGGGCTTAGTTAAGCCAGGTATTTGATCCAAGGGTTATAATTCTTAGCAAATTATCTGTTGCTTCTTAATGCTTTGTCTTGCTTTCCATTTGTCTTCTTGTTGTTTCCTACATATGTATTTTAACTTGTTCATTGTCCTTGACCTTTGGTTTTGCTTATAGTAGTCTCTTCTTTCACATCCCCATTCTGTATAGCTCTGTTCTTCCATGCTTGTAGTAACTTTTTTTTTAAGATTTAATTATTTTATGTATATGAGTGCATTATTGCTGTCTTCAGACATAACAGAAGAGGACATTGGATCCCATTACAGATGGTTGGGAGCTACCATGTGGTTGCTGGGACTTGAGGTCTTAACCACTGAGCCATCTCTCCAGCCCCTTAACTTTTTTTTTTTTAAGTATAAAAACTTATATATTTTTTGTTCTACTTTAAAAGTTTTGTTGGCATCTGTCAGCTCTTGCCCTCTACCCTTGTTCTCTGTCCTCCTTATTCCTGAAGGAGGAGAAGTAAGGGTGGTATTCGTTCTTGAACTGAAGCACCCTGTTACTGTTTTCCACTCCCAAGAAATGTTAAAGGCCTTGGGACAGTTGAGATGGCTCAGAAGGTGAAACAGCCTAAGCTGGATCCCTGCAAGGCGTGGGTTTGCGTATTGGGAGGCGAGTTGCCACTGTTGATGGAAGATGGAAACAGAAACCATACAGGTGTTTGGCTTCTAGCCCCCCACCCTGCACCCTCTTACCTCCCCCTCCCTATTTGTGCATCAGGAAGTCAGGGGTCAACTTTGGGTGTGGTTTCTCATGCTTCATCCACCTTATTTTTGTTTTTTAACTAATGAACGTATTGTTTATATGTGTGCATATGTGCCCACGTGAGTTTATGGGCACAGAAGAGCCTTCATTTTTGATCTCTTGGAACTGGAGTTAACAGGTGGTTGCTCTTAAACTCTGCAAGTGCAGTGACACTCTTAAACAGTGCGTCATTCCACTCCAACCCCGAATTATATTTATTGAGGACAGGGAGATGGCTTAGCAGGTAGATACCGTACAGAACAACTCTGACCTCACATTCATTGTGCCGCACGCCCCCCGCCCCCAATAAGTGTAAAAAGTTTTTTATGTGGGGTATGTGATAGGTGTAATGTGGCCATTTATGGGAATAATTCTTCTTCCATTTGGTCTGAAAAATATAGCCTGGGCCCAACTGGCAAAAATAACTGATGATTACATACGTTCTTTCCCTGATCCTTAAGGAAGCTGACCTGGTTACAACTCATGAATTGGGACATAATTTTGGAGCAGAACATGACCCTGATGGGCTAGCAGAATGTGCCCCAAATGAGGACCAAGGAGGAAAGTATGTCATGTATCCCATAGCTGTGAGCGGTGACCACGAGAATAATAAGGTATGTGTGTTTGGATTGTTTTCAGTGGTAGGAAAGAAGGCGATGCCATGTTAACAGAAAGGGGAAAGTATTTATCCCTAAGTGTTTCCCTAGAGGTGGAACTGTCAAATACTGAAGCTCATCTTAAGGGTGCTTTTAGCTGTCATTTGGAAGTTTTGTAAAGATTAATCACATGTAAGTTTGGGTCCCTACACTAGTGATTTTGTCAGAGTCTTACTTTTGAGGGTGTTTAGCTCAGCCTTAAAAATGACCTGACAGTTTTATTTACAATATGACTCATTTAATTTAGCAGTACTTCACAGTGTGCTGCCACCACCCTTCCTTCTAGTCCCCTTCCTCTTCCTCCCCCCTTCTGTACTAGGGATTAAATGTGCCTTAATAAAACTCTTAAAAACAACTAATAAAGATGGACAAGAAAATGGGTAAATACAGAAAACCGTGAAGCCACGTGGAAGCTGGTGAGGGGCGTGAGCATCAGTGAGACTGTTGACTCTTCACTGCATGCTTGGGCACTTCTCCAGTAGACTATACAACACCCAGTGAGGGGAAAGTCCCACGTGGCTTCCACACTGGATCGCTCTGGTTGTGAGGACACTGGCAGATGGGGACTGTGTAACTTTACAGTCTGCTGCAAGGGAAAGCACATGGTGCTACTTCCTCTTCTGCGGAAATCCCCATGGCTGTGAGAGCCTGCTAGTGGGAGTGGAGCGTGGGTAGAACTGGTTTTTTGGGGGATGCTGAGCTGTCAGTGAAGCACAGTTTGTTTTGTCCTGCATCTATCACATTTAGTACATAGTTTCTCCTAACAGTTTAGTTTTCCCAACTGGTATCTCCCTCTCCTTATGAAAAAATACTATGCATCTTCTATGCTTTAAATGGTTTTCAAATACTTTTTTTACATTTATTTATTTGTGGACATCATGTGTATGCCATGACATGTGTGGAGCTCAGAGGACAGCTTTTGGGGGGGGGGCGTCTTTCCTTTTATCTGGGAATTGTGCTTATCAGGTTTGGCAGCAGGGTCCTTTTACCTGCAGAGGCCCTTAATTAATTAATCTCTTCCTTTCTTGTTTTGTCTGTCCTCCCCCCCCCTCCCACTCCCCTCCCCTCCCAACAGGGTCTCTGTATAGAGTCCTGGATGACCTGGAACTTGCTGTGTAGATCAGGCTTGAATTCACAGAGATCTTCCTGCCTCTGTGTCCTGAGTACTGGGATTAAAGTCGTACACCACCCTGCCCAGTTCATGAGTTTCTTAAACATTTTTTAACTAGGTGAAAAGAGCTATAGGATTATAGAAATAAGGTGGTTCTTTCATTTCACCTGGACAAATAGCCCTCTCTGCTACTAGATGGGCCAACAAGCAGCTGCCCTATGGTGATGCATGAGCTGTGAATGCTGATATTAGTGGAAGGAAGAAGGGATGCTAAGGGCTGTGATCCCCTTGAGAAGGACACTGAAAGAAAAGCAAGGTTGTAGATCAATACAAGACTAGGGCTTAGAGATGGTGGACACAAAGCCAGTGACAGCTTGGTCATTATTGCTCAGCACAGTCTATGCCCT
This sequence comes from Mus musculus, assembly GCF_000001635.26. NCBI lineage: Eukaryota > Metazoa > Chordata > Mammalia > Rodentia > Muridae > Mus > Mus musculus. Next base: position 21,335,072 of record NC_000078.6, on the reverse strand, counting down.
GGAGAGCCATTGTTTGAGAGTTTAACTGCTAAGGAAGAGCTTTTCTTGCTGGCTGTGGTGGTTTAGGTCCTCATCTAAGGCCACTGACCATTTTGACCTGTGGGGCACAGAGGTGCACTTCTTTAACCCCAGCACTGGGGAGCAGAGGCAGGTGGTTCAGGGCAAATCTGGTCTAGAGAGTTCCAGGCCAGAAGTCAGGCTGTTTTGAGACCCTTGTCTTAAAACAAAAAATGAAGCAAACACTATAGCTGTTTTGTATTGACTAGAGGGAAATAATGTTTTAGCAATCTCTCTGAAATTAGCACGTTGACACCAAAGTCAGTGGTAGACCGAAGTCAGATAGTTCAGTTTGAGTTCTTCATTTTATATTCTAGACAAGGTGTTGCCTTCCTAGTGATGCAGTCCTTTCATACAGTCCTTATGTTGTAGTGACCCCCAACCATAAAATTATTTTCATTACTACTTCATAACTGTAATTTTGCTACTGTTATGAATTATAATATAAATATCTGATATGCAGGGTTACAACCCACAGGTTGAGAACCACTTTTCTAAAAGCACAGGGTGAGCTGGGCAAGCAAGCAAGATTTTCTAGAAGGGTAGGTGACAATCTACAACGCCCATTCTTTGAGCTATTCTTCCCGGTCATTCTGTTCCAGACAGCAAGTGAGGTCATGCTTAGCAATAGGAAGTACAGACAGTGCTGTCAGTAAATCACTCAGTAACCAATGTCTGATAATTGGTCTCTTCTATCTAACTTTATTTCAGCAATTTCTTACTGTGGAATTTGCAGGTGACTGCTTGACACAGTGGTGGCATTGATGGGGGCTTTGCAGTTAGGTTTGTCTGTAGAGTAGCACTGCCTGCGAATGCATTCATCTTGGTCTTTTCCACTCTCATGGCCCTGTTTTCTTTTAAGATGTTTTCAAACTGCAGTAAACAGTCCATCTACAAGACCATAGAAAGTAAGGCTCAAGAGTGCTTCCAGGAGCGCAGCAACAAGGTGTGTGGCAACTCCAGGGTGGATGAAGGAGAGGAGTGTGACCCGGGTATTATGTACCTGAACAACGACACCTGCTGCAATAGTGACTGCACACTGAAGCCGGGTGTGCAGTGCAGGTGAGAGTGTTCCCACCGGGGCAGGGGATAGTGAAGGTCCAGATAACAGGAGATTGCAAATGCAGGCAACTTGGCACTTTCTCTGGATAGACTAGGCTCTCCTGGAACTCAAAGAGATCCATCTACTTCCACCTCCCTAGTGCTTTAAGATTTATGTTTATCTTAAAATTAGCTTGGTGACAACTGCCTGTACTAGCTGTTCACTGGAGCTTTAAAAATGTCTTTTTAAAGCCAGGCACGGTGAGGCATACTTTTAATCCCAGTACTCCAAAGGCAGGGGAGGCAGATCTTCGTGAATTGGAGTCCAACCTGATGTACATAGTAAGCTCCAGGCCAGCCAAGGCCACACAGTGAGACTGTATGTAGAAAACCCAAAATCTTTTTAAAATAAATAAAGTTGATTTAACAAGCCTACTCATGGCTCCATCTGTTACAGTAGCAAAATATCGGAGTAATCAAAGGTAATGCTATTAGAAGACAAATTGTTATTGTATACCCATGTAATAGAATAATGTGGAGGTGCTGTTTAATGATTATTAAGCAAATTCCAAATCGGAAGGTACCGACATTTCTATTTTTAAGTACCCTAAGAGAGCAGTGTTTGGTGAATAAATCACCTGTATTGCACCTTCTGACTTGTGGGTTCTCTCGGCAGTGCTATGGAACTCATGCTGCTTTGTTTCTTAGCCACTGGTGCATCCCCCACATCCCCAAGTCTGGGTCTCTCTTTGTAGCGGTGGCTATCCTGGAACTCGCTCTTTAGACCAGGGTGGCCTCCAGCTCAGAGGACCTGCCTGCCTCTGCTTCTCTGCTTCTAAGTGCTGAGATTAAAGGCGTGCACTTTCACTGTCTGGCTTCCCTGACTTTTTTTCTTAACTAGTTAATGAAAACAAAGAATACCAAGTTACTGTAACGGTGACTGCTGCATGTACTTACTTTTTCACATTAAGGGATGGACACACACATATGCACACGTATATGCACATGTATATGTATATATACATATATGTGTATATACATATATATATATATATATATATATACACACATACACACACACACACACACACACACACACACACACACACACACACACACACACACACACACACACACACATATATATATATGGATATGGTGCAGCTAACTCCAGAGGAGTCAGACTGCAGTAGTGACTTGGCCCTAGGGTCTTGCTTTAGTTTTCAGGTCACTAACACAACCATAGCATTTGATGTTGGGCTGTCATTGGAATTGAATGGTGTTTGTCTGCTCTTCCATAGTGATAGGAACAGTCCTTGCTGTAAAAACTGTCAGTTTGAGACGGCGCAGAAGAAGTGCCAGGAGGCTATTAATGCTACATGCAAAGGAGTGTCTTACTGCACAGGTATGCATTTCCCTTGCTTCTCCAGGCCCTGTGGCCTGTGAAGATGTATTTGAAACCAGGGTCAAGTTTCCTTCAGGTGAAAGCAGCCCTTGAGGCTTTGCTGTTTGCTGGTCCGCATTTTTGTTGTTGTTGTTTTGTTATTTCAAGACAGGGTTTCTCTGTTGTAGTCCTGGCTGTCCTGGAACTCACTCTGTAGAGCAGGTTGGCTTCGAACTCAGCGATCCACCTGCCTCTGCCTCCCGAGTGCTGGGATTAAAGACGTGCGCCACCATCACCCGGCTGGGTCCACATTTTTATGAGAAGCAGCGTGTGACAACTATTGTGCCTTGGACTGAGTGTGAATGGGTGTTTGCCTCCAGGGAATAGCAGTGAGTGCCCCCCACCCGGAGATGCTGAAGATGACACTGTGTGCTTGGACCTTGGCAAGTGCAAGGCTGGGAAATGCATCCCTTTCTGCAAGAGGGAGCAGGAGCTGGAGTCCTGCGCATGCGTTGGTGAGTATTTTCTAAGTCCTGCAGCTGCATAACACATGCTTTTTGTCTGTTGCTCATCAAGAGTGAGGAAGCCAAATAGGGATAAGGAAAGCAGCAAGGCATGTGAGGGATAGCCTGGAGACAGATAGCCCTGGGATAGCCTGGTGATGGATAGCCCCGTGCTCAGATCCCGGCTCCCTCCCACCTGCTGAGCTCATTTCCTACTCCATTTCAGACCCGAGTCAGGCAGGCTCCATGGAAACATGGAGAGGCATTGAGAGGATGGTGGAGGACTGTCCTCGCCCTCCCCACACATCATCTAAAGCAAAAGCAGCAGTAGCTTTGTCCCACTGGCACTAATGGAGGGAACTCTGGAACTTAACCAAAGCCATTTCCTGTAGATTAGATCTCTAAAACTGCGTTTGTGTGTGTGCTCATGTGCATGCATTTTTACTTGTGGACCTTCCTCCATGCACACATGCTCAGAGGGTCACATGTAGGGCTCAGGAATCAAACTCAGGTTTTCAAGCTTGGCAGCCAGTGCCTTTACCTGCTTTGCCCTCTGGGTGGGAATTTTGATGATGCCACCAAAGTCTGCCACCCTCTCATCCCTGCTGGGGCGGCATGAGAAAGCAGCCTTTTAATGCTAGCCTCCGTTTTCCTTGGGTTCCCATGCTCTTATTTTTGGAATCACTAGGTCTGAAGGGAGGATATTCAGGGCCTGGCTTCACTCCACGGTGGAGCTGGTGGATGCTGCCAGCTCTCTGTTCCATATAGGGACATCAGTGTTAAATCATGAGGGCGGCGGCCGGGGGTGGGGTTCACCCATAGGCTGGAGTGAGTGGTCCTCCAGGTGGGTCACTGTAAGAACAGCACATGCTGGGGACAGTTCAGCAGGAGAGCATCTGACTAGCAGGCATGCAGAGGCAAGACAGCAGCCAGTAAACGGGGGACCGAGTGAATGGCAACAGGCTTGCATGCCTTGGACAGACACAGTCTAGGTCGCAGTAAGCCTCTGTGTAATAAACGTTTGGTTTGCATTGTGCTCTGCTTGGCTTTTCCCCTGAAGTAAATGTAGCTCCCCCTAGAGCAAACCTTACACTGGACAGGCAGGTTTTCATTCTGAGTGTCTGCACATCTGGTGCTGACTGCTGACTTTGACCCTAGATGGTGTCAGAGCTCCTCTTGAGTAGGGTCCTGTCAAGTCCAGGCTGTGGTTCTCATATCATTGGCCCAGGGTAGGGTAGACCTTACGTGAGAAGCCAGGGATGGGAGCTGGCAGGGTGATAAGCATGTTGGGCAGAGGGCACATTTGAAGAACATTAGGCAGCTTAGGCAGAGAGTATAATTTGACTTAATCTATTAAGGTTTTCTGTTGATAATTTTTTTTTTCTGTTTTTGAGACAGGATTTCACTTTGTGCCCTGATTGTCCTGGAACGTACAATATCGACCAGATTGTCTTGGTATTCATAGAGATCTGCCTGTCTCTGATCCCCAAGTGCTGGGATTAAAAGTTTGTGCCAGCCGGGCATCAATCCCAGCACTTGGGAGACGGAGGCAGGCGGATTTCTGAGTTTGAGGCCAGCGTGGTCTACAAAGTGAGTTCCAGGACAGCCAGGGCTACACAGAGAAACTCTGTCTTGAAAAACCAAAAAAAAAAAAAAAAAAAAGTTTGTGCCACCATGCCCGGCAAATAGTTGTTTAATGTGAGGGAAGAGCTGAGAGCTATTAACTTGGAAGTGTTGGGCCATTTTCTTTTTGTGGTGCTGGACCTGGAACCCAAGCCCTCACAATGACCATGCAGGCACTCTGCCTGAAGCCCTCAGCCCTGGATAGTATCAGCTTTTGACATCTGGGAGTAAGGCCAAAGACTAGATGTCGAGGAAGCTGGTGGTGAGGACTCTCATGTCAGCTGGCATGCTTCTCTTTCAGACACTGACAACTCGTGCAAGGTGTGCTGCAGGAACCTTTCTGGCCCGTGTGTGCCGTACGTCGATGCAGAGCAAAAGAACTTGTTTTTGAGGAAAGGGAAGCCATGTACAGTAGGGTTTTGCGACATGAATGTAAGTATCTGTCCTGTTGTGGAATTATGCATCTGTAGAGAGGCACAGGGCCTGACTCGGGCCACTTAAGCAGCCTTGGTCTTTCCTACTCATTCTGTGCCTCCTTCAGAATCACAGCCTGCACAGTTTCACATTCTGTCCAGTCTCCAGGCCAGGAAATTAGGACTTGGTGTCTGAATCCAGCTAAGACAGTAAAGAGTACCACACAGCCCTGCCCCAGCCTGCCGTCACATAGAATTCCAGGCCAGACAGGGTTACTAGTAAGATCTGGTTTCAAAAAAGAAACAACAAAAAGTAAGTTTCCTCCCCAGGTCTGCTGTCTTTGAGCTCAGTTTTGAATTCCACTAACCCTAGAATATCTGCCTACTTCATCTTACATAGACCTTGTCTGTGCATACTCAGTGAAAGCACTGGGTAAAAAGGCAAAAAGATAGCATTTGTGTTTGGATTGCCTTTGTTTGCAAAACCAAGTACTTAATGTTCTAAAGCCCTCTTGTCCACTGTGTATATAATTACTGTCATTCTGACTGAGGTATTCCTGGGGTTATAGCTTTCTTGAGTCTTGTCCTGGTCATTCTAAAAATAGACTTCTTTGCTAGATGTGACAACACACTCCTGAATTCTTAGCCATTAGAAACAGACAGACAAGCCCAGTTTGAGATATACAGGACACTGTCTGAATACACCCAGCCCCACCACTGCACCAGATATTTTTTAAGGGATGTATTGTGACAGTGCTAGTGAGAGGACCTGCTTTCTTGGGTAGCTTCATATCGGAATTACTACCCTGTGTCCAGGTGGGCCACCAGGCAGAGCTGGTTACTTGCCCATTGTTTTTCCGAGGCTCCAGTAGCTCTAAGCATGCTGTTTGGCATAGTGCGATTTCTTTTCTCCTTATAGGGCAAATGTGAGAAACGAGTACAGGACGTAATTGAGCGATTTTGGGATTTCATTGACCAGCTGAGCATCAACACTTTTGGTAAGTGAAATATTTCCTGGATTATTTACCAAGATCTAAGCTGATTCCCGTTATGACGCGGGTGTGGTTTCGCCCCATATTTGTTATGGAATAACTCTGGTTAGCTCAGGGTCAAGAGCACTGTTGTTCTTCTAGAGGACCTGGTTTCAATTTCCTAGCATCCACATGGTGGCTCATAATTACCTGTAACTCTAGCTTCAGGGACTCCAGCATTTGTTTCTAGTCTCTCAGGGCACTGCATTCATATTGTACACAGACATATGTGTATGCAGAACACAGAAGAGTGAAGGTTAAGGGAGGGGAAACTGGAAAGGGAGGCAACATTCAGAATGTAAAAAAACAATTTTAAAGAAACAGAGCCGGGTGTGGTGGTGCACACCTTTAATCCCAGCACTCGGGAGGCAGAGGCAGAGGTAGGTGGATTTCTGAGTTCGAGGCAAGCCTGGTCTACAAAGTGAGTTCCAGGACAGCCAGGGCTATACAGAGAAACCCTGTCTCAACCCCAACCCCCACCCCCCCAAAAAAAAGAAAACAGTTAAAAATTTAAACAACTTTGTTGTTGAAGACAAAGTGAACTCATTCCAGGTCTGTTGCTGTGAGTCTTGTATGCATGAGTTTTCAGAAGAGAGTGGTCCACCTGAACCTGGTTCAGTCCCTTGACCCTGGTTAATCTAAGAGTTACTTCCCAGTAGAGCTCAAATTTATAGAAGGCAAAACCCCATAGATTTTAGCTTTAATAAAACAATTTTCAGGCAATCAAAGCAGTGTCTTGCTAAGCATGCTGGCTTGATCGGCTGGTACGGTCCACACAGGAAGGCAGGCTGCTCATCCCCTAGCACAGCCGGCCAGGAGACTCAGGAGAGGTTTTTAGTAGGCTTGGGAAATGTGATTGAGGCGTTTACCTTTTGAATTATTCACAGGGAAGTTTCTGGCAGATAACATCGTTGGGTCTGTTCTGGTTTTCTCCTTGATATTTTGGATTCCTTTCAGCATTCTTGTCCACTGTGTGGTAAGTCACCAAAGTTTAAGTGATCAAATGTTTTACAGAAATGCCGAGCAACTTCAGATTGAAAGATTGAAAAAAAAAAAAAAGTTGCCATAGCTATTTTGAGTGTTCAAGACAGCTTCTCTAGAAACCTACTGGTGGTGTGTGGACAGAATAGCAGCTGAGTGCCTAGCTCAGCTAGTAGAGGGTGTCCCTGGGGCACAGGACTGCGCTCCTCCTAGCACTGCATAATCGATATCATAGGGCATGCACCTAGGAAATAGAGGCAGGAGAACCAGGAGCTCAAAGTTACACTCGGGTACATAGTGAGCAGCCTCATGAGGCCATGTCTCACACAACAGCCAGTAGACACTCACTGCCACACTCGACTGCTGGGTTCTTTCCTTAGGACTTAAGTGGTGGAAGGAGAGGGTTGACTCTCCAGAGTCCTCCCATGTCCCCATGCACATCCCAGCTTGTAGGCCATGGCACACTCACATGCAAAATAACATAATGAAGGCTTTAAAATATATTTCTGTATGTATATTTTGCTATTTAACTTATTTTGGAACTTTAAACAATTTAAACATTTAGCTGGACTTGCTTGGGGCTTATGACTTGTAAAGTCTCTCAACAAGAGCACTTTTAGGCTGACTTGGTTATAGAGGAACAAAGTCAACATTTCCAAGACATTCCCTATGAACTATGTAGCTTGTTGACATTGTGTATAGTGTTCATATCTTTATAAATTTTTAGGGTTTCAAAACTTTGCCTTGTGTGAGTGAGGGGTGGGTAAAGAGTCTCTGAGGCTGTCCCACTGCCCTCCTGGCTTGTCCTGTAGTGTGGAACACAGCACTGAGTGGTAGAAAGGCTCTGGGGCTCTTGTGCCGGGCAGGGCTGCCACGGCGACTGTTAAAAGATGTGTCTCAGGGCAGCAGGACCAGTGCTCTTGAGTGCTTTGCTACAGAGTTGGGTAGATTTTGTGTACATTGAATGTGTACATAGGGACCACGAAGCTGATCCGTGATTTCAGAGCAGAGCCACTGACTGGCGGTTTGTGTCTAGCCACAGAATGCGTTTATGGCACCAGGCAGAAGTTGTGACGCAGTTCTTGCAGTTGTCTTTCAACTTTCTAACCTTTGTCAGTTAGAATGCAGCCGCCTGCATAGATACAACATGAGGATCAAGACTCAATGCCTCTAGAAGTGTGGTGTCTGTGAAATCAGCTAAGGGGCTGTGGGTTGGGGTGGTGAAGTCGGAACCCAGGGATGCTGTGAATAGTCACCTTTGCCAACACTGTCTCAGGGTATGAGTGTTGTGGACATGGGCAGAACCTGTTGTACATAAACCCTCTTGTTCTCCTGCACAGTCTAAGCTAGCTTTGAAAAATAGGCCTTAAAGTACCCTTTCGTTTTGTATGCATGTTACTATTAGCACTTCTTGCTGGGTGTGTATGTGTCAGGCTACATAAATGTGTTCTCAGCTAGTAAACCTGCTGTCCCTTGGGTTTCTTCTTGGCAGTGTGTGGAGGATTGGCAGATAGACCCAAGGCTCAAGTGTGTTAGGCGACTGCTCCAGTGTTGAGCCACATCCTGCGTCACTGTGCAGTTGAGGTCTAAGTTCACTCAGCCTTAGGAGCAGTGATCAGGAAGCACTCACCATTTGATGGCTGGGTTCCTTTAAAATTAAAAGAATTTTAGGAAGAATGACATTTTTTGCTGGGTGTGGTGGTGCACACCTTTAATCCCAGCACTCGGGAGACAGAGGCAGGTAGATTTCTGAGTTCGAGGCCAGCCTGGTCTATAGAGTGAGCTCCAGGACAGCCAGGGCTACACAGAGAAACCCTGTCTCGGGGGGGGGGAAAAAAAGAATGACATTTTTACTTCCTATGCTTTCTAGGATAAGAAACTGGACAAGCAGTATGAATCCCTGTCTCTGTTTCATCACAGTGTAAGTATACATATAAAACAAAAGAACAGTCTCCAGTTGTACGTCAGCCCCATTAACAAAAGTCTCAGCAAGAGCTCTTCCCTCCTGGGCTAGTGGAAGTTAAAAGGATCTGATTGGATGTGGCAGATCCTGAGAAATTGACTGTGGCACACTTGACTTAGTTGCATGGGAGGAAAGCTAGCAGAGGGGAACCCGGTTCCCCAAACCACAGGTGGTGACTTAGCCTCTTAGCACTGAAAATTTTTTAAAGATTTATTAATTATTATATGTAAGTGCACTGTAGCTGTCTTTAGACACACCAGAAGAGGGCGTCAGATCTCATTACGGGTGGCTGCACTGAATTCTTGCCATGGATCTTAATAGGCACAAGTTGTCAGCATCTCACTCCAGAGCTCCTGCTCAGGTGGCAGCCAGCACCAGGTTTAGCATGAGCATAGCCCAGGGTTACTGTACAGTGTAATGACCTGATTCATTTCCCCTCATCCTTCCCAGAACATTGAGATGCTGAGCAGCATGGACTCAGCATCTGTTCGCATCATCAAGCCCTTTCCTGCACCCCAGACTCCAGGTCGTCTGCAGGCCCTGCAGCCAGCTGCCATGATGCCGCCAGTACCTGCAGCTCCAAAACTGGACCACCAGAGGATGGACACCATCCAGGAAGACCCCAGCACAGACTCACATGCAGATGATGACGGTTTTGAGAAGGACCCCTTCCCCAACAGCAGCACAGCTGCCAAGTCCTTTGAGGATCTCACAGACCACCCAGTCACCAGGAGCGAAAAGGCGGCCTCATTCAAGCTGCAGCGTCAGAGCCGAGTTGACAGCAAAGAGACAGAGTGCTAGTGGGGAACCTTGGCCTGCTCTAGGACATATACCTGCAGATGTTCCATAGAGCTGACCTGAATCAAAACATAGATTATAATGATCTGAGAAACGGGGAAGCAACTTAGCAGATGCTGGTCATGTGCTATGACCTTCACATGACATCCTATGTATGTAGGCCCTTTGAAGAGGTGAGGTAAATCTGGCTTATGTAAGGCTTTCAGGTTTTGGGTTTTTCTTTTATAATCTAAAATCTCCTTTGACCTGTGGTGCAGAAGCAGAAAGTAAGGCTGGACCCCGTTCCTGGTGACAGTGCTGTTAAGTCTTCAGTCTGTTTTTCTGTACCCTCTGACTACAGTGAAGCACTTAACAGTGAGGATAACTGGAACACAGACATACTTGTTTGTTTGTTTTGTTTTTGTTTTTGTTTTTTTTTTTTTGACCCTCAACTAAAAGAGGAGCAAGAGAAACCTGCTTGTATGTTGTCTCCAAATGCGGCCTGTCTTGGCACTGAATTCTTTGTAGATGGAGAGACCTGCCTACACTTAGGGCCATCTACATTAAGAGCAGTCCTTTCCAAGAGGAACAGTTTATAGAAACAGCCACATGAACTTCGAGATGGCCTATTAACTGTTCAGCCCCAGATTCACTGGGCAGTTTTTCCATTTTACAAATGTGTCGTCTTTAAACTGTTTGCCTTAAAAAAAAAAATCAATATTGGGCTGGAGAGTTGGCCCCACAGTTAAGAGCAGTTGGTCTCATTCTCAGCACCCACATGGTGGCTCTCAACTCTGTAACTCCAATCCCAGAGGAGATGACATCTTCTGAACTCTAGGACACGAGGCATACATTGGTGCAGGCAAAACAAAGCCAAGTGCTGTAAAATGTGGCAATAACCACAAAACCTATAGTGCCTCACAGTATGGACTGAGTGGTGAATAGACACTCTTCCCAGAACCACTTCTGGACAGGCCGGGATGTGCTGGCTGGCTAGGAAGAGGGGGTGGGAGTGGGAGAGTGGTGCTGCCATCGGGGCCCAGCCCTAGAAGAACTGACCTTCAGTCTCGGCAAGTAGACACCCACGTGACCTCTGGCTCTGGTGCTTCAAGATGTTCTGTACTTACTGTGTGAGGAATAAATGCCATTAGCCTGAATTCTGATTTCTATAAATTCTAGTTATAAATGCTCTTTTCTTCTAAGAATTGCAGTGTGCTCACAAGCCAACACATTTTAACCAAGATAATTTGTAAACTCTGAGGACAGTTAACCAAGCCTGTGCCTTGTCTCTCCTGAGGACGCCTGTTACACTAATACTTGAATATATACCTTGTGGTATTTGCTCTTTTTACTAGTCATGATAGTCTTGTATTTTAATTACACTTTGATGATTTGCTATAGGGAGAGTGGGGTGTGTGGGTATATGTATGAATGAAACAGTTGGCAGAATATAAGAAAACCATTTTTATAAAATTGTGACTTTTTAAACCAAAATTGTCTTAATTGTATTACTTTTTTTTTCTTTGGCATGTACAGAATTAATAAGATGCTCAGGGCATATTCTATAGCTGTGGCATTGATGATACCTGCCTCAGTCAATAAATACTGAATATCAAAGCAGTGGATTGCGTATATAACATTTCCCTGAAAAATAAGTTAGTAGGTTTTTTGATCAATAATCATGAACAGAAGTTAAGCTTGGAAAAGACATTTAATCAATCTCTTGATGTCTGTGAATTACTAATAAAGCTACGCACATGTTCACAGAATGTTTGTGGCTACCAACATGAATGATACGAGCCATTAATTTTTGGGAACATCTCCCAAGCTAATAGTCTCCATCTCCCAGCAGACTCAGCTCGGGCTTTGCTTCCTCCACATCCTTCCAGTAAGGAAGCAGCCACGGCAGAGATGAGACCTTCTTGTCCAGCAGTGGACAGAGGTTTAAGAACAGAAACTCATTTCCCATTGGTGATAAATGCAGGCCATCCGATAAATAGGATGAGAAGTCCTGTAGGGAGAGGAGTAATGTTAGTGTTCTGCGCCCTCTCCTCAGGGTGGCTGAGAGAACTCGGCAGCCCTTGTGTTTTGTGCACCAGACCGGGACCACAAGAGACCTTAGTGTGCTTCTGCACAGGTGCTTGGGGTACAAGACCCTTGCTGCCCTGTCGTCCTGTGTCTAACAGACCTGAGCTTGCAGAGTCACGGCTCTTCATGTGTCTGAGCCGGGATGTCACTCTGGGTCTCCTGAGCCGTGGCATGAAATCAGGGGGCTGAATGACTGCCTGTGACGTCATCTCAGTGCCTGGACAAGCATGCGGAGATAGCAACTTGGACTTGAATAGGAAGGCTGGGCTGAGGCCAGTCTCCATCACCCCTCTATCTAAATCCAGGATTTACTCGGAGGCCCATTCTGACTAGGAGGAATCTTCACTTGCCTAGTCCCTGTGACACTGTTCCCAGGCTGAGAATTACACTTACAGTGGCTACAAAGTGAGTTCCAGAATGGCCAGGGCTACACAGAGAAACCCTGTCTCAAAACAAACAGGCCCTTCCTGGTCCATGGAGGAGGGGATGGATTACGCACTAGGGGAGGGACAGTTAGCCTCTGGGTTAGTGACTGTGGGTTGAGTACATGGCAGAACCAAGCAGCTGTGAACTGGGGCAGAGTGGGCCCTCCTTTCCCTGAGTACTTCAGATACCACCGCTCCCTCAGCTCCCTCCCCAGGTCTCAGCGTCACAAGTAAATACCTTTCAGTTGTTCCCACAGAGCATGCGTTTAACTATGGAGTAAAAAGTAGGCCTGGGGTCAGGGCCCAGTCAGCAGGGTTTGCTTAGCACACACTCAGTCCCCAGCACCTATAAAGAGTGTGGCAGTGCACACCTGTAACCGCAGCACTCCACCTGCAGGAATCCAAGGCTATCCCAACTACACAGCAAGTTCCAGGCCAGCCTGGGATATGTGAGACAGGTGGGGATGAAGAGAGAATGTGTCTGCTGACTGCCTCTCATTGCTGCAGACCAGGAACAATTGCAGCATTGCCCTCACCCTGTCGCTACAGCCCTGTCTGAGATGTTGTACATGACTCGAGAGCCCCCCCTTTCTATCAGCATTATCTGTGTTGTGGACCTCAGATTAGGTGTTGTCACTGCTCAGGACTCTGAGTTACCCGGTCACCTACAGAAAGATTGGTGACTTCTAGCTTTGGGCCTAGTGTGGATAATGCTGTGAAAAACTACATAGTGCATGTGTACATGGCTGGCCAGCTGCCCTTCATATGACAACTAGCTTTTCCCGTATGTGTGTGTATATGTATATTAATGAATGTATATGTATGTATATACACACATATATATGCACTAAAATGTGTCTACATACATATACACATACATACATACATATGTTTTCAGGCTTTAAGACACAATAATTCAGCTAGAATGACCCCTCTAGCAGTAGATTTGTTAGTGAATATATATCACAGTTTTCCATGAACTGTGTCCTGCTTTTATATATCTGAACTTAAGGCATTTATGGTACTCTAGGTAACCCTTAGCTAAGGTTCTGGCTGTACTGGCTGCTGCGGCTCCTCCAGGCCTTTCTCCTGGTGAAAAGCATGACTGACATTCACGTCTTTTGAGACACAGTTTTATATGGCAGACTGGATGCAAACATGCTGTGCAGCTAGGGCTAGCCTTGAACTCCTGATCCTTCTACCCTCACCTCACTGGGATTACAGATGTGCATCACCATGCCCGTCTAGAGAGCTCTTCTAGGAAAGCTGCACACATCTTGTTTACCCGTGTGCTCCCAATAACCCTGAGAGGGCCGAGAAAACCTTGGTACCTGGCTGTCCTTCTGCATCAGGGTCCACAGGTCAAGGACATCAGTCCCACAGTCTCGGGCTACTTGTAAACACGCATTTGCATATTCACCAACAACTGAGTTCAGGCGGTTTAATTTGCAACCTGTTGGCGAAAACTCCAGAGGTCACTGGCAAACTTAGTGCTGGTCCTTTTGAAGGCCACATGGACTGGACAGCGTCTGATGCCACTGATGCCAGCATAGGGGCTGCAACAATGGCACAACAATGCAACAATGGCAGGAGTGCACCGTGGGGAGGAACAGCCAAGGAGCAGCCAGAGGCTCCTAAGGCACCAGGCCTGGTCAGGGTACTGAGGCTAAGCAGCTAGAGCATAGACCCCAGTGAGGTAGGTAAAGGGCAAGGAAGGGCATGGCTAGAAAGAAATGTCAAGATCATGAGAGAGAGAGACACACTGCTACTGAGACCTCCAGTGTCAACATGCAGCCAACAGCCACTGTAGTCACTAGGCACTACTACTCGGCTGTGCCTGTGAACATGCTCAGCCATTCTGAGGCTTTCCTAGTCTATGTGACAGCCATGCCTGTCCATTAATGCAGATTCCAGGACAAAATGGACAGATTCATTGCATGCCTGCCTACCTCCCAGCAGAATATCCAGTTGGTGGGGGAAGCCCGGCTGGGGGAGAATCACACATCTTCCTGAGAGGCTAGGGAAGGGATCTGGGGTATGGCAGGAGCCAGGCTGACCAGCTGTGTGAGGAAAAGAAAACTCTTCCCCAGTTTTGACAGCGGACCTGTGCTGAAAAGCCATTAGTGTGTCCCAGTCAAGCCTGTCCTCCAGTTTCAAGCAGCTTGGACAAAGTCCACAGTACACCTTTCCAGTCAAGTGTGTAAGCATGAGAGCTGTCGTGCTGAAGGGACAAAGTGGAGGGATTTTACCATCACACTTTGCCAACTGCCAAAGGAGACAAGACAGGAGGGGCTCCTGGCAGCTGAAGGGGCGGCCATCTGCAGAGCTCTATGCTGCAGGTGCCTTCCCTGTGCCAGGGGAGAATGCTGCAGATGGGGACTTGGTGTGAGCACCTGTGTGGCTGCCGGTGGGCTGTGTGTATCTTGGCATCTGGCAACTACAGACAGTGGGTTCTGGGTCATCAATGCCCTCCTGACTTACATACAACCAGGACACCCCCCCCCCATTTATGCCAAAAATAGTCTAGCAGTTCTCAACCGGTGGGCAACCCCACTCAAACAGCCCCTTTGGCAAACTTCTTCTCCAAAAATGTTCACACTGCGATTCATAAGAGTAGCAAAATTGCAGCTCTGAAGTAGCAATGAAATACTTTTATGGTTGGAGGTCAGCACAACATTGTGTGAAAGCGTTGCAGCATTAGGAAGGTTGAGAAGCACTGCTCTAGAGAAAGACTCGATTCTCACTTGACTGAAAATGGGACAGGTCCCTCCATCGAGTGGAGGCCCTCAGCGCCCACACCTCAGCTGTGATCGATGCCCACCCTCAGCTCTGACAGGCTGAGGCCTGCTCCTCACCCTTCAGGACGCACTCCTTCTCCCAGGCGGCTTCGCAGAGCGGGGGTGGCGTGATAAGGATGACCCGCTCCCTGGGGACGTCCACAGACCTCAGGTACTGCACCATGTCCCTCAGGTTTGCGCTGTACTCATCCAAGGGGACGTGCTGCTTGGGGTTCTCATCTGTTCAAGACATGCAGCTCAGTCTCATGGTTTATAGAAACAATGGCAAACATGATGAGTATACTTTTGTTTATTTTTTTCCTTTTTGAGACAGTCGCTCATAGCCCAGGCAGGTTCTAAATTCACTATATAGCCAAGACAGGGTCTTACTATAGTCCAGAGAGCTTGGAACTTGCTATGTAGACCAGGCTGGCCTAGAACTCAGAGATCTTCTTGCCCTTGCCCTGGCCTCCCAAGTGCTGGGATTAAAAGCCTACACACCCACACTTAGCCTTAGTTTTATGTCAGACTGGGAAGGGAAGTGAACTGGACAGGCAAGCACTCGACCCACTGTGTGATAGCCCTATGATATTCCTAGGCCTCTGTGTTCTCTCTCTCTCTCTCTCTCTCTCTCTCTCCCTTCCTCTTCCCCTCCCTCTCACCCCTTCCCTGTTCTCTCTGCCCAAAGATTTCTTTATTTATTATACATAGTACATTGTAGCTGTCTTCAGACACACCAGAAGAGGGAGTCAGGTCTCATCACGGATGGTTGTGAGCCACCATGTGGTTGCTGAAATTTGAACTCAGGACCTTCAGAAGAGCGGTCTGTGCTCTTACCCTTTGGGCCATCTCTCCAGCCCGGCCTTTGTGTTTTGAAGACAGGCTGGCCCAGACCATGCAGTGATTCTTCTGTCTCAGCCTCCCCAGGCTAAGACCACAAGTATGTGCCACCACACCCAGGCAGGAATATATTTTTGCAAATTTTCAGTGTCACAGAGGAACTGTTGAGTTCCGAGACACAAAGAAAAGACTCCTTCCTCTTCAACCCATTTACTTGCATGGCTCACAGCTCAGGCCTCGGAGGCTGGCTAGGAGATTTTCAGTGTCCAGGTCTTTTCTCTAGGTTCCCCATCATCCGTAAGGCTGATGTGTAGGCTATGATGTAAGACTGCCCTACCTTCACTGACACTGGCTTTAACCCTCTGAAGCTCACAGTGTGCTCACTGGGAGCTGAGGTAATGGCAGGTCTGCCTCTTAAACTAGCCGTGAAAACCAGTCAAGTGTGTAAAGTCGCTCATCAGGCTTGCTGCCAGTCAGGCTGGCACACAAGCACTAGGCTCTCCGCAGACTCCGTGCGAAACACAGAGAGTAAAAAGCAAAGTTACCCATGAACCATCCTGGCCAGTCTTTCTCCATAATCACGTGATCTCCCATCACTTGAGAGGTAGAGGCAGAAAGATCAACTAGCCTTAGCTACTTAGTGAGTTTGAGGCCAGCCTGGGCTACAGGAGATCATGTCTCAAAAAATCAAACAAACAAAAAAACTAACAAAAAAGGACCCTTCTTTGTCACTAGAGGGTACATGAGCCTAGTCCTCCCCAAAAAACCAAAAACCTAACAAAGAGGACACTCCTCTGTCACCAGGGGGCGCATGCCCCAGAAGCAAGCCTTCTGCTGCCAACTGTATCAGCTGAGGACTTAGAGGGCAGGAACAGACAATGAAAAGTACTTTCAGGTGAGTTCAAGGAGGCGGTCATATGGGAAATGAGCCCTAGAGTACCTGAGCCAAATCTGACCACATCAAAGCCCAAAGAAACCCACACAGGCGAGCGAGCCCCAGGAACACTCAGTTCCCGGGAAAGCTTTCTACTGGGAGATACAGAAGCAGTCTGGTGGGAGAGTAATATAAACATGTATTTGTTTGAGTCCAGGCAAACCAAAGGTGATCTAGGGATGTCCTTACCTTTGAGTGAAGAGTCATTGGCACCAAAGAAGATTGTAACGGCCACTGGGTTTTCCATCCCAGGCCCTTTCCTGATAAGTCTTGGGAGGATAATCTTGGCCCATCTGGTGTTATAACCTGAAAATCCACGATTCAGAACATCACACTTTCTGAAAGAAATTGGTTAAAAAGATGGGTTATGAGCTAAGAGCATAACCTAGTCCTGGGAGCTGTCCATAATTAACCCGTGTTCTGTGAACCTTATGGGAACGCTCACCCTGCCCAGACTCCTCATGTCCCTCAATGAGATATGAATTCCATACAAGGGTCTAATTCTATACATTTTAGTGGTGACTCAAGGTACATCTAAAATGGACTTTCCGATAGACGTTAACCAAACGGGTACAGAACGTTAGGAACCCACTAACAGGCTGGTTTGAAAGGTTCCAGGAAGGCAGAGCAGCCAATACAAGTGCTGCTGGTTCCCATGTGGTAGAAACTCGATTTTGTTGAACCTGAATTCCTTTCCTTTAACATGTATCCAGGAGGGGAAAGCTAGCAGATAAAAGCCTCCACCATTCACTCTGACTATGCTTCCCACCAGAAAGTAGCCAAGTACAATCTAGGAACTGTTCTTACCTGACTAGTCTGTCAGCCAGCAACGAGCCCCATCCACCCTGCTGGAAAGAAAACTGAAGAAAGAAGTCTGTTACTACCCACACAGCTATACACTATGGCATGGTGGTGGGCCAGGCCTGTTAGATGCAGACTCCGTTTAGACACTCCCAGGCTTCTTTCTTGCCTTCCTTGCTTGGGAAGGTATTTTGAGAATTACTGTGGCTTCACTTGGAAACTCTCTGGACATGAGAGGGTTTTACTGTGACCTAACATTAGAGACATTCGTTATCTGAACAGCAGAAAGCTCAACTATGTTGAGTCAGCTGACATAATGTTATCCCATTTCTCCACAGCTGAAAACTAAGGAAGCCTATGCTCTATTGATTTCCCTGACAGTCATGGCAATCCTCCAGCAGTATTGCGCCATCTCGCCCACTCACAAAAACTTAATGCCCAATATCTAAAAACAATGTTGCCAATTACTAGGGAAAGCCAAGCCCGCGTACGAGTAAATTGTGGAGAAGCGTCTTTTTTTGTTTTGTTTTGTTTTTTAATCTCCCTGAAGGAAGGCATCTTGAAGAATTTCCTCAATCGGGAACTATATGTTTTCAGATAGGGTTACTTTTTCATGCTGTTGAAAGCATTGTTTTCAAAAACCACTTGGTACTGGACCTAAGCCGCTTGAGGAAGAGAGGAGTGAACTAGTCGGTTCAAAGTTCAAAGTAGCTTCGGTGAAGAACCCGCAGGAGGTTGCAACCAAGCGAAGGCGGACCCTTTAAGCTCCCGTGCACCCCGACGCGCACCGGGCCATCCAGAGTCCGGGGGAGTCGGGCAGCTCGGGATCCGTACCGGCTCGCGGAGCACGGTGGGGTGGGGGAGAACCGCGCCTGGACTGCTCCGACACGCACGCGGATGCAGCCGAGGGTGCGGCGGGTACCTGCGTGATGGAGTCCCCGAAGAGCAACACGCGAGGCCAGAGCAGAGCGCTCCCGCTAGCAGCTCGCTCGCACAGCGACATGGTAGAAAGCCCAAAACCCCGCAGGGCTGCGCCGGATGTGGAGGAGCCTCGCGCCGTGGGCGGAGCTAGCTGCGGGCGGGGCTAGCCGTGGGCGGGGTGAGCCCCAGATCAAACCTCTTTGCACTCAGGTCTCCTGAAGCGAGTGTCCCCGGCCGGGTGAGTCCTGCCACCGGTTCACCCCAACCCCGCCTCTCCGAGACTGGGGATAGCTGTGGTGCTTGGAAATCTCGTTTTTAGCAGGAGCACTCGTCCATTTTTGGCCATGCCCAAGTGGAGGATTTCCTCTTCCAGTACTGGACTTGATGGGCACAGTAAAAGATAGAGGTGTCTAGGGACCCTCACTGTAGACCGCCTGACTTCACGGTATCACATGCCCCAGCTATTAAAAGGAAATTTCTAGTTTTATGTAATAAATTTTTGTATGTTATGGGGGCCCTAGGCTTTTGGTATAGGCCAAAAACATGGGAATTTGGCTGTTTTATAGAAATTTCATTTTAAGGAAGTCAGATTTACACTGTTAGCAAAGCACCGGAGCGTTTACACACCCAAGAGGGTAGGTAGACAAGACAGGCTACATGGGCGAAGTTCTTTGCCTTGATAGTGTGCTCTGAAGGAGAAGCACTCCCTTGAGAAGGGTGACAATCCCAGCAAGGAACTGAAGTGTTGCTATTTTACATAGATAGCAAACCTGGCCTCCAGGTTCTTTCAGCATCGCTGCTCAGCCCCTACCTGGTACCCTGCCCCCAACCCTGGACTGTCCAGCACAGGGGCTGGACTCTTCTGTAGTAGTCAATGAACTTTTTTTTTTAAGATTTGTTTATGTATATGAGTACGCTGTTCAGATGGTTGTGATTGTTGGGAATTGAATTTAGGACCTCTGCTTGCTCTGGTCCAGCCCCAAGACTTATTTATTACTATATGTAAGTACACTGTAGCCATCTTCAGACAGCAGATCTCATAACGGGTGGTTGTGAGCCACCATGTGGTTGCTGGGATTTGAACTCAGACCTTCAGAAGAGCAGTCAGTGGTCTTACCCGCTGAGCCATCTTGACAGCCCTGGGACCAGTGAACTTGATGGCCCAACAAACCTGCGTTTTTTATGTACTTGAATCTGGCTTGAACTGACTAATTTTAACATCAGAGAAACATCACTGAGCTCCACCCACTTTCTCCTTGGTCTGAATTTTATGTCCTTTAGAAAACCAGACTAATGAACTAACTCACACTACATCTGAGGCATAAAACCCCATCTCTGAATTGAACATGTAGATCCCATAACAGATGAGTCCTAAAAGTGGTGGTTTTAGAATCATAAGCCAAGGAATTGGGTAAGGGTGTGGAGAACAGGGGTTTCAAAGCTGTGGCACAACATTTGCATTCAACTCAAAACTCAGATTTGCCAGTACAGACCAGAGGAAGACAGACGGAGAGCTGAAGATTTCAGCATACACTGCGGAAAGTGCCTGGAGGCAGACTCAGTGTGGTGCTCAGGCAGAAGTGGCTCCCTTGAGGATTAGTTGGAGAATAAAGGACACATCAGTTGGTGGTCCTGCAGTAGTCAAGCCATCTGATGCAAAAGTAAACAGGCACCCCCGGAGAAACTAAGGTTATTTTATTTGAAGAACAGAAGTTAACTCTTGGCTGAGTGTAAAAAAGTCTGGGAGTCTGGGAGGCAAGGCTGTCAGTGCACCGGCGTCAGAGCCTCGTACAGTCTCTGGGCGGCCAGTTCCACCATTTCTCGGAGGGATTCATCATCTTCACTTCCTTCTTCACATTCTACAGCCTGAAAATAAAAGCGCCAACTTCAGCCTAGAATTATCCCCTGCATGAAAATGAGCACTCTAAGCCCTGGAGGCAGATTGCCAGGATATGAGCCACAGACTCACCCTCCTGTCACCTGCAGTATCTCTGTCAACACAGTGACTGGAGAGCCAAGGGTGGGGTGGGGTGGGGGTGGGGGATGCCTAGAGCTTTGGACCAAAGAAAGCCCCCATCTCTGTTCATTTCTTGATGGCCATGCAACTGAGCCCGTGTAATACGAATTACTGAGCCAGCAATGAACTTGGTGAATTGTTCACCGCTGGGTGTGAATTTGACTTTAACCATCCAACAGCCACTGCCTTGCGGCTGCTGATTTAAACTGTTAGTCTCACTGTACACACGGTACTCCACTCTTGTTGTAGCCCAGGCTAGGCTGGAGCTGGGGATCGTCTGCCTCAGCTCCCTGAGCAGTGGCTTACAGACATGCATTACATTACCCACCGAGCTTAGAGCAGCTCATGTGGTACAGCCCAGCTACAGAGCACAGTTCCAGCCCAGCCTGGACTATAGTGTTACTGTTTTAAAGCTGGTGTAGTGATGCCTGCCGGATACTCCAGCAATGGTGAGGCTAAGGCCAGCCTGGACTACAGGATAAGAACCTATCTTGTAAGACCCAAGGCTTCGTTCCACTAAGGCACTCACCATCTGAGCCACCAAACTGCTCCATCTAACTGCCAGGGCTGCAGTCTTATTCCTATTGTCACCCTACTCCTCAAAAGTCTTGACACACTTGGATAGCTACGTACCCGAGTCTCCAGATTAATATTTGCTGTTTTCCCGTCCACTGTGACACTGAGGACGGAGTCATCTTTCACACTGACACAGTCTTCTCCAAATATGTCCCTTTAAGTGAACAGAAATTCGGCATTACTGGGAAAGTCCAAATTCACCTGTTTGGGGAGGAGGTCCAAGTCCTTCTCTAACTCGTCCAAGTTAGGATGCTTTTAGCTGCCCAGGAGACATCAACTTACAACAACTACTAAAACAGCTCGACCCACGAGAGTGCTGTACTGGTTTTGCTTTTGTTTTTAATTTAATACTGAGGATTAAGCTTGGGGCCTCACACACATTAGGCAGAGACATGGCACACCCCACAGCCTATTCTGAGATAGGGTCTTACTACATTGCCTAGAATGGCCACCAGTTTCTATGCAGCTACAATATGCTTGCACTGTGACCCTCCAGTTTGGGACTAACTAGGGCAATACAGTGAAATAATCTCTTAAAACATGAAACAAAACAGAAAACCAACAAAAAGCCATTATTAAAATTTATTTAAATTTCAGTATGAAATTTTAGAAAAATGTAAGTAACAAAAAAACCCTTCTGAACACTAAGATGTCTAATTAGGTTAATTTCGATCTGAAGGCAGAAGCAGCCTTGTCAGGGTTTGAACCTGCACCATCCCCCAGAGGCTCAATGTTATGGGCTTGGTGACCAGCTGATGGGCTCTGACTTAACGCACTGATCCCTAATCTGACAGACTTACAACACGCTGGCATTGCTGCTACTGCACTGGCAAGCAGGATGCTAGCCTAGGTGAAGAAGCTGGTCACTGAGAGCATGGCTGATGGGTCCAGCCTAGGACTTGAAGGGAATAGCTTGTGACTCTGAAGCACAGAATACATACGTGAGTTTCCTCCTCTACGACACAGTCCCACCACCATGACGCTATTCTTCATGTCAGGCCAAAGCCAAGGCTACCTGGCTATGGCAGAGCCCTCTGAAACCATATGGCAAAATGTATCTTTCTTCCCTCTGTCTTTTGCATGCAATTGTCCATAATGAAAAATTAAGTTATTCATTCATAAAACAAGCAAATGAGAGATCAGCACTGTTAGGTGCAAAAACTAAGTTAGCCATCTGCTATTAAGAGCTTTCCTAAGACTGCTTGGAAAAGCTTCCTAAATGAGGCTTAAAGAACTTCTACAGAAAGGCACTTGGCACCACAAACATAGGAGTCTAGAACACCTGCTTTACCAAGTAATTCACACCCAAGCAAACATTTAAAATAGTTCTTAAAGGCACAGTGACACTGAGCTGAGACATCAGCACCCAGTGGATAACTCTGCTAGCTTCCTAAGCATCCCTGAGGCTGGTTAGGCAGGGCACTGGCACTTGGCACTAATACAGTGTGAACTTGGACATGACTTGGTATGGGGGGGGGGCAGCACAGGGACACACTGTGAGTCCAACCCTCCGCTCACACAGCCGCTCCCCCCACCCCCGGCTCCTTACTTACTGGAGCATGACCTCCAGCCTCTTGCTGTAAACGTGCATCTCTAGCTTCTTAGAGACCTTCTGTACTGCACCTGGAAGACAGACAGGTCAGCCTCCACATTCCCATTGACAGTCACTACACAGGTTACCAGAGCAGTTCCAGAGGCGGGAAGCAACTTCCCAGGAAAAGCATGTGATAAGCTACCTTGCCCACTACGACACATTCATGTGCACTGTGTTATTTCATGTCCTCTGACCTTACAGTCCACTTTTGCTTCTTATATTTCTCAACTTCCATTCTGAGGAGAGGTGAGCAAAGTTACAGGTTCAACAATTTCAGAGCACATACTTGAGCCCAAAGATCTCTTTCGAATCTAAATGTTATGTTCATTTAACATCCTCTGATATATCATCTGCTGATGAATGTTTTAATAAAAATCAATGCTTCAGGGGCTGGAGAGATAGATAGCTCGGTGGCTAAGATGACTTTTTGCTCTTGCAGAGTTCGGCTCTCAGCACCCACATGGGGCTGCTCACAACTACCTCCAACTCCAGCTCCAGCGGATCTAACCACTGTGCTCTCTACAGCTGCGCTTGTACACATACACAGAAGTAAATATATATACTTAAAGCTGTCTCTCTAGTAACAATTAGGGTTTTTTGTTTTTGTTTTTTTGAGGCAGGGTTTCTCTGTGCAGCCCTGGCTGTCCTGGAACTCACTCTGTAGACCAGGCTGGCCTCGAACTCAAGAGATTCGCCTGTCTCTGTCTTCCAAGTGCTGGGATTAAAGGCGTGCGCCATCACGCCCAGCTAATTAGTTATTTTTTTAACTCCAAAAAATACACAACTTGGTGGTCAAAAGACCTTTAATCTAGAGTTAGGTCAACCTGGCACACCCATATATACCTCCCTGGCTAATACCAGCTACACGAGAAAGCACCATTCATGGTCTCTGCTGCCCCAGATGGTGGACAGAGTTACCATCTAGCCCTCCCTACTCAGGACCTGTGAAGTCAGCGTCCACACAAACAAACTCCTTTTCCCGGGGCGATGTCTACCTATAAAGATCCAGGTTGGCCTCACACTTGCAGAGACCATCTTTCCTCTGCCTCTCAAGTGCTGAGATAACAGGAAAGTGCTACCATACCCAGCTTTTTACTGGTTTGGTTTCTGATTCTATAAGACAGGGTCTCTTGTCGAGTCCAGGCTGGCCCCAAACTATGTAGCTGAGGCTGGCCTTAAACTCCTCCTCCTTCTCCTTCCTGTCAAGTGCTAGGAAGACAGGTGTACAGTACCACGTTTGGCCGAAGCTTTCTTAGTGCTGGGGATGGAATCACATCAAGTGAGCGCTCTCAGCATTGAGACACATTAGCCACACAGAGCACAAAGAGCGAGAGCAGCGCTGGTTACAGGGCTGAAGGTAAGGATGGGCCAAACCAGCAAAGACTTACATTGCTGTTCCTCACAACCCAAATGCTCAGCAGAGGCTGAAGTGACGATTCCGACATAGCAGGCCTGTTTATTCATGTAACAGAGGATCTGGATGTGTCCTGTTCATTCACGTGGCAGAGTAGCCAACATAGCAAGGCTTAGGAAGTGACCAGCTCCATTTTCTTGCCCACTGTATGTCCCCGAGACAGGAACAAATCTACATTGAACATCATGTGAGGGGTCCATCGAGGGAGGCATCTCCCAGAATACATCAGGGTGAGCCCTTGCCTGGTGGCACATCTGGAGATGTACACTGTAGTTCACTGTGCAGCCACAGGTCAAGCCGCCAACCACAGCACAGGTACTCTCTGCTTGGGGCTCCTATTCTATTCAGTAGTTCCCTTTGAACACGAGGATTGCAATCTTCCCGACAGAGAGGCCAGCTCAGCTGAGCAGTATTTAGCATCCCTGTAGACAGTGTTGTAGGAGCAGGGTAACCTTTGCGGGACTGTGACCAGATTCCTACCGTAAGGATGGTGAGTCAGATCTGCACTCTTGTGTGCACACCTCAAAACCGCACACTAGAACACCAGGAGAACTTAACTTCTACTTAGAGCGCCACTGAGTTCTAGTTCAAAGAAGAGATGGATGGGTGAGTATGAGAGAGTCTGTACCTTTCCTTATCTTTGGATTTGACTGAACTTCCAATATCACGGTGGTCACTGTGTCTGCATACATGTCGTTAGAGGGGTTCGCCAGCCACTACAAAAAAAGATGAAATCAGGAAGGGATGATGCAGCCACACTGCTGGGAGCTCTGTCTATCAGGCCACCAGGCCAAGGGGAGCTTTGCCTGCAATGACTGACTCTCGGTAAGGAGACTGTTTTAATTTCCTCTTAATCAGCAAAAAGAAACCTAAGCACCATCTTTGTGGCAAAAGGTTTTCCATGCATTACCACTTAATTTCCACAACTGTTTTACGAAAGAGGAAACTGACCCCAAAGTCCCACATGGGAGGGACATAACTGCGGGGACTGGATGCAAACTCCGAGTCTGAAGCTCTTTGTTGGGAGCACAGAGAGTAGAACATGAGGGTGAAATACCCCACCCCCACCCCCCACTTGGGTGTGACTACTTTGTCAGCCTGTGCCCCATGTGTCACAAGAGGGTGTTGGATGATGGAGAACTGAAGTTACGGTTTAGAGTGGGCATGTGGATGCTCGGATTGAACGTGGGTCCTCTGGAAAAGCAGTCAGTGCTCTTTACTGTTGAACCTGGCTGTCCTGTAACTCACTCTGTAGACCAGGCTGGCTTCGAACTCAAAAATCCGCCTGCCTCTGCCTCCCGACTGCTGGGATTAAAGGCATGTGCCACCACCACCTGGCTTTAAAAAAAAAAAAGAAAAGAAATTGCCGGGTGTGATGGCGCACGCCTTTAATTCCGTCACTCGAGAGGCAGAGGCAGGCGGACTTCTGAGTTCAAGGCCAGCCTGGTCTACAGAGTGAGTTCCAGCCGGGACTACACAGAGAAACCCTGTCTCGAAAAACCAAAAAAAACAAAACAAAAGCAAATCCTCTAATGACATCATCCTCTTTTCCCTTTCTTTCCTCCAACCTCTCCCATATTAGCCCCCACCACCTACCCTCTTTCACATTCATGGCCTCTTTAACTTTGTTGCTATTATTTTTTCCCTGGATATATAAATAAATCCTGCTCAGCATGTATATGATTTCAGAGCTAACTACTGGTATTGGAAAACCAATCAGGGGACTTTCCCCAGGGAAGACTATTTCTCCAGCTCCCAGAATGTCTTAGTTGCCTACGGTTTTTATTTAGGGTTGTGCCTGTGAACTCCCCTCTTCGAACCAGCGGCATCCTGGAATACCAGCAACCAAGTTGCTCTGTGCCCACACTTGCTTACTGAAGCCCTCCCCGCTGTGAGACGGTGGCTTGGCCTCACCTCCAGAACCACCATGCCCGGCTCCTGCACCACAGTGATGCTTTTGAACACCTTCAGAGCAGGCTTTTCTTGAATTTCTAATTCTTCTACATCACCTGAAAAAAGTTAGAAGATCCACAGACTTTAAATAAGAGTCATTTGTTTTTATAGAGGTCGTTAAAATAGAGCACCTGTGAGTGAGAAAACTGTTAATATTTGATGGTTATGCTTTTTGTTAACTGCTTATAGCAACTGGAGACGATGCAGTACATAAACTCCTACACACACATCTATCTCAGGCACCCACACCTTCGTCAGCAGCCGGAGAGATCGGTCTCTATAGCACCTCAGCTTTATATGAGCCTCATGGGACAACTCACCACCTCCACCCTGAGTCTGATCATCACACAGGGAAGTCCAGGTGCTGAAGACTCACTAGATCTCAAGTGACGGATTCAGACATATTTCATGGATTTTCAGTATGGCCATAGCTCTTGCTTGAGCTCAATGCAGGGTCAGGGAGGATTCCCCCTTCCCGCTTCTTACAGGGCAGCGCTTTGCTCCAGGGGCTGTGCGGGGCTCAGCAGCAGCAAGCACATCAGCATCGGGGGTGTCCCTGTCTCCTCGGGGAGCCCACACCCCCTGGCAGAGAAAGACAGAACCCTTCCACTTAAAAGGGAGAGAAAGGGCGACACAGACTTAGGCTCGCCCTGAGACCTTTCCAAGCCAGTAAGTTCCGATACTGGAGGAACAAAGGACACAATAAATAAAATTTTA
Organism: Mus musculus; assembly: GCF_000001635.26. NCBI lineage: Eukaryota > Metazoa > Chordata > Mammalia > Rodentia > Muridae > Mus > Mus musculus. The sequence continues at coordinate 21,308,242 of NC_000078.6, read as the reverse complement.
GGAGAATATTTTTTAAAATTTAACTTTTAGGGATAAAAATGTAGTGTGCACATAGAATTCTGAGACAATCATTACAATGAAGTAACATTGCTTCTTACATATAAAAACTTCTTAATAAAAAACACAATTAGATAAATTTCAGTCAACACACCCGTCAATTTCTGGAGCTGGTAGTAGAGCAGGTAAAAGGGCCCGGTGTACGGGATGGCCTGGGTCTGTTTCACAGTGCTCATGGCCAGGTCAGTGTAATCTGAAAAGACAATTGGAATAAACACACTCTAGGAAACCGACCAACTGGGTGTGGCGAAACACACAATCCGAGCACGCAGGAGTCAGAGGCAAGAAGGAGTCTGAAACTGGGGCCAGTGTGGCTACAAAGTGAGACAATGGTTCAGAACCAAAGCCAAGAAAGAAACAATAGAACCACACAAAAGACACCTTGCAGAAACACATAGCAAGGTAAGAAAAAAGCAGTGGATGCAGAACTCAGACTCAGCAGGATGTAGCCCATGTGGGCCACAGCTGACAGTCTACGTCACGCTACCCCAGTTAATGCAGTCTGGACACAGCAAAATGCCCATAATCCTTGGACAGCTCCAAGCCAGTCTGTCAGCTGTCCCCGCCTTCCTTTCTGCCCAGGGTCTCTCTATAACCCTCACTATCTACCAGGCACCAGTGCTCCTGACTTGAAAGGTACTTCCCAACTCTCCAGGGTAGTCTCTCCTTCACTGTTGCTGCAGACAGAAACACACCAGGACCAGCACTTCCTAACACCGCCCCCTCTTTAGACTGGCATATCAGTGGCCAGGACTGGGGTTTAGTAACTGTTCAGGGCCCGGCACCGGCCTGGCCCCTGGCCGAGGAGTGTGAGTCCCAGAGGCTGGAGAGGTCAGCAGTTCTGAGCACACGCTGCCCTTGCAGAGGATCCAAGTTTGGTTCCCAGCACCCAGCACTGTACTGGGTGTCGACCCCTCGGGCCGCTGAAGGCACCAGCATGTGTGCATCCACAGTTAAAAACAGTAAGAATCTTTTTAAAATAGATGTTTTTTAAAGAGTTTGTTAAAAAAAAAAACCAAAAACACAAAACCCAGCATGTACATTTATTTGTATAAGATACGATGGCTGAATGGGGGCTTATCACACAGGTAAGTTTCTAAGTATGCTGTGACCCCTTTCCTTCACAAAATACTCTTAATTAAGCAGCACACAACAACACCGACAGACACACACAGATACACACACACACACACCCACACACACACACACACACACCCTCCCCACACCACTAGACTGAGCACTTTTGACAGGCGTTCCTTCTGTGCTAAGCTCAGATCGCATTCCAGAGGAAATAGTGTACTTACTGGAGAGGTCACAGGGAGAGAGTATGTGGTAATTAAAGTTTCTTTTAACAAGAATTCCAGAGACCCGCTGGCCCTGTTCTGGTTTCTTGTCTGCCAAAAAGCCCATGACCTAGTGAAAACAGAAGAGAGGTGTCAAAGCAGAGGCCCAGGCTGCCATCACACAGAGGCTGGGGGTGTGGAGGGGGTCCATCCCACGGGGGAGTGTATCACTTATGTGATGGGGAAGAGCACTTCTGAACTCCCAGTTCGCAGGTGCCACCATGTCTAGCTGACCCCACAATCCTCACATGGAATTTTCTCCACGCCAAGCAGTGAGCCCCCAGGGACAAAGCTCTGTCTGCCCTAGTGTAGATGTGCATGAGCAGCTGTGGGGACGGCGGCCATGCAGGCCTCACAGGGCACAGCACACTCTCCTGAAACGTTGGTGAGCCCGCTTTACTCCAGAGAGGCACCTGAATGTGGTGATGTGACTAAGAGCAAAATAAAGCTAATGCTTTAAAAAGTTTGAGCCGGGTGTGGTGGCGAACGCCTTTAATCCCAGCACTTGGGAGGCAGAGGCAGGTGGATTTCTGAGTTTGAGGCCAGCCTGGTCTACAGAGTGAGTTCCAGGACAGCCAGGGCTATACAGAGAAACCCTGTCTCGAAAAGCCAAAAAAAAAAGAAAAAAAAAAAAAAGTTTGGTTTTGTTTTGGTGGTGCTATGGCTCCATCCTGGGGCCGTGGCTAGGCAGGTACTGAGCCACTAAGCCACGCCTAGCCCCCAGTAGGCAGCTCTCCTCAATCATAACCAAAACCCTTTAAACCCCCCCCCCCACTATCAGCGTTTGAGAAACACACTTATAGGTTTCTGACTGACTGCCCAATTCTACAGTCCTAAGAAACAGACCACTGCAGTCTGCCAGCAGCAGAGCTCTCCCCGAAGCCCTCCTGTCTGGAGCAAAGGTCACCCGCCCCAAGTCCTAAGGTCTTTGTGTCCTATGATTCTGTAAGAAAGGCTTTCTGTCTATCAGCTTTTTTTTCTTTCTAGTTACTGAGGCAGGTTTCACTACTGTAGCTCAGGCTGCCATCAAACTCTCAACCCTCCTATTTCAGTCACCCAACACTTGGATCCTAAACCTGTGCCACCAAGTCATCTCTCAGAAGACTCCTGGGGCTACAGCAATGGCACAGGTAAGACTCTACTTGCTGCTCTTGCAGAGGACCCACATTTGATTCCCAGCACCCAAGTGATGGAGCACAACCATCCGTAAGCCCAGTTCCAGGGGATCTGATGCCCTCTTGACCTCCTTAGGCACCAGGCACATACATGGTGTATAAATAAATAATCATGCAGGCAAGATAGACACACACCACACACTCACGCCACACAATCTGAACTTATCTCCCTGAAAAGTGCACAGTTAGGGTCAGCACCTGCTGCCTTGTACCTTGGCGAGCTTCTCTCCCCTGAAGTTTAAGGTCACGGCCTCTGTGTTCCGAGGATTGTGAACCTCGATGTGAACTTCATCATTATCTTCATATTCTCGGATCAGCGCTGCTTTCAGCCTGGCCATTTCATTCTGTTCCCCATGGACTAAAATCTGCAGAGTAAGATGTGATAAAGAAACACACTCCACCATGGTGAAAAATGTTTTTAAGAACATTAGCTAATTCATAAAATAGAGAACTTTAACTAAAGAAACATTCCTTTCTGCTTAAGACTATTTTTGTGTCTGTGTGTGTGTGTGTGTGTGTGTGTGTGTGTGTGTGTGTGTGTGTGTGTGTAGATGTCTGTGTGTGGGTGCTGGAATCAAACATGTCCTCTGAAGGACAGGACACACTTTGAACAATATTAGACCCAGCTTCCTGGTTTTAAGAACCAATCTTCACCCCTTAAACTTGTGTGGCATACTCTCCTGTCTGGACCCTAGGCACACATACTTTATGAAAGAGTAAGGAGACGGCTCTAAGCAGTAACTGGACTCCAGCCTCAGTCATCTCTAGCTCCCATGTTCACATCAAAGGCTGAACCAGATGGCCTTCATGGCCCTTCCAGGTTAAAATGCACATTTTATTTTGTTCTTGCTAAGAAAACATCCAGTTTTCTCCAGGTTTCCGATAGTTTGTTTATTAAAGCAACTGCAAAGAGATGCTTCAGAACCAAATGCAATGTTTTAGGGGTCCCTACCACTCTAGTACATGCTGTCAGTCTCTGCCTTTAGTGCCTCTGTCCTTCTGTGGCAGGCATCTAGCACCCACCTAGCCTACAGACCATAGGTAGATAGCTTCTATCTGGCTTGTGGAAGCATTATTTCAAGGTAAAGGCTCGTCTCACTGGGATGAAAGGTCAGTCTGAGCTGCTTAAACACTAACCATAGCATTGCTGTGTACCGTGTAACCCTGACTAAGCTACCCAATACCTCAGCTGCCCAGTGCCATAACAGAATTCTATGTGGAGACTGAGCAGGGGCATGCATAAGATGCTCTGTAAGCAGCAAATACAGGCTACTGCTACTACAACTGTAATTTCATATGCAGCTACAGTCAATAGTGCTGGTTATTAGAATGTAAACAGCAAGTCCCAACCCAAGGCACAGACAGAACCAGACAGCACCAAGGCAAAGCAGCAGCAGCCGAGAAAGCAGAATTGTTTCCTGACCTGGCCTGCAAGTACAGGGAGGGATCCATGAAATAAACACGCACACCAGAACACATGAAACACACACTTATACACCCGAAACGTGGTAGGATCTACACTGTGTTCAAATTATACAGGCTACATATGATGCTGAAGAGGGGAGTGAGTGTCTCCATGAAGACTCTGTTCTTTAGGTACAGAGGGAAGACACGTAGGAGGACCAGTCTACTGGAAAGTGCTCCAAAGGTAAGGACACTACCAGCCACGAGGTATCTCTCACAGTGACCAGACTGCATCAACAGCCTGATGGATAAACAGGAAACTGCTGCTCAGCTGTAAGCAGGAGATATATGGCTACACCTTGAAAACACAGGATTCTTCTTACTCAAAGGACTGAGAGCTGTCAGACTCAGAGACAGTAAGCGGGAACGAGAGGGAAGCTGGGGGCACCCAGGAGGGAGGAGAACAGGGCACAGGCTTCTGCTGGGCAGCAGAAAGTTCTGAAACCTGGACTGGGGGTGGCCAGGACGTCAGTGTACATGATGTCACTGAATTCCATACTTAAAAATGGTGAAAGTTGTAACTGCAAGCTGTATATTTTTTGGCATAGTAAAAATGTTTGATATAGAAACAAAAGACACCAACAAAAGTCTTTCCTTTAAGCAAGTTTTCAGATCTCTGGGAGGGTCTGATCTATTTTTATGGGTACTCCTTCCATTTCCAATTAAAAGCACCTAATTGTCTTCAGCTTAAAACTCTTTCAATCCATGGAAATATCTGTTACTTTTACCAGCCTTAATTTATTCATTATTATCATCACCATCATGTGAGTGTACAGTGTGTGTGTGTGCACGCACGCGAGCGCGAGTGCATTGCCTCAGCATGCACGTGGAAGTCAGGGGCAGCTCTGCTCAGTTCTCCTTCTACCTCCACACATGTGCTGAAGGCTGGCCTTGGGCTTTTGAGGCAAGCCCCTTTCCCCAGAGCTAGCTTACTGGCTCATTACTATTGTTTTCATAATACTTAAAGATATAAACAAGAGCTGGGCAGTGGTGGTGCACGCCTTTAATCCTAGCACTTGGGGGCAGAGACAGGCGGATTTCTGAGTTTGAGGCCAGCCTGGTCTACGGAGTGAGTTCCAGGACAGCCAAGGCTATTCAGAGAAACCCTGTCTCGAAAAACCAAAACCAAACCAAACCAAAAAACCAAATATACTAATACATAAGGAACTAACACAGTATGTGTTTACATCTCTATCTATTAAAACTTAGACATTTACTATGACTTTCTCCTCTGTGAAAATGATGTTTGCACTGTTAATTTAATAACAATATAAAGAATGCACCATGGGTCAGGTACTGTGTCAAGCACGCCATAGTCTCTCAGTCTTTCTGCACAATGACCTTATAAAGTGCTATTACCCTTATTTATAGAAAGCACAAAGAGGCTCCACAACTTGCCAGATACACAGCAGGCAAAAGGAGGAGTTAGGGGTTCAAGGTCAGTCATCATATGCTCAAGCCTGGCACTCAGGCTACTGGAGTGGCAGCAGAAACAGAGAGAACACTGGACTAGGTGAGTCTGGAGGAGTCTGCAGAGTGAGGAAACTCAGTGCAGTGGACCGAAGTCAAAGGGGAAGAGCAAAGGTTAAACCAAGTGCAAGTAGAATGCTCTGTTCACAAAGGAACACAAAGAGCTGGGCTGTGGCAGCCCTGTGTGTTTCATGCAGCTTTATCTACACATGCCATTCCCAGACTAACCACGTGAGGTGGCTTCAGAGCACGAATAAATTCACTGGTTTGCTGGTAATCTGTGTGAGCAGAGAAAGAAATGTAATCAACCGACATTTTCAGTGGCAACTTCTGTCCAGACATGGTCGTGATTTCTTCAGGTTCAGACATGATGTGCTGTTGGAAACAAATACAAGAAAAACAGACTTTGCAATTAGATAAATGAAGGTGCATTTTGGTTACGTCTTGCACAATCACGATCTCTAACGTTAACTTTGTGAACTGTACCGTGAACATCCTTCTGATGTCCTTGACTTAGTCAGTACTAAACGCTTATGGTTTTTATTGAGTAAATATTTAATCGAAGGTCAGACACCTCAGTAGGATCCAGTGCATTCAGCGCTGGAGGGAAGCCTGTAACGTAAACAAAGCTGCACTTGGCTCTGCTACAGCAGCTTCCCTGCAGAACCCACAGGACAGACACACCTCTAGTCTGGAGCCAGCTAAGCAAATGACCAGCAATGATCAGCAGGCTCTCTAACAACTTCATAGAATGTGGCAAAGGAGGAAAATGATCAGAACAAGAAACCACACTCTATTTTTAAATTAAAACAGATGTTAGCAGCAAGAAGACAAGAGAACATGCTTGCCTGGATGTCCATTAGCCTTTAAAGTCCTGCAGTGTACTCTATAATGTGTACATCCTACATGCTAAGAACAGCCATTTTATACCAAAATAGAGATGGCAGTCAGCCCTGGCGCATTATACAGCTCTGTAAAAGTCCATGTCATGGTTGTGCGCCCCTCATCTGAGAAATCTAGTAATTTTGAGCAAAAATGTCTGGGGAAACAACTGGTAAAGCCTATGCAAATAACCCCCAAGCCCAAAAGCAGAGCCTGAGCAGGAGCTCCGCCAGCATTCTCCATGAGACATGGGCTCCCATCCCAGGATGGTACTGACCTTGGCAAGTGTCCCTTCGACACAGTACCCCGCGATGATGACGCCATTCCTCTTATCTGTACACCAGCTTTCAAACAGCTCTCTGGATAAGCCGTTTTGAATCATGCCTGGTGAGGCCATCACAACACTGGGGCCAATGTCATCAAAGTGATCCATGCTCTGAGAGACAAAGGGTTAAAGGGTCACAGTCACCAGCCTGGTCAAACAGTCTCCTCGTAAAGTAATCACACTTCTGCATGGGCCATGGTGAGACTAGCTGGCACTGTGTTTAAGTGCCACATTACAAAATTAAAATGGATCCATCCTATAATTACCCTCCAAACGCTGACACCATTGCATACACTAGCAAGATTTTGCTGAAAGGACCCTGATATAGTTGTCTCTTGTGAGACTATACTGGGGCCTAGCAAACACAGAAGTGGATGCTCACAGTCAGCTAATGGATGGATCACAGGGCCCCCCAATGGAGGAGCTAGAAAAAGTACCCAAGGAGCTAAAGAGATCTGCAACCGTGTAGGTGCAACAACATTATGAACTTACCAGTACCCCGGAGCTCTTGACTCTAGCTGCATATGTATCAAAAGATGGCCTAGTCGGCCATCAGTGGAAAGAGAGGCCCATTGGACACACAAACTTTATATGCCCCAATACAGGGGAACACCAGGACCAAAAAGTGGGAATGGGTGGGTAGGGGAATGGGGGGAGGGTATGGGGGACTTTTGGGATAGCATTGGAAATGTAATTGAGGAAAATACGTAATAAAAAAAATATATAATTAAAAAAAAACAACAACAACAAAATTAAAATGTGCTGGGCATGGTGGAGAATGCCTTTAATATCAGTACTCAGAAGGCAATGGCAGGCAAATTTCTGAGTTCAAGGCCAGCCTCGTCTACAGAGTGAGTTTCAGGACAGCCAGGGCTATGTAGGGCTATGTTTGTCTCAAAACAAAACAAAACTAACCAAACAAAATTAATGATATTTGAAAAGCATTTAATCATAATATACTTTAAATTAAATTCGATTCTATTAATTGATATTGGGATGCAAACATGGGAGTTTTATTAATTCCTACATGGAATTTGCAGTGCTAATCAAAGAGGATCAGATGTGAACAACAAAATCTAAATCTGTAACCTGCCATATTTTTCCTGTCAGGACTTTCTTCCTATAGCAGGAGAGACTCAGGCTTTCTGCTGTGCACTGAGGGAATATGGAGACGCCGAGCAAGGGCAAGCCTGGCTCCAGTGCGTCCCAGCACCATGAAGCTGGCTGGAGAGCAGAGAGCCTCAGCAGCAGTGTGGCCACCCCTCACCACTGTGCGCCCCGCCGTGCCTCCCTCCTCCAAGAGCGGCACCTTGAGGTTGCTGATGTGCTTGAAAACAAAGGGGTTGTTGATGTTGATCTGCTTCCGGATCTTGTCGTTCATGGCATTCACGTAGGTCTGGTACACGGCCATGCACTTCTTGGCCAGAGACGATGCGTAGTAAATGGGTATGTCATGCAGCTCCGGGTGGTTCTGCCAGTACTCATCTGCAGAGGTTTCACAGAGGAAGCGTCCCTCAGCAGGCAGTAACAGTAACTACAAAACATCTGAGCTGAGTACCGTACAACTGTATTTTAATGAGTTTATCAAAACTACCCTGATCATTACTAAACTACAAATCTACCTAGCAATATAAAATCTAAAAATAAAACAAAGTTGTGTCAATGATCAAAAATATGGAATCTTTAACAGCTGCTTCATTTTATATTTATACTGATTAATATTTTGTTTGTTTTGTTTTTTAGAAATTGGTTTCTCTGTGTGGCCCTGGCTGTCCAGGAACTCACTATATAGACCAGGCTGACCATGACCTAACAGAGGGCTACCTGCCTCTGCTTCCTGAGTGGTTGTGCAGGTCTTAATGTAATTATTATTTCAAACAACTGCTTATTAAATAATATTACATAGTGGTATTTCTAAAAACCTTTCACACAAACTGCTCATTACTAACTAATGAAAGCTGTGAACACATACTTTTACTTGAAGGCCTGTTTTTTCCTGTTTTCAGGGAAAACCTCATTAAACCCCAGCATTTTATAAACATGCTGCCTAGGCTTGGGTGTCGGAGCCAGAGTGCACACGAAGTACACGGACGGTCACAGCGAGATGCCATTCCTTGCTCGTCTTATCTGTGACAGCACAGAGCCACCTTCACTCCCCTGCTCTCTGCTGGTTACAGAGCTTTTCAGTCTACATTTAGATGGACCAACTTGACTCACCATCAGGCTCAGAGGACGGAACTGGACAAGCGCATTCTCCGTGAAGGCCTGCTGTTTCTCCGAGAGGCATTAGTTAGCCTATCTGCCCTTGCCTGTTTTCTAGTCACCGTAACAAGAACACTGTTCACCCCTATCTCAGAGATGCAGGGACTGAGAACGGAGGACAGGCTTCACCCCACCACCCTGCTGTGAACACAGGCCCCCCTGACTGTCTACGATGCGTCCCTCACGGAGTCATGGCAGCTCAAGCTCAGGAGGGTCAGTGAGCACAGCGCATAGCCCTCGCAGTACAGAGCTGTGCACGCTGATGGAATCTTCAGAAGCCACTCGGAGAAGCAGATCCCAGGCACTCACCTGACTCACCTTCCTATCACTCCTTTGTGTTTGTTAGGACGGGTAGACTTTCAGGCCTTTTTTCTTTCTTTCTTTCTTTTTTTTTTTTGCATACTTAGTATTCTGTGAAAACTCTATATTCTATTCCTCTAACTCTTCTTTTTTTTTTTTCCTGAGACAGGGTTTCTCTGTTTAGCCCTGGCTGTTCTGGAACTCACTTTGTAGACCAGGCTGGCCTTGAACTCAGAAATCCGCCTGCCTCTGCCTCCCAAGTGCTGGGATTAAAGGCGTGTGCTACTACACCCGGCTACTCATCTTCTTTTATTAATTAATTAATTTATTCATTTTCGAGACAGGGTTTCTCTGTGTACTAACTCATCTTCTTATGTTCATTGACAGGGTATTTCCTGCCGAAACACTACAATGATGAAAGTTCAGGCCCGGGACCGCAGTACTTAGAAATTCTGGGCTAGTGAGAGCTACACAGTAAGACCTTATCTAAAACAAACAATCAAGCCCTCATTAACAACAGCAAAGACGAAGGACAAGCACCTCCACCATCTCCCCTCACACCCTGGAGGTGTCACAGCTGGCCTGCACGTGCTCATGCTGGAGCACTTCTCACACTGGAGGAATCAGAAAGGCATGCCAGGTGGGTTCTAACAGCAGTAGATATGAGGTGCTGTCCCCATGCCTCCCTCGGTTATCACCAGCACTAGGTCCCCAAGATGCCCCCTGTAGCACTGGGGACTGAATCTAGGGTCTTGTGCATGTTGTGCATCTTCAGTACAAATCACATTTTAAAATAAAGATAAAATGCTATATCTGGGGGCTGGAGAGATGGCTCAGCGGTTAAGAGCACTGACTGCTCTTTCAGAGGTCCTGAGTTCAAATCCCAGGAAACACATGGTGGCTCACAACCATCTGTAATGGGATCTGATGCCCTTTTCTGGTGTGTCTGAAGACAGCAACAGTGTATGCATATAGATAAAGTAGTATTAAAAAAAATAGTTGTTCTATCCAAGGCACCCAAATACCTAGAATCAGGAGCAGCTCCTGAGCTCTTCCGAGAGCAAAGACAGGAATGAGCCCTCTGCCCCCTCTGTTGACAATGTCGTGCACAGTGTTGCAGAATCTTGCTTCTCGCTCTTCACGCTTCTCATGGATATGGGTCCCATACGTAGACTCCTAAATAACAGATTAGATATGTAAGACTAAGACCAACCACTCTGGAGAATTCAGAACTTAAGCATTAAGGAAATGAAGTCAGGGATCACTATAAAATGTTCCTTCTTCCCTCAAGATAACTTGGCTACATCTTTTTTTCTTCTACCATGGGGAAGGTTAAAGCCCTGTAAGTATCAGTAGGTAATGTTTCTCAGGCTTGTATTCAAGAACCTGCCCTGGAGCCTCACTACACAGGCGCTGCTGCACTTCCTGTACTTATTAGAAATGCAGGACCCAAGGCCCAGCCCACTCGCTGCAGCACCAGACAAGTCATAGCCAGGGAAGCCCTGCTCTACAGCACACGTCACATGGAAGGAGCTGCTCGCTCCCAGGGTTAGAAAACATCTTCCCCAGTTTAAGGTTGGTGCCTGTGCTGAGCACCCGGCCAAGCCACAAGGACTCCACTCTGCATGTTGCCCAAGGACAGCAATAGTCAGGGGCTCCTCATACTTCGGTAACCTTGTCAAAGCCACAGCCATGGGGATCAAAGGTAACTGATGCTCTTGTGTGTATGACAGGCCCAGAAGACAACCATTCCCTGACACTGTCAACCATCAGTCCCCTCAAAATTGCTTCTGATGACAGTTCATTCTTTTGTTTCCTTGAGACCTACAAACTAACAGAATGTGACAAGCCCCTGTGGAAAAGGCCAAAGCCCTCAGCACGGCCAAGGCAGAGGGGCCATCTCTAAAACCATTTAACATCTTTCTTAACAAACTCACCTAGGGAAAGATATGCAGGAGGCAGGGAGACCCACCTTGCTTCTCATGCTGCACAGACAGACCATGGTTCTAAAACTAGACTACCAAGAATGGACTGTATAGTAATGGGGAGAGACAAAAAAAGACCCAAGAAAATCCCCATGTGAACAAACCATAGATGCCCATCAAGGATATCAGGACTGTGACACTGTCCACCAGGATGTCAGGACCGGGACACTGTGGGGTTTTTTCCCACTAGAAAAAGTTCAGGATTTCATTACACTAACTGTAATCCAGTCCGTTAATACTTACAATGATCAGGATGTCTGGCTTAATATTAGGAATCTCAGCAGCCATTAGGTGTCTGTCTTCTTGTCTTGAGAAATCACCTGTATACAAAAGCTGTGAACACAAAGAACTAGAGTATCAAGACTTGGGAAAGACTCCTCCTACTAGTAAGTAGTCAAACCCTCAAGTCAAAATTGAATTTAAAAAAGAAAACTTACCTGTCTATACCTAAGGAATTCTAGATGCACTGCCTGTATCTACTTCTAAATATGTAAGTAAGTTAAGTCACAAAAGACACCTGTGTTTCCATTAATAAATCTAAATTTCCAGACAATTATATCCCATACTCAATCCTCAAAGGTAATCTACATATCAGTATTAGCAGGTCAGATCAGACCTGCACTCTGCTATTTCCTGCTGACTTTTGGTGCCCTGGAGCAGCACGAGAATGAGCAATCTGCTGAGTTCGAGGCCAGCCTGGTCTACAGTGAGTTCCAGGACAGCCAGGGCTACACAGAGAAACCCTGTCTGGAAAAAAAAAAAAAAAAAGCAATCTGACGACGCTGTACAACTAGGTTTGCAGACATTTCACATAGACGGGCAGCCACAATGTTTCTGTAAACCATGTTCTCCAGTTTCTAAAGTGGAATTACTAAAAGCTTACAGGAGAGAAGCCATGTTTTTCTCTCCAGGTCTCATCCAATGGGTATTTCTAAACAGCTGCCTAGCTGATTCTGGAGTGTAGGCAGATGCCTGGAGTCTAGCATCGCAGGCTCAGACAGTAAAGGCCCTTGCTGCCGACCAAGCCTGATGGCCTGAGTTCAATCCCTGGGACTCTCACATGGCTGAAGAAACCAATTCCCTCGAGCTGTCCTCTTACTACATAGCTACAAGCACTCACACTCCCGCCCCTGGCATGCATGCACACGTGTAATCACACACACCGCACACTAATAAATTATTCCTTAGTCCACTCGGGTTTTCACATCCACTGACGTTTCCACCTCCCTCTCCTCAACATGGCGGCACAATTCTGTGCTGACAGAACTCTTCACTTCTACAGGCCACCGGCTCAGGTGCTTCTCTGAATCCTTCCAAGCCAAGGACATAAACACAAGCCATGTTTTAACCCAGGTACCCTAACTTTAGCTGTATGTGTGTGCTGGCGGGTGGAGGGCGACTTTGGGGAGCTGCTTCTCTCCTTTTATCCTGCATTCTAGGAGCTGAGCTCAGGCCCACAGGCTGGTGCAGAAGGCACCTTTATATGCTTAGCCATCTTGCCCGCCATGTTTAATTTTAAACAGAAGCAGTGGCAGAAGGTTTCCCCTAACTAGTTTTCTGATGGACACTGAAGTGGGACCAAGCCTGTGGTGGGCTGGGGAACTTGCTGTTATGATGGAGAAGGAATATCCTCAAAGAACCAACAGTGACTTTGTTTTACCCGCTTTGGTGTTCCCACATTCTGCAAGTCTTAGGGAAGTTCTATACCTCTCAGGGGCAAGAAGCTCTGCACTGACTCCTCCTGGGGAGAAAGGACCCAAGCTAGAGCGTACCTTCACACCAGCGATCTCTATCATAAACATGGCTGCTCCCAGGACGTGGCCGGCATGGTAACACCAGAACTTGATTCCTGCAACTTCCTTAACTTCATGAAAATTGATGGTTTCGATTTTGTCCATGCTTTCTTCCAAGTCTGTCTCAGTGTACAGCATGTCATCTGCCGATATGTTGCTGAAATTGTAGGTGACATATGGATAAAATGTTTCTTAATGTCACAGTGCACAGGCTATAGTCAGGGACAGGGCATTTGCCATGACATACAAGGCTCCAGGTTCAGTTCCCATACTGAAAACAAAACAGCAACAACAAACCCCAGTGTTTAGAATCTCCAGTGTTTTCTATAATTATGATACAACAGTGTACACAGGTGCAAAGCTTAACTGTGAGCTAAGTGTGACTCAAAGCTGCCCTGACTTTAAGGAGATCTCAGCACACTAAGACACACTTATCATTTGGAAGTACTGGAGACTGGAGTTCAAGGCATGGATGCCGGGCAGGTGCTGCACCACAGAGCTACACTCCCAGCCTTTACTCTTTCTGTTGTTTTGTGAAGATAGGGTCTCACTAAGTTGTTCAGGCTGACCTTGTGTCTTAGGGTTTCCACTGCAGTGGAGAAACACCATGACCAAGGCAACTCTTACAAAGGAAAACATTTCACTGGAGCTGGCTTAGAGTGTCAGAGGTTTAGTCCATTATCATGACGGGAAAGATGGCATTGTGCAGGCAATGTGCCGGAGGAGCCAAGAGTTCTACAGCTTGATCAGAGGCAGCCAGGAGGAGACCACTGTGCTTCACACTAAATGTGGCTTGAGTATATGTAAGAGACCTCAAAGTCCGTCTACAGTGATGCACTTCCTTCAATAAGGCCACAACTATTAACAGTGCGACTCCCCATGGGCCAAGCATTTAAACATGAGTCTATGGGGATCAAACCTATTCAAACCACCACATCGTGAACTTGTAACCTTCTTGTATGATCCTGTGCTGGGACCATGGGCTTGTGCTATGAGGCCCAGCTATAAAATCTATTCTTTAATATGGTATTTCTCAAAACATTCATACACACAAACACATAGCAGAGATTATCACTGGCCCTGGAAAAAGACCTCTCTCAAAGTTAGGTATAACTTATCACCTAGAAATTATACAAATGAACTTCAACAGACTCTGTAGCCATACTGGATGAGTTCACAGGTCAGCTGACTCTTACTGAGACTGCTTTAGGCAAATAACCTCTATGTGCCTCACTGGCACTGTCTGTAAAACGGGACTCAGTGAACCTGGCATCATGAGTTGGTGAGGGTTACAGGGTCTGCACACTGAGGCCTGTGGTTCTTGTTAACAGCATTAGCGTTACACAGCTTTCCATTCCTTTGTATTTACATATGAAGAATAACAAACACCTTTTGAAATATCCGTAAGTTAAAGCCAACTTCCAAAGGCTAAAACTTCACATTGCAGGTGTCACAAGCACGATGTGCCCTTGGTGGAACAGTACTGGACATTTCTCTTACAACTGGTGCCAACTCCCCCAGAGAACAGCTTTGCTTAAGGCAACATTCTGGGTCAGACTGTCCGAACAAAGGATCCCCTATGTATCACTGCTTAAGGTAGCCAGTCCTTAATGTCCAAGAGCTACTTACAGAGCATTTCTATCAGACCTTTAGTTCTAGACTTGGTTCTACGTTTGTAAGAATGTAAACCATATATAAACTAAAGTCGGATGGTGCTGATGTATAAGACACATCCTGGAGTTGGATCATAGCATCCTTCTGAGACATGACATGGTCTGCATCTTGAACTGCAAGTATCGGTGCAGCCTATGGAACCCAGTGAAGTGACTTACCTGACTTTGACATAGTCTGAGAGAAGCCATCTATAAATAGCTTTTGTGGCGTGGGTCATAAATGTCCGTCCTTTGAAACTTGTCTTCTGAAGGAACCAGGGCAGGGCTCCACAGTGATCCAAATGGAAACTGAAAAAGAAACAGGGCCATCAGGGCTTTAGATATCAGAGGCCAGCACTGCCCCAATTCCTGCTCAATGGACAAGAGTGTGCTAAGTACAGCGGGACGCTGTGAGGAGACGGAGGAGGCAGACCAGTGTTCTCCTTCCAGCATGGGGTCTGGGGATCAAACTCCTGTCAGGCCCGGCAGCTAGCACCCCACCCTATCAGTGACTATCAGAAGGGAAAGAACGCGAACTTTCTTGACACTTGACAGCCAGAATTATAACAATTTAAGGAAATAAATTTGAAACCTATCACCATGTCTTTTTTTTTTTTTCTTTGTTTTTTGAGGCAGGGTTTCTCTGTGTAGCCCTGGTTGTCCT
Organism: Mus musculus; assembly: GCF_000001635.26. NCBI lineage: Eukaryota > Metazoa > Chordata > Mammalia > Rodentia > Muridae > Mus > Mus musculus. The sequence goes on along the minus strand of NC_000078.6, from coordinate 21,292,870 downwards.
TGAACTCAAGAGATGGTCTACTTCTGCCTCCCAAGTGCTGGGATTAAAGGCATGCACCACCACTGCCTAGCTTTACCATTTTTAAATGAAGTTTTTAAAGACAGTCTTGCTGGGCCACCTGTACTGGCTTCAGACTCAGCAATCCTCCAGCCTCAGCCTTCTCAGTGTTGGGACTACAAGTGTGCATCGCCATATCCTCCATAAGTGAGGCTATTACTGAGGAATGTGACAAGATAGCAGGGAGTTCCTGTGAGAGGGCTTCCTCAGTTTCCCACCTGAGGATGACCCACAGCAGACATGACTCCACCCACCCCTCCCCAAGCCCCTCAGCACTCACTGCCACACACAAATGCTTTCTGGTTAACTTTTCTAGCCTGAGAACAGAGTGGTGTGACATTTGGTTTCATTCTTTTCAAATTTTCATTTTATTTTAATTTTGAGAAAGACTGTCACTATACACCTCTGACTGACCTGGAGCTCACTGTATAGACCAGCCCTTAAACCCAACTCACAAAGATCTGCCTGTCTCTGCTTCCCAGTGCTGGACTAAATGCATGCAACACCAGTTGCAGTTTATTAAAAAAACAAGTAACAAAATCTGACCAGTGGGGCTGGAGAGATGGCTCAGCGGTTAAGAGCACAGACTGCTCTTCTATAGGTTCTGAGTTCAATTCCCAGCAACCACATGGTGGCTCACAACCATCTGTAATGGGATCTGGTGCCCTCTTCTGGTGTGTGTCTGAAGACAGCAACAGTGTACTCATACAAATAAAATAACTAAATTTTTTTTTTTTTTTTTAAATCTGACCAGCAAGATGGCTCAGAGGATAAAGGGACTTGCCAACAAGCAAGGTTGTCCTCTGACTCTCATGAACACTGTGGCATGTGCATGCTCATACACTTACTAGGACGCACATGAGAACACACACACAATGTAAACAACAACCCACACCAAAGCCTGGAAAAACTGACCATCACAGCAAAGGCTTGTAGACAGGTGTAAGCTTTAAAGGGAAACTTACTGACTGATCAACAGAAGGTCGATCTCAGCTGGGTCGATAAGGTCAATGTAAGGAAGGGCATCCATTCCTTCCAGGCCAGGGTGGATCCCACAGTCCAGCTGAAGGAGGAAAAATCCAAACAGACAAAACAGATGACAGCCTGCTACACATCTGATAAAAGTCATCCAGCAGGCAGACACTGGGACCACACTCAGAGGAGCCCAGTACTGGTGCACTCAGAACTGTCTCACACAAGCCAGGATGTGCCGCAGCAGCTTCAATCTCTTTAGATATAGCTCACATTTAGCAGCACAGATTTGCTGGGATTCACTCTACAAATGAGTTCTTCCTCAAGTACTCTGCTAAGAAGCTGGCAGACATTTATAAGTTTTGGGGCATTCTCCCATGAGGGAGAGCACCATCAACACATTCCTACAAGCTGGTGACTGGGGATTCATTCTACGAGGTGTTACTTCCAAGTTAAGAAATGCTTAAATGAGGGCTGGAGAGATGGCTCAGCGGTTAAGTTAAGAGCATTGTCTGCTCTTCCAGAGGTACTGAGTTCAGTCCCTAGCAATCACATGGTGGCTCACAACCATCTATAACTGTATTTCTAGGAGAGTCACTGCCCTTTCCTGGCCTCTGCAGGCACCAGGCACAAACATGGTGCACAGATACCCATACAAGCCAAATACCCATACACGTAACATAATTTTTTAATTAGGTGACTTTGGTGGACACATGGTGGTTCTTTTAAGACTAAGAGAACTAGGGACTAGAGAGATGGCTCAGTGTTTAAGTGGATGCTCTTCCAGGGGTCCTAAGTTCAATTCCACATCTCAGAAACATCTTTAATGAGATCTGATGCCCTCTTCTGGTGTGTTTGAAGGCAGCTACAGTGTACTCACATACATTAAATAAAAAAATAAATCTTAAAACAAAACAAAACAAACCTAGAAAACTAAAAAAAGGAGCATCAAGGAACTAGAGCCAGTGTCCCCCTTTCTCCTGGGACCTTTGGAACCAGTGCTCCTGATCCTTCAGCCTAGCCTCTCAGGCAAAGAGATGGGCCTGACAGAGCCAGCAGGACTGGTGTCACTTGTGGGGTGGTCAAAGTTGACACCCATTGAAGGCAGTTAATTCCTTGATGTCTTCCAAAGGGGTGGGGTCCTCAGGTTGTGTAGACAAGGGAATCACAAGGACTTTGAAGAGACAACAGTCTGGCAGATGTAGCTGGCAGTTTTACAGTGTTACAATATATCTTTTTAGGTTACTTAATGTTTTTAATTACTAAGCAAAGTGTGTTAGGCTTTCTCTCAGCACAGAGTGTTAGCTCCATATACACATACTCTCTCAGATAGGGCTACAGAGATAACTAGCTCAGTAGTACAGATCTAACAGCCAGTACAGACAGAGCTACACTGTTTTCTTGGCAGCATAAATAATTGCTATCTAGGCTAAGAGTGTGATTCAGCAGTAGGACACATGCCTGGCCCACACATGGCCCAAAATCCAATTTCCAGTACCAAATAGTAATAACAGCAACAATAATAATTACCATGATTTTCCTTCCTTTGAACTCCAGAATAATACATGATCTTCCCACTTCTTGCCCAGCACCACTGCAAACAGTCAAGGGGAGAAATAAGGTGATTAAAAAGCAATCAAGCAGCCAGAGCTCGGTTTGGAGGCACACACGGACAACGGCAGCACTGGGGGCCACGGCAACGATGTCAGTGTTCAGTACGACCTGTATCACCCCACCACAGTAACACTCAACATACTAAATTCAAACTCTTTCACAACTTTAACTGCCCGAGTTATGACAGTAGTCACTTAATTCCCGAGGAAGGACAGTTCTAGAGTTCAAACAGAGGGTGAGTGCCGGTGTAGGAAAAGGTGAAAAGCAATCCTCGGTGTGGCGGGCAGAGAGGGTGGGCACTGTGGGACTTTAAGATGTAAACAAGCAGTTGAGTAATCCTTCTAGAACAAAGCCATCACTTCAGTGTTACCTTGAGATCAGCTTATCACCACCTAGCCTGGTTGCCATGGTTTCAGCCTTTTCCCTTTGGGCACACCTTAAGCTAAAAATAACAGCTTGTTGGATATTTCCTCCCAAATCTCGCTCAAAATGAATTCTAAAGTGTGATACTAACTGCCTAGGACGGGTGTATCAGAGTGATCAGACCTCAAAGACCTTGTGATCTAGGAGCAAACAGGGATGAGATAGACCCTTACCACTGGGCTAGCCACAGACTCAGAGAGTAAGAAACAATAGGGATGCAATTCTAGCACTTGGGGGGTAGATAGAGAATAAAGCTGTCTGGTGGGTGGAGCGCTGTAGATCTGGGGCCAGCCTGACCTACAGAGAACTCCACGACAGCCAAGGAACATAGTGAGACTCTGTCTCAAAGAAATAAATGAATAAATTCCATGGTCATTTTTTTTGTCTTCAATTAAAATTCCTTGATTTTTATCTCCATGATTCTCATTTTGTTCTTAAGTCAGCTTCCCCACAGAGCTGCCTGTCTACATACCCCTCCTAAAAACCCCCACTCTTATTTACCAGCCTTTTCCAGCTACTTTTCTGAGATTGTTCTTGCTGCTAAGTGCAAACAGCTCTACTTGGTCCTTAACCCAACCAGTCCCCTTGGCAGCCATTACCTTCCTTGCTTAAGTGTTCCCTCAAGCACTTCCTGGCTTCTCTGACTCCACACTCTGGTCTGTCTTGCTGGCTTTCCCAGGTTTTTTTTTTTTTTTTTCCCCTTCTTCACTTATCTGCCTTGGCTCTCTAACCTCTGAATGCTAATATCTCAGAGTCTCTCCTGGCCCTCTTCCCAACTTCATGGTCTTTCCATTCATGCATCCGACATGCTGTTGAACTCGGAGTCTGTGTCTGCAGCTCAGACTGCTCTGAATTCTAGCCCTCTGGTACATGTACCTGCCATTTCAGCCTCTTTGCTGGGTTGCTGCCAGGCACTTCATGTTTAGTAGGCCAAGCTAGTTTTCACAGGCCCCTGGACTGGCTCTTTCTTCCTGGAGTGTTCGGTTCTCAGCTCCCTACACATCAGGCTCCTTTAGAACATTTGGGTCTCAGTCAGGTTTCATCTTCTCAGACACCTTCTCAACTGCCAACTCCACAGAGAAGGAAAAATAGACAGGTGGTTGCTGAAGGTTTGGGAGGGTGGCGAGACCTGAGCGTGGAGCCTAATGTGCTCTTTAGAAAGGGTAATGCAGGTGTCGGCTATGGGATTGGGCACTACAGTCATAGCAAAGGCTATATAATTCCCCAAACACACTAAAAACCATTGGAGCTCATCAGGATAACACACTCCTGTAATCCTAACACTGGGAGACTGAGGCAAGAGAATTGTCATGGGTTTGTTCCAGGCCAGTGTGTGCTACCTAGCGAGATTCTATGTTAACAGAAAACCTACAGACACATACATACTCCAAAGCAAACAAGCGCATATCGAAGTGCACAGCTTTATAAGGTATGGTAAGTTACATATTTACAACTCCCACCAAACAACAAGATCAAACTTTCTCCCTTGCTGCACCTCCTGTACAGAACCAAGAGACCTGACGTGTACTCTCTGCCTGTGTCCTGCCACCGTCCCTTCAGATGACATCTGACCACTTGTCAAGACTTTACTCCTGAACTCCTCAAATCCACTCCTTTCTACTCCCCCCCACCCCTTTCACTGGCTACCAGCTCTCATCACTCAGGACTGGACTGTGATTACATCCTACCAGATTCTCCTCACTTCGTCCATATTCGTCTACCACACTGGAGTTGTTCTTTGTTTTTCTTGTCACAACACTGATTGAAGCAAACAACATGTCACCACTTCCCCCAAAAGTGATGTTTTCACTCTGCCCCTTCAGGACAGCTCAGTGGCTCACGAGCAAAAGGCCACTGAATGAATGCTTTCAAAAGGGAAAGTAGCCACAACTTTAATCTAATTCCCACTGTATTACACAGTTGCTTTAAATCTTTTGTCGGCTTACTATAACTGGTGTGATAAACAGTCAAGCTCTTTAGTATGTATACAAGGTCCTTCATAAGGTAGAGATAGCCTGCCCCAATCCGTCTGCTAATCTGTTACCTGCAACCAAAGTAAAACTGGCCATAAATCAGAACCTTTTGTGTGCGCCTGGAACATTATGGTTCCAATACTGTCTTTAATTTTTTCCAACTCTTTAAGCCTTAGCTCGAATGTCAATCACATTTCCAGAATGCGTGAGATCTGTCAGAAGAGTTTCCAACTGTTTTGAGACTCAGCACAGTGCTGACCTATACTCCTGAAACAGATGTCAAAATGAGCACTGAGCACGGTCACTGGTATCACTGCACTGCCCAAGAGCAAGCACTCCTCACAGTGAGTGCTTTTTTCCACATGAGGAAGTGGGTTCATTGAGGCTACTTCCGTATTAAACAGGAAGACTGGGTTTCAGGTCTGACACCAACGTAGCTGTCTATTTTCACAAACTCATTCCAGCACTCCCCACTTTACAATTTCACCAAAGGCGTGAAATCAATGAACTCAGCCCATGCCTGGTGATTTTGTTTGATATTTGCTTAGTGTATATAGGGAGATGACAGCATCACTTGGGTACATTCATTGGTAAGTGCTCAGTAAATCTTACTTTATGAGTGGGTAAAGGAGATAGTTTCCGGCCTTTGAAAATGTACACATTCATGTGGTGCCAAATAGTGTCTCATGCTGAACAACAACCACGTGTATTGGATGAGTCTCACCGCTCATCCAGTACGTTCTGCACCTTTAAATGTGTGAGGCAATTCTCTACAAAATATTCCAGAACGCCATTTCCACTAAAACCAATCTTTTATGGTGATTTAGCTCTTAATTTCTCGCGGAAACGCCTCAGCTTTCCCCTCTCCAATTTCCTCCTACCTTCTGCTAAGGTCTGAGCTCTCAAAGTACATACACCACGTCTTTAATTTCCCCGCCCATCTGAGCACGTGTAGGGTCCTGGAAAGGAGGCAGATGCAGTTCTTCCTTGCAGTGTCCTCTATCTGTCGGTTCCCTCAAGGCTTGCTCTGATGTACGAGATCCAGACTTGTGTTAATTGGCAACCCTTTCTTTATGAAAACACCCAATGACCTGGATTTTTTTTCCCCAAAATACCCTCCCCGAGACTGAAGGAAAAATGACATTCAACCTAGATAGCCCATCGATCAATGTTCTCCAAATCCCTTGAACCTGAGAGGCTGGACCCGCAGCTGCCTCCGCGGGGGTCCCTCCAGGCTCTCACACATACGGGGAGGGGGGCTCGCTCCCTCTCTAGCGCATCCCTTACAGGGGTCGGATCAGCAGCTGGTCGCTCTCCTCTGCAGGAATCGCAGACATCCTGGCAGTCTCAGGAGCAGCGTGGACCACGAACTCGTCGCCGCAGTCTCTAAATTCAAAGCACAGCTACTGCAAACCAAAGAAGAAAAAACCCCCACCACCAACACACAACTTCCGGCGCTCTAGCGTTCCCGGAGCTAGATTCGGCCCTCCAACTTCCGGTTCGAGAACGAGGTTCTTTAGGTTCCCGGAGGTGCGGTTAAGGAACTGGAGGCGCGGCCTAAAGACTGCGCCTGCGCATGATAGGGGCGTGGCCCAGCGGACCAGGGCAGGAAAACTGGCAAAGCCGGAGCTGGAATACGAACTGGAATAACCTACCGGCCGCCGCCGCTGGACCATCCCACACCCCGCGAGACCGGGGCGACCGGGGAACGAGCCGAGGAGGCGAGGTGAGAACCGGGCCTCGCCTCAGCCGGGCCAGAGGGTGCGGGTGTGTGGGGAGTACCCCGCAGCCCGCCGTCCTCCCATTCCCTCCACGTCCCGAGGCTGAGGCACCGACAGAGTGCAAACCGGGGAAAGGAAGAGGAGCTCGGCGCCCGGTCAGGGAGGGACCCGCGTTCCCGTGACAGGTCTACCGCCTGCCTCCCCGGGGACCAGGCTCCGCAAGACCCTGAGGCCTCCCTCTGCTTGTTGCTGCACCCAGGTGGGGTTGGAGTTAGCTGTCTACATCCTCACTTGTGCGAGGCATGTGTGCAGAGCTTTGGAAGCCTGATCTTGTCGGGGTCCCCAAGTAAACTTTGTGATGTGGGACAAGTTATTGAATCTCTGGCTTGGTTGACTCACGTGAATGCAGCTGGGCGTTCTCACTGCTCGGAAGGCTCCGATGACCCTAGGGACCGGCTGCTCCAGATGGGCCAGAGTGAGGGCTAGCGGTTTCTGGAGCATCTTGGCGACGTTATTGGATATCACCTCCTAGGGCAATTGTCAGAACCCTGTAACGAGTCCTCTTCCGCTATACTGTCTATCTACTGAGAACCAATTCAGCCTCGCCTTGCACTAGTTAGTTGAGGGAGTGGGAGTTTAAAGAAGAAGATGACATTTTAATGCTGTGATCTGATGTCTTTTAGTCCAACCTGAAAGTCCAAGGAAGGCTTTCTTTAAAAGGCCCGAAATAAGTTGTGCGAGGCAAGTAGTTGCCAAGGAACTTACAAAATGAGAGTTCTGTGGGAGGGAAAGTTAGATAGTATAAGAACATACAGGAGCTTAGAACCGCTCAGAACCAAAGTGGCTTTGCGTTCCTGAGAGATGTGTAGCTCATTGTTGAAGACAAGCTTGAGAGAGAGTGGTTGGAGAGCCCTGGGTGGGTTCTTGCTGGAGGGATTTGACCTTCCTTAGTCAAATCTTAGTAGTCAAATCTTAGTAGGACACCGGTGAACAACGGCCTAATAATACTGAGCTCTGATCTGTGTTTGAAAGAAATCATTGTTATCTTCTTTTCCTCCTCCTCCTCCTCCTCCTCCTTCTTTTTTTTTTTTAAAGATTTATTTATTATTATATGTAAGTACACCGTAGCTGTCTTCAGATGCACCAGAAGAGGGCGCCAGACCTCATCACGGGTGGTTGTGAGCCACCATGTGGTTGCTGGGAATTGAACTCAGGACCTTCGGGAAGAGCAGTCAGTGCTCTTACCCGCTGAGCCACCTCTCCAGCCCCCCTCCTCCTTCTTTTTGTGGCTAAAATGTGGAGGCAGACCTTAGAGCCACAAGGAGTTCTGTAGGACAAGATCATTCATTCAGAGAGCTGACTCAGTGGATAAGAGCATCTACCTGTCTTATTGAGGATCCAAGTTTTGGTGCTTGTGGCTCAACACCAGCTCCAGGGGCAATCTACTCCTACACACACCTTTTCTTTTTTTAAAAGTAAGGGCTTTTACCCACAAAGCCTCTATAGTGGGTGTGTGGATTCTTTAAGTGTGTCAGACTGTGAACTTGGGCGTTTTCTATAGATTGAGGATCATCACATTCACGCTGAAAGAATGCCATTAGTTCCCCCCAAAGATGTGGGGCTGGTTACCAAGCTGAGGCAGAGTCTGCCATGGACCTGGGATCCTGGTCCTTAGTTGGATGTGAAGGTTGAAGAACAGTGAGGGATTGATGATTTTCTGGTTCCTACCAGTGATGGCTTAATTGCCTGAGTGGGAGAGACGAGGGAGGAGCAGGTCGGAGCCTCTGGCAGTTTTTGCATTTGATGAATCTGTGTAACTTTCAGCTGACAGATAGCATCCCCTGGCTCATTTTTAAGCATGAATAATTTAGAAGCAAGAACAATTTGATTAAGTACATACACCCAGAACAGCAGCAGATATCAAAGACTAACCAGTTCTTTCCCCATCTCAGTTCCTGGATTGATGCTGCAGAGCAAGTTTTGAGAAGTTGCAAAGGCCTTGGTGATATCCAATCATCGCCAAGGATCTGTGGGGATGCTTTAAGATTCTAACAACAGAACCACTTTTTTTTTTTTTGTCTTTTCGAGACAGGGTTTCTCTGTATAGCCCAGGCTGTGGAACTCACTCTGTAGACCAGGCTGGCCTCAAACTCAGAAATCCAGCTGCCTCTGCCTCCCAAGTACTGGGATTAAAGGTGTGCGCCACCACTGCCCAGCAGAACCACATTTTATTAAGTAACTTTAAAAATTAATATAGAAATATGGGGGCTGGAAAGATGGTCCAGCGGTTAAGAGCACTGACTGCTCTACCAGAGATCCTGAGTTCAATGCCCAGCAACCACTCGGTGGCTCACAACCATCTGAAATGGGATCTGATGCCCTCTTCTGGTGTGTCTGAAGACAGCTATAGTGAACTCACATATATAAAATAAATAAGTAATTTTTTTTTTTAAAAAGAAATATGCATTTAAATTTGTAGTCATCTCTCCACAGCTAATGGGTTCTGCATGCTCAGGTTTAAACAAGCCCAGATTTTTAAAGAGGTGTTGTAAAAACAAGACCGAAATTCCACTGTACCAAAGAAGTGGAGACTTTCCTTATCATTATTTTGTAAATAATACATCATATCAACTATTTCTGTAGCACTCACACTAGATATAATGTTCAGCTCAGTGGAGGGTACTTGCCTAGCTACACTAAGTAATTTAGAAGTTATTTAAAGTGTATGGGATTGTGTGTGTAGGTTATATTCACTTGTGTGGTTATGGAACCAATCCTCTGTAAACACCAAGAAGTCTGTACTAAAATATAATGTGCCTAAGTATGTCATATACCAGCACTTTAACTATCATAGACCACCAACATGGTATTTTATGGTACTAGGTTAACCTAGTTTAGCCCAGGCCTAGGAATACGGCTCTCCCGCTGTCCCTCCATCACTACAGGCATCTTTTGGACTTATCCTTTGCAGCAACTTCTGCACAGTACTCAAATAACCTTTAGCCCCCTTTGCTCTCAGGCGGTTAGCTCCATATCTGGTGCCCAGTGAGGTTCTATAAAGCAGAAATCTGGTCCTGTTTCTTGCCTGCTGTAGGAACATGTCTATGGACTGCTATGCTCAAATGATACTTGCCTCTGGCCTGCAGGCCTTGGGCCTTCTCTCCTTTTGCTCCTGCCTCTCTCTTTAGTTTTCCTCATGGGAATGATTGTTCCCTAATATTTTTTGTTGTTGTTATTGATCTACTCACTCCCACTAAAAATGGACACACCCACGTTCACCTACCCATGGGTCAGTTTTGTCCTTGTGCCATGAGTCCCCCAGCATCTAAGTGCTTACTGCCTACTTACTGAGCGGTGAGTCAGCTCTAAATGCTACAAATAAAGTATATATTGAGAAGGAGACCGGGTGAGAGGCTGACTAAACTCTCAGGCTCAGGCCACCATGGCAGGTGGCCTAGAAGGTGGGCTGAGAGTGGGTTCTACACACACAGAAGACACCTGAGTGGGTGTCCACCCACTACCAATTTAACTCAGCTTCTTCCTCTACGAGGTCCACTGTTCAGCCTGGAAAGGACTGGGTTAGTCAGGGGAACGGGAAGCTACTCTGCACACTGTTGTGTGTGGAGCCTTGGAGAATAATACAAGGATTTGGTTCTGGCATAAGCATGATCTGTAGAGTGCCAAGGACCGGCCTTGGTTTGAAATATGATTTCCACCACAGGCCTTCCATATTCTCTGAGCTCCCGGGAGAGAGTATTTGGAGAGGTTTCAGTAGTTGAAGGTGCTAGTGAATTATTAAACTAACTCCAGATTCTTTTTGTGTTTTTTTTGAGACAGGGTTTCTCTGTGTAGCTCTGGCTGTCCTGAAACTCACTCTGTAGACCAGGCTGGCCTCGAACTCAGAAATCCGCCTGTCTCTGCCTCCCAAGTGCTGGGATTAAAGGTGTGCGCCACCACCGCCCGGCCCAAGAAAATTTTTAAAAAGAACTGCTGTCTCTTTCTGCTAGCTCATTTCATGCAGACCAGAAGCCCAGTTTTTTTCTTTACATATTGTTTTAGTTATTTATTCCAGGTTCCCCTTTGTTATCCTATGAACCAACATCTGTGATTCCAGCCCTCCTTAGTAGACTACAAGCACACATTTTCTTTTAACCTTGCAAAAGAATTCAGAGATCTGCCTGCCTTTGTAAATTTAGCTGGGTAGGACCTCATCCTGAGATTACCATTCTTACCACACCTGGGTCTTAGTTCTATCCTAGGCTAACCTTGAACTCAGGAGTCTGCATCTGTATCTGCCTGTCTTTGTATCTTTATGACAAACTGGCTAATAGTATAAGCTGCCTCTGTTCCTTTAGATCTGTGAAGCGCCTTACACAATTTATACTTCATCCTTATATTTTTGCAGAGTTGAGAAATTATATATTTTCGAACTCATGTTTTTATAGTTCTTTTCCATAGCCTTAAGGGCTGTCCTGAAGGTCCCAATGTTTACCATTTTGTTGGATATTAGCCACACCTTTGCCTCCTGGACTCAATGCTGTCTCTGATTATCATGAAGTCCTTAACTTTAACAAGAGGAACATGAAAATATGCACATTATACAAACAAGCTCTGTGCCCACAGCAACCATCTACATGTGCAGGCTCATGCCTGCTGGCCTTTTCCCAGGGACAGGCAGGGACAGGAATTAGGTCATTCTGTCCCTACCAAGGCCGTGTCCCTACCAAGGCTGTCCCTCACCTTCCTTAAGTTCCTGCTTTTTCTAGTTGCAGGGAGGTAAGGAGCTGATACCTAGGTGTGTTTTTATGTCAGATTTTTACTTAAATGTCTTTGTCTATGAAAAGAAAATGCACGTATTAACAGCCATTGTGGTCCTTACTTGTTATTCCAGCTTTTGGGAAGCTCAGACAAGAGTATCATGAGTTTAAGTCTAGCCTGAGCTACATAGGAAGATTCTGTCTTACTCAGTACCCTGGAGGTAGAGGTAGAGAATGTGAATGCTAGTACTCAGCCCTTAGCCCTGACTCTCTACTGAGTGCCTGAAGTAACTGGATCTCAGTGTCTTGTTTGATAAGATGTCACATGGTTTAGTCAACTCTTAAATTGCTTGAAAGGTATGGCCTCTGAATCTTTGAGAACTGGCAGCATGTGTTAGTTTGAGGAAAAGGACTTTTCGTCTATCACTCTGACAGATTTTTTGGTTCGTTCACATTTTGTCAATTTTTTTGAAGAATTACTTATTTTTATGTGTATTAGTGTTTTGCCTGCATGTGTGTATGTGAGCCACATATGCGTCTGGTGCCTACAAAGACCAGAAAAAAGGCATCAGATGTGGAGGCCGGCCAGCGGCTCACATGTCTGGGTTCGAGCCTGGAAGGCGTCTTGGAATCTGGAAGAAAAGAGGGAACCTAAGCGGCACGAGAAAGGATGGAACCAAGACATTAGTCTGATCAAGGTTCAATTTTAATATTCAGAACACGGGGTTATAAAGAAGGGGGAGGGGCCCATTCCCGCCAAATCATCTTTGGAGTCCAGCTGCAGGTGACCACGTGTATACTCCGGGCGGCAGGTAGTGGCAGTGGGAGTGGCAGAACGATAGGGTGGCAGGCTCCACACCTGATGATCTGGTGATAACAGTCAAGCCTCACCAGCCTGATTTCAGGCTGGGGAGGGGGGAGGTTACAATCAGATCCCTTGGAACTAGAGTCACAGATTGCTGTGAAAGGCTGGCAACCTAACCCAGGCTCACTATAAGAGCAACTGCTCTTAACCAATCTGCCAACTCTCCTGCCCTGGTGTATAAATTTTGTGTGTGTGTGTGTGTGTGTGTGTGTGTGTGTGTGTGTGTGTGTGTACGTACTACAGTCATGTAGGTGCCATCAGAAACCAGAAAAGTACAACGGGATCTTCTGGAGCTAGAACTGCAGGTGGTTGCGAGCCACCTGATGTCACTGAGAACCAAACTCGGGTCCTCTGAAAGAGCATCAGGCACTCTTAACTGCTGAGCCATCTCTCCAGCCACGTCTGAAAAATCTTTAAGAGAGCAATAGGGTTTGAAGCCAGGTGCTCACACATTGCTAGTCAAGTGCTAAGCCACAGAGCCTCATTCCCAGAGCAGCATTTTATAATTTAATAGAGGAAAAGGATGAAAAAGAGTGCATCCAAGGGAAGGAAAAGGAACACACCCACAGATGTGGAAAGGGCTGATGGTTTCTGTTTGTGCTCTGGAAGTCTGCTGTTGCTTTTTTTTTCTTTTCTTTTCTTTTCTTTTCTTTTCTTTTCTTTTCTTTTCTTTCTTTTGTTTTGTTTTGTTTTGTTTTGTTTTGTTTTTTTGGAGACAGGGTTTCTCTGTGTAGCCTTGGCTGTTCTAGAATGCGCCACCATGCCCGGCTGCTGTTGCTTTTTTTTTTTTTTCTCTTTTTCTTTTTTGACGACGGGTTTATGTAGCCCTGGTTGGCCTAGAACTTACTCTGCAGATCATGCTGACCTGGAACTCACTAAGATCTGCCTGCCTCTGTCTTTCGAGTGCTGGGAGTAAAGGCATGCGCCACTACCCAGCTGATGTTGCTTTTCTTGACAGTCCTGGAAACAACACTTGTTCCACTGCGGCATCTTCTCTGGATCGAGCTATGGTGAAAGATGTTTCGCAAAGGCAAGAAGAGACACAGCAGCAGCAGTTCCCAGAGCAGTGAAATCAGTACAAAGAGCAAGGTAAGAGGCCAGGGTGGGACAGACGCACAGAGCACTGACGATGCCTCTCCTAACTGGCTCCGCACAGTGTACATGGCCAGACCCAGAGTCTTCACCCTACCTGCCTATAATGCCTGTTTTTGCACTACTTAACCACTCCATGTTTGTTCTAATTTTATTGTTTTGGTATATTTCTGAAATTTTTAAATTCCACCAAGTGGGACTAAAGCTATGAGTGGTCTTGTTAAAACACCCTGATTTAACAATTTTTAAAATTGTATTTTATGTATATAAGTGCTCTGTCTGCATGTATGCCAGCATGCCAGAAGAGGGCATCAGATCCCAGTATAGATTGTTGTGAGCCACCATGTCATTACTGGGAATTGAACTCAGGATCTCTAGAAGAGTACACAATGCTCTTAACTGCTGAGCCATCTCCCTAGCCCTGATTTAACATTTTTTAAAAAAACTTTTAAAAAACATTTATTTGAGGGATTGAGGCACATTATATGGTTTGTGGAGGTCAGAGGGACACTGGCAGGAGTTAATTCTAGGCTTCCACCATGTGCATATGGGGATTGAACTCATGTTGTAGGACTTGGGCAACAAGTGCTCTTACCTTTAAACCCATCTCAATGACCCATATATTGCCACTCTGTTCCGAACGATAGCTGAGGGGATCTGCGGGGCTCTGGCCCTGCCTAAGCGGCCAAAGAGTTGTGCTCTCCAAAGGGGAGCGAGAGTCAGATCAAGGCCAGTCTCTACCACTGCCTCCACTGCTCTGGAGTCAATGTAGCTACTCTGCAGGGCAGCAGGGCTTGGGGGCCACCAAGCAGGAAGTGACTGCAGTAGGTTGGAGCAGTTTCCAGCAGAGAATTCCCTTCCCCAAAGTGTTACAGCTCTCTATGACAGATGCTCTCAGAAGGTCTTTGAAATGAAGTTCGTGTGTTTTATCCCTTGTGGACAGGATCTTTTATACATTTTGGGGTGGGTTGGGATCTAAGAGCAGAGGTTTCTATTGGCTTGGTCGTGGATGTTAAGGATGCCTCATCTGCATGCAGAGAGACTTCAGACTGATTGTCACAGTCCTTTCCATGGCGTGTTGTGGTCACATGTTCCGGGATAGGAACCTGGTTGGGAGTAAATGAAACACCTACGGTCCTCAGGTATGAGGATACTGGGGTTTCTGACTCCACCTGACCGTACCGAGTTTTCTGTCTGATGGCACGGTCCACTGCCCACAATATATAGCCTCTTTTCTTCTCCTCCTCCAGATAGGGTTCCAGGTAGCTCAGGCTAGTCTTACTTCACAGCATGGTCTCCTATAGCAGGGCAGAACCGTTATCCCCTGATTCTTCCCAGTCCAAGTGCTAGGGGCACCATGCTTGGGTCTCATTTTTTTATTTAATTAAATTTTTAAGGTTTATTTTTAGTTATCTGTACATATATACGAGGGATGTTATATGCAGATGAATGTGGTTGCCTACAAAGTCTAAAAGAAGGCACTGGAGCCCTGAAGCTGGACTTATGGTGGGTTCTGAGCTGGGACCTGAACTCAGGTCCTCTTGAAGAATTGCATCATTTCACTAGCCCATACAATATTTAAATGACAGAAATTGCAGGCATTGAGGGGTGAGATGTCTTGGAGTCTAGGGTTTGTTGTTGTGTTTAGTATTTCCTTCACAGCAAGATTGCTTAAGCTCCCTCCCTTTACCAGATTTTTTGAATATTGCCTGGCAGTGCCAACGGATTTATGAAACACTCCCCTTCTGAGTCAGGGTTTTCACAGAATGGCATTTCTAAGGAAAGGAATGACACATTTATCCCTTAGAACTACTTACATAGTTTTATCTTGGTCACCAGATTTGTTGTTCTGTTCACATTGACAGCCATGCCATCTGCTAATATCCCTGAGCCTGCTGTGGCAGAAACAAGAGGAAGGAGTTGCAGAGGGCCAGATTAGGGATGGGGGGGGGGATCTCCTGGCTTCTCTTCACTTCTCAGACAGAGACATTGCTCAATGTCTGTCTTTCTGCACATGGTTCTTTTGAGGTTCCATGGAAATAATAGGAAAGCAAGAAGAGGCGTTCATGGAGACTTCAGTGTAAGGCAGAGTCGGGGAGGGGACTTAACGTTCAGCCTCAGCCTGAAGATGCCAATATCACATACATTATCTGCATCTGGTATGTGGTTGCAAGAGCACCTGTCACATTTTGAAGTTGGCTGTCGAAAATGTCTTTAGCCGAGCTGGACAGATGGCTCAGAAGTTGAGAACACTGGCTCTTCTTTCAGAGGTCCTGAGTTCAATTCCCAGCAACCACATAGTGGCTCACAAGCATCTGTAATAGGATTTGAGGCCCTCCTCTGGTGTGTCTGAGAAGAACCACAATGTACTCACATACATTAAAAAAAAAAAAAGAAAATGTCTTTAGCCGCAGTCAGTCTGCTTGAATTATTGACCAGATTTTGTGTCATAAGTAATTTGCATCAGAGAAGACATGTCTTACTGTCTTTCTTCTCAGTCTGTGGATTCCAGCCTTGGAGGACTTTCAAGATCCAGCACTGTCGCCAGCCTCGATACAGACTCCACTAAAAGCTCAGGTATGAGGAGGGGCTGGGTGACTTGGTGACTGATGTTGGGTTTACTCAGTGTTTTGTGTGGTAGGTTAGAGCGATGTCTCCTGGTCTGGTTTTTCTCCCTCTCCTCTGCCACTTCTGGAAATTTCAGAAATGCACCACAGTTTGGTGAGATGGGTGAAGGTGCTGTGTGGTAGGCACTTAGGCAGTGTTCACAGTGGGTCTGAGAGCAAGCATTTGAAACATCCCATGACAGTGACTTAGCAGTTCCAAAACAGCTTTATAATAGGTAGGGGAGCAGAGACAGAATTATACTTGGGCTTAATGTTTATGGGAACGGATCAGATGTGTTAGTGGTGAAGGATTTAGGAACCATTAACCTTGCGGGCTGCCTCCAGATACCCTAGTTGAGATGACCAGCAGACACATAGGAAATGAGGATGTGTGTCCCTGTGCAGTTATACAGTCACCTCAAATTAGTTGCTTCTTAGAAATTAGACTCCTAGCTGAGCTCCATAATTAGCTAGTAATTGGAAATAAACTGTATTCATTTTTATTTTACCTAAAATAATATTGGCACTTAAAATTATCTTTACCTCTAGATGTTAAAATGTTGGAATCATTTTCATTCACAAACAGTATAAATATAATTGCACTGTATTTCTTTAGCACTGTATCACAGTGCTTTGAGAGATTTTCTATACTGGCTAGATCTTGTTACCATTTATTTATTTATTTATATTTGTTTATTTATTTTTGGTTTTT
This sequence comes from Mus musculus, assembly GCF_000001635.26. Classification (NCBI taxonomy): domain Eukaryota; kingdom Metazoa; phylum Chordata; class Mammalia; order Rodentia; family Muridae; genus Mus; species Mus musculus. The sequence goes on along the minus strand of NC_000078.6, from coordinate 21,276,078 downwards.
CTTTTTTCTTTCTTTCTTTTTTTTTTTTTGGTTTTTCAAGACAGGGTTTCTTCATGTAGCCCTGGCTGTCCTGGAACTCACTTTGTAAAACAGGTTGGCCTCGAACTCAGAAATCCGCCTGCCTCTGCCTCCCAAGTGCTGGGATTAAAGGCATGCACCACCACTGTCCGGCTTTGTTTCCATTAAGGGACATCCTATCCCTCACATTATTCTACATAAGTTAAAAAAAAAAGTTGCTGTTTCTGGCAGAACGACAGGACAGATGTCTGGAGTCAGGAAATGGCAGCAACCAGTAGATGTGTAATACAATGGTGCCATTCATTATCTAGTTGGCTTTTTAAATTTTTGTTGATTTTAAAATGAAGGTCATCAGTATCCATTTGCCCCATTATTGAAGCTTTTATATATCTGGTGTAGGTAGTCACTGAGGAAAAAAGCTTAATAAAAATTTAGGTTCCTTATTATATCAAACCATCTTGCACTTAGAAGCTTGTAACTAAAAAAACCTAGGAGTAGGCCCAGGCATGGTGGTGCCTGCCTTTAATCCCAGCACGTAGAGACAGGTGGCTCTCTAGGAGTTTGAGGCCAACCTGGTCTATATAGTAAGTTCTAGGCTAGCTAGAGTTGGATGGTAAGACCCTGCCTCAAAAACCAGTAAAAAAATTAAATAGAAAGCTGATGTGGTAGAGTGTACCTTTAATCCCAGTGTCTGGGAGGCTGAGACAGGTAGCTCTGTGACTTCCAAGCCAGCCTGGTGAACCCAGTGAAACTGTCTCAAAAATGAAACCCGGGCTGGGGATGGCTCAGAGGTTAAGAGTGCAGAGGGCCCTGGGTGGGTTCCCAGGTATCACGTGAAAGCTCACAACTGTCTGCAACTCCAGTTCCAGGGGATCTGCCACCCTTTACTGGCCTTTTCAGACACTGGATGCATATGATACATGTATAGATATAGGTAAAACACCTGACATGTAAAGTAAAAATAAATCTGTAAAACAAAAGTTAACATAGCTATTCTAATGACAGTCTTGCTTTATAATATACATTTTAATTTTATATTATTTACATATTTATATGTTTTATTATATATATGTATATATCTCATACATAATATACATACAAGGACTGAGAATGTTCTGTAAAGTAGGCATCACTTTTCAATGTCTATTGTAATCTTAGGACAGAGTAACAGCAATTTAGACACATGTGCTGAGTTCCGAATAAAGTATGTTGGTGCCATCGAGAAACTGGCCGTGTCTGAGGGGAAGAGCCTTGAAGGACCACTAGACCTGATAAATTACATAGATGTCGCCCAGGTGAGTGACAGAACAAAGCTGGGTTCCAACTGAACCATCTGGCAGCTTAACGGGCAGCCTTGAAGAAAAATGTTTCTCTTGGGCTCACTGCAGGGAGCTCACCATCTTTGGCTAAAGCTGGATCTCCTCCTGAGTCAGCATGGAGTCACAGATGGTGCAAGGGGCCCTGGAGAGACACTCATAGGAAGAAACCGCTTTCTCCAGGCATAGAACGTTTTACTTTATGGGGTTGACTGGTATCCTTGTTTGATAGAAAAAACTGAATGCACCTACCTCTTAGACTCTGTTTTTCTCTAAAACAATCGTTCAAAGCCTTCCCCCACCAAAAACCAAACAAAAACTATCTCTTTCAAAAACTATCTCTTTTTCTCTTTTTTTCTTTTCTCTCTCTCTCTCTCTCTTTCTTTCTTTCTTTCTTTCTTTCTTTCTTTCTTTCTTTCTTTCTTTCTTTCTTTCTTTCTTTCTTTCTTTCTTTCTTCCTTCCTTCCTTCCTTCCTTCCTTCTTCTTCTTTCTCTTCTTTCTTTCTTTCTTTTTTTTTTTTTTTTTTTTTTTTTTTTTTTTTTTTTTTTGGTTTTTGAGACAGGGTTTCTCTGTGTAGCCCTGGCTGTCCTGGAACTCACTTTGTAGACCAGGCTGGCCTCGAACTCAGAAATCCCCCTGCCTCTGCCTCCCAAGTGCTGGGATTAAAGGTGTGTGCCACCACTGCCCAGCTTCTCTGTCTTTTTCAGCACAGGGTTCCTCTATGTGGCCTGGCTGTCCTGGAACTCATTCTATAGATCAGGCTGGCCTCTAACTCAGAGGTCTGCCTGCCTTCTGCCCAAGTCATGAGCCATCACTGCCAGTGTATCTCTTTTCTTATATTCCATTTCCAACAAAAATTAAGCTGAGGGGTTTTGAAAATATACTCAAGTCAGAAAAATCATCACCATTGGAGGGCTAGACAGGCCATTTGATGGCTAAGAGCACAGCGGTTCCTACAGAGAACCCAAGTTCTGTTCCCAGGATGTAGATGGTGGCTCACAACCATCTGTAACTGCAGCTCCAGAGGATCAACTTTCTCCTTTGCCTCCTTAAACTGTATGCTCATGGCATAGACATAAAGGCAGGCAAAACAATATACATTTTAAACACATCTTTTAATAAAATCTAGGTGTAGAAAAATAAAGATGCCATACTGTTTATAGAATAAAATGATAAGATCTATACATTTACCTTTACATGTCAGGAGGCAGAGACAGGCAGATATCTGTGAGTTCAAGGCCATCATGGTCTGTATAGCAAGAACCCCAGAACTTCCAGGACAACTTCCGTCTCTTTTTTTTTTTTTCAAGACAGGTTTCTCTGTGTAGTCCTGGATGTCCTGGAACTCACTCTGTAGACCAGGCTGGCCTTGAACTCAGAAATTCGCCTGCCTCTGCCTCCCAAGTGCTGGGATTAAAGGCGTGCGCCACCACGCCCGGCCCCCTACCCTTCCGTCTCTTAAGTCATAGAGATTAGACAGGACTTGTATCGTTATGGCTCTGAAGGAAATTAGTGAATCTAACTTGCAGCTTAGCAGAACTTTTGGTAGAGCTTGTTAGTTATCCCTGATTTATCTTGGAACATGGTCACCCAAACAAAGCGTAAGTGACAAATACTGTTATGAGGAAAGATGTTCAGAACTTTATTAGCACTCTCTTCGTTCTGTAAGGATGGCTAAGTTGTTCATTCACCATAGAGCTTTTTGTTTGGTAAAATGCCATTATTGACCTTAGCATTATTTTGATCCTTGTAATTGTCCTAGATCTGTGAGAAATGGTTGGCAGGATATTATTACTCTTTTATATTATTACTCTATTAATATTGGTAAGGCCAAGAGCAGAGTCGTCTGGACATGGCTCACTTATTATAATTCATTGGTCTACAAACCATTTACAGTACATCTACTATCTGCCAGTAATATCTTTATTGAGAGAAGACAAATTAGGCAGCATTCTGGGGTAGATGGGACCAGCTGATCTGCTGGGGGTCAGGGTATGACCAGGTATCACTCAACAGCTCAAACTGATGATTGACAGTTTGGGGAGTGAAGTTCATCAACAGTTTGTAATCCTCCCAGGACCTGTATCTTAGCAGTCAGACAGAAAACGACTGTAAGAAAGGTGGTCCCTGATACCTAACTTCCCAGTCATTCCTTGTCCTGACATGAAAATGATCTTTGAGGATTTTAAAATCTAAGTAATGTAAGTTTTATTTTGTGTTCAGGCAAGGTACACAGCCCTGGCTATCCTAGAACTCACTGTGTAAACTAGGCTGGCCTTGAACTCAATGCCTGCTTATGCCTCCAGAGTTGTTAGGACTAAAAGTTTGCACCAACACACCTGGCTTAATTATGTAAATACTTTAACGTCACCAGGATCTGTGGCTAGGATCTCCAGTTTCCATTAGCGTTGACAAAGGACAGAACAGTACACAGGGAACGATCCATCTGAATTTGGAGGTAGGGGTGGGGAATAGTTGTGTAGACTGGATTCTAAAGGGCCTGAGGCAGTGATGATCAGATTCCAAATGCAACCAATGGAACCTAAGATGATCTTGTGGTTTTCCTGTGTGCTCTGATTTATGTTCACTCTGAAGCAAGATGGAAAGTTGCCTTTTGTGCCTTTGGAAGAGGAGTTCATTCTGGGCGTTTCTAAGTACGGCATAAAAGTCTCGACCACGGATCAGCATGTAAGTGCAGTGCTCAGTAAGTACGTTCTGTGAGACCAGGGACCCCAGCCTTTAAGGGCCACACTTGGACTCCTGTGTCCTGTGTGGTTGCCTGGTGGCCGGTGTTAAGCTCTGCTCATTCCTGAGAGCACACATGAGCTTCTGTTATATTTCCCACATGCATGTGGGCCCCCAGTGAGCTTCATCTAGGGACCCCCTGTCGTTTGAAAGTAGCTGTTGGTTGGTGTGGAGTCTAGGCAGCGAGGTGGGCAGTTTAGATGACCTTGTTCCTATTTCTCTGGGTTTAAACAGGAAAGTGTGATCCTGAAAGCAAGTCACCCTATAACTAGGTATGCCAGTATCCCTTGGGTGGGAAACTGAGTCGTCTTTTCTCCCAGATCTGTGCACCTACCTTTTAAAGCCTCGTAAAGCACTCTACGTGTTTCCCGAGAACGGAGAAGCAGTGGCACCACGTCCCAGCTTTCTGAAGGTCTTGTGATTTCCACAGGGTGTTCTGCATAGGCATGCCCTGTATCTAATCATCCGGATGGTGTGTTACGATGACGGCCTGGGAGCTGGGAAAAGCTTGCTGGCACTCAAGACCACAGATGCAAGCAACGAAGAGTACAGCCTGTGGGTTTACCAGTGTAACAGCCTGGTGAGAGATCTTGGTTTGTTCCTACTCAATAGATGAAATGGTGAGACCGTGATCTTTCACGGCTTTCAAAGGCTGAGAAAAGGCTTTCCCCAGGGGCCATCCTCAGAACGAATAAACCCTGGGCCAGCAGCTATTCAGACAGGCTATGAGATGCTTCTGCTGGGCAACACTGACCTGGCTGGTCTGGGTCTGGGCTCGCCTTACTCCCCAGTTGCCTTCTCTTAGTCTCAGGCTTATTTAGCCCCAGCCATTACTGTCTGCTGGAGTGCCGACCAGCTAGGCAGGTCCTGATGTGTAGGTTTGGGGGAAGCAATGTGAGGTAGGCAGGTAAAGCTCCTGGAGAGGTGTATAGGCTCTGCTTGTACTCTATCTTCTTTTCAGTAGTTCCTTGAGAATTCTGCACAATGTGTGTTGGTCATATAGCACCCTCCACCAACACTGTGTCTCTTCATACAATCCAGGAGCAAGCCCAAGCAATCTGCAAGGTCTTATCCACAGCATTTGACTCTGTGTTGACCTCTGACAAGTCCTGAACTCTGCAGGCAAGTGGAAACTGACCCACGGAGCTTACCTGTTCCTACATCTATCTGCAGCTGTGGACTATTAGAGGGTGTAATGCCCTGACCCGGTTTTCTAAAGTGTAATGTATGAAATATTGGTTTTATACTAAAAGGTGTTAACAGTAGGTCAACTTCCAATAAATTACCTGCTTTCTGGACAAAAGAGAAGCCTTGGGGTCTGGACAGATGGCTTGGTACTTAAGAGCATTTGCAGAGGATCTGGGTTCAGTTCCCAGCACCAATATGGTGGCTCAAAACTGTCTGTAACTCCAGTGCCAAGAGATCCAACTCCCTCTTCTGGCTTCCTCAGGTACCAGGCATACATGTATACATACATACATACATACATGCAGCCACTCACACATGCACATAAAACATAAAATCTAAGAAAGATAAAGAAACCTCTGTTGTCATCCCAGGTTGCTCTGAATGACCTGCACCCTGTAGCTTCCCAGGGACTTGGGATCACTTGCTTGGAACTGAGACATGCAGAGGTTTGGACTGGGGAACCTCAATTGCATGTGACCTTAGAGTGATGATGTCAGCTTGGGACAAAAAGCACCCTACCAGAGAGGTACTGTCTAGACAATACCCAGTACACTTAGTTTATCACAGAGTTAGAAGAATCTTGGAGGACGCCTGCTGGTTGCTGGGCGCCAGTAGCTAATACTTTACAGATGAACCATGTCCATTTAAAAGTACTTTATTTTTTTTCCAGTCAAATGACTGGTTAACAGGAAGTCAATTTATTAAACATGCTCTAATTATAAATCACTGCATTAAGACAATGAAAATAATCCGTTTAGGTTATACAGTATATACAGTTGCGCTGCAACTAGACCAAAGTAATCAAGTGAATGAATTGAATATCATACATCTCAAAATAGCATTCTTGGCTGCAGGTCATTCTCCACCTCAGCAGATCACATTAGTCTGCGCACTATTTCTCAGTCATCGTCCCCCAAGTCAGACCTGATGGAAAGCAGCGGAAAAAAAGTCCGATTCCGCAGCTGACGCTTGTGAAATGTAAACTTTAAATATAAATAGATATCTACAATGCTTTCCTTTCAGTTGCTTTCTCTTCTCAGTTTGCAAAGAGCGAGTAACAGGAAGGACAATTAAGGAGGGAAGTCAATAGAACTTCTCTTCTGGTAAAAAGGACTACCCATTACTGCACAATAGTGCCACCAAATTAGAGAGCGGAAAAATATTTCCTAGGTATTTATGTACCAGTGAACCTGATAGATTAGCTTGGGACTGGAGTTAAAATGTTGACATAAATCAACTAGATTCCTCAGAGAGCTGGCACCAGGTACCTAAGACCGATGATACAGATGCGTGTGGGGGTGGGGGTGGGGGTGGGGGAGGCACTGTAAAAGGTATTGGGAAGTGCAATGTGCAAAACGCATCTGTTCACGCTCTTAAGTCTACGAGAAAAGTGATGAGAAGGGCTAAAGGGACAGAAATTAACAAGTAGTGAAAAACAGATGTAGTGTTGGGGGAGCAGAGAGAGAGAGAGAGAGAGAGAGAGAGAGAGAGAGAGAGAGAGAGAGAGAGAGAGAGAGAGAGAGAGATCAATTACAGATCTAACACATTTTCACCCAGAATCTGAAAGACAGGAAGCAATCACTATATAGCATCCTAAGACATTCCAGTTTGTCCTGTTTTCCTTGAAAGAAACAAAGAGAGAGCTCTGAGCTTGTAAGAGCCTTGCACAAAGAGCATAAAGAAGGGGCTGCTTCGATCAAGTGTGCCACTTCCGGCAGCAACATCGCCTCACTGTCAAGCTTAACCCTCAATCCATTCCTTTTGCTCAAACTCCAGCTTTCGTTCAGGCCTTATGCTTGCCTCTTTCATTTCCCATATCCTAACCACGGCTCTTACCTGTGCTTAATGTTATTAAGTAGAGGTATGACAGTCAAGTTCATGAAACTAATGAGTTTTGATTTTTATCATATACAACCTAGTTCCCCTCCCCCACCCCACATAGTGTAAGTTTAGGAGTGATGCGATGGGCTTACATAGTGTAACTGGGATGTTTGGGGGCACTGGGCTCCCCAAGGTCTACAGATTTCTGATATGTTCTTGACTACAAACAATTGGATAGGCTAAGTTTCAAGACAGTGTAGCTACCATTCCTTTTGGAGAATCCTATTAAGACAAGAACTAAGCTGAGCGGGTGTCCTCAGGAGCTGGGAGGGGAGGGCAGGAGCACGCACCAGGACACGGAAGAATGTGCTTACTGTGGCCCGCACCACATATTCTACCTGTGTGACGGGATGCTGAACGAGGCAAATCCTCAAACCCCCAGGCATGCGAGCTAGTTTAAAGAGCTGCTCTGCAATCCATCATCCTTAGTTTTTAACCAAATTCAGGATCTGCAGCTTAAACTACCTGGTGTAGAACAGCCTGCTGTTAGCTGTGTTGTAATAACCCATCAGTAGTGTGCTAGGTATGACTGTTCACAACATGGGTCCTACAAACATGCGGGAGATCATGGCAGCTGCCACCTCACAGATGGGGAAAAGTACAAGGCTAACGTATAAATTGCCAAGTTGCTTTAAATAGACACTGGCTGAGTTTCAAAGGAATACATGTCTTTAAAGGTGAATGGATGGCATTGGTGGACAAGGTCCAGGGTAGGGCGACAGACCTGGAAGCAGTATGGTGCTGGCTTGCTAAGCTGACTGTGCTAAACAAGATAACCAATGTCGGAATTGGGCTAAGGAAAACTAAGAATCCCCCAAATTTGTTTAAGCTGTTTTTAGGCTCAGCTACTCCTGGAAATACAGGATCCTGGGTATACAGTTAAATAGCTTCTCACCGCCCCCTTAAGGAAATTGCTTTTCCTAGTAAAAGTATAACAATGTTTTGTAAAAACCACAACTTATTAAAACAACAACCTGCTTATATATAAAACTCGACTCTGAGTTTTCAGAACAGGACAGTATCATGAAAAGATGGGCTGCCGTATAACACAGTCCGTGAGACTGGCTATGGCTAGCCTTGGTACCAGTAACAAAACGGAACATAACGGTTAAACAAAGGCTTTTGTTCAGTGGCAGTTTAGTCAGCAATAAAGTGCACAAACGATACGGGAAACGCTCCTTTGCGGCTGGGCTCTCCATCGATGTGGCCGATCTGAAATGAGCAAGTTTGGGTTACAAGTGTTACAAACATGAAGGGGCAACACAGCATCTGTTCAGAGGAATCTCTTCCGCTAAAGAATGATAGAAAAACCGCCCGGCTGTCCTTTCTTTTTCCTTCCTGTCTGTGCTTGCTAGAGCTCCTGCCTCCTCCCACAAGCCTCGCATACCCTCAGATGGCTCCAGGTGAACACAGATGTTGCCCCTGGGCCCCAGCAATATGGAAGACAACAGGGAAGTCATCTGGCCCACTCTCCACTTAGTATATGAATAAAGAAACTATACTCAAAGTCATATACTTGGAGAAAGTATGATGTGTCTCCATATTTTATCAGGCATTTGTAGAAAGGCTTAAAAACATGCAGTCTGGGTAATAACAATTATAGCCACGTACAATCTCAGCCATGTTTATGATATTGGCAAACTCTAAAGGAAAATTGCCAAAGTGTGCTTTTTTTTTTTTTTTTTTTAAAAACAGCACTGAGAACTGTGGGTCCTCAGGAAGGGTGGGCCCTCTAGTTACGGCTAACATTCACTTCTTTTGCACCTGTCTGAATTTTTTGTACTTTTGGAAATAGATACTTTACACATGGCTAAGCCTGTGTGTCAGGTCAGTGTCTCCTTCATAAGGTAGTATGTAACATGGTGTGATTCCATGCCTGCTTCCAACTGATGGGTATTGATCTGTGTTTATGCTGAGGGGCAAGACCAGGTTCTCAGACAGTGCTGGATTCTCACCAGGCCCGGCCATGTGCAGGAACTTAGCATGTAGAGGAGTTGGGAGTTTGGTAGCTATGGCCCTTAATGGGCCTGTGCTGAGGGAGGCTGATCACAGAGCGGGTGGGGGGGTGGGGGTGGGGGACTTGCAGGGGGGGCAGTTACAGATCAGGTCAAACTCCCTGCAACTGTCAAGCAAAGTCCTCTCCAAGTCCTGAGGTACCTTTTGAAATACTTGTCTATGCAGCAGGGCCACGAGTGGCCACTGGGTGGCAGACCCTGCCAAGTGCTTTCTGTGTATACCCCATTCCACTGGTTAATTCCTGAACCCCACCCCGCCTTGTCTCATCACTGCTGCTTCTCATGGCGTCTTTGCCACAGTGCTGTGGACAACTTCCTCGCAGAAATGATGTCACCCAGGTCTATAGACCCCAAGCACCTGCTGCCAAGGTCCTCAGCTTGTAAGGGGTTGAGTCTGAGTTGCAAGGGCTTCTGGGAGAAGCCCAGTGTCCATGCCACTCTTATACTACCTGGATGCTGAGCAGCATAAAGCTTTTGTCGGGATCAAAAAGACATGAGGACTCCGCCCTGGAGCCCAGCTCTCTGGATGCCTTGCTCCATAAATTGGCAGTGAAAATCTAGGGCCCCAAGGCTCTTGGTTCAGGTCAAGCGTGTTATGAAAATGTAGCCTAAGTGGTCTACCCATCATTATAGTGAGGTGTTCACCTGAGGGACAGATCAGGCCCACTCAGAAGAAGGTGCCCACACAGGAGACACCAGAGATGAGGAAGGCACTGCTCATCAGACTGGTAGCAGCACCAGATCCAGATTGCTTAGGCTGAGAGCTTCCACTGTTCACAGGCCCCGTCGCCCCACCCTGACTTGTGCACAGACACACCCCATGGCCCCACCCTGACTTGTGCACAGGCCCCCATGGCCCCACCTTGACTTGCGCACAGGCCCCTGTGACCCCACCCCGACTCACCCACCACTCCTGATCCTCTTCCCCATCCACAATGATCACGTCGCCCTCAGAGAAAGTCAGCTCGTCTGGGTTGTCAGCCACGCAGTTGTAGAGTGCTTTCACTCGCTTGGGCTTTGACTTGGTCTACATCAGAAAAGGAAGTGTGAAGGCTAGGGTTGTAGGAAGCCAAGTTCTTAGCCAGAGAACAGGCCTCATGCTTTCTGCTTGCCTCATGAGCCATGTGCCTAGGCTCGGAAACCCACAGAGGTCAAGCAAGTGGGGCTGGCTGGGTGTAGCAGGAGCCTGGGCAGAGGCAGGAAATGAAACACCTGGGGTCTGGTGCTCATGGGGATGATGAGCAGAGGGCCAAGCTGGCCAGCTCCCCAGATCATGAAACAGCACCAGAAAGAAGCTCCCAGCCCTCCTCCAAGGAGCAACAGAGCCCGGCTGCCTCGGAGCCCTCTGACTAGTAGCAGGATAGCAGGCTTGTGCACTTACCGCCTGTGACTTCCTAGGCATGGGTGCTGGGGGCTGCAGGGCCATGGCGTTGGACAGAGGACCCGAAGCTTCTGTGCAGAGAGATCCACTGCGTTAGGGCCATGACAAAGCAACTTTATAGAACACCCCATCCCTATCCATCCACTTTAACTGTAAGACAATGTAAGAATCACAAGGTTATATCTGAAAGCAGGACTCTCCACAAGTTTGGTGGTTTCAAGAGAAAAGACCTGTATAAGGCAGTGAACTTCTTTATACCTGACCAGCTAGCTACCTAAAATCCATACCCCCCAACCCCAACTCCACCCCACCCCATCCCTGCAGGATCAACCTGTTCCAAGTTAAATAATTACCAGGTCCTCTCGGCTGTCCTTTGTTGGTCAGCGGGGTTGGCTTGTCAGTCCTACCAGGAAAGAAATACAGATTTATTGATCACTGAGGCCACGTGCTCTGACCTTAATCCCCTTAATGATAAAGGGACCTGCCATCAGTGCTTAAATTTGTGCTTGCTGTATCCCATCACATGTGCCTACTCCCCACTCTTGAAAAAAGGAAAGGTGTGGAGCCAAGTACTAGGTCCTGATCCTAGCCCAGGGCAGAAGCTAAGCACACATTCATCGTCTGCGTACTCTGGCCCCAGCCTGAGCCGCCATCATCATGAGAAAGGGAGGGGCTGAAGCTTAACCACAGGCCTGGGTGGCTCTGCCAGGGTCTGTGCTGGCACCACAAATCAGTGCCTCCTACACCTCTGAGCTCCGTGGTGCCTGCCCTGGGAACCAATGTTGTGGTCAAGGGGCAGAGCACAAGCCTATAGTCATGCCATGGAGACAAACAAGTGCTTCTTACAGTGGGCAGAGGGGGCTCTATCAACTGAGACCTGCCACTGGTATATATGCAGAGAGGTGGGACACTAGCTTTGTTCCTTCTCTAAAGGGAGCAGGGCCTGTGAAGGCCAAGAGAGAGGCTTTCCTCTCAGTTGCCTAGCCAGGCTGGTGGGACCTAGCAGAAAGTAAGACAAACAACTGGGCAGGCAAGCCTTGGGAGGGGCTGAGGAAGCAGGGAGGCAGCCTGGGATGGGATTCTTTCCGCAGCAAGTCACTTCCTTCACACACTTCCTCTGCAGTCCCAGTGGGTGCTGGTGTGTGCAGCCTCAGGACGAAGAGGTGAAGAACGAGACTTGGTTATAGTCTTATTTTTTTTCCCCAAGGGACTGAAAATCATACGAGCCAAGTTTCAGTTTGATTCCCACTGCCTCTGGGCGTGTATGTCCTAGCAGACACTATTAAGTGGAGTGGCCAACTTCCTATTCTGTGGTCAACTCAGATATGAAATGCTCATATGAGCTACTTAGCAGAGGGTCATAGTCAGCCTGTCTTGTCCTGAAAGGCCATGAAAAACAAATGCACCCAACACCCGGGAGGAAGAGGGGTCACAAGTTCAAGACTAACCTAGGCTAATACAAAAAAAGTAAAAAACCAAATGATGAATTTTTGAGTTAGTCTTCGTGGCAACTATTCATCTGTCTGCTACCAAGGTGGGAAGGTATCATGGATGATCTATCAGCGCACAAAGTGTGCCATGTCAACTTCACTTACAAGTGTGGTGGTTTGAGTGAGAATGGCCCCCTTACGCTCGTATATATGAATACTCGGTCCCCAGTTGGTGGAACTGTTTAGGAATGATTAGGAGGTGTGGTCTTTGGGAGAAGGTGTGTCACTGAAGATGGGCTTTGAGGCTCCAAAAGTCCATTCTATTCCCAGTTCTCCCTGTCTTGTGCCAGTGGATTAGGATATAAGCTCTCAGCTACTGCTCAGGGCCATGCCTGCCTGCCTGCTGCTATGCTCTCCACCCTGATGGTCATGGACTCTGACTATGGGACTGTGAGCCCCAATAAACTCCTTTTATAAGTTGGCTTGGTCACAGTGTCTCTTCACAGCAAGAGAAGAGAAACTAAGATGCAGGAATTTCACATGCCATGAAAGATTCTCAAATGAAAATTTCACCCACCACGTGTAAGTACAAAGCCCACTGACAGCTTGTGACTCATGGACATAAGCAGGGGTGGCAGCTTGCCTGTAGGCCCGCTCTTGCTGTCTCCTGCTCTAAAAGAACAAATATGGAATGACAGATTTATATCATGTTCAAAATAATTGGCAGCAGGTAGTGATGGCGGCGACAGCGGTAGTTCCTTTACAAAGAATATACACCCTGCCTTCCTTTACATGGAGTTCTACCAGCAGTGGCAACCTGGGTCTGTTAACCCAAATCTGTGGTAGACAAGCCACACCCTAACATCATCTGCTGTGTCACTGCACGCCTCCCCTTTCAGTTGGATTAAAACCAGTGACATGGCACTGGACAGAAAACTCATCCACAGCTCTGGCATGGCTTTTGTGATCCCTGGGGAAGTGGACAGGAGGAGGACGCTGGGAGCTGGGGCTTGCTGGCTAGTACCACTGTCTTCATCTGCCTAGAGAGTGCCAGGAGTCCTCTGCTCCTTGTCCAGAAATTTAAGAGATGACCTGGCACCTTGAAAAGCAGTATCTAGGAGCCAGAGAATCCAAGAACATTACAAGAGGAAGAGGAAGGAAACACGGTCAAGGAGGCCCAGTCCATGGCTGTCCAGCATAGGGGCTTGGGACGTACTTGTGACAGTGTAACTCAGCAGCCGACCTTAATCAAATCACCATTTACAAATAGTACGGTGTGGATGTGTACTTTGAGCTCTTGAAGGATGTCTTGACAAAGCAGTACAAGCGACATTCTGATTTCAAAATGCCAGACTGTGGCCTGGAGCTGTCAATCAGTGAGGAATGAGTGCACTCATAGAAGGTGAGAGGCTCTGGGTTCTATCCTCAGTATCATTATGGAAGTAGGATATAGGGAGAGAGAGAGAGAGAGAAAGAGGTGAGGGAGAAGGGAGGAGGAAGAAGGAGGAAGGAAAGAGGAATAGTGTATTGAAAATACACTTCCCAAGCAAAACAATTAGAAATGAAAATTCAAACCAAATGCACAAAGAACTGGAAAGGAGAGAACTTTGGAAGCTGGAAACGTCAGGAAGAATTATAACTAACCTAGTTGACTAAGCAGGAGACTCGTACACAAGTGTAACAAAAGCCCTGAACAGTCCTGAGTATATGGTAGTATCCCTGTCAGGCTAAGGGCCTCTGGAAGTGGGAGATAGGGCAGGCCATGCCATGAGCAAGAGGATTCACCAAGAATAAACCACAACAAGACCCCCAAAGCTAAGTCAGGAGCTGGACTCCCAGGTATCCCTCCCCAGCACACTGAAGACAGCTTCCATTCCAGGGAAGGCATAGGGCAGGACATCTCACCCTGGGACACCAAGGGCAGCTGGCAGAAACATCTCAAAAGCTGGAGGATCAACTATAAGATGAATTTTAATGTGACTCCCAGAATTCATACACCTTTTAGGCAGACACCATGAACCTAAGTTGTCCAAGGACGGGGGAATCGCTCAGACTCAAGAGTTCCACAGACAAACAGCCCCACTGTCTCAGGGAAACCTAGTGTTGGATCTGGATACAAAATGTTCCCCCAAAAGATTCTCATGCTTCAATGTCAGCTGCCAGGTGATGTACTTTTGGGACGTGAGTTCGTCCATTGATGGAGTCAAAATCTGGTAGCATTATTAAAGGGGAACAGCAAGCAGGAGACAGGGTCACCAGGGTCATGCCTTTCAAGGACCTAGCACATCTCTGGCTCACTCTCTACTCTGCTTCCTGCTGCTGTAAGGTAAACAGTTTTGCCCACACTGCCATGATGTTCTTGTCTTTCCACAGGCCGATTGTAATGGAGCCAAATGGCCTGTGGCAAGAACTGTGAACCAATACACACGTCTCTTTTTTCAGACTGTTTCTCTTGGCTATTTGTTACAGTGAGGAAAGAGCCAAGTGCAGTCTGCTAGTCAGTGATAACTGTCTAACCGGAGGCATGAAGAGAGGGCACAGGGGCACTTACAGGGAACACTACAACTACACAGAGGCACAAACCCAAGAAGCCAGCAAAGAAAAAGCCCTCTTCTCTCCCAAATTATTCAGTCCTTATGAAATGAGAGATAAAGTTCCCACAGAACAAAACTCCGATGGTATAAAAAGAGTTTGATTTACTATGAGAATCAACATTTTAAAAAAGGGTAAGTGGAGAAAACTTCTCTGCAAGCGTCCCCCCCCCCCCCCCAGACAAGGTTTCTCTGTATAGCCCTGGCTATCCTGGAACTCACTTTGTAGACCAGGCTGGCCTCACAGATCTGCCTGCCTCTGCCTCCTGAGTGCTGGGATTAAAGACGTGCGCCACCATGCCTGGCTGCAAGCGTATTTTTAAAACGGGCACAGAAATGACAGAGGAATTGAAGAAGATGGTGACAGAATGCCAGTTAATAAGAAAACCCCACTTCCCAGATACAGTGTAGAGCCCAGCTGGGGACTGTGCTTCCAACCCTACCTCTAGATGGCAGTGCCACCAGGCTGGCTTTGGTGAGCCATATGAGAAGCTAGCTGTCACCATCACCATCTTCAAAACTGACTCTGGGCCAGAGGCTAAGGAGGGAAGACTCAGAAAGACACAGGGCCTTGGGGCTGGGGTTCAATTGGGAACATATACCTGGATTTGTCCTCTGGGATAAGGCAGGGCTGTCAGAACAGTTGTGTTATTTGATAAAAACCAGATGGCACATTTAAGGGAAAGACCAACTCTGTCTGACAGATGAGACACAGGAATTATATTGAAAGTAGCAGGGCGTGGGGCTTCATGCATTTGAACAGAGAGGTTTGTCAGAGCCCAGCAGGGCAAAGGTCAGGCTGGGGGCAGGACTGAGTGGTCTAGTGACCAGACTAAAGATCCAACCTGGATGAGACAAGGGGTCAGTGACATAGCAGGGACACCTGGCCTGGATGGGGGCTAGAGGCTGCATGGCTAAGCATGGGTACCGGAACTAGACTTGGTCCAAGCAGGGAAAGAAGGCTTCAGCCTCTAGGACAGGCAGAGGCAGAACCAGGAGGGCAATCACAGGAAGGGGCAACTGTATTACTGAGCATAGGAGCAGGGTTCTCACCTCTGAGCAAGGGTGTAGCAAGTTGGGGGAAACAGCATTCAAATGATTACTCTGGCTGTCCTGTGTCCCACTGGAACCTTCTCTATCTGCGCTCGGGCCTAGTGTCCAGCATTGCTCATGCAGTAACACTGGCTAGTTCCCAGGGCCTGGCTTGCTTTGAGGGACTTGTCTTAGGTCCAGGCCTCATGTCTTGAGGAAGTCACACCACCTGAAGAGATCATATATATGTGTGTGGATGCTGCGGTCAGCAGCCCAGATGAGGGCTACCAAATCTACAGAGTGTGGAGACCTCCGTGACGCCAGCCTCTACTACACCACTTCCACCCTGGGGGACTCGGCTATGGCAAAGGCAAGCCGCTCCATTGTGCCACCGGCCGTCCTGGTAAGAGGACTTTGTAAAGCATGTGCACAGCTAAACGGGTCTCAAAACCTCAGGTGCTGGCGCTATCTGTCCCTGTGTGAGTGAAACTGGAGCCACTGACATGAACTCCGGGGTCCAACAGAGAAATCTATAGAATACATAAAGAGATAAAGGCACATTTGTGTACATATACATACATTCTGTAGCTCTGACTACATCACCTCCCACCCAGACCTCGACTCAGAAGTGTAGCCACAAAAGCAAAGATTCTTGTGATGGTTTGTATAAGCTCAGGCCAGGGAGTGGCACTTTTAGGAGGTATAGCCTTGTTGGAGTAGGTGTGTCACTGTAGTTGTGGGCTTTAAGACCCTCATCCTAGCTGCCTTGAAGTCAGTCTTCCACTAGCAGCCTTCAGATGAAGATGTAGAACTCTCAGCTTCTCCTGCACCATGCCTGCCTAGATACTACCATTTTTCCATCTTGATGACAATGGACTGAACCTCTGAACCTGTAAGCCAGCCCCAATTAAATGTTGTCCTTTATAAGACTTGCCTTGGTCATGATGTCTGTTCACAGAAGTAAAACCCTAAGACAACTCTTAAACAAAATCCACTTTCTACTATAAAAAATATAGATTAAGAGATTTAGAGATGGGTGGGAGAGGAGGGTGGTCGTGGTTAACAGATGGCTCAGTAGTTCAGAGTACTGGTTAATCTTCCAGAGGACATGGGCTTGATTCTGAGCACCCATATGATGGATTACAGTCATCTATCTTCCTATCTTCCTTCCTTCCTTCCTTCCTTCCTTCCTTCCTTCCTTCCTTCCTTCCTTCCTTCCTTCCTTCCTTCCTTCCCTTCCCTTCCCTTCCCTTCCCTTCCCTTCCCTTCCTTCCCCTTCCCTTCCTTCCTTCCTTCTCTCTCTCTTTCTCTCTCTCCCTCTCCCTTTCTTTTTTTTATTTTTTTTTTCGAGACAGGGTTTCTCTGTGTAGTCCTGGCTGTCCTGGAACTCACTCTGTAGACCAGGCTGTCCTCGAACTCAGAAATTCACCTGCCTCTGCCTCCTAAGTGCTGGGATGAAAGGCGTGCACCACCACTATCCGGTTTGCTCACAGCCATCTTTAACTCCAGTCCAGGAATCTGACACACCTGGCCTCCTCAGGCAATAGATATGTAAGTAGTGCACACATATATAAGCAGGCAAAATACTCATTGTTGGTATCAGGAACAATCTTGGCAAATTGCCTCTGAACCCAGTGATGACACCCATAGGCGACAGGGACCTGTGCATCTGTTGCCATGGCAATTGCATACATTCCCAGAGTCCACTTCCTACCCTTATTGCCACGGCAATGGATGCTCAGGTCCCTTGTCGCCCTATGCGTGTCATCACTGGATTCAGAGGCAATCTGCCAAGCCGGTTCCTGATACCAAAACTCATACAAATAAAATAAAGTATAAAAATGTTAAATAATTTCAAAATAGGTAACCGGATCTGTTTGCAGTGTGTGCACAAAGGAGAAAGCCCTTGTCTATAGGAAACACCTAACAGACCCTGTAGAGGGGCAGTACAACCAAGATAATGTTTCTAGGGAGTAGAACACAGAACCAACAGGAGCCTGGTCTTGAGAACCTGACCCCAAAAACCCCAGTGTTAATGCACAAAACTCTAAGCCAATTATGCATATTTAAGGTCTAAGTTTGTATGACAGCTAAAAACCTCCTTACAGAATTAACGTTAATATCCCAGAGAGCTAGCTGATCAGTAAGTTACACACTTGGCCTCTCAGCCTAGCATGGTAGAAACACAGATTTCCAGGGCTCACACGGAAATCCCAACAATGAAGAAATGAGGTCAACACCACTGGAGAGGCAGTGGTGGCTGATGTGGCCAAGCAAAGAGTAGCCAGGCAGGGGCAACAGTTACCCGGAAGCTGGTTTCTTCTGAGGCAGGCGGCTGGGTGGCTGAGGTGGCAGGGGCGGGGGCTTGCTCTGTGAGGTCCCAGGTTGGGAGGACTTGCTCGGCTGGTTCATGGCTTCTAGAGTTCCTGATGTCTTAGCCACAGGAGGGGGTGGTGTGGTGGTCAGGGGATCTGCGGAGAGCAAAGGGGTAGGGATGCAAGAGAGAGTGAGCCCGCGGGTCCTATATCTAGTCTCTTATTGGACGCTTCTCCCTTCTCTAGCACTCTTCTGGGTATACCTATGGCTGCTTCTCAGCCTGTCTATTCTGGGAAACTACAAGGAGGGGCAAACCAATAAGGGCAGCCTTGACTACCGCTGAAAGTTTGCTATGGCCTGTGTGTGTTTAGCCAGAAACCCATGTAGGGACCAGCCCTTTGAGCTGCCCCAAAACCAACCGAGCGGGCAGACCCTGAGATTAGGCTCATGCTTGGCATCTGCCCTGGGACACGGAGAATGCTTGAGCCAGGGCTCTTTTTGCATCAAGTGACCTGCCTACCACCAGAAAGGGGCAGAGCCCTAAGCACCCCACTGACCCATCGTGGAGTAAGCTTTAAGGACAAACTGTGACCATTGACGAGTATGGGGCTCGCAGTCTGAGTGGAGAGGTGTTAGTTTCTACTATCTGTGTTTTACAGACAATAGGCTGTAATAAGCAAAGCATAGTGACAAAGTGGGCAGAGCTGTTTAAAAACAACAATGGAATGAGGTCAAGTGCCTGGGCCTTCCTTCACCCACCCATCTTCCAAACTGCACCAGGCCCTTGTCAGTGGCTTGCCTCAGGATAGGAACAGGCCAAGAAGGGCTATGGGCAGGGAAAAAGGATCTTTTTTATGGTTTCTCTCCCTCTTTCTTCCCTTTTCCATTTTAATGGAAAAGTCTAAGGTATATTAGCCCAGCAACACCATATTGAGATTCTTCTTGATGTTTGACCTGAGTGTACTACAGCTGGACCCTGCCCCAAATCCCTCTGCAGAGCTCCCAGGGCATACTGCCCCTGCTGCTGCTACTGCTCTTGGCAATTCCTGCAGAGGGTTAGAGCTGCTTTCTGCATAAGCCATAGGCACCAAGGGGCCCTGATGCCTTGGAAGCAATAGAACCAGATGCAGGACTCCCTGCTCCTTAGCCGAGGTAGGACAGGGAGCAGAGAGGGCTGGTGTCACTGACCCAGTGAAAATGTCTGGAGCAGGAGAAAGGCCCTTTCGTATTGCCTGTCTCCCAGCATTGGGAACTGCTAACCACATATTGGCATTGAAAATATCATGACCACTCCCAAATCACTACACAGCCAAAGAAATTCAAGTGTGGATCCTGTTAAAATACCTGGCGAGACAGAATAAAGAGTGAGTCATTTTAGGGGTAGCAAGGGAATGAGTGGAGGTTTAAGGCAGAGGCTACAAGGGTTGGGGCCATAGGGGCAACATCTGGTATGTATCTGCATACAGCCCACAGCTGCCAGTGGTGCCCTTGTCTTCCAGATTTATAAGGCCCCCTGGCAAGAAAGGAAAAAGGAGGAAAAAAAAAAAAAACGTACTGGTAGATGTCACTCGAAGAGGGGGCAGCGGTGGGTGGACAGCTGGCAGATCTGACGAAGATCGCTGCCTGCTGATACCGTCCACACCTACAGAGTTTGTCTTCCACAGGGTGTTAGCTGAGGTGGCTGTCTGAACTAAACCCACACGCATACACACGCACACACAGGCACACACACACACACGGAACAAAAACAGAAACAAAACACGTCGTTATTGATCCTCTCACTCATAAAAGGTCAACATGAGCCTTCTAGAACAGCAACAGAGCCCTGAGATTTACTCTTTTCTCTACTAGAGAAAGTGAGAATAATAAATAAGGTGCTCCAGGAAATGCTCACGGGTGGCCTTTTCACTCTGATGAAACTTTAAAGATATAGTTTGAAGAAGAAAATAAACAGCCATAAATCTACTGAGCATTGCATTCAGTATCTACGGAACGTCTGTTCATCTCTGCCCTTCTATCACCTCCCACTGTGGGCCACAGAGACCCTGTTCTCAGCCAGAGTGGGCAGGAGGAAGGGTGTGTTCCAGACACTGTGGGCGGGGCTCTCCCCCAGCCTCCTGTAACATATCTGCCTGGAGACCAGTGCAGATGATCCTGTTGCTTCAGGTGACCCCCATGGTGACCATGCTTCCCTGGTCACCTGGGAGGAGACACACCTTCCCAGGTCAGCCGTAGAGTTGAGACGGAGACTTCAAACTTGCCCTAAGGTGAGTAAACTCATATCTCAGTGTGGGGCATATGGTGAGAACTCCATCTTCACACTAAACATAGACTCTAGGGCAGGGGAGATGCAGGACAGGAGTGTGATTTACTTCATGTGAAAACAAAGCAAGAAACCCCAAAAAACAAAAAAACAGAGGTAAAGATATTATGGCAAAAAATGAAAAAAAGTGGGAAAAGCAATCTCTCGGATTCCAGGACTATAAGAAACCAAGCTGAGGAGCTGGCCAGTCCTTTCCTAATGCTCAACGGAGGGAATGAGGTCTCTGTCATAGAGCCAGTGCAAGCTTCCCCTGGGAAGGCAGAGACTCAGTCCCTGAGACGCTGGGCCTTTCAGAATCAACACACCTCTCCAGGATGGAGAAGCAGTGAGATGCCCATAATGCCCCATGCTGCCCAGGACAGCCTGTAGGAGGTGGCAGGGAGTGTTCATTAAGCCCATAAAGAATGAATGATCCCTGGATGCGGTGGTGTGGGTGTGAGGGGTGGGGTGGGGGAGGTGGAGGGTACAGGGCCTGCTCTCTACACCTTTGCTCTTCAGTGGTTCACCTAACTCTCTGGGCCTCCCCGAGTGCAGGACAGTGACACATGTGGTCTGTCCAGTTGCTCCTCCAGCTGCTTAGTACCCAGTACCATCCCATATTGCGCTCCCCTTCCCAGCTGCTGCAAGAGAGAATTTATACTGCCTTCCTGCATAGCAGCCACAGCCCAGGGATAGCACGTGGAAGCCACTGTTCTCCCCAGGGAAGACTTTCCTTCCTACAGTTGGCAGGCCTGGCCGAGCCAGGATGCCCACTTGCTGGCCGCTTCATGAAGCACAATGGCTAGCTGGTCTTCACTGTAAGACAAACTGTTTGTGTTCCCGTATTTGTAAAAGCAACCAAGCAAGCAAACAAACAAAAATCACCTGTCCAGTGGATCTGCTATGTAGAGACAGGATAGTTTTGTGATGCTTTCATACTTGGGGCATCAGGAGGACACACACATTTGTGTTTTTTACAATTATGCTGAGCACCGTTCCCCAAATTACTACCTTTTACTCCTTCATTTCAAAGGTATTCTAGAGAGATACTAAGTCATCTCAGTGCTTTAAGCCCTGAGAAAGAAGAAAGAGAATCATGAGGGCACTGGGAAGGGAGCAGGCTTAGAAAGGATACAGTGGGAAGGCAGCAGAGGACACCCTAGCTGAACAGCTGGAGGTCCACCCATCACCACTGCCTGGGGCAACCCTGCATTACCCCGTCCACACTTCTACCAGAGTAAGAACCCAGGCAGATTCTCTACCGGTTTGGCATGCCAAACGTAATAGAATTCCTTAAGGAAGCAAACAGAAAACAGCTACAGAATAAACACCCACACATGTAACTTCTCAAAGCCAAAGCCCATATGCATTTGCAGGGGACTCAAAATCGTATACCTTTGCCAACATTCCGAGGTGGGAGCGGGGGTGCGCTGGTGGTGCTGGGGGGTATTGACTGGGAGGAGGGCGGGCTGCCACTCAGGATGGCTCCATAGGTCTCATTCTGCAAGATGCTGGGCCCAAAGCCCCTCTGCTTGTCCTTGGTGAGGTTTGCAGTATCTCTGGCCAAAGACACAGCATTGGACTGAAACTGGCTGGACCCCAGCTGGTAGAAGCTAACAGGCCGGTCCTCCCGTCGGTTGGGACTAGGCTGTGGAGGGAATGTCAGGCAAAGAGCATGAGATGGAGCCATGGTTTTCTCTGAGTCAGATCAACTCAACAGTAAATATTCATCCACATGTGGTGGGTACCATTTCAGCCCTATGCTGTTGCATATGAACTGCAAGATTTTAAAGTTCATTCTTCTTGTGTCTTGTAATTACACTTACACACACACACACACACACACACACACACACACACACACACACTCACACCCCTCCTAAGAGCCATGACTTACTACTCATTACAGTTCTTAATTCTGTTTAGAACTTCAAATAGCAGCTATTTCATCTTATGAACCAGCCTAGCTCTATGCCCCTTTCCAAACACACTTTCTTCTGAGACAGAATGGCTCCGGCCAGTGAGTGGCAATTAACCTCCACCAGCGCCGTGCTTAACTCAGTGCAGAACAACAGGTCCTTCCCACAGTACTCTAATCCTGACCCTTTGGGATATCACTTGCTTTAAAAAAAACAGTGTGTTCTTTGTGTGTGTGTGTGTAAGTGCATCTGAGGAGGCCAGAGGAAACCATGGGGCTCAGTCCTCTTCTTCCACCTTATGAGTCTCAGGGATCAACTCAGGTCTCCACAACTGATAGAAAGACCGGACTGCTTTCATAAATAAAGATATATTGAGATGCAACCTCCTCCCATCATTTACGTATCTGTACTATAGAGAAAAACTAAGTATAGACGTAAACTGTTGCTTTTCTGATGGCCCAACAGCTTTCAGAAATGCCTTTTTTTCTCCAGTTGTATCTCTTAGTTACCTTTGTTTATACTTCATATTACAATACTAAAGTCCTATAAAAAAAAAAACCATGAAAACCATAAAAATGTGTTCAACAAGGTCTTTCCTCTCGTTTCAATACAGAGCATGCTGGCATACCTGGCAGTATGCTGTGGGAGCTAAGAAGGGTCATGGCCAAGGGTTAAGTGTCAGGAGGGAGGCTGCCTGACCTTGCCTCTGCACCCACAGACCTGCACGAAGATGGCATCGTCCTGAGATACCCCAAGGTATGCTTGGCAGTGTGTGTGATAAAGGACCAGGGCTAGAGCCCTGTGCTCACTGCAAGACTGTGTGAAAACAGCTGTCAGCCTCTCTTGAGGCTTTGAAGTCCCTGTCCAATAAGAGGAGTTGGAGCCAGTGAACCCCCAAGGCTGTGGAGTGGTTCCCGCTTAGTGGTTTCTAAGGTCACTCAGGTAAACATGACCAGCTACATAAACACTGTCACCTGCCAGCAGGACCTAGCACATGGCAGCATGGACTGGGGCTAGGAGAGGAATGGGAAGGGGAAGGCTTCCTGCCAGGCCCAGCCCTGCTCTGCAGCTTCACAGCGTGGCACACACCTGTAGCTTCTCGTCCACATCGTCGTCGCTCTCATCCAGGTCCTCGTGCAGCAGCCGCCATTCATACTCGACGTGAACATGGGAGTTAAACCGCCCCGACAAGGCCTGAGTGAGCTAGGAAGGAGGATGGGAGGGCAGTGAGTGCCGCTGTCCCCGTTTCCAACCACAAGAGACAGACCCGCATGGGCATCCAGACCAAGAACGGGCAGGCCAAGGAGGAGGGTCTTGGAAGTACTCACAAGGAGATTCCCTTCTGTCCCAGGGCAGCTCACTTAAGTCCCTGGGTCTCTGTGCAGGTCCCTGCCTTATCTACAGGATAGCCCAGACCCTCCAAGCTCCCTGTCAGTGACAGAGTGCTGCACAGGCGAGGGATTTGGGAACCTAAAAGGTGATGGCCAGTGTATGGGTATTAGCACTGCATGGGAGTCAGCTGGACCGCAGAAGGAATGCGTTTGCTGCTAAGTCAGCCTTCCCACATGTGACGGTTTGTATATACTTATCCCTGGGAGTGGCACTATCGGGAGGTTGTCCTTATTAGAGTAGGTGTGGGCATGGGCTTAAGACCCTCACCCTAGCTACCTGAAAGTCAGTCTTCCATAGCAGCCTTCAGATGAAGATGTAAAACTCTCAGCTTCTCCTGCACCATCCCTGCCTGGAAGCTGCCATTTCCCTGTCTTGATGATAGTGGACTGAACATCTGAACCTGTAAGCCAGCCCCAATTAAATGTTAT
The DNA here is from genome assembly GCF_000001635.26 of Mus musculus. Lineage (NCBI taxonomy): Eukaryota > Metazoa > Chordata > Mammalia > Rodentia > Muridae > Mus > Mus musculus. The sequence continues at coordinate 21,252,123 of NC_000078.6, read as the reverse complement.
CTTCTGTAAGGCTTGCATTGGTCATGGTGTCTGTTCACAACAGTAAAACCCTGCAGAACTGAGCCCTGCAGAAAATGATGCTCCTTCTTTCAATTCTTTTACAGAAAGTAGCTGGCTAAATTCTCCTCTAGCTGTACAGGAAGTATATCAATGTATTATCTGTACTTGGTGTTTAGGGCCAGAAAGTTGCTGTGTGACTTTGGGTAAGTCACTTGACTTTTCTGTATCTACTTCCTTATCTATGAAATGGGAACTAATGATGAAACAACGTGAAGGGTAAGGTCTGAGAACAGCATCTGTGACTTATCCTCTAATTGGGTAGCACTGAGAGTTCTGTGGGTTGGGTACTTACTGTGTGCCCCTGCTTCGCAAATTTCAACAATTCCTACAAAAACCTTGCAAAGGAGTACAACTAACTCAACATCACAAATGAGCCTGGGGGTGCGTTCCCCAAGCTGCAGTGAGGCACAGCCCATTGAAAACTGAGGACTGCTGACCCTGGAACCCCTTCTGCCAGCCACGCACTTCTTCTTCCAGAACAGAAGAGAAACACACACTGAGCTGCTTGCTCTGGGTTTAAGGATAGAGGTAGGAGATGCAGCTATTCTCGCTGGGAAGAAGAGAACTAGGTGCTCACGGGTAACAGATAACGTGGAAGTCCCACCTTTACTCCAGCTGCCTAAGGAGCCCAGGGCTACCACCATGTTCAATAATCACATGCTGAACTACAAGTGCCACCACAAGACAGTAGCCACCAGGCCTGTAAAGATTCCCCAGAGTGCTCCTCCAGGCTAGCCTGTACTCAGCATGGCCCAGGATGTGTGTTCGGTGTCCTGTTGCTGCTGTCCAGGAGACCGTCTCTACTCCATTTCCCCACTCTGCCATACCCCAGGCATCTACTCATGGTGGATGCTCACCAGTTCCTCACAGTGTTCGTGCTTGAGCCGCTTAGCAATGTCCAACGGGGTCTCTCCTGACTCATTGGCTGAAAGTCAAGGAGGAAAAACAGAGCAAAACTTAGCCTTAGGTTTTGCATATAAAACATCCCCAAAGACTCAGCTGTGGAAGTCTTGATTCCCCAGATGGTGGACTATTGAGAGGTGACAGGATCTTGAGCTTTTCTTTAAGTGCTTCTCACTCTTTCGTGCTTTATCTTTTGAGAACACTGCTTAGTTTTGTAGCCACCCCCTCCCCACTTTTTTCTTTTGAGACAGGGTGCGGTGGTTTGAATAGGAATGGGCTCCATGGACTCAAGTGTGTGTTTGAACGCTTGGCCCATAGGGAATGGCACTATTAGGAGGTGTGGCCTTGTTGGAGTAGGTGTGGTCTTATTGGAGGAAGTATGTCATGGTGGGGGCAGGCTTTGAAGTCTCCTTTGCTTAAACTATGCCTAGTGTGACACATAGTCTCCTCCTGTTGCCTGTGGATCAAGATGTAGAACTGTCTTCTCCAGCACCATGCCTGCCTGTGTGCCACCATGCTTCCACCATGTTGACAATGGACTAAAAGCTCTGACACTATAAGCCAGCTTCAATTAAATGCTCTCTTTTACAAGAGTTGTTGTTATGGTGTCTCTTCACAGCAATAAAACCCTAACTAAAACAGACACACCTCATTAAACTAAGCAGGATTCATGGAATGTAGTCAGGTTAACCTGGGCAGGGATGGCTGTCATTTAGTTGTACAGGATACAGCAGAATAAAAAAGCTATGATTTTAAAAGAAAGGATTGAGCTACCTAAGAAATGTTGAGCCAGACAACCATTATACTAAGGTCGAGTTATCACCAGAGCAAGAACGTGCAACACTGAATGCCCAGCCCCCACACTAAAAGGTAATGAGCTTCGTAGTCCAGACATCTGAACTGATCCTTTCTTCCCTGTGAGTCTCTGTCAACAATGTTTGTCTCTTCTCTTCTCTTCTCTTCTCTTCTCTTCTCTTCTCTTCTCTTCTCTTCTCTTCTCTTCTCTTCTCTTCTCTTCTCTTCTCTTCTCTCTTCTCCTTTCTTTTCTTTCTTTCTTTCTTTCTTTCTTTCTTTCTTTCTTTCTTTCTTTCTTTCTTTCTTTCTTTCTTTCTTTCTTTCTTTCTTTCTTTCATTCAGACAGGGCATTCCTAGCTTTGGTTTGCTGGGACTCACTGTAGAGACTAAGCTGGCTTCAAACTATAGTGATCCCCTGCCTCTGGCTTGACCAGTTTTTATAAGTGTGGCTTTGAGCAGGATGCATCTTTTTTTTTTTTCTTTCCTTCTACTTTTTATTTTGTTCAGTAGTTCTTCCCCAGGACCCACCCGCACCTGGATGGCTCCAAGTAGACTGCCTTGGCAGTGGAAGACCCACAACCGAGGAGAAACAAAGGCCAGGCAGGATTAGAATCTGCTGCAGGCACTTCAAGAGGGGGCAGTAACCAGCACCTCCTCCGAGAAAAGCCTTGTCTGACCTCCGGAGGTGAGCCAAAAATCACTACACAGTTGATGGAGATTCACCCAGCTGCAAGGCCTAGCCTCATAATTCCAGAAGCCTGCAGGTTAGGCCAAAGGCTAACAGACAGTAGGCAGAGCCTTTCGACAAGCCACTCTACAGGACAGGTAGGGAGAGGCACTCTCTCTAGTGTGAGAAATGCTCCTACCAACAGAAGTGCAGAGCTTCGGAAAGGAGGTGGAGGGGGCCAGCAGAGCCATGAGCACCCCAGCACACCCCAGGTGGCTTACCTATCTCAATGGAGGCTTTTCCCCGCAGGAGGAGCTTGAGGCACTCAGCATTGTCTGTCAGGCAGCAGTAGTGCAGGGCTGTGCTGCCCTTGCCTGTCTGTTTATCCAGGTTCCCACTGCACGGAACACAGATGGAAAAAGATAAATCAGTCATAAGCCCGAGGACGAAGAACAGCCCTGCAGACTGTGGAAAGACAGGTGGGCTAGCAGCAAACAATTTACAGAAGTTATCCGTGCAGTGAGTGGGCACCAGACTAGATAGCATGAAGACAGCCAGGGACAGAGAAGACCAATGGTGGCTGTTTTGTTGCTGAGTTTGGGTTAGAGCAGTGATTTGTAACCCTTTGGTGGTCAAATGACCCCTGCACAGGTGTCACCTAACACCATCAGAAAACACACATATATTTGCAAAATTATAACAGTTGCAAAATTACAGTTATGAAGTAGCAACAAAAAATCATTTATGGTCGGGGGTGACCACAACGTGAGGAACTGTATTAAAGGGTCACACTAAGCTAGAGTCCCTCTGGAATAATCTTAGTACCTCTGTTCTCTTCTCTCTTGCCCTGTGGTACCAAGAGCATCGGATCCACCATTCAGTCTATACAACCGGCCCTGCCTGTCACCCTGGAGAATAAGCAATCTTTTCATTTTCTTTTTAAAATTATTTTATATGTATAGATATTTATATTTATATGTATGTCTGCATATCATGTATATATCTGGTACCAGTGGAAACCAGAAGGCATTATATTCCCTAGGATTGGAGGAATAGTGGGCTATGAGCCACCATGTGGGTACTGAGAACTGAAGCCAGGTCCTCCAGAAGAGCACCCAGTGCCCTTTACCGCTGAGCCATCTCTCCAGCCCCCTTCATTTTGTTTCCACCAGGGAAGAGAATACTATTGTTCAGTTTGGTGTCCCAAGGCTCTCTCAAGCCTGCTGGCCCTAGGACAGCCCCCTGAAAGCGGGTGAAGGGGACACTGCTGAAGGCCCATAAAACAAGACTAGATTACCCAAAACCTAAAGTGCGTGTGTTCCACATACATGATGAAAGCAACCATCCTCCAAGGTCACAGCACCACCAATAAAGGACAGGGGCTTTGTATCCACAGGCAGATAAATGGGAACAATACGTGAGAGTTTATGTGGCGGCAGATACAAACCAGCTACTTATCAATGTCCATGGAATCAGCATTCCACGTGAGGCCCTGGGCTGGGCTCAGAGGAGAGTCTAATTGACTCAACCCTGAGTTCTGTGAACCTGGGCTTCACAAAGCCTTGCAGGTCTTAGGGCTGACTGTCCTGCAAGTCTCTCCTACTTTCCAGCTGTTTCTTCACTCCATTGCCCAGGAATGACAGGGAAGGGCAGAGGTCACAAATGTAAACCATCCCTCCCCTGTTGCTGTCACACCAGAACTTCCCAATGCATTTGTAGCATTTAACCAGCATCCTCTGCTCTAACACAGTCAACCCCAGCCACGACCAGGGAGTCACAGTACAGGCTGAAGAGGCTTAGCATGTGGCTTGCAGTCGCCAGGCAGCTGTGCAAACAGATGCAGCACACACTGAACAACTCAGAAGGCTGTTTCTAGTCAATGATTACAAGCGGCCTCTCAACCCAAAGGGAGTTCCCTGAATTTTGAGTACAACTCCTGGCTTAGGACAGGGGATAATGCATCTCTATCCCCTCATCTCTCTCTGTTATTGAGATCCTGTGTAGGGACTGATATGGGAAAGACCCACATATAGGACAAATCAGAGAATTGCTCGTCACAGATGACGGCCCTGACACCCACATGGTCTTCCCCAGGGCTGGGATTGAGCAGCCATGGTTCCCTGGAGTCTCTCCTAGACTCTGGATCCCGCAGGTATCATGAAGGACTTCTGGGCCTTTTCTAGGAAATTCCCATAATTCATATTTAAACCTGAGATATGAGCATCTTGGCAACACAGCCCAAGTAGTACAGACAGTATCTGGTCCCCTCCTCGGAAGCCCAAGAGAACCGGAACGAAAGCCTCCGCTTATTTTTGAAACACCAACCTGTTCTGGACCAGGAAGTCTACAATGTGAAGGGAAGTCCGGTCCACAGATCTGACTGCAAGATGGAGGGCTGTCTCATCTGGCTCCTGAAATTCAAACCAAGACATTTGGAATTCCAGTGGCATCTTTCAACCCCAGGACCACCAAGGTAAAATAGCAAGTGTCCCTTCTGAAAGCCTTTCCACCTTTCCCCCAAAACATTTCTCTATGATGCAGAGAGCTCACTCTTTAATCTCCATAGCAAAAGGCATGTGTGGTGGTCTGATGAGAATGACCTCCACGGGTTCATAGGTTTGAGGATGCTGGTTTGACTGGGTTCCCAGTTACTGGAAAGCATTAGAGGGTGTGGCTTTGGTGGAGGAAGTGTGTTACTGGGGGTGGGCTTTGAGGTTTAGAAAGATTTGTGACATTCTCAGTCCAGTCTGTCTGCCTGCCTTTCTGTCTGTCTGTCTGTCTCTGTATTATGGATGTGTCAGAAGATGTAAGATCTCAGCCACTTCCCAGCACCAGGCCTGGCTGCCTGCTGCCATGCTCCCCACCATGATGGTCATGAACTCTAACCCACCAAAACAATAATCCCCAAATAAATGCTTTCTTCTACAAGTAGTCTTGGTCATGGTGCCTCATCACAGAAATGGTAAAGTAATTAAGACATCATAACTTTCCTATCCCTCCCTACTCGCAGGAAGTGAGGAATGCTGGGGATTCCAAGCCATTTCAATTGTGTCCCCGTCTCTACATCACCACCAGGTGAGTGGGTCAAAACATAGAAGCAAACAGTCAAAATGCAGAAGGCACGAACAGGGTGGCTGCCTCGTTCTTCACTTGTCCTGCCTGCTCAGTCCTCTGGCAGTAGTGGGCACGTGCTGCTCTAGTCATGGGGTTGGAGCTTTCTCCTGAGAATGGAAGTGACACTGGCTAATACTTAGGAATAGCCTGTGTCACCAGGAGAAAATGGTGTCACCTTACAATGTCCCACTCAAGGGATCCAGCTTAGCCTAGAATTCTGGATCCAAACATGAAACCCCACCTAGTACCCCACCATACAAGATGTTGAACCTCATTCCAAAACTGGGAGGTTCTTTGGACCTAGACTATGTGCCCATGGAGACTCAATCAGGAAGACCAGGAGACTACACAGCTCCTTAGGTAACAACAGTATAACACAGACATGATCCCAAGAGCAAAATCTGGAGACTGGAGGAGATGCTCTACTCATCCCTTTGGGAGGACACTCAGAGTGTGAATTACAAGATGGTCCTTGCCACAGCATCCCTCAGCATGGCCTCAGAGATGCTCTAGGACCAGCTTCACACATAACAGGAGGCTAAACCTGTTTATGGTAGGGACAGTCTTCTCAGGGTTTCAGGCATCTGGGGATGTATACCCTTCCACCTCAGATGGGCTTCTCTTCAACATCTGGCATTACACTTCCACTTCAGATGGGCTTCTCTTCAACATCTGGCATTACACTTTTGGCGTAAGACTAAACCAACAGGGCTAAAGAGACAGTTCAGCAGGTAAGAGACTTGCTGCTCTTACAGAGACTCATGTTTGGTTGCCAGCATCCACACTGGGAGGCTCGCCACCACCTGTAACTCCAGCTCTAAGGGATCTGACCCCCTCCTTTGTCCTCTGAGGATGCACACTTGCATGTGGTACACATATACACTCAAGTACATACACACAAAATTAAATTAATATTTTTTAAAGGAACAAACCAAAATACAAAGGTTCAGTTTGAAAGGAGTCAGTCTAGGTGTGATGGTGTACAGGATAATCTCAGTACCCAGCAAGCTGAGGCAGGAGGATTGCTAGCCAAGTAAGACTTTTTCAAACACGGGATAGGGGTAGGTAGTAGGTCCTGTTGTATAGCAGTGGTTGTAGTTAATCGTGTATTTGAATCATACATCCAAAAAAACTGAGTAGATTTGAAATGTGTCCATGACAAAAGATCTGTATACGAGGTAACCTGTACTGTGGACATTCTGCAATGTGAATATATATCAAAATGCTGTGCTGCATATCATAATAGTGTTGCATATGAATGGGTCGGGCACCCTGAATGCAGGTCATAAATCCTAAATTCGACACAACCCAAAATGTTTTGACAAGCAGAAAATTCCACATCCGAGCTCAGATGACGGCTAACAGTTAAAATGGAGGCACAATGATGATACTGTACAAATTTACTTCTATGTCTCTCTTCCTATACACACACACACACACACACGCATATATGCCTATGGGCGATACAAGCCAGCTGTCTCCCATCTCTAAGCTCTCAAGTATTTCAACACCTAAAAATCCACCCCGAATGAAAACACTTGTGGTCCAAGCAGTTATGATACTGTATGCTCAACCTATGCATTTGCTTACCCATTAAAGGAAAGCATGCCACCTACTCCTCCCCAGGGAGTGATAGGACATGGAGAGTAACTCGCTGCACACCTCCCTTGTCCTACCCCGCATTTCCCATCCTTTGCAGCCCCTCTTACATGCCCATTGGCCAGTGGGATTTTCTCTGTCAGGTCCACACCATCAGCATAAGCTTGGAGTAACCCAAAAATGTCTCTGGTCTTGACGGCCTCGCAAAGGCTGTGGAGCTTCGCCGCGGTGTCGGCATGCTTTTTCCGTGCATATCTCCTCTCCATGTACTTGGCTGTGATGTAGTCCTTCCTTGCAATCCTGAAACCAGACACGATGGATGGGTCAAACCTTGAGGGCCTCTGTCCATCCATGCAGTCCATGGTCTACAACCCTGCCTAGGCCTCTTGGGGCCCTGGGGGTGCCTTCCTTAAGGAGAGGAGTGTCTAGGTTCCAGTATCAGAGGCACTGCCCTCCCAGCAGTCCTGGGCCTTACACAATTATAAGGACAAAGGCCAGATGCACAGCTTTTTTACATTCTCTCAGGTGCCTGCCTGCTGTTGTCTCCTTCCATAGCCCTGAGCGCCCCCTCAGCATGCTGCAGTTCCCACACCTAACCCATCCCTGTATTTGCCTGGCCTGCTCACATCCCTCTACCCACATGCTCAAGTCTTTCTCTGCTGTCACCTGAGTTCCTCCTGCAGGTCCCGAGTGCCCTCTTCAGAAAGGCTGGCCACCCTGACCTGCTGCTCTCTGTTCTGGCTCTCCCTAGTACTTTGTCTGTCTTCTTATTACCTGAAAGCCACATCTGCACCCTGTCCTTTGTAGTCTTCATGGGTGCCTTAAAAGGGACACACTCAGTGGTGGCAGGGAATCAGAGTAAATGAAGTGATATCCTCAAATTGCAGGGGTCCTATGTGACAGACACTGAGGTTCAGGAGTGTGTGGGTCTACTCAGCATTTTGAAACACAATACTGACATCCTGTCCTTCTTAGCAAAAAATGGATGGGGTCCGCACCTCTCTATCATCCTGCTGGTGCCTGCAGATGGCATTTCTCTAAGCCAGGGCCTGCAACACAGGCACGGTAAGATGCAGACAACCACACTCTTAGAAGCTGGCATTAAGAGGCAAGTGAGCTAACCAAGCCAAGAGCCACTGCCCAAGTGGCCTCTCACCCCCAGGGGGACAGGAACCAGAAAGGGAAACACCCAGGCCCATACTTCACCAATCTGGATTGTACCTGCTCTAGGTACAATTCCCACACGCTCTCTGCCTGCTGTCCCAGCTACCCTGGAGGGAAGCCTGTTCTTGCAGTAGCAGCTGTAGACTTCCTAAACCTGCCTTCAGTCTATGTTAGACAATCTCCCTGACTCTCTGGGAACAGAATACACAGAACTGAAGCTTGTTTAACGGGGGTGGGGTGGGGGGGGACCCTGGAGACAGTCATTCAACCTAGGATGGGGATCCCTGGCTTCTCCTCTAGAACAGGCCCCAGCAGGAGGGCAGGACATACTAAGTCACTTCAATCAGTGTTCATGCTGCTCACGTGTAGTTCCAATCTGCAGAGAGTCCAAGTCTGCCTTGAGGCTCAAGCCTTGATGTAGCACATCAACCTGTCTACAAGGTACTAATCGCCATGGAGACAGTCTGATTCACTGATCCCCGAAGTACAGATAAGCACACTGAAGCCGTCAGAGGAAAAATGGGTAACTTCCTGAGCCCACTGGCAAAGGCCCTGGCCGGCCCAGCTCAGAGCTGGAGAACTTTTCCAGTGTGGGACTTTCAAGAATTACCAAACCAGAGTGGGACATCCTTCATGGGGAGCTTACGCGATGCCTTAAACTCTGTGGGCTCTGGTGACAGGATAGTTGTCAAGTTGTATGCACTTTCAATAACCAATGTGGGGCAATCTCTGTGACTTCTAATGAACAAGGGTGTGGTAGACACAGCTGAGTTCCCTTACTTAGCTATTTATTTGGGGGCGGGGACTGAACCTAGGGCCTTGTTAGGTACAAGCTATCACTGGAAGGACATCTTCAGCTCTTGGTTTTTTTTTTTTTTTTTTTTTTTTTTTTTTGGTTTTTCTAGACAGGGTTTCTCTGTATAGCCCTGGCTGTCCTCGAACTCAGAAATCCGCCTGCCTCTGCCTCCCAAGTGCTGGGATTAAAGACGTGCGCCACCACAGCCCAGCCAGCTCTTGTTTTTAAGACCTACTTTGTTTTATGTGTATGGGTGTTTAGCCTACATGTACGCATGCCTGCTGCCTAAAAGATAGGACAAGGGCTTTGGATGCCCTGGAACTAAAAGTATAGCCTGGGAGCCAATATATAGGTGCTGAGATCTCAACTCAGGTCACCTGCAAGAGCAGTATGCACTCCTAACCAATGAACCATCTCACCAGCCCTAAGCTCTGTTTTTTGTTTGTTTGTTTTGTTTTTTATTTAAAGAGTCTTGCTTTATAACCCAGGCTGGCCTCAAATTTTCAATTTTCCTGCTTCAGCTTCTAAAGTGATGTGATTATTCTTTCTTTTTCTTTTTGTGGGTTTGTTGCTGTTGTTTTAAATGGATATTCATCTGTCCTGGGCTCTGAGTCCCTTGAAGGTGGTTCCAACCCAAACATGGGGCAGACCTCTGTAACCCACTCTGACCCCTGGTTGCATCGAGACAGACTGTGCCATTTAGTGTGGTCTCAGCTTTTTTTAAATGTATAGACTGAGATGTGTGGAGAAAAGCAATGGGGGACCACAGACGGATCCATCTGGCGTTGTTGGGGGTGGAGGGCTCCCTGCTGCTTCTTCAGAGACTGTCTCCTCTATGAGCAGATGCTATGTGGCCTCTGGGTGGCCCAGCCACACATGCTCTCTGCCTCCACTCCCAACTGGGGCTTCATAGGCCATCAGAGGGTGCCTTTGGTTTCCCCTTCAGCATATGGTTAAAGATGGTGTGTGCTTACTCCAAGCTGCAAGCAGCTCATTCAATCAAATCTAGAAATAAAATGTTCACTGAATGAAGCAGACATAGAGCTGGGGCTATTTATGTGATTTGTTGAGCCATTAAATATTTACGGAGCCACTACAAGCAACACGCTGTGGGGGCAAATACAGAAAATGAGTGAAATGCAATTTGCAGAACAATGTGTGAAAACCCAAGTATATCGTAAAGTGTGATGGAGTGTTACACGAAAGTGGCAGCTGCCGGCACACAGTCACGCAACACATTTTTTTCTTTTATTTGGGTGCGAGGAGCCAGACTAAGGGTCTCCCTATGCCACCCAGGCTAGTTTGAACTAACTATGTGTCCCAGGTTAACCTAGAATTCACTGTATAGTCCAGACTAGCTCCAAATGCAAAATCCTCCTGCCTCAACCTTGCCATTGCAGGGATTACAGCCATGAACCACCGTGCCTGCTCACGCAGTTTATCTTACCTTCAGAAGAATGACTGTGAGAGGCTTGTCGCCCCTGCAATAGCCATCCACCCTCATTTCTGAGAAAAGAGAGTATAAACTTCCTTGTGAGAAGTGTCAAGGTGTGTGTGTGTGCCTCAGAACTCACTGAGCCCAGGTGTTGAGAGGTGGTATTCATTTCTAGAATCAACTGTCCCTCAAACAAACAGATGCCAAATTTCATAAGGAATCTTGCTAGTTTTTAAAAAAAGATTTATTTGTTTTTATGGGTCTGAATATTTTGTCGTCATATACTTCATAACTCAATTTCAGGCCTAGCCCAGTGAAATGTGGTCTGGCTTATAGACTGTAAAACTTTCTATTCTGTTCTCTCTACTCTATTCTAGTTTCCTTCTGCTGACATGCTGCTCAAACACAGGTGTTTGCTTGCTGGCTGAGAGCCCTGACCCTTTCTTCTTCTATCTGCTTCATTTTGCATCATTCCCTGCAGGCACACCATCCCAAGCCCTCCTGAGGTGAAGGTGCAGCCTCAGTTGTAGTTAACAGCCCAGGACTTAAGGGGTCATGCAAAGGATCTGAGGCTTGGCATTATGGAGAGAGCCTATGAGAGGCCATTGGCAAAGCCTAGTTGCAGCAGAAGACCCCAGTGCATTGCAGATGCCAGTGCCATGGGATGACCATCAAGAACAGCAGAGGCAGAGGAGTGGACAACCTGTGCTTAGAGTGCTACAGAGGGCAGTGCTGGAGAAATGATGCCAGCCCTTTGGGGGAGCCCAGAAGATCATGTGTGGATCCCAGACATTGAAACAAGAAGCTGTAACATTGAAGTTGCTTTGGAGACCCCCAAGATGTTTGAGATGGCGGAACCATGGGCTATCTGCTGAGTAATGCTGCTAACAGAGTGGAACCAGCCCAAAAGAAAGAAGTTTCTTACAGTCAACAAAGATGAAAAAGGAGTTGGAGATCTGAAGACTGCGTTGACATCAGACATGGAGATGCAGAGTTTGGAGTTTGCCCAGCTTCGTGATTCAGGGATCACAGTTAAGTGATTGGATGGATCTCAGAAGAGACTTTGAACTTTGGACTTTTGACATGGTTGAGACTGCTATAGACTATAGGGACTTTGAAAGTTGGACTAAATGTACTTTTTTTTTTTTTTTTTTTTTTGGTTTTTCAAGACAGGGTTTCTCTGTATAGCTCTGGCTGTCCTGGACCTCACTTTGTAGACCAGGCTGGCCTCGAACTCAGAAATCTGCCTGCCTCTGCCTCCCGAGTGCTGGGATTAAAGGTGTGCACCACCATGCCCGGCTAAATGTACTTTTTAAAATATGCTATCAGGGATGAAGTCTGAGGGACAGGATGCACTCCCCTGTACCTCCCCAAGCCCAGTGTGGCTAGAGAAAACTTTGGCTTTAGAGAGTCTCTGTTGCGCATGCTCCATCAGTGGGCCAGCTGGAATCCCACAGAAGCACAACAGCTTCCTAGTTACAGTTTGTAGCACCGGTAAAACACACATAGAGGTTTTCTGGGGGAGGCCACAGGTTGCACATCTGGAAGGACACTGGCACTAGGAATGATGCATGGTTGTCTGTCTGTGAGGGCTGGGCACAATTCACCATGTTAGGAAAGTGGGCAGAGAGGAAGAACAGTGGCGAGGGGCCCAAGGGTCCATGGCATCAGTGAGCCACTCACTGCAACTCCCTTCTCTCATGCAGTGTAGTTGCTAATAACCCTATTGTTCTCTGTGTCCAATTCCTAACAAAACCAGCCACGCCACATTTCTATTTCGACACACAGAAATGACTAAGGATGAAAAAAATAAAAATGAAAGCAAATTTAACAATTTTAGCTAGTAGGAATTGACAACTAACACCCCCACCCCCAAGACCCGTTCCCCTGCTTATAGGGCTCAGGCAAAGGGCATATGAGAACAGCTAGCCTGATACTCACATGTCACTGCCTGGGTTGGGCTTGACTGGGTCCTCAGACGGTAGGCAACACTCCATAATTTCATTAAAGCCTGCATTCCCGATATTCTTGGCAAGCTGCAAAAACAGAAGTCTATTTCAGAGCACTCAATTATTAATACCCTCCATTGCTGTCCATTATTCACAATCTGATGATTTATTTAATGGCCACTAAGAAATAGCACCATAAAGTGGTTTGCTTTTAATGAAAAGGCATAGAATGCAAAGCCCCATGGTACTGGTGCAGCGTGATGACCCACCGAGGAGCCTGTGGGAAATGGACGCCAGTCACCACAGACTTGGAGAAGCAGGAATTGGATCCATGGAGATCTACATTCTCACCTGCCTTCTTGCAGAAATCCTTTCACCCACAGCCTTCTTCACACCAGTTGTGAGCAGTGTCACAGAGATTCATGGGAGTTGGGCCTGGATGTGAGGGTTGTGGTGAGATGGCCCTCACTCTTGTCTGCTGTGCGCTGGGGTTGCATAGGCCAGGGAGAAATCCCCTCCCCTCCCATTTGCCTTAATCACCAGTGGCAGGCAGGAGAGCTGGTCCCATTGAGGTCTAGAGAGCAGGGGAGTTGTCCCTGCCCCTTACCTGCTAGTGCACTCGAGCCCTGCACCTCTGCTGGGCAGCAGAGAAGAGCTGGCCCTGGACATGGTGTGTGCAGGTGAGCCAGCACAAGGTAATGAGCTAAAGAGAGCTGGCCCTGTCTCCTGTCTGGTGGCCAGTAGTGCAGACCAGGTTGAGACCTACTTCTCCACTCTCCCATCCTTCACCACCTATAGTAAGTAGAAGAGCTGGCCCCAAGGTCATGAGAGTGTTGAGAGTGGGAGAATTAGCCATGTCCCCTACAGGTTATGGCACTTGTAGAGTAGGCTCTGCACCCAGCCTGGTGGGGCTGGGGGGGGGTTTCCTGGTGACCTGGCCTATGCTTGTGAGAGCTGGGGAGCTGGTGGGCTCAGCAGCTTAGATACCTCTCAGGCCCAGAATCAGGGCTTTGAATTAGCCCACCCCAATGATGAACTGCTGGAGTGCACGAAGGGGGCCGGTCCTACAGACCCTAAACTACAGCATTTCCATGACATAAGACAACAACAGGATATCTGAAAGGAGTCCTGGTAAGGTTCCAGAATTGGAGCCTTAGATAGAGTGGCAGAAGGCAGAGCCCTTGAACCAGACCAACGAGTCAGTGCAATGAACATCTGTAGGCAAAGAAGAGTGGACAGAAGGGAATACTGTGAGATACACTGAGACACACTGCAGCTTTTACAACAAGAGGTTTTTTCTCTGTCAGGGGGGAGGTTGTAAGAATGGAGGAGGAGATGAGTGGGATTGGGGTACATAGTATGAAATGAGAGAGAGAGAGAGAGAGAGAGAGAGAGAGAGAGAGAGAGAGAGAATGAATATGTGATACTTTTAGGGAAAACTCTCGGCAAACTGAAACACTAACATCACACAAGACATCCAGGTGACCCCAGATGTGTCTTCTGACTTTTCTTCTCATCTGACAATCACCAAGTACCAGGCACAGCCATGCCACCTTGATAACATGACAATTATTGGCATTTGCTGAACGAAGCCAGGAGCTCCTTCAGAGCAGGGACATCCTTGCCTCATCCCAAGCACAGAGCTCAGCACCTGCTCTGGAAGTGAGCTTCCGGGACAGGTTCCTGTCACTGCTGTGCCCTGGCCCTCAAGTCAGATTTCCCAAAACAATACTGGTGAGGCGCATCTTGCACAGGGATAGGAAAAAAACAGATTATTTAAAGTCATCATTGGAACACTAACTAACAGTGAATAACGCAATGTCAAACTTCTTAGCTAGATTGCCCATGCAGACAAAGGGTGCAGAGACAGTCTGGAAGTGTGGCTGTAGAGAGGGTCCGGTGTGTCTTTAGGGGTGACTGGCTTAAGTTCGGATCTAAAAAATAAGTGTCAGGAGCCACCCCAATGCCTCCTAGTCTGCATTAAGTCGAGGGGCGTGGGAGGAGAAAACTCACCAGTAAGCAGAACATTTCCCTTCTGCTCAGATCTGCCTTAGCTGGGACAGCTGGGACAGCTGGGACAGGGAGCCACCACATCTGTATGTCACACACATACACATTCAACACTGGAGCAACCCGTCACCTCATGTATCTGCTAAGACCCAGTTTATAAAGTAGCCTACAGGGAGCCACTTGGAACCATCGAGAGAGGCAAAGCCCCCAAAGCTGGAGGCCATGGGATCCTACCGAGAAACATGGGGCCAGCAGACCCCTGAGGAGCAATGCTTGGGGCGGGGAGAGCAAGTACTGACCAGAGCTTTGGTATCAAGGGCTGCCACCGCCACCTGAGGGAAGTGTGGATGTGCTGAATGGGAACCTGAGCTACACCAGCCGAGGAGGAGGCCACGGTTGTTCACTGGTACAGGTCTCTCCCTGTTGGGGGTCTGGGCTCCAGGGCCCTAGAGATGGGAAGTGTGAGGGTACCCTAACACTTCTTTGCATGGCTTCTAATTCCTAAGACATGGAAGTGCCAGGTAAATCACTGTCAAATGACACTGTTCAGGGAGCAACAAGAAAAATCTTCATGTCTCCAATATGGGGCAAAACCTTAGTAGGTAGGCTCAGCTACTTAGCACGTGAACAAGGAATGCTCAAGGGTCAGGAAGATGGAGGCGCTTCAGGAGACTCAGCAGCCGGGCGCCTCTCTTCATCCAAGGACATATGGGATAGATTTCAGGATGAGGAAAATTCAAATTTGGGTTTTCTTTTAATAACTCCTAGAATACCTTTTAATATTATTGGGGGGGTATTTACTTTATGTATATGAGTATTTGTCTGCATGTATGTATATGTACCAAAGGTATACAATGACCATGGAGCTCAGAAGAGGGTGTCAGATCCCCTGGAACTACAGATGGTTGTGAGCCACCGTGTAGGTGCTGGGAACAGAACTCAGGTCCTCGCAAGAGCGACAAGTGCTCTTCAACACTGAGCCAGCTCTCCAGCACCCATTTTAAATAATTCCAACTTGAGGTTGGTTGAATTTGTAGATTATAAACCCACCGACACAGAGGGGCAACTGAGTATCACTTAAGACAGTGAAACTGAAGCCTCAATTCTTCATGCTGCTTCGTAAACACAAAATGAGCCTGTCATGTAACTGAGTCCCTCAACTGTTTTGGGCATTGGGCGCAATCCAAATGTTGGTCTTTACTGGATCAGTCCAACAACAGAGACAAATTGATAAAATAAACAATTAAATAAAATTTAAAAGAAAGAAAAGGGAGGAGGATGAGGTGGTGGTGGTGGCGGTGGTGGCAGCGGTAGCATCGGGGCCAGGGACATGGCACAGTGGATAAAAGCATTTGAATTTTGAACTGACAACCTGACTCTGATCCCTGGAACCCATCAAAGCTGAGGTGCTGATGTGCATCTGTACTCTCAGCTCTCCTCTGGCAAGATGGGAGGGGCAGACATTAGAATTATCCAGACCCATGTGCCAGCTAGGCTAGAATATACAGACCAACAGGAACAAGAACAACCCTTGTTTCTCAAGTGTGGAAGATAAAAACAGACTCCCAAAAATTGTCCTTCCACCTCCACATGCACACTGTGGCACACATGTCTGTATACAGACAATATAACAGGAAAAAAAAAACATTTTAAGGCAGCACAGTGTTGGGGGTGTGGCAACAGACGCTCCTACTCACCCCTGCAAGACCCCAAATCCAGGCGCACTCACGGCCAAGAAGACTCTGAGAATCACACACACCCAGAACAAGGAAACAGGGCCTTTATAAATCTTTAGCAGCTGCCTAAGTAGGGCATGAAGCTACAACAAGACCCGAGGTTTTGTCTAGACGCTAGTTTTAGAGTTTGGGACTGGCTGGGGCAAACTTCCTACTTCCTGTTTCCATGGGGAGAGATATCAACTTTTTCCTACCTCTGTCCTCTCTCAAGGACAGACACCAGAAGTGAGGGGAGCAAGACTTCTCTGAAGTCTCTTAAGTCCCACAGGGGTCACTACACTGAGGCCTGCTCCTCCTCTAGGCTTGGTGCCCTCAAGCTGCCCAGTGGGGTGGGAATACCACACAGTTTCTGCACACAGGCACCACATAGCCATCTGGGGCTGGCCAACTACACAGTAGTCTAGATCTGTTCTGGTTTACCTTAGCTTGCCTTCTGTTTGCCCCCAGCTCTGTTCCAATAGGGATGGAAGGCCTGAAGACACATCATGCCGTTTGATACATATGTGCATGAGGGCCCAGAAAACACAGGAGGGGTGAGTTGTGCAGGCAGAATCAGGAAATTCTGGGGGCTTAACAAGGGTTAACATGAACATGAACAGCTAGAGGTTGGGAAGGCAGTTCACATGCCTAACATCTATGTGGACCTGGCCATTTCTCTAAAGTATCTGACAACATATGCAGATGCCTGGGGACTTGGTTTTTTATTCATGGGTAAAAAAAAAAAAAAAAAAGAGCTCAGAGTTGTGACTTACACATGGGTTTGCACACAGCCTGTGGTGTCTAAGGATCTTTAAGGGTATTACACGAGCAAGTTTCTTGGACTCTGAGTCTCACTTAGGCCAGAGAAAAGGTGTGTGCGCGCGCGCGCACACACACACACACACACACACACACACACACACACACACACACACACACACACACACAGATAGCCCTCCCCCATCCCAAAACAGGCACACAAACCCCAGCTATGCCAATGCCTGGAGCCCAAACATGATTCATGGATGGCAGCTGACTATAATTTCTCATAGCCCTAAGCAACTGCAGTCACTACCCAGAGTGGCTTAGTTCAGTATCAGCAAAATGCCAGCATTGCAAAGCAGTTTCCAGGGCTTGAGGCTGCGGCTGACCAGCCCAGATGTCTGACAGTGCAGTAGAGAGAGACCTCAGGAGACAGCTGAGTCAGCTAACCACCTCTCTGGGCTTCCTGACACTCCTCCACCATGACTTTAACATTCAACTGCCTTTTTTCCCTTTATTCTGTTCAGGTAGGGTCTCGCTCTGCAGCCCAGGGTGGCCCTGGGACCCACTGGGTAGCACAGGCTAGTCTCAAGGTAGCAGCAATCTTTGTTTTTAGCCTTCCAAAATTTGAGATTGCAGGCATGAGCCATGACATTCCACTCTAAATTAAACTTCAAAATACTGAGGTTTTCTTTATTAACTTCAACTATGATAGTGAAAGTGAGACCAGTGCCCTACTAGGTAATATAGTTTTCCAGGTGACACCCCCCATACCCCTCAAAAGCTCCTTACAGTGTTCTTCAGCATTAAGGAGAAAATTCATTTCTTTAAAACCCAGGCTTGTCATAGGTTTCTGGAACCAGGTTCATTGAAGCTCTTACCCAGTGGTTCTCAGCCTTTCTAATGTTATGACCCTTTAATTCAGTTCCTCCTGTTGTAGTGACCCCCAACCATAAAATTATTTTCATTGCTACTTCATGGCTGTAATGTTGCTACTGTTATAAACCTAACGTAAATATCTGAAATAAAGATGGTTTTAGGCAACAACTGTCATTTGACAACTCCAAAGGGATCACCATCCATTGCTCCAAGCCTACTAGAGTATGGAATGCCAAAGTGGTCGGGTGGCAAACTTCCCCAAAAGAACCTAACAAACCCTCCACCCGCTCGTGTTCCATTTCACTGAACCAGAAGTGATTTCAAAAGCAGGAAGTGGAGAGGATTACTAACCAGCCACCTACAGAGATGCCCAGGTCTGACCATCAACAAGGAAAGTATGCTTTGAAGCAACAACACAGCCGGGTGTGGTGGCGCATGCCTTTTATCCCAGCGCTTGGGAGGCAGAGGCAGGCGGATTTCTGAGTTCCAGGCCAGCCTGGTCTACAAAGTGAGTTCCAGGACAGGCAAGGACTACACAGAGAAACCCTGTCTCGAAAAACCAAGAAAAAAAAATAAATAAAAAAGAAGAAAAAAGAAAAAGAAACAACAATACTTTACAATGGAGAAACAGCCAGTGCACAGTATCAGGAAACTCTGCAAACCAGGAAGTAATCCACAGAACCAAGCAAAGGGCTCCTTTGGAGAGGAAAACATCACAGTCATGTTGGAGGACAGGAACAAGCAACCACTGATCTCCCATTCAAAGACATGACGCCAAAGAGAAAACAGAAGTGTGCTCAGGTCCTGCCCATGAGCTAGCTGTCTCTTTCAGGTCATTTTAAAAGTCTCGGCTCGCCAACAACAGCAAAACTGAGAAACTGGAATTACTCTGATAAATAAGAGAGTGAAGGGGCAGCCCATGGGATGAGACAAACACCTGAGAGTGACCTACTCAAGGACAGAATCCAGACTATTATAACGAGCTTGCATAACTTGACAGAATGAACACAGTCCTGACTTGAGGGCAGAGGACCAAAGACACGAAACAGCAAATGGGTACAAGATGAATGTGCAGCAGCGCCAGCTGCAGCAACATGTGAGCAAAAACCATCACTTCTCACCAATAAGCCTTATCAAAACCTTCGAGGTGAATGAGAAAAAGAACCATATATACTGTTGATCTGAATTTATGGAGATTTCTTTAAGAAAAATAAAAGTAAGGGGCAGAGATGGCTCAGCAGTTAAGAGCATCCACCGACCGCTCTTACAGAAGACCTAAGACTTATCCCCAGCGTCCACATCCGGTATCTCACAGCTAAGCTGCCTGTAACTCCAGCATGGGGGGTTTCTGATGCCCTCTTCTGAGGCATCTCTCCAGGCCCACTTTTTGAGTAGTCTTTGTTGGAGCAGGGCTCTAACTAGCTCTTGAAAGCTAATTACTAGATGTCTAGGAATTCTGAGAGACAGCTGTTAGACACTGCTTCTGTTAAAAATTATACTATGTAAATGCACAGTAAGTCATGTCAACAACTATGATATTAAATACTCAAGGCTCATTATCTTGCTGGGCATGTTGGTTAGCACACACCTGAATTCTAAGCACACAGGGATCTGAGGCAGAAGGAAGGAATTTGAGTTTAGCCTGGGCTACAGAGTGAGACCCTGTTCCAAATAAACAAATGAGGACAAATGTCATCATTTCTAAATCTTACTACATTTCACTATCACCAGAGATTGGAGTTGCCTACATGCATCAGATTTACATGAAGAGTGTATGCTAGAACACTGTTATTAAACAGCTCCACAATCAGTAATTCATAAGAGTAGCTTGAAGCTGGCCACAATAGAAGCGTTTATACCAGGGGAATAGGCAAGCTTTCATGAGGGACTCTCTGCTCCTCAGAGTTGGCTGTTGAATATGTGTTGGGCTCTGGAGAGGGGCTGATGTGATGCTCACATACTCCCCACATGGCCAGACAAGCCACCACACACGCCAGTTTGTGTCCGGGGAGTCTCAAAAGTGAGTATGAGCTAAGACAGATTAAAGGGAGCCTCATTTTTAGTGTGTTACCTGAACGGGTGCAGAACCTAGGTACATCAAGGTATTGTAAGCAAAGATTCCTATTGATAGGTGGGGATAATACACCATGGATGTTGAGATATAGAGATCAGATGAGCCAACACCTATAAAGTGCTTCCAAAATAAGCCATCATCTCACAATACATCATTTGACATGATACTCCACTGTAAGCAGAGCAGGGAAGGTTGGAATTGCTGCAGTCCATCAATGTTTGCTGAGGTTCTGTTTCCTTGAGAATTTAATGCGACCATTTAAAAACTAAGCCATAATCAACTTCCCCAGAGATGCCGCATACCTCAAAAACATAAGCTAGTGTTTCAGCAGCAGGAACCATACACATAACCAAGAACAAATTGTGAGGGCTTGCTAAGTCTGCTTCATTTATAAGCCGAAAGTAACCAGGGATGTTGCTGTCTGAGGTGTCAGGATCCACCCTAGCTATTCCCCACTCCTGTCCTCCAAGATGGAACAAGGAACTACTTGGAAAGATAGGGAAGCTTCCGCAAGACAGCCAGAGGCATCAGGACTACAGACACACTGGACGCAGAGATGGCAAGAACATTTACTGCCCCGTGGGCGGAACACTGACTGTGAGAACTGATGTTCTATCACGATTATTGCTCTTGACATTAAAATCAATGACAATCAATATCCACTTACTACTTGCTACCCAACATCCAGTCCTCTCTCTCAGGAAAGACTTTCCAGACGGAAACCATGGACTCGGAAGTGTCCTCCAAAGCCCATGGAAGCACATACATAACTGGCCTCGTGACTCAGTCAGCCTGCAGCGTCAGGTACCGAAAGGTCTTTCTCAAAACATGCTTCCAGTTCCCCATCCCCCTTTCAAAAAGCATTCATATTACCAGTGACCCAAGAGTGAAAAAGTATTTCAGAAAAGTGAGAGCAAAAACAGAAGCCAGTGTTTCTCCTGAGAGGGACAAGAAAGATCAGTAAGACAATGGAGGCTTGAAGCAAGAAATGGATACAGTTTTGTCAGAAACCGGTTGTTGACTTGGGGTCAGTAAACCATTATTGCCCTTGGGCTTTAGGTCCCATGCCTGGTTAATGAAGGGGTGAAGGGGGGCCTAGCTATCACTTCGGCTGTTTCAGAAGACTCCTACACAGCCTTGGTCACTTGCACTTTCTGCATTTAGGAACATCATATAACAAGACACACCCTTCATTGCTGATGTCGGGAAGTTGGTAATTATCAATGAGTCTCTAAATCTAATTACCAGAAGCTCAGACGTTCCCAATACATCTAATGTCAGGGACTGCATCCTGGAGTAATGAACCCCCAGCTCCCGGTGGATCCCAGAGCACTCGATGCAAGTCAGGATGCCCAGGTTGGTAGAGAGCCACGTCGGATCTGTCAAAGGAAAAGGGACATCATGAGCTTGCCATCAGAGAACAGTCAGGAGGCAGAAGTTTCTCCCTGTCAGGCTTTGAATATGAGCATTTTACCGTAGACACAGCTGCTGCCCCTGGTCATCTAAAATCACACTAAACCCACAAGCAATGTCCTTCTCCTTCCAAGTCCTATCCTTCCAAAAGCAAGTAACTAAAAGTCACCTGGCCATACTGCAGAGTGGAAGAGGAGGGGCAGGACTCTCCAAAGCAGAGCACTGAGGGGACGGATAAGATCTCAGGATACCAACAGGAACGGAATACACACTCCATGCCTGTGCTGTGCTATGCTCAGGGTCTGGGTTGTGGCAGTAGTCAACTGTGCTGTGAACATCTGAAGTCAGAGAACTTCTACATACTTTCACCTCACTGAACGCTCAGGGTGTGCTGCTAGCAAGTAGCGAGCACATGGCCACCCTTCGTTTCCCGGAGTTCAAGCTAGACTTTCCCCACATGGCACGTTCATGTCCTCATTTAAGTATCCTTCCAAGTGCTTAGTGTACAGTGTGGACCCAGCCAATAATTGACAGCGAATGCTGAACTTACAAAGCATTGAAATTAAGATGTATTGGAGCACAATGTCTCCCGAGTGCTTCCTGCCCCCTGAAATCCTCTGCAGAGAAACATCATGATCTTGCCCATGAGGTCATCATCGAGTTCTTTAAAAACTGTCTAGTTGTTAAAAAGTGGGAGTTGGGGAGAGGGGCTGGGGAGATGGCTCAGTGACAGGAGCACCTGCTGTTCTTGCACAGGACCAGAGTCCATGGGTCCTGCCCAGCATCCATGGGTCACAGAGTGTGCCTGAGAGTTACTTTAAATGGTCCTCTAAGTAGGACAGAGAGGCTGATGGGAATCCTAGGCAAAAGCACCCCCTACACACACACACACACACTCACCCTCACAGCCCCTCCGAGCCTGTGAGACTAGTGACCTTCAGTTCATCCCCAATGTGCCCTTCAGTTTTCATTGCCCGGCAGACGCTGAGCTGTAATCTTTTCATCTCCACCAGGCTGTCTTCCCAGGGTCCTGCCCCAGGCCCAGCAGGCAGGGATCTCCTACCCATGCGCCCCACTGCTCTCTGCACACAGTTCATTAAGCATTTGTGTAATGGGATGAGCCCAGACTGCTTTGTACCAATTTCATGTTTGAAATGAGAATGGAAAAAAAAAATATCAATGGGTGGATTTCAGGCATCCCTGGAATCCAAATGCCCTAGAGCTGGGGTTGGGGCTGTCCCGGGTCACCTGGTGCCCCACAGTCGCAGCACACGTCATTGCCCGTCATCCTCTGCACCTCCGAGATGATCTCCTTGGTCAGCTCTTGGACGATGTTATTTTCTCCAGTGTTGTCATCACCCTTAAAGGCGTTGTTCAGAGCTTCTTCCTTGCTGTTCTGCAGTACAGACATCCATCTGGGCAAACAGCAGCAGTGCTGGGCGTCAGCTGGGCGAACACACCCACTCCCACCCCTGCTTCCAGCCCCACCCACAGCACTTACATCTGACATTCTTGTTCGTCTTCCGCTTGGAAGTGGTACGTCCTGTCATCTGCACAGCAAGGGAGACTTATCACTGAGCAGCTGGGTGTATTTACCTCAAGAATAAATAATGTGTGCTCTCTGCCAGATTAATGTATAAAGCCAAGCAGCCCTTGGGACATGTGCGTGCCATGCATGTGTGTGTGCCTGCCTGCCTGCTTGCATGTGTGTGCTGACTTCAGTCATTGTGACTTTATAATACAAATCTAACAACCTGCCCCTTTCTAGTCTAAAAGATGCCATTTCCAGAGAATTTCTATAATCTCTTTAAAGAGACATCCCCAAAAAGGAACTGTTCAAGTCCTTTGATAAGAGCCTTCCCTATCTCACTTTTTGAGGTACTGTCTCTTTATGCAGACCAGGCTAGCTTTGAACTCACAAGAGATTTGCCTGCCTCTGCTTCCTGAGTGATAAGACTAAAGGCTTGGCTAATGCCCCCTGACGAACAAGAGCCTTTTCTGGAAAACACATCTTAGACATTTTCTGGCTTCCTTAGAAAAGAACTAATACTATATCAGAAATTCTAAAGCCACACCCTGAGAGTCCTATGTCACAAGCACAGCTAGATGAATAACGGTATAAGAGGAAGTGTCGCGCTGTGCATCAGGTACTTGCAGTGTCTTACAAGTGCTTTCAGGGGCCGTGTTCCCAGGAGGGGTGGATGAGGGGCAGCTTAATTTCTGTGCTATTCTTGCCAAAATGAACAACCTCAGCTAAGTCCTGAGGTACCACAGGAGAAACCTAGCTTGGCAGACATCTCATAACAAAACTGGACAGCAGTCTTCAAAACGTACAAAGGTCAACATGGGCAAGGGATGACTGTAGAAACTGGACCCCTAGGAGCCATGACTAACTATAATCTAAATGCGACATGGGGCCTGGAGGGATCAGAGCACCAGGACAAGGACAGGAGTGGGAAATGGATACATTCTGAGTACCATTTCACAGCACCAAGCCTGCGTCCTTCCTCAATGCGGATTTCTCTAGTAATACATACTGGCTAAATTGTACTGACATATACACACACACACACACTCACACACGCATGCATGCACACGGGTACACATGCATAAACACACGCACATGTACACACATACACGAACACATGAACATGTGCAAATACACACACACACACACACACACACACACACACACACACACACACAAATAAATGCTTTTGAAAATATAATGAGTAGACAGCTCTGCAGTAGTAGTTTTCACTCCTTGTCTTAGAAAGACTCTTGATGGGCCGTCTAATTGGGGCCAAGTATCAAGAGGGGTCAAGTGCAGACACAAGTGAGGCTCAGAGCAGAGGTTTTGTTTCTTTAAAATCTTAACACCAGGGGGAGTCAGACATCACTTGTTTACAATCTATCTGTCACCAAAGAGAGGAACAGGCAAAGAGAACTACTTCAAGTTAGACAAATACTGGATTGCAGCAGACTGAAGTGAGCAAAGAGGCATGGCCACCTTCTTCTCCCAGGCACCTCACAGCCCCACCCAGCCTCCTAGGAAGACGGCCAGAGGGGCAGGTCCACAGTTCTAGCTGGGAGCTTGCCAAGTGGACCTCAGAGTTCTCAGGAAGCTGTGACTGGAGGGCATGTCAGTGTCCTGGGCCCACACTGAGCTACTTTACAGCCAGGTTGGGTGTGGCTTTGTCATCTGCTGACTAATTCTGCCAGTAATCCCACTGGGCACTGGAGAAATGGGAGGTCATTCTGTACAAAGTGTCCCAATAATAACGCCCTCTCTGCAGGCTCTCTGGAAAGCCACCTAGACCAGGGCAGTTTCCATGAGCTTCTGCCACAAGAGAAGCGTTTGGGGCTGTAGAAAGGCATGCCACCAAGGCCCTCTGAGCTCTATCCTGTCTGGGAGACTGGCCAAGTTATCTCATAATTCTAACCACAGTCCTTCCTAGGGTGCCTGTGTGGCTCAAAGACAATGGCTCAAGAGTGTGCCTGAGGGCACAAGACTGGACAGGTCCCAAAGGGCTGGCTTTACTGCAGACAGATCCCCCTAGAGGAACACGTTCCCTCTAGATCAGAATGGGAAGCCCCTGTTTGGGAGCGGGAGATAACAGTGGGGGCGGGCCTTGCAGGCAGGAGCTCAAGGCAGCCAGCCAGCCTGTCATCCTCTCAGCAGATTCAATACAGAATGATCAGTGAGGAGAAGGATGACTCCTGGGGAGCAGCTACATTCTCACAGGCCTGCTGTCTCTTGGCCTGGCATTGGGTTCATCTTTGATTTCCCAACAACTATGTTAAAATCAAGGACATTTGATGGCATTTGCTCCACTAGTCAGGAGGCAGAGGGAATAGGGTGCTAAATGAGCCAGTCCCCACCCCCGACCCTTCCCACCTTCTCAGGACAGCACTAGCATCAGAGCTTTAGCCCGTGCATTTCAGGTCTCTACATGAGCTTAAGCCCCGGCAGCTCTGCAGAAAGCATTCCCACCAGATGTTCCCAGAGGTATTAGATACTTTGAACATCTGCTGAGTTGAAAACTGGGTAGGACTGGAATTAATTTTGCCCCTTGAAGACCAAGCAGGAGTAGTGGGTGAGACAGGTTTTCAACATAACTAGTGTTCTGCATCTGCATAGCCACAACAGCGAACGGTGGTTGTGGCCAAGATTCACGGAACATCTCAAGCTGCCACAAAGTCAACAGTGTGATCACGGTGAAGTCTGTCTGCATCACTGCCCTCGGGCATAACCAGACTCACACACTAGTCACTTCACCCACATCCTCAGGATGCAACGATTCACACCTAGCAGGCCTGTGTGCCCTTCCTATGTGTGCTCACTCCTCCCTGATGAGCTGAAAACACGCAGGAGAAAGGTTCTGGAGCAAGTGCTTCTGCACCGTGGTGACAGCTGAGGAGGTGCTGCACCTACCTCACTGTGGTACCCAAAGCTCGGCCAAGCTCAGATGGCTACCAAGTCCTGTCGTGGTACCCAAGGGAACTCACGCATAGGGTAACATCTTTTTAACAGGCTATCTTTTTTTTTTTTTTTTTTTTTAAAGAAGGGTTGAAAACCTGCTTTTCCAGCCACTAGCAGACATCTAATGACACCATCACGTTTTCTCCTCTAACTCAAGCTTAGGTTACAGTCTAGAGGAGGTGACCCGGTAGTGGTCACATGTAAAATACAGTCAAGGCTTAGCATTTTACATTGTAGATGGAATTCTGAGAGTAAGGTTTGCTACACATGGAACCTACCAGACTGAGGAGACAGGAAGCAACACAATCAATCAATCAATCTCTCTCTCTCTCTCTCTCTCTCTCCCTCCCTCTCCCCCCACCCCAACCCAGTGATCCTGTCTCTCCCTCCCTCACAGAGTTGGAGTTAGAGGCACATGCTTACAGCAAGTGCTCTAACCCACTGAGCAATCTCCCTAGCTCAGCATAAAGATGGCTCCCCTGTCACCTAGCTCAGCTTGGCCTGTGGCTCAGTGTAGTGGGTCTGCAGACTGAAGCCTGCTGAGGGGTACAAGCCACACAGGTGGTGGAGACGGCTTGACCAGACTTCTCGATTTGCTTTGAGTGTTAAATCACATCGCACTGGCTCTGAGGTCTCAGTCATGTGGTCTGAAGAATTAATCAGACCGTGGGATGGCATGCTAGGGTTGATGGACACGCCAACAGCCTAGGCCCCTCAGGCTAGTGCTTTGTGTAAACTCCACTGCTGTGCTGGATTGCTGGGGACACCACTTCAGAGGGAAGACTGGCCCACCCTTTCCTGAACTATAATCATGCCACGCACAATGACCGGGGACAAAAGGTATTTATCATATTTTCCTTAAGATGTCATGAGCCCCTTCCTTGTTTCTGGAAGGTTCTGAGTAAACGATTTCTGTAATTGCTGGTTATGGCAGTTCTTTTGTGTACACCACAAAGCTGAGAAATACACAGGAGCAAAAATGCAAATTCTGTAGTGGGAAAAATAAACAACTTTAAAAAAACTCAAGTTAAAGGGCTGTATTAAAAACCTAATCATTTTTGTTTTGAGCTTTAAAAAAAAAACCTTATTACATTTACTTATGTTTTGTGTAGGGAGAGGACTTATGTGCACCATGGTGTGTGTGTGTGTATGTGTATATGTGTGTGTGTGTGTGTATGTGTGTATATGTGTGTGTATGTGTGTGTGTGTATGTGTGTGTGTATGTGTGTATATGTGTGTATGTGTGTGTGTGTATGTGTGTATATGTGTGTGTATGTGTGTGTGTATGTGTGTATGTGTGTGTGTATGTGTGTATATGTGTGTATGTGTATGTGTATGTGTGTATGTGTGTGTGTATGTGTGTATGTGTGTGTGTGTGTGTGTGTGTATGTGTGTGACCTGCAGAAATAGATTTGCTCCTTCTACCACATGAGATCCAGGAATAAAACACAGGTTGTCAGGCTTGGCAGCCAAGGGACTTTAACCCACTGAGCCACCTCACTGGCCTCCAGATATAGCATTTAAAACACCACACAAACAAATTATAGAAACTCCACACAGCAAAACTGTCATGTGAAGAAGGCAGGTGAAAGGATTTTAGGGCTGAGATTCATCCAGAGTAGCTGAGGCTCAAGTGGAGAGGGTGGCTCTCAATTTACAGAGCAGGTGGGACAGGGTTGGCTTCAAAGGCCAAGTCTAACCAAGGACCAGCAAGCCACCAATCAGCACTAGAAAGATAAGAGGCAGATCACTGGCCTCACACTCATAATCCTCCTGTCTCAGCCTCCTGAGTGTTGGTTTTACAAGCTTATGCCATAATACCCAACCACCTTAAGACCACCTTACGGCCTTCAAAAGGCTGAAGCTCCAGGTATGCGTAAAATGACCATTGCTCAGTCTGGGAAAGAACTTACGTGATATGAGGTCGAAACACTTCTTCTCCTCAGGATTGGTCTTCACCTGGCAGGTTAGCAGGTTGAGCTTGGCAGGTGGCCGGTTGGCCTGTTTAAAAACAAATGAAAAAAAAAAAAAAAGATGCAGGTCCTGTGGGCAGTGGGAGACAGTCCTCAAGAGCAAACCTCTTACTAGTTTACATAAGGTTTCCAGGGATGGGACACACAGAGGAATGCTGGCGGTGGGGTGGGGTCCTTGGATCTCAGCTCCACAACAGCTTTCTCCCAGGGCACACCCAGCAGTCTATTACAACCCATCTGACAGGGCGAGGGCCAGGCCCGTGTAGAGGTTGGTGGTTGCTCCAGAGCTAAGAGATTGAGACACAGGGTTCTGACACCTTGGGGTGGCTTGAGCAAGCACACAGCTTCATTCCATGAGCTTTTCAAAGTGTCCTCCTAAGTGGAAACTTCCAAGAAAAGTCATTGGGCACACGTGCACACAAGGGTGTGTGTGTTCTGTGTATGCACATAAAAGGGTGTGGTCTGTGGGTTGTCTGTCCTTTGTTTGTTTTGACTATCTAAAATGAGCACAGGCAACAATCCACAACCCTAAATGCCAACCTCCACTGTCACTTGTTTTCAGGAAACATATTCCACATACAAAAGATCACAACACATTTTATTGGTTTCAATTAAAAAGGGAGAGGGGAACAGAGAATGGGGGACCGGAGAGATGGCTCATTAACAAAGAGCAATTGTTGCTCTTACAGAGGAACTCAGATTAGTTCCCATCACTCACTTGGGTGGCTCAACTTGGAACTCCAGCTCCAGAAAATCTGATGCCTTTTTCTGGCCTCTACGGGTACCAGGCACACACTTGGGACATACATACATGCAGTCAAAACACCCATATACAAAAAATAATAATAAACACTAAGTCTTAAACTATTCTCACTCTTCGCTCTCCTCGGTCACTAGACGCTTCAAGACACATGACCTAGATTTGGGATTAATCCAGAGACATGTCTGTACCTATAGCAGGGCAGGCCTGACAGAGGCTCTTGCCCTCGCAGACCTGGGAATTCTTGCCATTTACTTTACAGAGCTGGGGGTGGGGGTGTAGTAGTCTCCATTAAAATTGTTCAGATCCCTGCAACTTGTGAAATCTGAATATGACAAAGGATGAAGAAGATCTGAAATCTGAAAATAAAAACTACATGATCAGGTTTATCTAGCACCCTTGTGGTTTATGGTCATTTTGATGTTTTTGTTTGTTTAAGACAGGGTTTCTCTATGTAGTCCTGGTAGTACTAGCTGTCTTGGAACTCTCTCTGTAGACCAGGCTGGCCTTAAACTCAGACCAGGCTTGACTCAGTCTCCCAAGTGCTGGGATTAAAGGTGTGTCCACAGATAACATGAACAAATGAAATCACATGACCTGGGCTGAGCAGCCAGGGAGTCAGGGAGTTGGGGAGCAGGGCTCCAACAAACATGCAGGGTTCCACACACTGAACATTTACTATCACCTCCCTGGCTTTGACATGGTTTCCAGAGAAGGTGGGCATTCACCTGCACTTACATTTTTAAAGTTTTAGAGAATTTCATATATGTACACAATGAAATATAATCCTATCTACCCCTCAGACCACCTTACCTTCCCTCCTCCAAACTGCATGTCTTTTGGTTGTCCAGTTAGTGCTACCCACATATGTATGGGCGTGGGGTCATCCATTGCAGCATGGGAAGCTGACCAGTGGCTACATTTTCAAAAAAGATTGAGTCTCCCTCTGCCAACAACTCTGTCATAGCAACTCAGTATGTGAACTACCCATCCATTCAAGGATGGTAGCTGGCTTGCTTATTGGTAGGTCTCATGCAGCTAACCATGGCTGATGCCAGGATACATTTAAGAGCCACAATTTGAGTTATACATTTCCTCTCTCCCCACTTCTGTCTGTCACCTTCCCTCCCTGTGGTCACTCTTTACGTTGAATTATCTTCAAAGACACTTCAACCATCCCTTGAAGGAAATGAAAGCCCAGCACAGAGAAGGATCCAGAGTTTCATCTAGACTAGGGATTTGAAGCCATGAACATAGCTATATGTTAAAGGCTGCAGCCAAGAAGGACCCAGAGGCACTCAACGAGCATCTTAAACACCGCTAGCTCTTACAGGTTCCACTTTAAAGACTGCTTACTTTCTGCTCATTCGGGTTATTAGCTACCAACAAAGGTGTGAGGGAAACTTACGAGAGAACATTCTATCCATCAAATCCCCTCCTTGCTGCCATTTTGGGAAAAAAAAAGTCATTATTCAATTTAGCTAGAGAACAGTGCTGTCTCCTTCCCAAGGCAGCCTGGGTTTAGCAGGAAACTAGCACCTGGGAAGATCCTACCAGCCTTAGAGCTCGCAGCATGAGGGTCACAGGTTATTAGTGATTCTCCGACTTGATTGTACCATTCTACTTTCTATTAAATACCCCAGGCTTTTTTTTTCTGCCATACATATGGCAAGCAGCCTACCACTTACCAGTATCTCCAGTCCTTAAAACACTTTAAAATAGAAACTTGTTCTCTTCCCTCCAAGTGAATAACAATTACTTTTTAAAATGTTGGGCTAGCCAGGTGTGATGGCACATGCTTTTAATCCCAGCACTCAGGATGCAGAAACAGATGGACTTCCATGAGTTCAAGGCTAGCCTAGTCTATACAGTGAGTTCCCAACTGGCCAGTTATATGGTGATACCTTTTCTTAGAAATACATACATACGTACACACACACACACATACATACATACATACATACATTCTTACATACATACTAAAATGTGGGGCCCTCTTAAGCAGCAGGGAACTCTTCCAGCACAATGCCGCGCTCAGGCCTTGGTGGGGTGGCAGTGATGTGAACTCGGTCAAGAAGACTCCTAATAAGAACTCTCATCCCCAGAAAGACCTTCCCAATGCCAGAAACAAACCTGCTATGGCAGTACCTACGCAGGCTCTCCCTGTATCCACCATCCTAGAGGGTACCTGTACTCCTCTGTGGGAGTAAAGAGTGCAGCAATTTCACTTCCCAGTGGCTGCCTGCTTCCAGAAGGGAAAGTCTTTCCCATAGTGCAAGCACGCCCTACGAGCTTACACTTCCCACAGACCCTATTCCAGCTGTGTGCCAGCAGCTGCTCTTAGATTCCTACTTCCTCAGACCCACCTTTGGAAACCTGTCCCCCTTTCCTGCTGGTAATGAAGCAGAGTCAGGAACGACTGGCAAAATGAGCAAGCTACATAGGAGCCAGATTAAAAACCCATACCCGCAAATAATGCTCGCCCAGTCCTCGATCTCAGCCTGGGTCATCCACATCTGCAATATGCAAGCATTTGCATGGCACAGGAACATGGAGGGCCCTTCAGGATCCAGGAGTTGTTATCCAGGCTCCTCTGGGGTAGTTAGGTGGAGGCTGCTCTGGGACCCACCTACAGCTAGAGGAGGAAGTGGCTGCTAAAGCCAGAGGATACTCCCCCCTGCCCCTGCAAGAGGAGGATTCTTGAGAGGGTTCAACTCAAAGAACACAGCTTTTAAAAATACATACCCACTGTCTAAGAAGAGCATCAGCATCCTGGTGGAGATAATTATAACTACTGTCTGCCCCAGAACTGGGGCAACCCATCAAAATTTAAAGAATTTTTATTATGCCTTTGGAGAGCCAGCTGGAACTCTGGAACTCACTTGAAGCCACTTAGAATGCCAGCACGGAATCACCAGGCATGCCCAAGGGATCACAGCCCTGTTGTTGATTTAAGTGGAGGGCCCCTTAGGGACCCCAAGAAAGCAGCTATGCCTTGTAACATGGGAGTTCTAACTTCCTCTACAGTGACTTCTGCATCGACCTGATGTGTGTCTCAGCTAAAACAAACTAATGGACACTGTGGAAATGAACCACATCAGAGAGCATGAGACTTGTCAGGGAAATCCAGCCGTCCTCCTGGCCTGACGTTCTGCATCTAAAGGATGCACACACGGTTACACTTCCCTTAGTCTGAGCAGTAAGGCCCCCTCATTCCTGTGCACCTGCTGTGTGGAGAGAACAGTACA
Organism: Mus musculus; assembly: GCF_000001635.26. Lineage (NCBI taxonomy): Eukaryota > Metazoa > Chordata > Mammalia > Rodentia > Muridae > Mus > Mus musculus. Next base: position 21,220,324 of record NC_000078.6, on the reverse strand, counting down.
TCAAGATCCTAACCGAAGGCTCAGGAGTGAGGAGCAGTTGGGTTACGGGAAGATGGATGACCTAAACTCTCCCGAGTCAGTGCCCTGGGTAGAGGTGACAGAGACCAGGTCAACACTTGCTGAGAATCTGTTCTAGTGTCTTGCCCTTAATGGAATCATAAGTGAAGGGGCAATCCGTCCCCAGACTCCCACAGAACATCTTTGCTTCCATGACATTCTTCACGTTGAGACTTTTTGTTACTCAAAAGTTAAGTTTCTTAAGACCCCATCTTAATGGGCATATATCCAGAAGATGCCCCAACTGGTAAGAAGGACACATGCTCCACTATGTTCATAGCAGCTTTATTTATAATAGCCAGAAGCTGGAAAGAACCCAGATGCCCCTCAACAGAGGAATGGATTCAGAAAATGTGGTACATTTACACAATGGAGTACTACTCAGCTATTAAAAAGAATGAATTTATGAAATTCCTAGGCAAATGGATGGACCTGGAGGGCATCATCCTGAGTGAGGTAACACAATCACAAAGGAACTCACACAATATGTACTCACTGATAAGTGGATATTAGCCCCAAACCTAGGATTCCCAAGATATAAGATACAATTTCCTAAACACATGAAACTCAAGAAAAATGAAGACTGAAGTGTGGACACTATGCCCCTCCTTAGAATTGGGAACAAAACACCCATGGAAGGAGTTACAAAGTTTGGAGCTGAGATGAAAGGATGGACCATGTAGAGACTGCCATATCCAGGGATCCACCCCATAATCAGCATCCAAACGCTGACACCATTGCATACACTAGCAAGATTTTATCGAAAGGACCCAGATGTAGCTGTCTCTTGTGAGACTATGCCGGGGCCTAGCAAACACAGAAGTGGATGCTCACAGTCAGCTATTGGATGGATCACAGGGCTCCCAATGGAGGAGCTAGAGAAAGAACCCAAGGAGCTAAAGGGATCTGCAACCCTATAGGTGGAACGACATTATGAACTAACCAGTACCCCGGAGCTCTTGACTCTAGCTGCATATATATCAAAAGATGGCCTAGTCGGCCATCACTGGAAAGAGAGGCCCATTGGACTTGCAAACTTTATATCCCGCAATACAGGGGAACGCCAGGGCCAAAAAGGGGGAGTGGGTGGGTAGGGGAGTGGGGGTGGGTGGGTATGGGGGACTTTTGGTATAGCATTGGAAATGTAAATGAGCTAAATACCTAATAAAAAAATGGAAAAAAAAACCCATCTTAAGTTAAAACCTTTCTACTGTGTCCAAGAAACCCATCTGTGCTTCTGCCCAGTTATGCCTCTTAAGGGGACTATAGGATGGGAGAAAAGTCTGAGAGAAAGGCTCAGGTTATTGCCCACGCTCATGACCAAGGGAGACATATGTGGTATGAGACTGTATTATATATATGTGTGTGTGTAATATAGTACACATTACACATCTGCATTCAATGAAGGGGTGGCCAACTTGGCTTTGACAATCCCAACCAGTATCAGCCCACCAGCCCCACCAGGTGGGGAGAGTAAAGGCCTGTGGCAGTGTTCCTGATCTCTGGAAACTAAACTGGAAAGTGACTTGATTCTCACACAAGCACCTTACAAGGCTCTATTATAGTGCATGAGCCTTTACGAACAGGAAGAAAGGTAGGAAAACTTAAGGCACATGAGATTTCTGTAAGAAAGATGGATTCCCTTTCTCTCTAGATTTGGTTCCCAAAATCCTGATGAGTAGAGAGATTATTCCTTTCTTTCTAGAGGCAGCAGAAGTCTCTGTAAGTAAGGAGGATGTCTGCATAAAGTTAGCTGGGGCAGCAGGTTTGACGGTTTCTGGAAGTCAAAGGCTACAAAAGAAAAGTGGCCTGAGTGACTGGTTTGTCCTGGATTTGGTGATGCCATGAACAGTGACCAAAGGAGCATGCCCAGGGTGCAGGTGCTCCCCACACAGGCAAGGACACAAGTTTCTTAAGGGGAAACATTTTGAGAATGTGTCCTCACTAGAGCACACATAACAGACGTCAGCCACCACCCCCAGCCGAGAGTGCTGATTAAAAGATACTCACAGTGCCGTGGGAGATGGTGAGGAAGCCATTTTTAACGGAACACTTCCTCTTCTGCCACACTTTCCGGATCCTTAAGGAGAAGAGGGGAGAGCGGGAGAGTTTAGATAAGAACTCAGGAGATAGAACACAGGACATAATCAGCCACGCTCCAACCAGCACCGAGCTGGCTAGTCACCTACCCATCGCTCTTCTTGTAGAGGTTCCCGTTCCTCTCTGTTCCATGCTCCTTGTTTCCCTGAGGTTGATGTAAGCTGTAGGCTGTACTTTGGCGAAGTTGTGAGTCCTGAAATGTGGCCAAGAAACTGCTTTTTAATGTATCTTGTTTAAGTCTCAGTTAAAAAAAAAATCACTACATAAAGAGAAACATATGTGTAAATATTTTATTATTATTATAAAACTTCCCCTCTCATAAAGGCCATTCATCAGGCTATAGAAGGAAATGTCAAAACCAGTATTTCTAGTGTGGTGTCAAGGAGCTGAGTGTTAGAATATTGCCTTACATGTGGCTGACGCTGAATTCCATCCCAGCACTTCCATCTCCCCCTAGACCATCAGTACTTCTAAACTGGCTTTAATATGCCACCTTGGAAGTGCTGGATTTTAATTTGGACCCTGGCAATGGCTAGGGGATCCTGTGGTGTTGAAGCCTTGAGAAGGAAGGTTCTACAATATATTGAGAAAGATCACTGCTTGCCGCATGGGCAAAAGAAAAAGAAAGCCATTTGGCCTTTCTACCTCAGTTTCTTTCTTGGACAACAGGAAACACTCTATAAGACAGTAAATGTGCTAAGGATACATACAGCCACATATGTAAAACACCTGGTACATAAGAGCATTGGTCAAATATTCCCCAGCTCGCCTCATCAACCTCATGGTGTGCACACACGTGTGGGAGGTGGGTGTCACTGTTCCTAATTGTTCTAACGCTGACTAAGCACACCACAAGAGCAGAAGGCATGCATGTGCTCAGCTGAGACTCACAGCATATATGCACCGAATGACAAACTCTAGTACTAGAGTTTCTCAGAGCAAGAACCAGTGGGAAGTCTCCAGAACCCAGGCCAGTGCCAGTCCTGACAGGCCCCCATCCCACACTGAGTACAAGGAGTGACCAGCCAGTACTGGATTCCAGCAGACCTATGGGAGTAAGCTGGAAGATCCCACTAACAGCTCACAACTAGGCAAGAGCCAAGACCTTTTGTGTTTATTGTGGATTCTGTCACACTGGTTCTCTTCTCCTGAGGAAGCAGTTGTGATGATATGAAGAGCTTTGCGTAAGGGGCAGAGCCTCTCAAAGCCAGAGCAGAGTGTAGAAAAGAAGATAAGTCCCTATGCCGCCCTCCTTCCACCAAGCCACACTGGAAGACCCAGAGACTAGGGACAACTTCCTTCTAGGTGTCAAGCAGCAGCTGATCACTCCCAAGAAAGCAAAGGCAGTGGCCAGACAATGAAGAGACTAATATATGACAGTCAACGTAATCCAAGCCCAACAAAGAATTAAAAACACCCAAGAATGGAGGGACCAAAAGTGCATTCTGCAGAAAGCCTGGAAGAGTCTCTCAAAGGTCTTTTTAAAAAACAACAAAACAAACAAACAAACAAAGATTCAAGGCAAGGGAGTTAGAAGTCAAGAGACAAGAGTGGGAGTGGTGGCCGGGACTTGGAAGAAGAGACGTACCACCGAGCCAAGAGGCAAAACAGCCAGCTTGATAGTCAGAGTACAGGCTTTGGCTTCAAGGGACAGCAAGCCTCATGGACTCCCAATTTAGGATATTTTTGTAATTTTGTAATTTGTACTTTAGGGGGTCATACATACAAGAAACCACCACCTAATTTAAGATCATGGAGGCTGTAGCTATAAATAAGTCTTTTGAAGGTTTTACAGCTCTCTTTGAGTTAATTTAAGGTTATGATGTGTGGCAGGGTTTCAGATTCCCTCCATTTCTGATGCGGACACAGATGTCTCAAGACTACTCTTTTCCCACAGTCCTGGCAACACTGGTGGAGTCTACTGACCATAAACGTATGGTTTCTGACTGAACTCAATTCTGTGTCGTCTGCACCCCATTCACACTCTGCACAACACACCACAGTCCTGCACTTGTTACAGCTTTGTGGTCAGTTCAGAAGTCAGGTCGTGTGAGTTCTCTAACCTTGCTCTCTTTCATGATTGCTTTGGATATTCAGAATCCTTCTGCATTTCCGCATACTTTTCAGAGTCAGCTTGTCAATTTCTGCACAAAGGCATCTGGGATTTTGATGCAGAGAGCACTGAACCACTGGATGCATTTGGGGGAGTACTGCTTACGTGTAAAACTGTTAAGTCTTGTTATACACTTGATACCAGATCCATGAAAGCCAGTGTCTGGGTGCTGAGCCTCGGGCCTCACACTCTCCCTAAAGGACAGTACTTTAAGTCTCAGAATACCTGGGGCAAATCTAGCTTTCTACAGTGTAAGAAATCCTGCCTTGGTCATGACTCTTTATAGAAGACTAAAATTAAGCCCATCAAAGACTCATTAGAGCTGGGTGTGGTACACACCTGAAATGTTCACATGGGGGCAGGGAGGCAGGGCTAGTAGAGGAAAAGTGATGCAGGTAGGACCTATGACTGGGGAGCCAAATAGTCCGAGTCCTGGGCCTATAATAGGAGGGCGGGGCTTGAGCAAGAGTAGGAAGGCTGGAGAGATAACTTGGCAGTTAAGATCACCATCAGATCTTCCAGAGGTCCTGAGTCCAATTCCCAGCAACCACATGGTGGCTCACAACCATCTGTAATGAGATTTGATGCTCTCTTCTGGTGTGTCTGAAGACAGCTACAGTGCACTGATATACATAAAATAAACAAAAAAATTTTAAAAAGAGTGGGAGCAGCAAGTTGTAGGGGAGAGAAGAGGCTAGCAGGGAGGACTGAAGCAGGGAGGACTGAAGCTGGGAGGACTGAAGCTGGGAGGACTGAAGCAGGGAGGACTGAAGCAGGGAGGACTGAAGCTGGGAGGACTGAAGCTGGGAGGACTGAAGCTGGGAGGACTGAAGCTGGGAGGACTGAAGCAGGGAGGACTGAAGCAGGGAAGACTGAAGCTGGGAGGACTGAAGCTGGGAGGACTGAAGCAGGGAGGACTGGCAATGATCAACAGCGGAGTTGTCCATTATAGCTCAGACACTGAGGGTGACCACATGGTTCACTACTGCATCTAGGGGCTCCATAGCTGAAGAAATGAATTAGTACCTGTCAGTAACAGCTCTCTGATGAAGCCAATTTCCTCAGACCTCAAATCCTGCACCACCTGACCCATCACAGTCTCGGTGCCCCAGTGGCTGCCAACACAGCCATGCCTCATAAACTGCGTTATTTCTTCCTGAGTTAGAGTCTCCTCAGACCAAAAAAAAAAAAAAAAAAGCTCCCCACCAGTGCTCTAGAGAGCAGCCATGTTAATGTCAGGCACTGTCTCTTCTACCTATTGTGAAAGTCTCAAATCACAAGACTTGCACTTTCTGGACTAGGACAAGGTCACCATGCTGTGAGCAATCTCCAGCAAAGCAGCATTATGGAGAAGGTGCTCAGAGGCAGTCCTGCTGAGAAAGGACTTGGGATGCACTAGAAGGGCATACAGAGCAGGGAGGGCCGGGTAAGGGGGCCGGGGGAGGTGAAGCGGCTCCATTCTCGGGAAAGCACGGCAGTGGTGGAAGTCTAATCTAAACTTGGGAATTTTCCATTACCCTTGTCTTATGCATCCAAATTCTACCATCTTTACAGTAAAATCATCTACTACAGTGAAAGTGGAGACATTGAAAGCGGAAATGAACCAGCCATTAAGATGTATGAAGAAATAGCTATGAATAAAACATGCAAAACTCTGGAATTTGTGAAAATACTGGGTACTTACTCTCCTAGACTTCGGTCACAAAAGGTAAATGCATTTAGGAGAAAAACAACAAGATTCAGTTACAGTCTGAGAACTATGTTTTGTTAAGTAGTGACTTAAATTTACTGAGAGCTAAGAGGATTTACATTAAATTCTCATCACATCCCAGCACTCAGGGGTTGCGGCAAGAGGATCATTTGAGTCTCTGAGTTCGGGGCTAACCTCAACAATGGACTAGAGACAAAGTTATCCATTATAATAGCCAAACCACATTGTTATCACTTGGTGATGTGTGGGGGACTCAAACATATCACCATACCAAAGGAACGATGGAGAAGAACCAGACGGCTGGTCACTTAAGTGCAACCGTATGGAAAGCTAATTCTTTTCCTCTTTGCAAACGCGTCGTTGTTGTTAGAGTGTGTGCACGTCTATGTGTGAGAGTGGCCAGGCCAGGGCCAGGACAGGTGTCATCAGGACTTGGTTCTCTCCTTCCACGGCAGCATCTGGGAGCTGAACCGGTATTAGGTTTGTGCACCGAGAGCTTTTGCCCTCTGAGCCATTGTATTGGCTCCCTTCCCATCTTTTACTTTTTATTTTTATGTAAGACCTCATTATATAGTTCACCCTGGCCTGGAATTCACTATGCAACACCAGCTGGCCTCAAACTCATGGTGGTCCTCCTGCCTCAGCCTTCTAAGTGCCACTCACTACACCCAACCCAACTCTTCACAGATAGAACACTCTTGGGCTTTAACGGAATCAGTTCTGTTCCCACTCCATAGGCTAGAGAAAGTTCACACAGGGTAAAGTTCACATGGGGAGAGTTCACACAGAGCACAACAGGGAAGCCACAGAGTCCAGGGATAGAACTCAGGGTACACATGAGATAAACGGAACCACCAGAAACTGGCAGAGCAGGAAGGCACCACACCTGGCCACTCAGACCCACAGTGGTTGCTGCTCCTAGAAGTAACTATCTCAAGATAGATATCCTTATAAAAATTCAAACAGCAAGACATTTTAGGGCTGATAGACATGGTCCTGTGAGCCCCTGATAGATACAGATGTCATACTCCTCAGCCCCAAACCTCTAAGGCATTGGCGGTGGCAGTGGGGGGGGGAGGGGGGGAGAACTGTGATCCCTCAATCTTAAATCCCCTCACCTCTTTCTGTTCCACCTGCAATGCTGACTTCAAAATATCTCGAAGTTGTATCAGCTGTCGCCGTTCCTCATCCTGGGCCTGTTTGATCTTTGAAAAGCAAGCAGAGCAGAGAAAAATAAAACCCGGGTGCACCTTAGATGTGGCAGATCGTGGTGTTGCTACACACGAGCGAGCACGCACGCACGCACGCACGCACGCGGCCTGTTCACATCCCTCAGCCCTGCTCCAGAAGCACCAGTCGTTTCCAGACAGCACAGCATGCATACAGGAGGTTATAGGACAGGGCCTGACTGTGCTACCAGCTGAAAGGGTGACTAAACAGCACAGGGGCGCCTACTCACGGTGTGGAGGTCCGTGGAGAGCGTCTCGATGGAAGGCTTGAGGCTTTCTACTGCTTTCAATCCATCCTGGAAAAAACTGGGGGAGGAAAAAAGCAGAGACTGCGTGTCACAAGGGAGAAGAAGGCTGTTAGAGGCAAGACTTATCAAGGGAAGGCGGCTGGACAGGATTTGATTCCTGGAGGGACAGAAACTATCCGGCAAAACCAGAATAAAACGACAAAATTGTAAATGAACAGAAAACGAATTATAAGCCTGAGCATTTGTGACTTTTTTTTTTTTGACCCACATAACAGGAGACCTGATTTTCCAGTTAATAAATGGAAACCAGACTCTCCTGACAGTGGCAGCAAGGGCTTCAAGGCCAAAAAGCCATGGGGTACAGACAAGAGTGTACACTAGAGAATATCCCCAATGGGAAACAATTAAGTGGGAGAGTATAAGAGAGAAACCAGGCAACTTTGACACACCTGGGTGACTGGGCTCCATCGGCACAGTGAAAGAGCATGGTGGGTTTTAAAGGTTAGAAAGCAAAAGGAATCTCCTAATGATAGGGACTGGTGGCTGTCAGGCCACTTAAGACAAAGGCAATGTTGCAAAGTTGCTGGTCTTCAGCACAGCCCGAAGCATGCTGGTCAACCTGGTGGATTCAGGACCTAAGAGACTCACATCTGGGTCTGTGTGCAAGGGCATTTCCAGAGAGGAGGCAAGAAAGACCAATGTGAATATTGGTCAGGATGGATGATTGTTTTGATGTGTTCTTGGATTCGGTCAGCGAGAACTTTATTGAGGATTTTTGCATCGATATTCATAAGGGAAATTGGTCTGAAGTTCTCTATCTTTGTTGGGTCTTTCTGTGGTTTAGGTATCAGAGTAATTGTGGCTTCATAGAAATAGTTGGGTAGAGTACCTTCTACTTCTATTTTGTGGAATAGTTTGTGAAGAACTGGGATTAGATTTTCTTTGAAGGTCTGTTAGAACTCTGCACTAAACCCATCTGGTCCTGGGCTTTTTTTGGTTGGGAGACCATTAATGACTGCTTCTATTTCTTTAGGGGATATAGGACTGTTTAGATCATTAACCTGATCTTGATTTAACTTTGGTACCTGGTATCTGTCTAGAAACTTGTCCATTTCATCCAGGTTCTCCAGTTTTGTTGAGTATAGCCTTTTGTAGAAGGATCTGATGGTGTTATGGATTTCTTCAGGATCTGTTGTTATGTCTCCCTTTTCATTTCTGATTTTGTTAATGAGAATGCTTTCCCTGTGCCCTCTAGTGAGTCTGGCTAAGGGTTTGTCTATCTTGTTGAATTTCTCAAAGAACCAGCTGGGATCCCAGACTGAATAAAAAGGAGGCACCAAGCCAAAGGCCCCACTTCTCTCTTTGCTTTCTGATATGCTGTGACCAGCTACCTCATCTGTTACCATAACCTTCCTTTGGCAGACTACATCTACACACACCGTGAGCCTCCTGCCTTACTCTCTCTTCCTTAACATGCTTTTATAGGCTATTTTATCATAGGAAAAGTAAGTCAGGCACCCTGCTGGGCTGGGGAAACTCAGTTGTTTGATAAGCCTGACACCCAGAACTCAGTCATTCCTGAGAAACATACACAAGAAGGCAGATGTGGTGTGCATTCTAATGCCAGCACTCCTACGGTGAGAAGGAGGTGAAGACAGGAAAACTGGCCAGAAACACATATAGCGGCAGAAAAAGAGACTATGGAAGGAGAGGATGGATTCCCAGAGTGGTCTTCTGACCTCTGGGCCACCCAATGACACACAAGCATCACACACCTACACACACACACATACACACACAAATTTAAAAATAAATGATAAGAATATAGCTGAGGGGGCTGGTGAGATGGCTCAGTGGATGAGAGCACCGACTGCTCTTCCAAAGGTCCTGAGTTCAAATCCCAGCAATCACATGGTGTCTCACAACCACCCATAATGAGATCTGACGCCCTCTTCTGGTGTGTCAGAAGACAACTACACTGTCCTTATATATAATTAATAAATCTTTGGGCTGGAGCAAGCAGGGTTGACTGGAGCAAGCAGAGGTCCTAAAATTCAATTCTCAACAACCACATGAAGGCTCACAACCATCTGTACAACTAAACTACAGTGTACTCACATACATTAAATAAATAAATAAATAAATAAATAAATAAATAAATATCTCTTTAAAAATTATATATGGGCCAAGAAGAAAATGGCCTGGGTCTCACATACAATATTCACATAGGTGATTTTTCCTTTTTCCTTTTAAATTCACCAGTGATCCTGTGAGACTCTTTCATACTGTGTGTCATAAAACAAAGGGGTCATGAAAAAAACATTGTAGCCTGTAACTCAGCTTAGTGATGGATACACACACACATGCATACACACATACATATATTCATATACATGCATATAAACACATGCATACACACATGTATATATATATACACACATGCATACACACATATGCACACACATGCATATACACATGCATGCATGCACACACACACACACACACACACACACACACACAGTGAGCTATGGACACACTGACACCAGGCTGCTAGAGTTCTTACCTCACTCCTTAGACACGCACACGGATGTGAGTATCCGCACACGGATACTGACCATTCTTGGTTTATCTGGTATGTATGTTCTGAACAGACTGTGCTTCTGGATTAGCAACTCAGTCCCTGTGGCAGTGTGTGATCTGTCCAGGTGTTTGTGGTCAGAGTAAGGGCAGAAATGCCAGGTCCCCTGCCTCTCTGGGCCTCCTAAATTGACACAGAAACCTTGAAGAACTATGGAGTTATGGGAACCAGAAACTGGGTTTGCTTCTATTGTGAACTCATGTGATCCCTGTGGCTTAAAGTTTTTCTTTATGTGATGATTTTCTTAGCATTCTGGTAATGTAGCTAGGTCATAGAAGAGGAAGAGACAGAGAATGCAAATACAGGAAAAGTAGAAAACACAACAGCTCCTGAAGGCAGTGGTGCCTGGGGAGGGGACAGGTGCATAGCCCTAGGCACCTCTGGAGCTTGGCAACTCTCCCCAAGGTAGGTGGAGAGAGCAAGCAAGCATGTAGCCAAGGGCTCCGGGACCTGGCTCTCACACATACATGTTTCCTGGAGAGTGCACTCAGAAGAGTGATTAAAAACTTGGGCTAAAAACATAGATCTCATCTTTGTCACAGCCTTGATATACTTACTCGAATCCACCTATAATGCCCACCCCCACCCCTTTCAAAGCTCCCATCTGTCAGTGCGCTCCTTGTGGAGAACGCCAGGCTTGGCCAGCAGCTTCAAAGTACAGAGGCTCAAGGGCTGGCTGCTTTGGTGACCTCCGTGTGTGTCTCTTTGAATCTTTCCCCAAAGCCTATTAGCATTTTCCCTAGTCAAGCATTTTCCTCCAGCCAAAGAGCTTTTATCATCGGCGCTATCAAGTCGGACTTTGTTCTCTGGCCTGTTAGACACTCTCTAGCCGGTTCAACCAGACTTTCAAGACCTGGAAATAGAACTATTTAGATGCAATCTTTGGTCCTCTCCCGTATACCAAGCCTTTCACGATCATACTACCATCACACCTGACAGGTACCTCATCTGCTGAGGATCTAACTGTAGCACACGTCCTTTCCTGGCATGAAAGGAAAGCCCGCCAGAGCTCTGGTTCCCAAGTCTCATCAATGCAATATCTCAAGTCCATCGTGTATAGCTGGCCATGATGGCTCTGAGCAGTAACTACTAACACCCACTTCCACCTCTGAGAGTGACCGCCTCATTTTAGTTACCGTTTCAAAGGCTGCCCTACTTCTAGATTCTATTACAAAACAGCATCCTACCCCTTCAGCTGCTCCAGGGATGCCAATGCTATCTTTACGAGAAATAAAAATCCATGATGCATTCTTCAAAAATACTTCAAAAAGCTGCAACAAAATGTGACAAGCAAAAATGAATTTAAGAAGCAAAATTAAATAAGGTACATGGAGGTTGTCCTAAGAAGATGATACCACACAGAGGCTTCTCATATTCACAGAAGACAGCTGTGGTGAGGAAGCTATGAGGCTCGGGACCCAGATACCCGAGGAGGGAGTGGGAAGGAGTTTATAGCCTGCAGAACGCACATGCGGCCTCAGGTTCACAGGGTCTGAGAGCCAAGCTTTTGGGCTTTGTTGTATCTCCCCAAATATGAATTAGCCAATGTGAAGATGCAGCCCCCACACATGCCCACACACTAGCACTCATCCAAAGAGGAAGCAGGAAGATTCATATTTTAGAAGGTTATTGAGCTCGTGGCCATAAAAGGCCAAGTAATTCACTTTCCACAAGTGGCCCGTTGCTACCCAACTGATAAGTTTGTGCAAAATAAAGAAGAAGAAAAAAAAAAACAAAACGGAAATCTGAGAATAACTTCTTCCTAAAAATAAAAACTCAGCAAGGAAGCGACCCACTTCCTACATAGCCTGGCACTCGGGTTACGGGGAGGACAGAGCAGCCACTCTCTGATGAACCATCATTGCTTTGAGTCGGTCAGGGAAACCACCTTAAAAATTCTAGAAATACCAGGTCCTCTTGACTCTGGGCCAATCTTCCCCAGCACAAGCTTCCCCGATCATAACTGCAGAGAGGCTATGTCACCACAACCATACTAGGTCACCAGAGCCATACAGGGGTGCGCTCACAAGCCCTGCTGCACATATGTGGCTGGTCCACGTAGCAGCTCTGGACATGGGAATGAATGAAGAGCCATCTGGAAGGCACAGCAAGACTGTAGCAGAGGCAAGAGCCCATCAGGGCTGCTGCAGGGACTGAGGCCCAGGAGAAACCAGGGGACTTCTGCTGACATTCAGAAAAGGAACAAGGTATGGGCAGTGACACCAGCCCTAGGCAAAGCCCATCCAGGGCGAGGTAAACAATCTGAGGTGGCAACTTGAGACTCCACACTCTCCACTCCAGCTGTGACCAGTCCAGCCAAGTACTTTATCTCAGCCTACTCTATGGAAGTCCACTGTCCGAGGCTACTCTTTTTTTTTTTTTTTAATGTATAATGTATTTGTTTGGCTTTATGTGTACACGTGTGTACGTGAATGTATGTATATCACATACCTGCAGGAGTCCTCAGAGGTCAGAAGAATTGGGTTCTCCCAAAACTCGAGTTATAGATGGTTGTGAACTGTTATGTAGGCACTAGGAATCCAACCTGAACCCTCTAGAAGAGCAGCCGCATTCTTTGCAGCTGAGCCATCTCTCCAGTCTTCAGAACACTTTGGAAAACATCCAATGCCTACGACCATCTCCCCAACCACATCCCTTTAACTCAGCACCTTGCATAAAGCCTGACACAGCATGAATTCCATCAAAGACTGCTGGGTCAGTGAGTAAAAGAGCCATGGGTGTGCACTTACACCAGTGCTCAGGGGCCTGGGACAGAAAGAGAATCATGTGGAGGCTGACATCCAGAGAACAGAGCTAAGTACCTAGAACATGAAGTATTTCTTTCCTATTGACTTTCCATATCTGGCAGCTTATGAAAGCACTATACTAATAATATAATACAAGTTAACACCATTTCCCTACTCCTTCAAAAACAACACAAACCTCTGAGATCATGTGTCAGATCAAGCAAGTCACCAAGAAAAAATGTATGTGACAATTAAGTCAATTTTTAGATATTGTATACTTTTATTTTTTTACTGAGACACAAGTTTCAAGCTATAAGATGGTCCTTTCAAAGTGACATGATGGTGGGTTTCAGAATATTGACATGGCTGAGCCACCAGCACGATCCCAGAACGTTTCTGTTATCTCCAAAGGCAAGTACACACCCACCAACTGTCAGATCCCATCTCTCTCTTTCCTATGGTAACTGCTAAGCTGCTTTCTGTCTATAAATATGCTTTAACCCCTGACTTGGCAAACGCACAGTCATGCAATGTGGTCTTATGTCTCTAGCTTCCATCCCTCTACAAAGTCAAGGTGTTGTACCCTGAGCACTTCTTCTTTCCTTCTATGGTCATTCATTCATTCATTCATTCATTGACAGGGTCTCATATAGCCCAGGTTGGTCTCTATATAACCAAGGATAATCTTAAACTTCTGTCACTTCTGCCTCTACCTCCTAAGAGCACCTGGACTATGCGTGTGTGCCATCACATTGGTTTATGTAGCGTGGGAAATTAAACCCAAGGCACCACTGTGCCCCCACCATATCCACGCCCCCCCACTCCCACATGCTAGGCAAATACTCTACAAAAACAGCTATATCACCAGTCCCAGCCCGTGATAATTTCTTCCTTTCCTTCTGTTTTCTTTGCAGTTCTGGGGATTGAGCCTGGGCTTCCTTCCACACATGCTAAGCCAAGAGTGATCTATATCTTCAGCCATGCCACGGTCATTTCCAAGTCAATGTTTATTCCCTCAGAGCAATGTTATCCATCTGAAGCTGCTGTCCATAGAACAACATTTGAAAAGACGCCATAGAGAAGGGACACTTACTTGCACTGGGCGTGAAAGTACTTGATCAGATTCTGAAGCAAATCCACTCCCTTTTTCACCTTGATTTCATTGACCTTCAGCAGGTACTGTGGAGAAGGGAAGGATGTTGAGAGAAGACATTGAGAAAGGATGTTGTCAGGAGCTTAACGGGGGCTGCTGAAGACGCTGAGGATGTCTTTTAAACCAGGGACTCTAGTAGCCTAGGCTAGCCTTGAACTGGTTCGTCACACAGTCAAGGAGGGCCTTGACTTTTTCATCCCCTCCCTTCTGCCTCTCAAGTGCTAGGGTTACAGGTGTGTAATACCACATCTGTCTTATCTGCAGAGCTGGAGACTGACCCCAGGGGTTCATATATACTATGTGCAGACCTTGCCACCAACTGAACCACACCCTCTGTGACTCTTTCTTGACTTCTTTAACAGCTTGTAGACTGGGCGGGGCTTGTGATAAACAGACGCTGGGTACCCTCTGCATACAAGACTCAATGGTTATGATAGCCAGGTAATTCAATATTTAAGAACCATATCTCCTAACTAGATATTCTACCACGTCCAGCCAGGATACTCTTAGTCTGGTTGCAGGGAAGGAGGCTGCCCAGAACAAATGGGTGTTTCTAACTATCTTGGGTCTTCCTATGCACATTCCTCTCCCCAGGTCCTTTTTGTTCCATTTGAGACCGTGTCTTTCTATGTAGTCCTGGCTGTCCTGAAATCAATGGCATATGCCACCTCACTCAGCTTCAAGTTCCTTTCTTTGTCGGGTCGCTGTCTTCAATACTAACTGCTATCTATAATCTAGTAGCTGAGATTTCATTACCATGTTGCTGACCCAAAGCACTTCCCCTAAATATAAGTGCTAAAAAGATGAATTTTAAATTAAATTGTATCAAAGCCACTTCTAACCTGAGGAATCCACTAAGGGCCACTTAGCAGGCATTATGAAATGCACCTGTCCCTTCCTAAAAGTATACAGAACAAGGGCTCTAAAAACCCTCTTTGCCCTAACTGTGAGGCTGTGGTATAAGAATTCTGAGCACACCTCATCTTCAAGCCCAGGAAAACCTGCTAACCTGAGCTGTCCCGTGAGTTCCTGGCTGTCTCGAGAGATTAGCCCAAGTCCAGGAACTCTCCCAGGCCAGCTGTGCAAGCCAGGCAGGGAACAGGAAGCCATTCTGAGAACATAACGACCAATTTTCTCCTCTCTGTAAGAGCTGCCTATGTGTTCTCTTCTCCTTCCTTTTTGATAGTTATTGGCTGTTAACTGGATATCTGGCCAAGGGCCAAAATGATACAATCGTTAAATAAAATGCTTGGCAATGAATCAAGACTTAAAATGTGCACACTCTTTGACCCGGAAGTTCTACTTACCGGAACTTATTCTAAGAGACAATCAGAAAAGCGTACAGAGATTAATAGGAAGGAGGGTTTACCACGGCTTTTTTTTTTTTTTTTAAATATTGCTCAGTTTAAGAGGGTGTAACAATTGGCACTGGGCCAGGATGACACTGCTGCAGAGCCCAGGGAGAGACGGGGCCATTCTCATTCACAGTGAGGCACAGAAACACAAAGGCCTCATGCTTAGTGACCTGTAAGCTGGGGATCGGCTTCCCCTCTGCCCTTCGATAGGACACAGGCCACTGGGGAACTGGAATACCAAGGATACAGTGATGCCATTGTCTGCATGAATGTTTTCTGGCTGAATCTTCACTCTTCCCTTCCACCAACTCCACAGGGGCACTCAGAAGTCTTAAAAGCATCAAAGAAGTTAAGCCAACTCCTGTGAGAAAGTATGGGGGGCGGGCAGGGAGGACACTCTTCAAGTCCTCTCTTCTACTTTAAAAACAAAACCAAACAAACAAAAACGGAGAGAGTCTCATCTGTCTGTGGTCTGCGTGTACGTGCGCACATGTGTACAAGCACACACTCGTACATGGAGGTCTATCTGGAGGCCAGGAGAGGGTGTCCGGTCCCTTGGAGCTAGAGTTACAGGTGTTTTCCGCAGCCTGACTTAGATGCAGGGATCTACAACCTGGTCGTCAGGGATGGGCAGCACATGCTTTTAACTCCCGAGTCCCCCTCGCTTCCTTTATTAAAAGTTGGTGTCAGACTGACCTAAAGCCACACGCCAGTAAGTAGTCTAACATTCCTCTAGCAAAGCAAACCTTTAGTACAGAAACGCAGCCCAGTACCCGAGCCGGTGCTGTCACCAGAGCCACAGGTCTGTCTCGGTGGAGAGGAGGTATGCACGCGCGCGCGGGTCTGGGCCTGTATGGAGTGGCTTTCCTCTCACCGCGTCTCACCTCACACATCTGCAGCTGGAAGAACCGTCTTTCCTTCTCCATCTCCTCTGCAATCTCAGCCCCGCTTATTTCAGTACGAATCATCCCGTGGAGCTTGGCATGCTCCTTTTTCTCCTTTTCTATTTTGGTTCTATGTGTGAAGACAAAGCAGGGATTAATCAAGAGGCCTCTCGGCACAGCACTCCCCACTGGACAGCCTCAGAATCATCTACAGAGATAAACACTCGCCACGCTCTTTTGAGCAGGCAACCTTTTAACTCTTGCAGAAAGCAAACCACCTGTTGTCTCTTAAAAACACATCGGACTTGGCCTTCCTGCTACCTACTGAACAGATCCTGCCTAAGCAGGTATTACGTCCGATTCGTGTCTGATGGAAGATCCACAGACACCTTGCTCTGGATCACACCGGCCTCTGTCTGAGACCTGCACTAGTACCTTCCCTGCCCCAATTAGTACAGTCACAGCTACTCCGGCTTCCACATTACTCTCTACAGCATCATGCTGTTCATCTGTCCTTCGGGCCCTTTTCATGGTGACTTCCTGCTGAGCTACTTTCCTAAATGTCACATGTTTAGGTTGGGTATAAACTGACCAGCGCAGCACGCACCAGAACCACCAGGCACACACATACACACACGCACACACTCTACCTCCTGTGACAGGGAACTCTCAAGTAGCCTGTTTAATCATCAAACAACTTTTAAAGAAAGTGCCAGATATGTCTCTGTGTGTCATGGGAGGTAGAGTGTGTGCGTGTGTGTATGTCTGTCTGTCTGCGTCAGCCCTGTCTGGGCACACAGGGTAAACCCATCCAGCTGAAGGAGAAAAGAATGTGAGGGACTAAGAGGCCATTTGGCAGGGACACTGTTCAGTGAATTCAGGCATCTCAATGGAGCTGTGACTGTGGGGTATTACAGTCTCTGGACTCCTTATACAATTCTATGGTCACTGGCCATGTATCTAAATATTCAGTACAGAGCTGTTGCCGAGAATCCTGAAGACATCTTCAACCTAGTTTTTACACGTGGCAAGGCCTCTTGGGATAGAGGAACCACTTATATTCATGGGTTTAAAAAAATAATAGCTTTTTTATGTATCCTCGGTTGCCCTGCCCCTTCCACACCAGACTCTGAACCTTTGTAGGTGATTCTGTCCTATGCTGTGCAGGCAAATCTTCATCTTAGAAAATGTGGCACCTTCTCTCCCCAGTCTATCTCTTCACAGCCAGAAGCCTCTCTCCCACCGTGCTCTCTAATCGAGCTCTTGGGAGAAGGAAGCAGGCACGGGTACAGCTGGATGAAAGTTGGACAATAGCACTCCTGACCCTAGCTTGAGACCGTCTTGCTGGGTACATAAGTGGCAGCCCTCAGCAAGGCCCATCCCTGCTCACATCACAGAACCTATCACAGTTAAAAAAGGCTACGTGGGGGGCTAGAGAGATGGCTCAGCAGTTAAGAGCACCGACTATTCTTCCAGGGGTCCTGAGTTCAATTCCCAGCAACCACATGGTGTCTCACAACCATCTGCAATGGGATCTGATGCCCTCTTCTGGTGTGTCTGACAGCTAGTGTACTCATATAAATGAAATAAATAAATCTTTAAAACAAGGAAAAGGAAAAAAAAGAGGCTAAGTGGATAAGGCCAGTGGTTGGGAATCTCCTTAAGTTGAACAGACCTTCAAGGTCCCCCAGTCTCATGTCACCCCTGCTGAGCATTTGAGTGGATGCTACCAGTGAAACTGCAGACCTGAAATCCAGGCCATTTCCAGACAGAGCGTACCATTTCCACAGTGGAATGGGTACCAAGAGGTGGCATTTCCACAGGTGGATCTGAGCTTTGTGATACTTCATTAACGGAGGAAAATCCCAGGGTGGCTTAAAAACAAAACAGCCCAGTTAAAACATCTGAAGTGATTTTTCCCTTCCTAACCCTCCTCACTGCACCAGATGGTCTCACATGAAAGTTCTTTTCCATTCAGGAATGCCTCCAGCCCCCAGAGAGATTACAACGTAAGCATACGGCATTTAAAAGAATTGTCATTTTCTCCAGCATTTAAATACTTTCAAGCCTTAAGTGCCGCCCCCTCCAGCTTTTTCTAGCTGGTTGATTCTTCCTGCCTTTGGCATGAGACACTGATAAGAAAGGCTCTAACTGCCTATAGCTGTCCAGGAACAGTCTGGTGGTTCAGGTCTCGGAGTCACAGAGCCCCAACCACTACATCCCTCCCTAGCAACAAAGATGCCAGGTCAAATGAAACATGAGGGGCTTGAAGTCCTAAAAACAAGAGAGCTGGTATTTCAGTTGAGAAATAGGAACCCAGAACTAAGAGTACACCTAAAAGCAAACAAAAACGAGCAAGCAAACAAAGCCACTTTGTGTGTGGCTGTGGGCTGTCTGCATGTGTAACTGAGGGGGTTCGTGCATCCTGGTAGGCATGCGGAGGTCAGAGGACAGCCTCAGGTGTCAGTTGGCTTTTGGCCTTGTCTGAGACAGAGTCTCTCGTTTGCCACACATCTTGCCACAAACTTTCAGGAATTCTTCTGTCTCCACCTCCCACCTCCACCCAGGAACACTGCGATTACAGACATGCACAAGCTTTTCATCTGGGTTCAGGTCTTCACACTTACATGGTCCGTGGCTTACCCACTGAGCCCTCTCCCCGGCTCCCAAGGTTTGTTTAATGAATCACCAGGAAGAAATAGCATGAAATACTGTTCTATAACCACCATGATACCACAGAGCTTGCTGGGAGAAGCCACCATTTCTGAATGCAGATAACAGATAGAAACGCACCTGCCATGGGGGTGGGGGGTGGGGGGTGGGGGGCATGGCAATGCAGCTTTGGGCAATTTCCTACCTGGATTAGGCTGATTCAGTTAAGTCCCTTCGAACAACAAAAACCTGACTGAAGACTGAAATCTCCAATTACCTACATATACTTATTTTTATTTTTTATTTTTTTTTTTGGTTTTTCGAGACAGGGTTTCTCTTTATAGCCCTGGCTGTCCTGGAACTCACTTTTGTAGACCAGGCTGGCCTCGAACTCAGAAATCCGCCTGCCTCTGCCTCCCGAGTGCTGGGATTAAAGGCGTGCGCCACCACGCCCGGCTCACCTACATATACTTATAAACAAACAAACAAACAAACAAAACACACTCACATTTTTGTTTCATAGTCCTTCCAAGCTTTATCAAAGGGCTTTTTCAGATCCTGTAAATAGAGAGGCAGCGAGTAAGTAGTTAATCATTAACTTCTGGGCAGCACAAACATCCTCATCCCTAGACTGGCTCTGCACAGGACTAGTCTGAAAGGATCATGTGTGGGATCCTATAAAAATAATAAGAGCCAGGTGCCTTTGATACACTGTAGGTGGGGTGGCTGGGCTGCCGGTTTTCTCCCTTTAAAGTGCGTGCTACTTTAAACACACAACTGCACACACAAGCAGCCCATACAACATGCGCATCACTCATTTTCACCTCCACCGCTGCCCCACTCTTCTGTTCCCCTGGATTTTCCTTCCACACTTTTCTGTTTGGAACTGAAGACTTATGATCTTTAAGAAGGCTTGGCTATTAAAAAAAAAAAAATCACTGAGGCTTTCAAGTCTATCAAAAGATTTCCACGCAGGTCTCTTCTCCTCAATGAAATTCTTTTTTGTGTTTAGTCTCTGTGTTTCCATCAGCCATGGAAGGTTCTTTTGTGAAACTGCCCTCCTGGCTCCTGACAGCCTGGCGCATGGTGTGAACCCATGCTTCCACTATGGGATCTGTCTTTCCTCTGTGGAAGGCAGCCTCATAACCCTTGGTTTTTGCTTTTGCTTTTCTCATCTCTGGGTCTCCATGGGGAAAACAAGTCATGCCTCTGGTGGTCCTCATAGCTCCCTTCTTGCATGCTCTGCAAGGGACACAGCAGGAGGTCCAGGCAGAAGTCCCCAAGATGGGCCAGACAGGCTTCCAGATATACCAAACGGAGACCGGAGAATCACACGCACATACAAAGGCCCGGATCTCTCAAGGACCCAGCCAAACATCCCTCTGGCCCCAAGGACTAATAAAATTCCAGCTTGCAGTAAGTACAAGACGTCGGCGGTATAAATGTCCAGGCCTGTCCAAACAGCCAGCATCTTCTGAAGGACAGACACACGGTTAGCCCACGCTTAGGAGACTTTCTGTCCTCTAGGATCCCTTCCTCGGAGTAAAGCCGCAACACCGCATCAAGGAAACCAGACCCACTGCCTGCCCCTGCTCCTGTCACGCTGAGGGAACCTCAGCTGACTTGTTTCCTGTCCCTTTACTGAGCTTGCAGCACCAGCAACAAAACAACCCAATGGCCAACGGGCACCGCTGTTCCCACGTAAGGTGGCATCAAAATGTCCCATTAGAGGAAACAAAGCAGATGCCATCCCTGTGGCCTCGTGTGTTGGTTGGGGTGACCCCATGACGTCAGAGTGCCAGGACTTGACTCCTCCTACCCCTTTTACTCCTTTCAGATCTCCTTTCAGCAAACTGTCCAAAGGGAACGAGATGATGTTGTTCATGTTCTGAATCTGAAAAAGGAGAGAAAACAGAAAAGATATTCAACTTCCTTTCCAATCCAAAGCAAAGATAACAAAGGTGTGGGAAGGGACCTGGCCAGCATGGTGTGGTGGCCTTACTCACCCTCAAACATTTTGTTTGAGAAGTGAGCACACAGCTAACGAAAGACCCGGATCTGTGTGCTTCCACAGGAAGAACCTCCCGTTGGTCAGTCGTGAAAAGTTATTTCAATGAGTAAAACCTAAACCTGTCTGAGAACCATCAATCAATAAGAGAATCAATCAATCAGTCAAAAGCCCAGAACAAAAGGCCGGGACCCACTTCCTACCACCCCTGCTGTGGTGTGGGGCAAGTGGTACTGTGTCACCAGACAAAAACTGGGAAGGGGACAGATTAAGGAACCCTTGCAATTTTCACAATTGAGGACAGTAGGTATTTGCATTTGCTCCTGACCAGTTCCTGTCCTGGAGCATGTGACCATGACCCCCTCACATGAGGACCATTGTCACTCGTATAGAGTCCAGAGTTCTCCATACTAATGAGGTATATAGATGTGCCTACCCTGAGGATTCAGCCAATAATCTTCCCTTCCTGGACATTCCTTCCTGAAAACGGTATTTAATCTCTGGTCTGCCCTGAATAATTTGTATGTACCATTTTCATCATAAATAAAGAGTTTGGATAAGCAAGGACTGTCTCTCTCATTAAGAACCAGTGAGAGGAAGCCTTCATTATTGAGCCAGGTTGCCCAAGTCTCCCGCAAAAGGCCCCCTCTCCAGGACCCCACTCCCACCGCACCCCCATGCACGCCCTTCCCCATCATTGGCCTAAGGGCCTCCATTCCCAACTCCTCTAGGTTTCCAGCAGCATCTGGATGTCCAGGAGTTTGGGAACCACAGCCTCGGCCTCAGCCTACATCGTTCCACACCCAGAGAGACAAGGGTTGAGGTCCCCATCTTAAGCTGTGTTCTGCCTCCCCTGAGTAGTATATCTGCGGCGAGCAAAGCTGGAATGTGGCCTAGAGACCCTGCGTTTAATCAGCCTGAGTGGCGTTTACACACCCCAGTGGCAAAGGAAAATGCTTCGAACCACACTGTAGGCACTCAGGGCTGGGGGTGGGGGGTGGGGTGTTTGCAAGCATGTCCCCGTCATGTGAATGAGAGGAAGGCAGATCAGAGGCTTCTGTCACTGAAAAGGACTGTGAGTGAATGGGTGCTGAGAGTGACCAGTGAGGAAACCAGTGAGTGTGTGTGTGGGGTAGACAGTAGAGTGCAAAGGGGGCAGTGTGTCAGTGTGCAGAGAGAGGGGATGCTCGTATGAGAGAGTGTGTATGGTTACGAGTGTCTGGGTGTGTATACGTCTGTGCACATATCTGCAGCTGGACAAAGGAGAAAGCTGAGAAAAGGAAGGGCAGGAGTTGGGGAGACAGCCCCCCTACTGCAGCAAGAAGCATGAATTCTCACCATGGAGTGAGTATCCTATAATCAATGTTCCCCCCCCCCCCCCCCCGCCCAACACACACACACACACACACACACACATTCAGGGTTGGGTACAGGCAAGCAGGGCTGCTGCAAGGGCAACTCCAAGGAGCTAAGTGGAACAGCAAAGTTCCAGCCTGGAACATAGATGCAAGCTTCGAATCCTTAAATGCCTTTCCCATAAGGAAACAAGTCTGAGACCCACTGCCTCCCACGCTGGGCTCAGCCTACCCCTGCCATCAGCACAACTGCTGCCAGACCATAGCAGCAGATCCCAGATCTACATCCCAGGAATGGACGAGAGACAGAGGGACAGGATGGTGAAACTTCTCTACATTCATGTTCAACCTCAGAGAAGGGAACGTAGTTTTCAGTGTGATTACCTTGAATGGGGAGATAAAATATATGTACTATTTAAAAGGACAATATGGAGCTGGGCAGTGGTGGCACTTGCCTTTAATCCCAGCACTTGGGAGGCAGAGGCAGGAGGATTTCTGAGTTCAAGGCCAGCCTGGTTTACAAAGTGAGCTCCAGGACAGCCAGGGCTACACAGAGAAACCCTGTCTCAAAAAAGACAATATGGAATATAACTGGGCTTGGTAGTACATGCCTTTAGTTCCTGTACTAAGGAGGCAAAGGCAGGTGATCTCTGTGAGTTCTAAGACAGCTAAAACTACAGAGTGAGGACCCCCCCCATCTCAAAAGCAAAAGATAAATTGAAATGTGGTTGCCAGATAGAAATATCAGCATACAAATTTTTAATTACTGCATGTATGGGTACATGGATGCCCTGGCAAGTGTGTGAAGTTTAGAGGATAACATATGGGAGCCAATCTCTCCTTCTACCACATAGGTCCAGGGGTTAGTAAACTCAGAGCCTCAGGCTCAGCTGCCAGCAGACATCTCTATCTGCTAACCCATCTCCTGGGTCCTTAGCACAGGATATTTTCCAGTGAGATAGGAGCTCACTTGAGCAATACTGAAAAAGTGTGCAGTGATGCTGGCATCAAAAACCATACTCCAAATAAGAGCTTCATTAATGGCTGTCACTTCTGAAACAAATTTTTTTTTTTTTTTTGAGTAACCATTTGTGGTGGTTTGAATAGGAATGGCTCCCCATGTGTCTGAAAGCTTGGCCACAGGTCTCCTATGATCCATCTATACACTGAGGCTCACAGTCTCCTTCCGCTGCTGGGGGATCAAGATGTGGAACTGCCAGCTCCTTCACCGGCACCATGTCTATATGGCACCATGTTTCCCGCCATGATGATAATGGACTAAATCTGTAAGCCAGTCCCAATTAAGTGTTTCCCTTGATAAAATCTGCTGTGGTCATGGTGTTTCTTCATAGCAATAGAAACCCTAGCTGAGACATTGTTGCTTTAGTATTAAATAAGTCAACATTTCTCATAGGCCTGGCATCAGCCCAAGGCATACTGTAATCGGCTGTAACTTGTGAGGATTAAGCTTAATAGATCGACTTTTAAGTACTGTAAAGCTCTGGTGAAAGTGAGGTCTGTGGCTGACAATAAGGAACCAGTATTTGCCTATGAGTAGTCCCTGAGAGCAATCACACCTGAGAGCAGCAATCACACCTGAGAGCAGCAATCACACCCGAGAGCAGCACAGCAATCACACCTGAGAGCAGCACAGCAATCACACCTGAGAGCAGCACAGCAATCACACCTGAGAGCAGCAATCACACCTGAAAGCAGCACAGCAATCACACCTGAGAGCAGCAATCACACCTAAGAGCAATCACACCTGAGAGAAGCAATCACACCTAAGAGCAATCACACCTGAGAGCAGCAATCACACCTAAGAGCAATCACACCTGAGAGCAGCAATCACACCTGGGTTCCATTGGGAGTTGATGGAAAGACCCTATGCAGGAACACAAGGCTTTGAAGAGGTCCACCTCTTCCTCCTACAAGGTCAAGGACCAAGGCAGACACCCTGGGGTGTTCATGACCACACAGCCAACCTTGTTCCTGTTACCACCACCCTCCACAATCGGCTGCTTCCCCAAGAGGTAGTCTCCTGTGCCTGTCAGCTCTGCGCCACACAGCCATGCTAAGCCAAGCAGACTTTGCCTGCCAGGCACTTCCACAATCCCACCATGTCCTGACCACCTAGTGCTTCGAAGCCCCTTCTCCTGAAAGATACATTGTCTCTCTTGTTCCCAGCCACAGGCTTCTAGGCCCTGGCTGCCCCAAGCCTTCACAGTCCTCCAGATCTACTTGGGACCATGTTGGTAAGATAGAGATACCCAAATGTTGACCTGTGCAGGAGGCAACTGACCTCCTCCTCAGTGCATCTCATCGGCCCCTTTCATCCCCCGACTTGGCCTCCTGGACTATGTCCCTGGATCAGTGCCTGTCCTCAGTCTGTCCCCTGACTATGATGTCCTCACTGTCTGTACTGGCTGGTTTTGTGAGTCAACTTGACACAGGCTGGAGTTACCACAGAGAAAGGAGCTTCAGCTGGGGAAGTGCCTCCATGAGATCCAGCACATGGCACATGATCGGGGGGGGGGGGGGGGGCTGGCTCATTGTGGGTGGTGCCATCCCTGGGCTGATAGTTCTGAGTTCTATAAGAACCCAAGCTGAGCAAGCCAGGGGAGGCAAGCCAGTAAGTAACATCCCTCCATGGCCTCTGCATCAGCTCTTGCTTCCTGCCCTGCTTGAGTTCCAGTCCTGACTTCCTTTGGTGATCAACAGCAATGCGGAAGTGTAAGCTGAATAAACCCTTTCCTCCCCAACTTGCTTCTTGGTCATGATGTTTTGTACAGGAATAGAAACCCCCGACTAAGACACTATCCAGAGCTATTTTCCTTTCTGGCAGAACCCAAAGCCTTCCCAGCGGCAAGGGAGCCCCCTTTCCTGGCACTCCGGAGGTGTTCCCTGTTATGAATTTCTTCTGGCACTTAGCAGACCCTACCTGCATCCTGTATATTCTAGAAAATATCCATACTACCTCTTATGTGTACACTGCACACCCTCCTCAGTGGGGCAGTGTGGGATGGAGGAGCCTAGGGTGGGTGGGGGGGAGTGGGCCCGGAGCAAGAGTAGGGTCAAGGCATGTCCAACCCTAGAAATCTTGTTCTGAGATCAGCAGGACCTTTGCCCCCATCCCCAAGAGGTCAAGTAGCACAGCGGACAGGTTAAACTTCCTCTCCCCTGTACAAGGTCAACATGCCAGGACCTGGAATCCCTTCCTATGCAAGTGAGGCATCTCCAGCACCCTGGCCCTGGCCAATGATGTACATTCACTCCAATAACCCCCACCTGACACCCAAAGGTTTAAATAACTTTTGTTTCCCCCAGACCCCCAAGTAAAATGAGCTATCTCACTGAAGATCCTGATCTTAGCTGCCTGAGACCGCTCAGCCCCAGGCAGGTCCAGTCACACACACACACACACACACACACACACACACACCCCACAGGATCTACATGTAGTAAATGGCAGGGCAGACAGTACTGGTGGGACACATCAGAGAGGGAAATGAGGCTTCAGTTACAGAGTGAATTACACTGCTGCTTTTAAATCAAATGTAGGTGTAGTGCGTATGCCTGTAACACCAGCACACTGAGGCTGAGATGGGAGGATCCCAAGGTCAGAGCCAGTCTGGGCTAGTCAGCAAGATCCTGCCTTAAATAGCCAACTGTAATACAGCAAATGTGTGTAAAGTCATCAATCCATCAATTTTTTTGAGTCTTCTCTACAAACAATTGATAAGGAAATAAAAATATAGACATGAAGGGAGAATTATAAACTCTAGGGCTGGGGGGTGTAACTCCTATTTTGTTTTAGAAGAACACTTGCCTGGCATGTACAAAGCCCTGGATTCAATTCTCAACACTGCATAAACCAGGCATAATTCCATACACTTGTAATTCTAGCACTCAGGAGGTAGAGGCACGTGGATCAAGAGTTCAATGTCATGCTGGGTATATAGCAACTTCAAGGCCCTGCCTCAAATACAACAACAACCAAACCAAACCAAACCAAACAAACCAAAAAAATAGGAAGGAAGGAAGGAAGGAAGGAAGGAAGGAAGGAAGGAAGGAAGGAAGGCGGATGCTGACAGATTTATCAAGGTAAAAATAGGAAGAGGTAGGCAAAGTCTATTGGATATAGAGAAGTGTTAACAACCGAAGCTATCCACATACTCTCTGTTAGTATGCTTTTATCTTCATTTAGTTAAGAATGTCTAAGGCAAGATGCAGGGGCTGGACCTAGGCCCTTACACATTTGGAACAGATATGCAGCTTGGTCTTCATGTGAGTCCCCTGACAATTGGAGAGGTGTGTGTGTGTGTAGTGTGTGTCTCAGACTCTGTTGCCTGCTGTTGAATCCCCTTTTTCTAGATTGATGGGTTGGGCCTCAGTGGGAAGAGGAGATGCTTAGTCCTGCTTTGACTTGATGTCCCAGGGTAGAAT
The DNA here is from genome assembly GCF_000001635.26 of Mus musculus. Classification (NCBI taxonomy): domain Eukaryota; kingdom Metazoa; phylum Chordata; class Mammalia; order Rodentia; family Muridae; genus Mus; species Mus musculus. The sequence goes on along the minus strand of NC_000078.6, from coordinate 21,193,628 downwards.
GGTACCCAAGGGGGACTTCCCCTTCTCTGAGGAGAAGGGGAGGAGGCAAGCGGCAGGAACTTGTGAGGGTGGGACTCAGAGAAGAGGAAAGAGAGGGGCTGTAATCAGGACATAAAATGAATAAATAAATTAATTAATGAAAAAAGGAGTATCTCAGGCTATGGACTGCGGACAGGGGCACAGTTGCTGTGAAGAAACATTTAAGAATTAAAACAGTGAAGACCCGTGCACAGGAGGTGAGGGAAGCCTCGGGGTTTTCTCAAAGTCACTTTTATCTGGAAACTATGGAAATTTTTGTTGCTCACGACCTGGGAAACCAGCTTTAAAATACAGGAAAGAATTCTGTCTTACTACAGGCTAGAAAGCAGTGTGACCAGGTGAATGGAAGGGCACAGAGGGGGCGGCCACGTCAGCTACTAGAGAGTGAAGCATGAGTACCAGGCCTAGTCACAAAGTTTCTTCTTGGGGTTAGTCAAGTTGACTGAAATGACTATTGTTTTTCTAATCAAAACTGAGTTATAATAGAGGTAGAAAACAGGTAAGTATTGCCTGGAATTGGGAAGATGAGATTAATTATCAGAGCAAAAGCGAGGGTGGGGGTGGGGGTCCTTAAAGCTGGGGCACAGCAAGAGGCTTGGCTTTAGGAAGGTTCCAGAAAGCACGAACTCTATATAGGTAGTTCTTATGATATGGAAAGTAAACCTTAAATAGGCTGCTTATGCTGTCTGCTGGAAGAAGGACTGGGCTAGAGGGACAGTTAGGAACACCACAATCTATTCTTGCAGAGGACCTGATTTCTGTGCCCAGCACCCACAGCAGACAACTCACAGCTACCCATGTGTATCTCCAGCTCCCTCCAGAAGGAGCCACTCCCTGGTCTCTTCAGGCACCCACACACATGTACGCATGCATGCATGCACGCACGCACGGACGCACGCACACACAGGACTAAAATAAACCTTAAAAATAAAAATCAAAACAGAAGTGTTGAGCTTTAACAGTGCCTCCATCGGTGGCTTTACTGGAGAGTAGCCCCATGTGTATTTGCAGGAAGGCAACAAGTCCGAAGTCTCTGTTGCATATATGCAAGTTAATGTGCTAGTAACCCAAAAAAACCTCAAGTGAGCTGAGACACTCCTGGACAGGGACGCTAACACAATGATAACATCTTTCTTGGGGATATTAGGATCCAGGGGTCCCCTGATAAGACCAACAGACCAACCTCCAGACTGCAGGAGAATAAATAAATATGCAGATGGAAACTTCCAACCCCAAAGTCCCCAACAACCCCTTGGGCACACTGTCTCTACCCCCTTGGGCACACGGCCTCTACCCCCAAGAGACGGCTCACTGTCCTTTCTTATTCTCCTTAAGGCACAGCCTGCTTCTGTACAGGCCTGTCTCCTCTCTCTGTTATTCTTAAGTTGCCTCAATCAACCCCGACCTAACATAGGCAACTGGTAAATACTCCACTGCCAAGATTTTTCTGGGCAGAGATGAATACCTTGGCCCAAACACTGAGGCAAGGATTAACTTAACCTCAGGCAATGACTGAGAACATCTTTCTCGGCTGTAAACTATATTGTAAAATGCCTTTGAAACAGCAAGCACTTGTGAATACAATGACCACTTAATCAAGGCTATAACTATTGTGAGCTAATATACAATCTTCTAAAATAACAGCCCTCCCTTTTCCTTCGTCTTCCAGTCTTTCCTGAGTTGATTCGGACAAGATGAGTCAACTGGAGGCAAAAGTCTATAATCTATCTTGTAAGTACAAATGAAGAAGCTGGACCAGCAAGACAGCAGGGCAGTGGAGAGGTGTCCAGAGCACCCATCATGGTAACACCAGATAACAACTAGAAGGGTGTGGCACTGCATCTGCCTACACCATCTTTACAAGTTGCCCAGTGTGGTGGTTTGAATATGCTTGGCTCAGGGAGTGGTACTTTTAGGAGGTGTGGCCTTGTTGGGGAAGAGTGTCACTGTGAGCATAGGCTTTAAGATTCTCCTCCTAGCTGCCTGGAAGTCATTCTTTTCCAGGCTGCCTTTGGATCAAGATGTAGAACTCTCAGCTCCTCCAGCGCCATGACTGCCTGGATGCTGCCATGCTTCCTGCCATGATGATAATGGACTGAACCTCAGAACCAGTAAACCAGTTCCAATTAAATATTGTCCTTTATAAAAGTTGCCTTGGTTGTGATGTCTCTTCACAGCAATAAAACCCAAACCAAGACACTCATCCTAACTATTTTTATTTTTTGGCCTTAGAACTCCTTAGCTCTATCCCTGCCCACCTCACACTTGGCCACACCAGTCTCTCCCTGTCCCATGCCACACCACCTATCTCTCTGGGCCCAGGATCTAAAACACATGTGTCATGTGGTGCTAGGGGATGGCATGACATACTGTCCTTACAGAATGGATGACAACTGTGCTTCTCCTCATTGACACAACTGAGCCTTAGGTAGGGAGTAAGTTCTTCCTGTGGCTTGTGGCCTAGCCATCTCTCTCAGTACAGAGGCTCTTCCGGATGCCAATGCTTTTAGCAATGGAATAAAGTTTATTATCCAGGCCTACTGAAGTGTAACTCACACCACAAACCACACACATTTAAAAACGTGTTAGGAAATGAAGAGAAGGTTATAACATTCACGAAACCATGCCAATATCCAATGCACAAGTCCAATCAACTTCCAGAGCTGCTGCTAAGTGTTCACTCCTGGTCTCCAGGCAACTCTTCCCCTGCCCCTGACACCAAAGGAAAGCTTCCATATTCCAACATTTCTTAGAATGCACTCCTTGCCATCTGGCTCCTTGAGCATCATTTCCTTGGGATTCATTCACATTGATTTATCTGCCTATGGCCCCTTCCTCCTTAATGCTAAGGTCTACCCCAGGGTAGGGACACACCACAATTGGTTCATCCTGCTGTTGACAGACTCTCAAGCTGCTTCCAATACAGGAGTGATTATCAATATCGTAAGTGATGATGTGTGACTCTCAGTGCAACACACAACAATGCTGTGATCGTGTTCGGGGCAGGGACTCTTCAGGATGCCCTTCTTACAAGGTAATATTTGAGCAGAGTTTGAAGTATGCAGGGCGGAGAACCAGGAGTGTCTGGTAGAAGAACGCTCTTGGCAGAGGGAACGGCTAACACAAAGGCCCTGGACAAAAGTGCGCCTGCTGGGCTCAAAGGATAGTTCTCTGTGTTCCTTCTCAAAGCTGCTTGTCTGAAAGAATGGGCATCCAAGCAGAAAAATTTTGGAGAAGAAATGGCTGGAATATACTACCAAATAGCACAGGGCATTTCATCTCACTTAACAGTAACACCCATCTTTTGAGGTTCGCCTTACTCTCTCCGTTGGTGAGGTACGGAAACAGGGGGTTAGGACATTTGCCTTGCCCCCAGGATTACTCAACTAGGAATGGGTAGGGCCTGGCCAAGAAGTGTGAAGTCAGAGGGTTTTTTGTTTGTCTGTTTGTTTGTTTTAATGGGTTCACGATGAGAACAGTTCAAAGCATGCCTGCCCTTCCTATGTAAGAGGACTCCCATCTGACATGGAAGGAGCCAGGCTGAAGCTGTCTCCTCCATGCTTCCTTATGATCCATACCCTTGCATGCAAGGTGGCCATCATATATACATCACTAAGCAAAACCGTCTGGCCCACTTTTGTTCTTGGTATAGAACACTGTCCCTGGACAATGGGTATTGGTACAGTCTTTCTAACACACATACATACACATGGGCACACACATGCACACACACACACACACACACACACGCATGTGCACAAAAGGTTGGGGGTGCTACAGGGAAGCCTAGTGGGCAGATGCCCTTTATCCTGTCTCTCTGGCAGAAGAGTCATCTTAATAAGTTTATTTAATTAAAAAGAAGAGAGGAAGCCCATGATGATCTTGAGTATTTAACATAAACTAAAAGACCAAAGTGAAGCCAGCTACCAAAACTGCACTGGCAGCTTTCACACCAGAATAAGACAGGGACAGCTTGCAAGGCTGCTAGGACACCGGGAACTGCTAGTGACCCGAAAAGCACACAGTAGGTGCTGATAAAGGATAGGCACCATGGAGCCCCCTGGCACACACAGCACCAACATGTGCACAGTGAGACCCTGCTCCCGGGATTTGCCTCAACTCTCCTCCCTCTGCCAGGGGGCCCAGGTAGCCTACCCCTCCTACAACTAGTTTCCATTTTCTCAGACTTTGCCATGGTGGAGCACACCTTGAATCCCAGTATTTATGAGGCAAAGGTGGGTACTGTGAATTGCCTCTGTGGGAGGGAGCCTCTCTTCTGGTGAGATGGATCAGCTAACGCTACTTGCTGCTCATCCAAGCAGAGCCTGTTAACTGGCTTTACTCGATGCTATGCTGTCTTTAACTCTAGGCATCTGCTTAGAGCAGTGGTGATAAAGGAAGATGCTTGGTGGGACTCCTGGTCCCTCTTTTGGTGTGAAGGAATGGAAATTCCTCAGCTCTGGGCCACAGTGGCTCTCACACTGTAACTCCGCCCTCAGCCCCGCCTCCCTGGCCCCTGTTCTGCTGGACTCTGGTCTTCACTTGTGCAGGTTCTGGGACTAGGAAAGCTTGTCTACTTCCAATTCTCTGCAGTCAGAGACAAGAACATTTATCTGCAGCTGACCTTGCAGAAGTCTGTCCTGGTTTGAAGCTTGTCATTTAAAAGTTCCTTCTCGTCACAGAAGTGGTCCTTGGAAAAAAATCTCTCCAGGATGAATCTAAGAACCCAGGCTGTCTTTATGACCCTTTTAATGTCATGATGTTAGATTTCTGAAGCTGCCTGGTTTCTCTCTTTATTCTGCTCGGCTGCTCGGGTTTTTTAAGGGTGAGAGTCTCAGCCGTTCGGAAGAAAATGTCATTTCATACTAAGTCGGTCTTCCCTGGAGCTGTTCCAACTGCTTCAGAAGCATCCTTCTGGGCCTCCAAACAGGCAGGTGGTAATTATTACTCTTTCTGGAAAGAGGTGGAGCTGAGAATCTCACCTATACTGAACTGCTTCTTAAGTGTCTGTGGGAGATCAAAGAAAAGACCCTGAAAACATGAGATGGGACAGGTGTGGTTAAAAAAAAAACAAGACTTTGAAAATAAAGCCCCCCGAAAAGGTGAGTTCTCCCAGTCAGCTCATAGGCTGTGCCCCCATGGTTGACGGCATCCACCCCATGCTTGATGCGTGCTGATTTAGACGCAAAGAAGATTTTTCTCTGTCTTTATCTTTGCTGGGAAGAAAGACGAACAGTCCCCATTCCACCTTGCTTTAAGTTTCAAAGCTACCAGGGCCATGTTGCATAAGTTCACAAGTCCTAACAACTCCAATAGATCACCTATGAGCTGGGCAGCACTTTGCAAGCCCTTCAACTTCAATTCTCCTCTGTGCTGGTCATGTAAGGCAGGCTGTTGTCCCAGCAGGGAAACCAGCCCTCACCATCTCTGACTACTTTACCCTACATTATTTTTTCTCTCAGGTTCTGTCCCTCCAAATGCCACCAAGAAGCCTCCTTGGGTGTCAACAGTAGAAGGCACCATGAGTTTGGACTGTAAGGCCTCATGCTAATTCCCAGCTCCGTCCCTCACCAGCTAAGGCCCCAGGAATCACTTAGCTTATGCACCCCATGTTCAGCAACTGGTAGGACAAACTCTTCTGCACTGCAGCCACCAGAAGCAAAGGACGTAGAGGATCTTTCAGGTCCAGCTTGCCACACAGTGGAGGCTTACCATGCCTTACCCTCTGAGACTTCCACTCTGCTCAGAGTCTCACAGCAACTGGACTCAGTGATTTTTATTTTTTTTTTCAAGTGCTGCAAATGGCAAAGCCACGGTATAAGCAATGTTCTAGACACAACACCTTGGTCCTGCCCTGCTTGAGTCCCCTTCCTGCTTTTACAGAAAATAGAAGATGAGGAGAAGAGCTGTTTTGAGTTGGCTGTGCAACTGCCTGAACGAGGATTTATTAGCAGAACACCCTCCAGGGTAACCGAGAGAGTGCTCTGACCCTCCACAGAGAGATTTCAGCTCTGTACACTATCAGGGCCTGCATTATATGATCTAGATATCCGGTGTGAACCTGACTCAACTCATGGGGTTGGTATAAGGATTATATGAGTTAAGGAGTGGGAAGGCATCTGGCTGGTTTTAGTCTAGCTGAGAAAGTCCAGAGAGAGTCAGAGAGTGCAAGCGCCTTCCCATCTCTGTCCAACATCCCCACCTGAACCTAGCCCCAATTAAGCCATCGCCTCAGCACCAAGAATTTTATATTTTGTTTTGTTTTTGTGTCCTTGAGACAGAAATTCTCTTCTGAGCCTTGGCTGTCCTCAAACTCACAAGATCCACCTGCTCTGGCTCCCGAGGACGGAGATTAAAGGCAAGCACCACTACTGACTAGCTGCCACCTGATTTTTTAATTTTATACTTTCATACACTCATGGTCTTCCACACCCCCAGCTCCTCCAGTAACCAGCAACGCCCACGTTCCCCATACACGTGCAGGTCTCCTCAGGTGTCTCTGGGGTTACACTAAACACAGCTGCTGTGCCGCTCTCCTCTGCCCTCCGGATCACTCTCTGCCTCCTGCTCTTTCCCAGCTACTTTAGTCTCTTGTTCTCGAGGACGCTTATTGGTACTTACAAGTGAGACATTAGAGCTGACCGACCACTCTGCACTGAGGGGCTCAGAGTTCGGGGAGCACAGTGACTTTTCCCTAGGGAACCCCACCACGTCAACATCTAGAGAGCTTTACCCTGGGTCATGCAAAGACCCTTTCCCTTCTTTTTGACCCACCCACTATGCAGGAATGTCTGCCACAACCCTGGAAGAAGTGGGAACCAAGAAACAGCATTCGGCCTGCCACTGTTTAGGACAGGGACAGAGTCACCAGACTTTATCAGAATGCCAGGGTGTCTCAAATTCATTCAAGTTAAAACAAACCAGTAAACAAGCAAACAAACAAACAAAAACTAAGGATAATGACAGCTCTTTGTTTGTAAGGAAGTATTTTCAAGTGAAGATGGGTAGAGAGAGGAACAGCCTTAAACGATCCCGCTCTCTGCCCTCCCTGTAATAAACTAATACAAGACATTCCCTGCTCCCCACCCACAGACACAGCCCCACAGACCAACCACCATCACCCCCAAGACAAGCAGTTTCTTCACTTGTCATGAGCTGAGAGGAGAAATGAAAACACTTTGCTGCCTGTGACCTCCACAGAGAGCATGACTGAGTCTTGACCTGGCCTTCTGTAGCCTTTAGGAGAAACTGGGGCAGAAAAACAGGAAGGAGATGCTAGGGAGCTCTCCAGGGCCCATTCCATGTGAGGAAACAACAGCCCACTGGGGCAGGGTCAAAAACAGCCCTCTCGCCTGCCTTCATCTTCAGAATCCCATGCACACAGCAGGGAAAGGCATGGAACTGCCCAGCACACACACACAAAAATGTCTGATACACACACACACACATACACACACACACACACACACACACACACGCCTAGGCCCCCATCCCCACCCCCCACTCCTGTGCTACCAAGTAATCCACTCCATTTCTACCTCCCACAAAGCTTTTCATTCAGTCCTGAAGATCTTTAAACATCCATGGTGACATCTGTGTATAGGTTTTTTTGTATATAGGTTAACTTGCTTCATAAGTCTGAATTATATTCATTAGATATTATCAATCTGGATACCTGCTGTCATATAATAGTTTGAGTGAGAATGGCCCTCATAGACTCATATTTGAATGCATGGTCCCAGTTGGAGTGGGCTCTGAAGTTTCAAAAGCATACACCATTCTAATTAGCGCTCTCTCTCACTCTCTCTCTCTCTCTCTCTCTCTCTCTCTCTCTCTCTCTCCCCTCCCCCCCTCCTATTGCTCCAGCATCATGCCTGCCTGCCTGCCTGCTCTCCTGTTTCTCACCATGATGGTCATGAGATCATGAACTCTAAACCTCTGCAACTGTAAGCCAGCCCACAATGAACTCTTTCTTTTATGAGTTGCTTTGATCGTGGAGTCTCTTCACAGCAACAGAAAAGTGCTAGACATCACTGCAACACACTAGTCTACAGTTTTAAAACTACTAGGAACTAAAGTCAGGGATCCTTAATTCTGCACCCATTCTATCCTGCGCCTTACAGTTTAAAATGCCAAGTTAAATTTAGATCGTATTAAGGGGAAAAATTACAACTGTAAACTTTGTTCCCAATTTACCCACTGTGAATATATACTAAGTGTAATTATTTTAGGTTCCACAGGAGCCAGAGAACAAGCCACCCTGACCAGCTGATGGGCTGTCTTTCCAGCAGCAGCAGCATGGCAGGCATTGCACACAGTGTAGCTGCACACACAGTGGGCACTGACCAGGTTTTTGAAGAGTGCCGTCAACTCCTTGGTGAACACAGAGAACTTCAGAAACGCGCTTCCTAAGTCTGGATCATCTCTGCACACACAGTTGCCACCGAACTTCTCCAGAGCCTGGGTGTACTGTTCCTCGTTCTCCACGTGTGCTGCAAGAGCAAGCGGAGGGACTGTTAATGTACCTACCAAGCAGTCGGGTCCTGGGCCACTCTAGGTCTTTCTCTGTTGCAAATAAGACTAAACACAATGCCCGGAATTAAACATGGAGAACACCCTCAGAATAAACAGCCAGGAACAGTCAGGTTGCAGGAGTAGAAATACAATTACTATTCCAAAATGAAACCATTGTGCCCAAAGAAGCAGCTAGCGACATGAAAGTGCCCTATCAGGCTCCCTACGGGACAACAGAAACTCTCAGAGATATCCCATTACCCCAAGGTTTCCCAGACTCCTCCTCAGCCCGACCACCACACTAGCCATTGGTCTAGGATAGGGTCCCAGCTCTCTCTTAGAAACGTAGCAAAAGATGCCAACTCTAAAGCGCAGGACATCCAGTCAGAGATCCACGCCACTGTCACCTCCTTACACAGGGACTATGGTGCTCTCTGAAGCCTTGGCTGGGCAACAAGAGCCAGCTTGGTCCTCATCGTCTGTGCTCTGGACCTCCTCTGCCCAGAACCTCCCACCCCAGCTCCTACTCTCTCGATCCATTTATCTGTTCTCCCCGAAACTCGAAAGACTTGTCCTAATTCCTGGGTGCCTGGGTTTCCACGTCCCCTCTCCTTCCATTGACATGCCACACTGAAACTGTCAAGTAAGTCTGTTCTCATCCATTGAAAGGTCTTAGGTGAGGGACCAGGCTGTCCTCGACCACACCATGAACATATGGCCACAGAAAAAGCAAACTCTGACATTTATCTTACCATCAGACTCAAGATAACACACTAAAGAGGAAGAAACCTAGGGTCTCTAAGTTCAGAGGCTCTACCAGTCCAGAACATCAAGATTATACACAGAAGGAAATGTGGCTTGGTAGCATACTCCAGGTCCTGGGTCAGGTCTCCAATATCACACAATCCAGGCACGATGGCACATGCCTGCAATCCCATTACTTGGGAGGTATGGGCAGGACAATCAGTTCAAGGTCATCCTTGGTTACATAGCGAGTCTGGACTACATGGGAAGCTATCCAAACAAATAAAAAGATAAATAAAGTCAAACACAGGTGTTTACCAACCGAAAAAGCCAGACTCCCCACTCGGATCTCTGATTCAAAGTGAGGGTAAGGAGCACAGTAATTCCAGTAAGTTAACATGATGGAATCAAATTCCCTCTGTGCTAGGACAGGCATTTCAAATGAAACCAGCCAGTCTGTAATAGAACTACCACTCCCATGGGTCTTGCTTCCTAGACTTTTGTCTCAACTAGAAACTAAACACAACCAGTTTCCAGGCAAGGCAGGGCAGGCAAGTGCACAGCGCAATTAGTGTAGACCTTGCAGGCAGAGATGTCCACAGGCTATGGCTGTCTCATCAAGGAATGATCCTGAAGGCTCCTCTGCAGTCGCCTTCCTCAGGAACAGAACCATTGCTCATTAGCTCCAATGCCTGGTAACAAAGGGACTAAGCCTTTTAAGGTCAGTCCTAAACCCTGAGCCAATCCTATGACCTATGAATGGCCTGTTTACCCATTGCCAGGGAGGCGCCACGTCCTTGACCTCAATTGGCACCTGGTATTTGTGGGGATGCTAATGTGGATTTAGCAAACACCGGAGAAAATTAAAATTCGATGCCTCAGTCTTTTTATTTTGAGAAGCATTCCAGGGCTGGGATGTCCTCGGTGGCAGTGCTTATTTAGCATGAACAAAGCCCTGAGGATCATTTGGCAGCCTTGGGGTGGGAAGTTTCCAGAAAGAGGCTCAGGAATTCTAGATGAATACACATGCACTCATACACACACATACACACATGAATGCGCATGTCGGCATCATAAGAGAAGCCCTCGGAAGATCTGGGCTCCATTTCTATGGCTGCCAGGGGACATTTATAGCTGGTAGGTAAGGGTAACCCTCACTAAACCTACTCTATCAGTTTTGTGAATGACAGAGGTTTGCTGGCCTCTGATGTCAGAATATAATAAGAGTCAATGTAGGGTAAGGACACACATGGTGCACACAACCAACACCACAAACAGCAGTAACTATGACACTAGACGTCTATATGGAGTCCCAGGCAACAAAGCCGCAGAGTGGTACTGCTGGGCTTCAGCCCCGAATGTGTCTGACTCCCCAGCCTGCTCCTCCCTTCTCTGACACACTGGCATTTCATATCTAAAAATAGCTTACCTTGGGCCAGCAAGACAGCTCAGTGAGGAAAAGTACCTTCTATGCAAACTGGGCAGACAGGGTTCAATTCCCAGATCCCACGTAAAGGTGGAAAGATAAAACAGATTCCAAAAAGCCATCCTCTGATCTATGTGTGTGTACTGTGGCATGCATGTGCTCACATACAATAGTAAATTACATCCTCTGATCTATGTATGTGCTGTGGCATGCATGTGCTCACATACAATAGTAAATTACATCCTGTGATCTATGTGTGTGTGCTGTGGCATGCATGTGCTCACATACAATAGTAAATTACATCCTGTGATCTATGTAAGTGTGCTGTGGCATGCATGTGCTCACATACAATAGTAAATTACATCCTCTGATCTATGTATGTGTGCTGTGGCATGCATGTGCTCACATACAATAGTAAATTACACTTTAAAAATCAAAACTACTTTACCTTGCTAAAACCGAAAGTACTCAAATTTTAGATCCTTAAATTCCATTTCACAGTTAGATCACTAATCCCCATTTCTATGTATACGTCTAACATATGTGGTGAACTGTGAAGAATAGGCCTTCTGCACCAAACACTATTAAAAACAAACAAACAAAAAAACTATTTCCAAGTTAAAACATAGGCAAGGCCCAATGAGGTTTTAGCCCAGAGCTGATGGCCACAGCATGTAGCTGGTGCTGGCCATGTGCAATGTGAGTGTGAGTGTGTGTGTGTATGAGTGTGTGTGAGTGAGTGTGTATGAGTGTGAGAGTGTGAGTGTGTGTGAGTGTGTGAGTGTGTGTGTGTGTGTGTGTGTGTGTGTGTGTGTGTGTGTGTGTAAGGGAACTTCCTTCAAGGTTCAAATGAGTTGAAGCACCTCACTCCAGCCTGTATGCTCGGCATCTTTGTGTCTTCCTAGGGTGCCCAGGATAGTGCCCACTGTGAGAACAGCTAGCTCACCTAGAAGCATGGTAACTCACTGCTTCAGATCAGCCCCAAGTTAGAAATTTTCCTACCAAGACCTGAGAGCAATCTGAGAGCCTTTATCCTTCTTTTGCCAAAAAAACAAACCTTAAAATAGGAACCTAAAATAAATAGCCTGGGAATAAAGTTTCTGGAAAGATCCCAAAATGCATCTATCAGCTTTTATTTACAGAACTGAAAGCTGTTTTACGGACACTCGCTCTATCACATCTTCTGCTCCAGTTTGTGGGATCCCAAGCCAAGAATATCTCCTTTGGGAGCCTCGGGAGATGGGAATCTGAGCGGCAGGACCCACCCTAGGATGAGACCCCATCTCTTTGGAGTTCCCTCTGCACATGTTCCTGTCCCCTACACCTCAGGCACGAGATCCAATCTATTCAAGAGATGGATGAACTAGGGTGCACTCACCTAAGAACCTATCCTCTAAGCAGCAGCAGACAAGAAGGTTAGAGGCGAGGGTTAGGTTTTATCTTGTGCTTTTCGGCTTACCTGATTTTGTGATTTTAAATGTGTACATCAAGGAGGAGATCCAAAGAATGTGATTTAAGAAAAAAATTATTGGATCTAAAAAGGCAAAACACCTTTTTATTTTATTATTTTATTTGCTCCTCTTTATTTTTTAAAATATTTATTTATTTAATGTATATGAGTACACTGTAGCTGTACAGATGGTTGTAAGCCATCATGTGGTTGCTGGGAATTGAACTCAGGACCTCTGCTTGCTCTGGCCCTGCTTGCTCTGGCCCTGTGTGCTCTGGTCCAAAGATGTATTTATTATTATATGTAAGTACACTGTAGCTGTCTTCAGACACACACCAGAAGAGGGCATCAGATCTCATTGTGGATGGTTGTGAGCCACCATGTGGTTGCCGGGATTTGAACTCAGGACCTTTGGAAGAGTACTCCCCAGCCCCCCTTGCTCCTCTTTAATGAGACACGTACACATAAAGCTGGTGAATCAAAGTGGCACAGAACACTAAGGGTACAAGCCACAGCACAGAGCAGCAAAAGATGGCAGGGGGGCTCGTCACAGCCAGTTAACCTCCAATGACCAACATGGTCTTAACTACCTCTGTCTCCAATTCAGATATTCCATTCATTACTTTCAGCCCAGCAGCTGGAGTATGGCAGGACCTCAGAGTGACACCAAGGACAAGTATGTTCCTAGGAGCAGGTATAAATGCCTAGGGAGAGAGATATCAGTGTCCTTGCTGATCACTGTTCTATGCCAGGCACCAAGGAAACATTTGGACAATGGTTCCAAGGGTGGATATGAATCACCAAGGGGAAACAAGAAGGCGTGAAGCTCTGTGAGCCCTGGAGAGTCCTGTGTATTCGATGGCTGTTAACATCTCTTTCAAAGTTCCTGCCTGCTTCCAGCTCTCAACTCTGAAACCAAAACCGGTCAGGACATGTCTCCTGTCCATCCATATCCCTGTCCTGTTCTAAGGATGCTGAGAGAGGACCTGTCCTAGCCCTCTCTTTACAGACAGCAAGGCAGGCAAGGGAAGACAGCAACTGCATCAAGTTACACAGCAAGTCTGCAGAGGCAGAACAGACCCCTGGCTTCCTGACTCTCAGCCCAGTGTTCTTCCTCCACACCAGGAACTGCTGGTATTATCTGCTCTACTTGCAACCCTCCCTTCTGCTCTAAGCTAAAACAAAGGCCACGCCCTTCCCGTCAAGCCAACAGCTCAAAATGCCATCATCGATGAAGAGAACCAGGTGGGCAGTTCCTGCACCAGCGTGGCCCCAACTTCTGTGTCACCCCTAGGGCTGCTGCAAGCCCCTGCTCCACACAAGACCACAGACACGTGGACTCTGATGGAGAAGCATCCATCGAGGTGGCACATTTGAGCCACCTGGACAGCTAGTGAAGGGAACAGTCGAGGAGACGTTCATTCACCACAATAGCAGCACTGTGACACACTCCCCAGATGACTTGATTAATATTCAAATGTTCACCACATGTTACATGAAGATATTCCAAAGGTGATCATACCCCCGGCCCTACAGGCTACCTGGTTTCAGATCTAACCTGAAGCACACAATTTCTAAAGGAATAAGGTAAACTCTGGGATGACCTCACCACCCCACAGGGTTATTTCCTGTCCCAGGGGAAGAGTTGGTTTTAGGATTCATTTCTAGGGTCAGGCCTAGATGAAAACCTGAAAGTAATTTTGGTAATGAAGTCTTTAAAATGCCCACGCCATTTGAGAACTCCACTTCCGGGAATCTTTCCACAACAATGGTTCTTAACCTGTTGGGTCTTGACCATCGGAAAACACATATTTCTGATGGTCTTAGGAACTTCGATACCACTCAGTAGTAAAATTACATTTATGAAATAGCAGTGACAATAACATGGTTAGGGGTTCCTAAGACCATCAGAAATATATGTTCTCTGAGGTTGAGAACTGCAGGTCTGAAGCCAAGGTTAGTAGAGCATTGCATACAGATGATTTACAGTCTGGAAATAGGAGATGTACACAGTGCCAACAAGGCTGAGCTGGAGGAGGGCGAGCACACCTACAAAGTAGCACTTGAGGGTGGCTTTTAAAGATTTATTTTAATTGTGTGTGTGTGTGTGTGTGTTCACACAGAGGCAAGAAGAGGGCGTTGGATTCCCTGTAGCAGGTATTGGGCCTAGTTCTGGGTACTAGAAACCAACTCAAGTCCTCTGCAAGAACAGTATGCATGCTTAACCACTGTGGTCATTTCTCCAACATGAAGGTCAGCTCATTAAATCATCTCACAGAATGGACGATAGAAGACCCAACTTGGAAAAGACAAAATACAAAATTAGACATTCAGTCTCAATTTCATAAAATAACATAAAGAACGAAGGCTGAAGGAAATGTATCAAAATGCATGAAGGTTAAAAATAACAAGTATTCAACCAACTGTTGCCTTTACACACCAGGCAGCAAACCTCACACTTTCTGAATATTCCTTTATGCTGTTTTATAGGTGAGGGAATGAACCAACCGTGATGCCCAGAGTGGCTTAGGGTAAGCACCCACCAAGCCCCTTCTGTCCCTGCACACCAGGAAAGCTGGTTGCACTCACAACGGGATTTTCTAAGCTAAGCATAGGCATCCTCATAGTAAGAAGACATAACGAAGTCACCACTGGCTGCAATAGCTGGGTCATTTTAGCCCTCCATGCCTGGGTGACTGTAGTTGCTGCTAGAGAGATGGCTCAGTAGTTAAGAGCATAGAGTGTTCTTCCAGAGGATCTGCGTTCATTCATACCTTAGCACCCACATTGGAGGCTTACAAAGGTCCTCTAACTCCAGTTTCAGGTGATCTATTGCCCTCTTCTGGTTTTAGTAGACATTGTACACACATGGTGCACAGACATACATCCAGGCAAACACCCATAAACATAAAATAATTTTTAAAAATTGCTACAGTCTTTTCAGGTACAGTGGCACATGCCTTTAATTCCAGCACTCAGGAGGCAGAGGCAGGAGGATCTCTGTGAGTTCAAGGCCAGCCTGACCTACACAGTGAGTTCCAGGTCAGCCAGGGCTACAGAAAGAAACCCTGTCTCAAAATCCAAACAGAAAGGGGGGTGGAGGAGAAAGAAAGAAAGAAAGAAAGAGAGAGAGAGAGAGAGAGAGAGAGAGGCAGAAAGAAAGAAAGAAAGAAAGAAAGAAAGAAAGAAAGAAAGAGAGAAAGAAAGAGAGAAAGAAAGAGAGGAAAGAAGAGAAAAAAGAAAAAAAAAATAAAAGGACCACTGCAGTCTGTTATTCTCTCTTGAAACTTTTCCTGGAAGTGGCAGTATGAGCAAGCAGGTGTCATCTATGGCAAGACTGGCTTCAGGGGACCACTTCTTCCCAACCCTGTGCTTTCTCAAATACCTGTAGCTCTTTCCACTTCAAGACTCCCATGAATGGCACAGGTCCCAACAGATGCCAACCTGGTACGTACTAAATCAGGCTGTGGCCACAATAGGTCAAGGCATGACCTGACCACTGCCTCTGATCCGGATACGCTCTGATCCTGTCTTTCAATGATCCTGAACTATTAGGGACAGCTCAGAGGCAATGTGAATCATTTAACACAACTCCCAGTTACTTCTTCCAGACTCCTACTACTCGCAGTGCACTGGAAGCCAAGTGGAGGAGACATCACCAACAGAGCTGCATGTTCCTTATGTTGCTGGTTTCCGTCCCTTCAGAACACATGCTCTGGGTACTGTAAACATCAGCTCTCGTGTGTGCTTCCATCCTGTATTTCCTAAGCACCCATCATCTATGAGAATAAAAACCATCATGTGGGAAGCCTATGATGCTAGTGAATAAAGATTCCTATAACAGGCCTTGGCCTCAAGGAGAAAGCTTCTATTAGACAGAAAGGCTCAACTAAGTCTATTCTGTGCACACAGAATGGCAATCAGAAAGTCCTGGGCTTGATACTTGCAGACCCTGGGCAGAGGCAGCAAATGGAGGGCCCCCTGGGACCAGATAATGAAGTGCTTCCCCTAGGTAATAGAAAGAACTGGAAGGTAATTTAAAGGGTCATAAAATTTGTGTTAAGAAGATGGATGATGGGTAGTGTGTGTGTGTGTGTGTGTGTGTGTGTGTGTGTAGGGTCTAGAGAGTGTGTTAAGAGTGATTGCCCTGCAGGCACAAGGACCTAGCTTCATACCCCCAGCACCTGTGTAAAAAGCCAGGCATGGTTATGCAAACAATGTAGCCCCACAACTGGGAGGCAGAGATGGGTGAATCCCAGACCCCAACAACTCATTGGCTGGCCAGCCTAGCCAAAATGAGCAAGCTTCAGGTTTAATGAGAGACCTTAAGGCACCTGATGCCCTTCTGGCCTCCACCACACACACACACACACACGCACACGCACACGCACACGCACACGCGCACATACGTACGCATACATGCACACGAGGTGCTTACCTATAATCCCAGCACTGGAGGGGTTCAAGCAGAAAGGTCACTGTGAGTTGGAAAGCCAGTCTGAGCTACATAGTGAAAACAAGGCAAACCTGAGCTATAAAATGAGATCCACGTCTCAATTTAAAAAAAAAAAATGAAGAAGAAGAAGAAGAAGAAAAAAAGACCTGGAGATGAGATAGACTTAGGTACAACACAATGAGTAAAGCTTGAATCTGCCAGTACAAACAGGTTAAAACAACCCATGGTGACAGCAAATGCATGAGACACAAACAGCACTGGAAACGAGGAAAACCTCCAGCACTAGAGGCCGCAAAGGCTTCTGGCAGTTTCCGGAGACCCCAGGACAGGATGCAACAGAAGATGAGCTCAGGGCTGCCTGACTCATGCTGGACTCTCCCTGATTAGAGCTGCCTGAGTCCAACTCTGCTCTAAGCCCAGGTAAGGGTGTGGCAGACAACTCTCTTCAGGCCTGTAATTCCCAAAGTGCCCTCAAAAGGAAGTAACTTCAGGCAATTAGATACAGGATAGATTTTACATCCAATTGCATTCTTTGCCAGAAGCAGCCCTCCTGTTGGCCCTATGACTTGATCAGCCACAGCGCACACAGCGTGGCATGTGCTCTCTGCCCAGGCTGCTCTTAGCCTTTTTCCTTTGATTTGATTTGATCAACCTGACCATACAGACTTGGTAAGATGCCCTCTCATTCCACCCCCAGCCCCTGAGCCAAGGAGCCCGGACAACTTCTAGGGTTTGATGAGAGACAGTTATAGTCCCTGAAAGACAGAGTCCAAAGCCCCGTTCGATGGCTGCCCCTGCTGATCGGACTCAACCAAACAGGTAAGTCACATTTCATCTTGTATTAGCTCTGAGGAAACAGGTTCGGATTCTGCAAGGTGGTCCAGTATTACGTGAAGGCAAGCAGTGCTGGGTGACAGCATCCGCCTGGGAGGTTGACAGTTTGCATAGCCGATCGCTCTTCACCTTCCAGCCCTCAGAGGCACCAAGAAAGTTCACAAGATTATTCTACACTGTCTCTCGGATCAGTTGTTCTCAACCTTCCTAATGCTGTGACCCCTTGACACGGTTCCTCATGCTGTGGTGACCCCCAACCATAAAGTTATTTTTGCTGCTGCCCCTAAGAAAGGGTTGCTCAACCCCAGAGGGCTCGTGACCCACAGGTTAAGAACCACTACAGAGACCTTTAATGTATAGAATCCAGGGAAGCACAAATTCCATTTAAGTCTGAAGTGAAGAAGCCAGGGCCCAGATGAGTCTCCGTGTCCCACCAATTGGAATTATACCCACAAGTTTGACTCAGGCCAATGCTTACAGGCTTGAGGTTCCCATGATTAAACTGCCAATCACTGCTGACAAGACTCCCTCTGCAAGTCACTGGTGTACATTCCAGCCATTGTACCTAAGCACCAGAGAGAGTGAGCTGGCAGCCAGAGCCAGGACCTGGAAACACTGTGACTTCAACCCCGGTCATCACCTCTTCTCCAACCTGCTGCCAGAACCTTCCCAGGAGCAGTTCACACAGTTACTTTCTACAACAAGCTTGAGTTAAAACCTGCTCTTGGGAAACCATCTCTTAAGACAAGAACAAGCCATTTGGCGGTGGTGGCGCCCACACACCTTTAATCCAGCACTCAGGAGGCATAAGCAGGTGGATATCCGAGTTTAAAGCTAGCCTCGGCTACAGAGCAAGTTACAAGACAACCAAGGCTACACAGAGAAACCCTGTCTCACAAGTATCCTCTCCCCTCTAAAACAGCAAGTCCCAAGTCCTTGAGCGTTCTTTTAAGATGTGCTTCCTCTGGCCCTAAGACTCCAAGGATCTTATAACTCAATGGGACAATGATCTTCACACTTCCCTGAGGTCACCTGAGAGTCACCTCTAGAGCAAGCAGCATGGACAGCCTCAGACTCAACTGGCAACCAGCAAACTGACTTCAGCCTGCTCAGCAGGACTGCCAGATGTTTTCCTCTGGAGTGCATCCTCATCATGCCCTAACTGTGCCCCAGCTGTGCCCAGCTGTGCCCCTGCTGCCAAAGGGCAGCGCCTAACTCACAGCACTGCTGTAGGGAAGACATTTATGTAAGTAGACTGCCCGGCCTCCAGCAAATGCACGAACACCTGACTTTTGCTATCATTACTTCTACCATCAATCGTATGAAGATCTTGACAGTAGTATATGCTGTTTCATGATGTTACGATGTGCTATTTCTTTTTAATAACAGAAATGTGTGCACAGATTTTGTACCCTGGGTTTCATAAGCATTCTCATTTCTGTAGTACAGTCCCATCATCCCAAGCGGCTGATCCTGGTTTTGTCAGGAGCACTGCTTATATTTTGGCATGATGAGCAATGCAACAAAACAACAAACATATTTGTGCAAGAAGAACCTTCCTCGTAGAGATCTTGATTTCAGCGATGTGCACTGCCTACAGATTTCCAAAAACTCTGTGTGCCCACTTTCAATGTTACGACCATAGAGCAGAGTTCTAGCTTTCCAGTAATCTTGTCCAACTCTGAGAACAACTATGATTTATTTTTCAATGTACAAGTTAGAAAACCATACCCAGATGTGTTGTCTTCTTAATACACACTAAAACTTCAATCCATAAGCTAGTATATGCTTCTCGTTAAAAAAAAAAAAAAAAAATAGGGCCAGTGAGGTCACAGCAGGTTGAAATGCCCGTAACAAGCCAAGTGGTGGAAAAAGAAAACTCCCACAAGTTGTCCTTTAACCTTCTGCTCATGTGTGCGCACACAGACAGACAGACAGACAGATAGACACACACACACATACACCTGGTGGGGCGTGAAGGACTATGAAGGTTCATTTTCCTCAGTAGGTGGAAGAAGACAGTAAAAGTTGCAGGTAAAATTAGCATTTCTTCCTCTGTACCTTTCTATTTGGGAATGTGACAATTCCCCCAGGGCCTCCAGACTCCAGGTGAGGAGGGCTCTGGCTCTCCCTAAGAACACTCCATCCACCATGGCGAGTCTAGAAGTGAAAATGAAAGTCTCACGTTGCTTCCTCCTTGATGCTCATCCTCCTTGAGATGAGTTTTCTCACCCGCTGATGTGTCAAACACAGATGAAAATGTTAGCTTCAACTTCTCAGCTTGGAGGAAAACACCTTTATGCTGAGACAGAGCTTAGAAATTTTAAGAAGAATTTAAAATAAATATAAAGTTGGATTCGGGCTGTTTTGTTTTAAGAGTTCAGGTAGCAGTTCACTGAGTGGGGAAAAATTACAGAAACAGCTCCCTAACATAAAAACCTGTTCATAAGACATTCCACAAAAGGCATCCCCAACAGAGAGCATAATCCCTTGCTATCACATAAGTAAATCAATGCTCAGTAGATAAAGGTGGAGTAGGGGGAGGGTGTACTGATGCCCAGGACAACTTCAAAGGTGGATTTCTCAAAGATCAGCTCTACCTCTGGGGCACTGTTTAATTAGCAAACACTGAAGCTATAAACAGACCAATTGAACCAGGGATGCCACAGGTGAAGTCTAGCCCTTAACCAGATCTCCCTGGAGCAGTGGTTCTCAACCTTCTTAATGCTGAGACCTCTTAATACAGTTCCCCAAGTTGTGGCGACTCCAACCATAAAACTGTTTTCATGGCTACTTCATAACTGTAATTTTGCTACTGTTATGAATTGTAATGTAAATATTTTTGGAGACCCAGGTTTGTCTAAGGGATTTTGGCCCACACAGTGAGAAGCGCTGCCCTAGGGCCGTTAACAGTGCCTGCATATTAAGGACCCATTAATGTGGGGCTTGCCAAAAGAGTTTAAAGTGAACCAACCTCAAAACACTCAGAGGCTCGATGAGGGAGGAAGAATGTCCCATCCCTCACCCTGTAATCCCTGGGATCCAGGAGTACAGTATGCTGCCTGACAGGGAGAGGAAAGAGTAGATGACCTAAACTTGCTAACCAGTTTGAGATGTGATTGTTCTAGATGACGGGGTGCTCAGCAGGTAAAGGCACTTGTCACCAAACCTGACAGCCTGAATTCCATGGCTAGGGCCCATGTGGTGGGAAGAGAGAATCGAACTGTCAAAGTTACTCTATGTGCACATAACCCCCAACCCACCCCACACAAAATAATAATTAATACATGTAACTTTTAAAATGTAAGGTACTTAAATGTGAAAGAGAGGGGCAGGAGATTCAGGGTCTGTATTGGGACTGAACACACCTGCCTCCCCAAGTTTAATACTGAGGTCAGTGTGCTACTATCAAGGGATGGAGCCACTAGGAAATCATTAGCTTTAGGTGAATTCAGAAGGCAAGGCCCTTATGGGATTGACCTTATGAGCAGAGACCCCAGAGGACTTTCTTCCTGTATCCCATGAAAATAACTGTTGGCCATGCGTGGTGGAACATAGGAGGTAGAGGTAGCTGCATCTCTGTGAATTCCCAGCCAGTCTGGTCTACATAGCATGTTCCAGGCCAGTCAGGGCTATAGGGCTATGGTCTCGAAACAAGCCAACTGTCTATAAACCACCTGAGAGCCTACCTTGGTAGCCTAATGGGGACTTCCTGTTTCTAGAACTGCAACAAGCCCCAGCTGTTCGAGGCATGGATATATAGCATTAGGTTTCGACAACCAGCGGTGCAGACTCTCAGACAGGACCTGTGGGAAGACTCCAACGTCTATTGGCTGGCTCTGTAGATACAAGGGGCTGAGAGTGACGGAGTACAGCTGGCCTCTACAAGAAATGGGGAAGCGAAGGGACCTTGAAGATGCTTTGATCTTAGCACAGTGAGACCCACGCTTCACTTCCCACCTGCAAATCTGAATGAAGAGTGTGTGCTCCCTGAAGCTGCTAGGCAGACAGAAACATGCTACTGAAGCAAGAGGAAATGAGAGTCAGGAAAGGCTTACCCTGCCTCAAGTCTCAGCCTGAAACACAGGAGGGGTGGGAAGGTCACACCCAGGCAACAGAGCCAGGGAGTATGGAGAAAGACACAGTCTCTACATGCTCTGGAAGCAACGGACTGAGCCAAGCTGCCGTAGACAAACTGGGGCCAGGCAAGAGGTCATATGGGGCCAGTCCATGACAAATCAGGACAGACTTAGGAGGGTGAAACCAGGAAAGACATAGCACAGGCCAGGCATAAATGCTCAACTGTTCTCACAGCAAAGGACCGCTCTTTCTGGACAAGTAGCCATCCTGGGACACTGAACACTAGGATCAGTCGCTGAGAACTCCTCTTTGGGAACAGCACTTTGGAGCGGAAGCTGTCTAAGCTCTGATGCCAACCGCGGTGGCCAGCAGCTGAATCCCTCACTCAATCCCTGACTTATTTCTGACTAGTTCTAAAACAACTCAAACTATCCTTAGACTCGTTTAATAAATATAAAGAATGAGTCACAACAAAGTAGTTACAAAAGGAAGTCTATAAACTGTTGCTATAACCAACATCAACATCGGAAATCATGGTCTCCTCAGGTGACTTTCCAAGCAGATGACACTTATTCTCAAACAAGGATTCCAAGATAGTACTCGGATATATATATATATATATATATATATATATATATATATATGTGTGTGTGTGTGTGTGTGTGTGTGTGTGAGACTCACAGCCTTATGACAATTCAAACTTGGCATAATGGGACTGATGAATACAAGATATCAAAAGTGAAATATTCCCCTTCCAAGGTCAGGTGCAAAGCCAGCTTGCTGGACGCACGGTATACCTCAGGGACATCTCTGACCTAGACAGTCTTCGAAAACTGTGAAACCCTGTCAGATAAGAGCTTTTGACGGTTAAACAAAGCTCTTTCCTGGGGTCTCAAGGAGAAGCAGCATTTTGATCAGACAGAGTGTACATGGAGGGAGGCCACAGCATGGCAAGATCAGGAGATGGTGAGGGACCCGAAGATGTGCATGCGGGCATGGGGAGTGGACCTCTTTTGGTTGGCCTGAGTCCAGGGGATATGTGGGAGGCTGGGCCTCACCTGGTTCCTGCAGAGTCCACTAAATATAGCAGCTGTGGCTCCAGGACCACTTTAACATGGAAGAGATCAAGGCAGCAATGTCCCCTAATAACCCATACTTGCACACTGACACTGCCTACTGGTCTCCGCCCCCATTTCTACTGCTCCTACAGACCTCCCTCATTTTTCCCACATTCTGAATGGAGCTCACTTCCACTGACTTCTGTGTGAATAAGAGGAATTCTGCTGGATTTTAAGCAGACACAGCAGTGCCTCTTGTCTTTATTTCTAAAATGCTTCCAAGAAGACAGGTAATGGAACGAGGTTTATGGTTCACCCACAGCAATGTGGGTCAGAAAGGCAAATAAATAAATGAGTGGGTGCATCAAGGCTATGGACACTTGCATCAGCCTGCACACGAGCCACACTACTCCTGTTTATCTCACTTTAAAAAGATAATCTCCTTTTTATCTCTGACAAAGTCTTGTCGGCATGTGATGATGAAATCAGTTCTCTTCAATCTGACCAGAATACAGTATCCCTGTTATACGATTCGTTAATACTCTCCAAATTATAAACTCAAAAAAAAAGCCAAGTGAATCCAATTTTTAAAAATTAAAATAAATTCTCCTGAGATGCTCTGTGAAATCTGGAATTGGTCAACGGTTGAGCATCCATCCCTTAGTGAGTTCTTGGCCTCCTGAGAAGCAACAAGGTGCTAGACATAGTGATGGCAGGCGGGCAATGGCTCTGTGACTGAACAAAGCCCCGAGCCAGCAGGAGAAGAACACACTGGGAGCAGCTCTGATCTGCAGGCCCCTTCTGCTGTCTAACTAGAGCAGTCTGTTGTCCAGGTTATCACAATGCACAGGAAGCTGAGGGTCCATGCCGAGTGTTCAAAGGACAATATTGTCCCGTTGCCTTCTGCAGGGCAGGGCCTGAGGCAAAGGACCACCTTCCAGCCCTCCACACATGTGTAAGAATCAGATTGTCCTTTGTTCCTGCTAGTTCTGACCGGGACCAGGGTGAAATGTGGGCTCTTTGCAGTCCTGAGCCTCCTGTCCCTCACACGTATCTTATTTAGGCTGTCTCTACATTTCTGCAGCAGCACTGGGAGGGCCTCACTGTGGAGGTCTTGTACAATGTCTGTAAATCTGTTCCTAAGTCTTTAAGAGAACACTGTGGAGGTTGACGTTGGTTACAGCCTCAAGTGGACGAGGAGTCAACATCAAGAGATGCACCTCTGGACAAGTCTGAAGAGTGCTCCTGGAGAAACAGAGGGAGGACTCCCAAAAAGTAGGCATTACCTTCCAGCAGGGGCCTGGACATGAGATCTAAGGGACAAGCTGACTGGTGTTAGCCGGCCCACTTTGCCCTCTGTGAGGGCACCTACTCTGCACCTTCCAACACCAGAATCCAGCTTCCTGGGCCTCCTACCTCAGACTGACGACCAATGACTGTCCTGGGATTCTCTAGGCTTTCAGCTCCGGGCTGGTGGACTGAGCATCAGCTGGTCTGCAACCTCTCTGGTGTGCTGACAGCCACTGCTGGACTACCATTCTATCTGGACCGTGAAACCTACTCATCCTGGTTCTGCCTTACCCTTCAGGTGGACAGCACAATAGGTAGATCCTGGAACAAAAGGCCAGTCAGCCTGTGGGAGAGCATCCCCGATAAGTGTAGGAGTCTGGGTGCCTGTGTATGGGTCTAAGGGACGTCCAGGCCCCCTGCTGTCTGTACTGTGACCCTCTTACCTTGAGGTGTCTCCTTTTAGTCGGAGTAGTTATCAGACAGGACAAGATGATGTCAGCAGGCTATGGAACAGTCTAGAAGTTCTTATCCTCTCTAGCACTTCTCAATGTGAGTAAAACCATGGGAACTACCCTCGGCTCATGCTCAATGCTCAGCACTAACTGCACAAGCCTCAGTGTCGGGGCACCTGGGAGCTCATCTCCACCCAGGGTGTTTGCACTGAGCAGCACCCACTTGCCCCACACCTACAGCCTCTTTTAAACCTCTACCACCATCACTATTTCTGTTTTCTGAAGGCTGACACCTTCCTGCTGAATGAGGCCACACAGACATCTGGTGACTTCTCAGAAATATTTTCCATCATTAATAGTATTTGTGTGGGGCACCCTTCCTACCATCTGCACAGCCTGCTGACTTTAAGCCAAAAGTTCCAGGGACTCTTGTTTTGTTTTGAGACAGGGTCTCAAGCTGTCCGGGCTAGCCTCTAACTTACTATGTAGCTGAGGATAGCTTTGAACTTTTGATCTTTCTGCTTCCACTTCCTGTGCTAGAATCACCTGCACATGCCACAGGCCCTGGGAACCAAGCCCAAGCTTCACCTCGTGTTCTCAGCAAATGCTCGAGCAACAGAGCTCTCCCCATTTCTGCGGTGATTTTGTTTTTCTACGGTCTATAAGTCAAGCAAACAGTACTAGATAGTTAGTGGGTTATGCTTGTGTGTTTACTCATTTTCTTTCCAAACTAGGAAATGATAGGAGAGGTGAGGAACACAGAGAGAAGTCTGCTGTCACTCATAGCACACAAGCCTCGTTTCTGCCTTCCAATCTGATGGCGTGGGCTCATGCTAGGGCAGACAGAGGCAGGGAACTGTTCCTGAGCCAGACTACAGATAATAAAACCTATTTCTGGAGTAGGTGTCCCAGTGTCTCTGATCTGTATGCTCAGTACAGGAGGCTCAACACTCACTGGCAAATGGTGACTTCACTCCCTACCCGCCCCCAGGGAATAGCGAGGACTCACCCAGCCCAGAGATATTGATTGCCTTCACAGATTTCTTCATTTTGTAGAGAACCATCCGGTCCACGTCCAAAGCCTAAAATAACAGGGAATATGTGAATTAATAACATGTTTGCATACAGACCATAACTACCAGCAGCAGCAGTGAGAACCTTCTGGGATCCCTCCCGTAAGGCCCCCGGGCTGCTTCTATGGGCTGGGTCTTTGCATAGTTTAGTCTTTCAAAGCACACAGAGTAGCAGTTCAATTGTGTTACAGGAAACCAACTGGAGAGTCTCAGGCACCTGGAGCTTACAAGCTGCCTCTGCCCACATCACCTGCTGGTCTCGACACTCTGCATCCAGGTCAGTGAATCCCACAGCCACATCTGACAGATGGCTCTACGACATCTGGGCTGTCCCTAAGCCCCTCTGTCCCTCTCACCTTGAAAGAAAGAGCAGTTTCAAGGATAGCAAGTGCCCCTCCCCACAAAGAGGGCTCTGCCCTGCCCCACCCTGCCCTGCTGGCTCCAAACAACAGGCAGCCAAGTCACAGAACCAGACCTGCCCCACACAAATGCAGCTCCGTGCTTTACATTTGTGAAGCTGTGTTCAGGAAGCTTGTTCCTAAGCCTCTCCAAGCCTCAGATTTCGCATCCAGAATCCAGCTGTAACAGGCTGGATGATTAAACAAACACTCGCATGGTTAATATTCAGCAAATATTTACAGAGCCACCTTCAGAGAGCAGCAGTAAGTGGCACTTACAACATCTGCACATAGTAGGTGTTCAACAATGGGTACAGTGACTCATCAAACTTGGGGATTTATTCTCAGCTAAGCTTCCACCAAAGAGAGAGCTCGAGCACTCTCCCACAACTCAGTTAAACAGCGAAGTAGATCAAAGGAAGACAAGTGGCTGGGACAGGAAACTGAGCACACTGGGGACCGTGAGAGTGAGACCACGTGAGCAGTAATGGTGGTGACGATTTAAAACACCCAAGTGACCTGTCATCTAAAATCGCTGAATGGGCTTCCAGCATTGGCTTTTGTAAGTCCTCCCTCAGTCTGAGGTTGCAATGGCTATTTTCTGGGGGGTAAAAAGACAGGTGAGATTGGAGTTGACAGTTTTAAATAGAAGAGTGATCAAGAGGCTCCAGATGTAGCAAAAGGGGGTGGGGGACTGTTCTTATTACATTACTGTGTGTTTGTCTCAACACACAGGATATACTCTGAGTAACCCCTTAGGTATGTCAAGATCAAACCCTAGCCCTAGGCAAGCACACACAGAGATAAATATCCCAGGTTTGGTTTTAAAGACAGCCTTGCCATATTATATAGCTCAGGCTGGACTTGCATCAAAATTTCTTATAGTGAGTTAGCTTTTTGTATATAGGGAATGATTTTAAGTGTATGTGTCCCAGAGATATGCTCCTGCCTCAAACTCAGTGCTGGGTTATAGGCCCTTGCTACCATATCTGGCTTTTTATGTGAGATCATGGTGTGTGTGTGTGTGTATGTGTGTGTGTGTGGTGTGTATATGTATGGAGTGCTGCATATCTGTGGAAATCAGAAACGGACATGAGATGTCCCCCTTCATCACTTTCTACCCTACGCCCTTGGGGAAAGAACTGTTTGGGTCATTTAACTCCCAGGATCCACCTGGCCCCACCTTCCAGCTCTGGGGTTATGGCTATGCCTGGCTTTTTTATGGTGTGGGCTCTGGGTTGTTTTGTTGTTGATTTAAGACTGAGGGCCTCATGCTTGTATAGCTAACTCTCTTACCTACTGAACCATTTCCTTAGCCCCCAAGGGAACTCTTAATGTTCCTGGGTAGTCATCTCTAATCCACTCTGGACCTTGAGATATAAGAGGGCATTTTATATCTCAAGGGAAACAGTAACTAACTCACAAAACACTGCACTGAACTGTCCCTCACAGCCTCCCCGGTCTTCCTCAGTCCTCCCCAGTCCTCAGCCTCCAAGCAATGTTTGCTCAGCCTCTATCAGAAACACTGATTCCTAAAGAGCCACCGCCCATGTGTTGGGGAGCACAGCCTGACAGACAGACATGAATCAGTGTGCTGTCACAACTGGGAGTTCCCTTCCCATGTGACAGGTCCTTGCTACAAAGCACATTTGATCTAGTAAACATGCAGTCCACGACTCCTGCAGAAAACTGTCTTGACCAGCCTCTGCAATCGACCGGAACTTATATGACCTGTATTTAAACAAGGGCCACCCTCCCCGGACCCTCCTCACAGGCAGCAGAGGACACCCACAGCAGCAGGGCTGAGCTCCCTGCAAGTCACTCAGCCAACAACACTTGCCAAAAAGCTTTGAGTGCACAGTGTAAAAGGAGAAAACATCCCACGCTTCCCGGCACTCACAACACCCAACTCAACTGAGCAGTGCAATCTCCCTGTGCTCTGAGCTTTCCTTCCCCTCCATCCATGCCCCTGGACTGTCTTCTTCACTTCTGGTTATCCCCCAAGCTTGCCCCAGTGAACTGGTTTACACTCACCCAACTCACTGTTTTCTTCTACCTCCCAACACTGTTAATTCCCTGGAATAGCCTCCTACCTCTTGACCCCCAGCTACACTGGCTGGTTCACAGCTTCATCTGGTCCTCCAGCAAAGCCCCCCCTCCACCACCCCCTCTCCACCCCCACCCCCGGTTTTCCCTCCACAGCAACTCATCTTTGGTTGGCCCACAGTACCTATGCTTGTTCAGGTTTTCAGCTGAGATTTACTAAGCACCTGGTACGTGCCTGATGTTTAAGCTGCTAGTGGAGATGCAATGGTGAACAAACCAAGAAAAGGATCCAGGAAAGATAAACGCCCAGTAAGAGCAGAAGGCCAAGCCTTGCCAGTGACCTGCTTTGCCAACCTTGGATGCCGCCTCCAGCACCAGCACTGACAACTGCCATGGCCTCTGCTGAGCACACAGTAACACTGGAACACACTGAGCCCTGTGATATACCAATAAAACTGCCTTTATTGCTTGTTACCTTCCCCAGTGACCTTCTCTAAGGCCAGGGGTTAGTGTATGTGATGGTTTGTATATTCTTGGACCAGGGAGTGGCACCATTTGGAGGTGTGACCTGGTTGGAGTAGGTGTGTCACTGTGGGTGTGGGCATAAGATCCTCACCCTAGCTGCCTAGGAGTCAGTCTTCCACTAGCAGCCTTTGGATGAAGACACAGAACTCTCAGCTCCTCCTGCACCATGCCTGCCTGGATGCTGCCATGCTCCCACCTTGATGGTAATGGACTGAACCTTTGAATCTGTAAGTCAGCCCCAATTAAATGTTGTTTTTCATAAGACTTGCCTTGGTCATGGTGTCTGTTCACAGCAGTAAAACCCTAACTAAGACAGTGTACATGTAGCATATACATCCCATTGTGCACCAGAGAGCCTGCCAAGGAATGGGACTCTATTAAGCCATGGAGCTTCCCTGAGAGAGTGCACTGTAGTAACTCAGGGCCACTAGAGGCAGGCAGGAAATAATTTCAGGAGTGGCCAAAGATGAAGGAACTGGCTGTTGCCACACTGGCTTGGAAACCAATCAGGCTTCATCTGTGTGTTGGACTCCTGGGTAATCAGCTAGCAGGCTGACCTGCTTCTCTCCAGGAGAGTTAATTGCTCTGCCCACTGGTAATCCCAGGTCACAGGGCACATCTGTGTCTGTGGCATATAGCTCAGTCCTGTTCAGAAGCAGGGGCTGGAAGTGGTGAGTTACTGAGGTACCGGGATCTGGCACTCTGTAACCAGCTGGAACTCAGATGACGCCCCACTCAGTGCTTTGGAGACCACGTTCTCACCAATCAAAGACAGCACAGGCATCTTATGCAAAGACCCTCCATCTGCGTCCTGTCCCTGTTGTTGAAGGGAAGCCGTTTCCGGCCTCGAGAATGAGTACATAAACATGCAGGAGCTGCTGCTTTCCCCTGGCTCTTCAGCAGAGAGGGACGTGAAGGTGAGTTTGGCACTTGGTGGCAGAGGTAATTATAATTGAAACCCACACAAGGGAAAAGTGGTTCCCTCCCTTCTAGAAATGTACCCCCATCACGGCGTGTATTTATAGATCATCAAGATTAAACCAGTCAGGAGAAATGAGTATGATTAAGACACAAAGACTCGTATCTATGGTCTATAAAAAGCTTTGCCAAAGCCTTATAGCCAGAAAAATAAGAAGGCTTTTGGTGGTCTCCAGAAATCAAAGGTACCTGCAATGTGGCTAAGACTCTAATGGTCACCTCCCACCATCCCTTCTTCCACAACTACTCAAACCCAGAAGGAAAAAAGGAGACAACCCTACACCCAGACGTGTAGGCAAACTACCAGCACACAGAACTGTAAAAGTCAATAAGGGCGTAAAAGAGGGCTGGCCTGGCCCGCAGCTGATGCCTGGCCAAACCCTATAAACTCAGAGGGACTAGACTCAAGCTGGCCTCTAGTTTGTAAAACAAGCTTAACAGATTAAATTTATTGCATAAATAAGACTGTAGGGATGTGTCTCAAATATTTCCAAGGAAAACAAACAACTGTTGGAGTGGTAATTGAAGATAGTGAGCCAGGAGAGGGAGCAGAGGCTATGGTGTATGGGTCACAGCAAACTCACTGCCAGAGGAGAGACCCTCACACCCCTGCTCTCGCTGCATTTTCACACCTGGTTGCCCCACACAGTAGTCACAAGCTGCAGGGGGTTCAATTAAAGTGAAAAACATTAACAGTTCACGTCTGCATACAGCTGGCTTCAGAGAAAGCTTCAGCCACATAGACCTTCTGATGGTTCCAGAATGTCCTTAGGGCTCTTCTTCCTCTGCCTCTGAAGGTCCCTCTATGCACTTGAGGGCCTCTCCCAGGGCCAGGGAAACCATCCAGGCATGCTGGTGCTCCTTGTTCCATAGCTTAGTACCAGCAGCCCCAGTCACACACCACCTTCTCTATGCAGGGTAGGTCAGTCCACCTCTCCCTAGGTCCCACAGCCTTACCAGGCAAGTTCTTTCATCCTGACGGTAGGCTAAGAGGAAGGGTGGCCTCCACAGTCTACCAAGGGAGCTGGTCTGGCTCAGGGGTGGGAAACCCTTGTTTGGTCACAACCTGATGGTATTGATGGATGGAGATATCAGGTGGATGAGGTAATGGGTGATGGAAGGCCCAATGTGACTCACCCTATTGAAGGAAGCCTTACCCCAGCCCTCAGAAATCCCACCTCCCTCAATCACGGGCCTTGACTAAGAGGTATGTTTTGAATTTCACTATAAATATTTGTGGGAATTTATTTAATTACCATCTGGCCCTTTATAGGAGAAGTTTGCTGCCTCTCACTTAGACAATCCATGCAAAGCATCCTGTGTTAGTCAGGGCTTTACTGCTGTGAAGAGACACCATGACCAAGGCAACTCTTATAAGGACAACATTTAATTGGGGCTTACAGGTTCAGAGATTCAGTCCATTATCGTCATGGAACCATCCAGGCAGGCATGGTGCAGGAGAAGCTGAGAGTTCTACATCTTCATCTGAAGACTACTAATGGAAGACTGGCTTTCAAGCAGCTAGGGTGAGGGTTAAGCCCACACACACAGTGACACACCTACTCCAACAAGGCCACACCTCCTAATAGTGCCATTCCCTGGGCCAAGCAAATACAAACAATCAAACATCCCTTCCACAGCATCAGCCAGGCCTGTGCCTTAGGCCCTGGCCTAGAAGCACTGAATTGTGCCAGTCCAGGACCAAGTTGGTCCAGACTCTGGGATTTCAAATGGACCCACATGAGAGGGAAGGGACCAACTTCCTTCCCAGAACCCAAGGATAATGACTGAAGGATAGGAGACCCACAGACACAAGGGCCACCTATGTCCTCCCCTCTTGACCCATCCCATCTCCCCTCATTCTACTTATAAAGGGCCAACCTGAGAGAAAATGACAGTTTTGAAAGCTAGCTAATAAACCCAAGCACACCCAAGGGCAGCTCTGCCAGGACAGTCACGCAAACATCAATGTCAGCCCGGTTTTTCATCTCACACTTGACTTTGAGCAAAGTATGGTGCATAAAGGACAGTGGCAAATGTTTTCAGAAAGCCATCGGGGAAGCACAGGACCACATGGCAGCTGGGAGCTTGCTATGAAGCAGGGCAATAATGGGCCTACCCTCCTTATGGGAATCAAGCAAGGCCAGGAGAGGAGCAGGTGTCATTCAAAATTAAGATCAAATTTATGCCCAAGCCAAATGGCAGCTGCAAACAGTGTGTACATCCCCAGATAAGCCAGAAGGGGGTCACGTGGTCATTATCTAATGGCAGAAGTCAAACACAAGGATATGCATAACACTCTTCAAGACAGCCCCAAACTGGACAATCCCACAAGTGTGTCGGAGGGTTAGCCCAGACAAATCGCCATGAATTTGTACCAAAGAGGGCTCCAGAGCAATGGTAGAACAGCCTTTTTGTACACAGAAGACAAATGATTTTGACAAAAATACTAAAAACAGAACACCTGCAATATTATACTGTAAAAACCCCAAATAAAATGCAAAGCTACATGTGCCACTATGCTGTGGCTAGCAAACTACAAGCTTACTAAAGGATTTAATCTAATATTCAAGTATATGACACTGCAGGACAGGCAAAGAAAAACACACCCTGGCTCCATGTTTGTCCTAATCATGGTTTCTACAAGTAGAATTCTGATCCTATTGCAGCCTGGCCAGTGAGCACACCTTCAGAGGAAGGTGCCACCATCACAGGACACCACCTTACCAACTTACTGACCACTGTGCATGGGTAAGAAGGCAGGCTATACCCTGACACAGCTCACCCAGCACAACTGCCCTCCTCTGTACAGAAGATGAGATTATAACTATTAAAAAAAAATCTCATCACAGGAAAGTAGAGAAGAATGACCAGCTTCATCATAAACCGATTATACACACACACACACACACACACACACACACACACACACACAATTCCACACACATACTGAAAACATGCCAAGTGTGGTAACTCACTCGTGAAATCCCAGCACCCAGGAGGCTTGAGGCAGAAGGATTGCTGCAGCTTTTGCATAGGCTAGAGTGTGAGATTGTCTCAACAACAACAACAATAACAAACAACAACAACAGCAGCTGAAAGCAAGAAAAAAAGATGCAGCACAGTAACACGTAACTTGGCATGTTTTCAGTATGTGTGTGGAATTGTGTGTGTGTGTGTGTGTGTGTGTGTGTGTGTGTGTGTGTATAATCGGTTTATGATGAAGCTGGTCATTCTTCTCTACTTTCCTGTGATGAGAAATGATCAGCCTCAGTGCATTCGCTTTGTTTGAGGTTTTGCCAAAGACAAATAAATAGGATTTCACTATTCTACACGTTGTCTACTTTTCTACTATCCTTCCATTGAGTGTTTGTTTACCTTTGACCACAATAACACATGGAGAAACACATGAAACAACGAAGAAAGCAGTGATACTCAAAGCTGCATATTCCCACATGTAAAAATAAACACAGAGAATCCTTGCTTGGGCGGTACAGGAAGTAATCACGTGGCTCTGGAGGAGAGGTAGAAAATGGTGCCAAGAGACTAGATTTTTGGCACTCTTTGAACAATTTACCAGGGTGTGCTTATGCATTCGTTTATTTAAGGATAAATACATGATTAACGTGAAAGCAGCTCTGTGGGCTGCAGAGGAGGGTGAGCTAACCCAGACTGTGGGTAGAAGCCTCACCCCAAAGCTCTCTGGATGTGGACACAGAGGCCACCAGGGCTGGGGCTTATGAAGTATAAAACCACAGGAGGCCAAGGGCAGCCAAGAAACACTGACCAACAAAGAAGTCAGGTGAAAGGTGGGGAAACCCCAGCAGAAGGCTTCGGGGCACAACGGGGAGAAGGGAGCGAAACGTCTCACCTTTACCCTCCATTCCAGGGCTGAAATCCACTTCCCTCTTTTCCCACAAACTGATTCTGCAAAGATAGTCTCAGTAACGCTTTTAGAACTGGAAAAAGAGGAAAACCCAAAGCTGTCATCACCCAAGAGAATCAACTACGTGGAAACCATTAGGTGCGAGGCAGCAGTCTGCCGTGACTGAACGTAATGCGGCCATGTGGAATGCACAGGCGAAGGGCAAGAGTGCACCGGTCCTCAGCTATCCCACACATCCCCAGCAAAATGGTGGGTCTACGAGGAGTAGCTTCAGTGTCATCAACTTTCAAAAACAACTACCCAGGAGACTATTCCCTGCAGACACGGATGGGGACACACCCAGCTGCTAATTAGACTCTGCTAAGGTGGTCACTATTTAGAGAAAAGGAAACAAATGCCCACGAACCCAAGCTTTGTCATGCTTCACAACTGATTATTGAAATGGACAAAAGCCTACAAGTGCCTGAGGAGACCAGGGAAGGGAAGCACACACGTCAGCAGCGCAGGTGGCATGCAGAGGCTGCTGGCACAGTCTGCACGGTGCCCTTCCCCAGGGAGGAGCCAGCAGGCCACAAGAGACCCTGGATGGTCCAAGGTCCTGATGTCTGTCTGTGTGACTGACAATCCTACTTGGTGCCCCTCTGACTGTAAACAGAGTACAGTGCTGAGGCAGGAGATGAACCATAGCAGGAGAAGAACCACACACAGACCAGAGGACATCATCCCAGGATATGCCCAGCCATTACTGAAGGCACAGAGAAGGTCAAGAGAGAACGGCACAGCAGGCAGAGACAGACACAGAGGCTGGGAAGGCGACCGACTGTTAGCTGGCAGCTGAGGTCAGCTTCTGTATCTTCCCAGGCCTAGAAGACAATGGGATCCTGGGCCAGACTGATTTCCCGAGGAAACTAGGCTCAAGCAAGCCACATAAGCAGGGAGGGAGTTGGTCTCCCACCTCCCCTCCACCGAGTCTTCAAAACTGAGAGTTCTTTGTTTCCTGAGGTGACGGGTCTGACTGAGAACACCTTCACACATAGCACATACCATAGCTCTAACTACTACTCTATCATCCCGTCCAGCTTGTTAGGTCCCACGGATGCCTTCCTGTTCTCCACAAGCTGTCATATTTGTGTTTTATGTGTTCTTTCAGAGGAACACCGTGTAACTGTCACCAGAAGTTTAAAGCAATATGCATATACTAACAGTGGAGCAAAGCAGTACTGGGTGTCTTTGGAGAAGAGACTATTCCAGGCAGCACTGAAGACATGCTCAAGAGACACTTGTCCTCCATCTTGACTATCAAAACTATTAAGACAATGGACCCCAAGGAAATGGGAATTCTCCAGGAATCCGTGGTCTCTGAAGAGCAGTCACTAGCTTCCTAAGCTGAGAATAGCAAGGCCTGCATCCTCAGCTAGGGTCAAAAGTTAGTGTTCCACATGTAGCTGGTACAGCAGTGGACACACCACCCTGGTGTCTACCGCTTCTTAGAGGGGCACAAGCTTAACCATGCCAATTAAGGTAACTGTTAAGGACAGACATTCCACCTAGGGCTGTCCTAATCATCAGGATAAATTCTTCTCAGAGGAAAAAAGTCTCCAAAACTAACGCCCACGGGAACATGGCAGAAGAAGGGGTGCAGGGTGCGTCAAGGGACAAATTTGGTAAAACACTTGCTTTCTGGATATAATGCAGCCATTGCACCCTGGGCAGTGCCATTCTATTTATATGCACAAGATCCAGCCTAACAGATACTGAGTAATATTACATCAGGCAGCACTAAGTGGCCTTAGTAGATGATGGTGATGATGATGATGAAGAAGAAGAAGAAGAAGAAGAAGAAGAAGAAGAAGAAGAAGAAGAAGAAGAAGAAGAAGAGGAGGAGGAAGAGGAGGAGGAGGGGAAGGAGGGGGAGGAGAAATGGGGAAGCTAGGAGGAAAAAGAAGACACAATGAAGACAAGAAGGTGGAAGTGTCAGGATGTAGGTGAGAGGGAGGAATGAGAGAAACAAGCAAGATATACTGTGTGCACATATGAAATGTCAAAGAATAAATTAATAACAAATAAATAATAACAAACCTTCCAGGTCAGCTCACCCCAACTTGCTGACCATTGCCTTGCCTCATAAGAAGCAACAGCAAGGTTTTTTTTTTTTTCCTCATGTGTATTTAGGTTTACAGAACATTTCCCGGCATTTCCTGCAGGATCCCCATAAGGGCAACAAGGGGTGCCCTGAGCCACCCTGGTAGAAGGGAGGTCCCTTGTCCTCTTAGCTTTAATATTTAGGGTTAAATGAGTAAAATACAAAGTGCAGGGATGAGGAGAAGTGATCACCAGGAACCCACAAAACCCTCCTCCCCCAAGTCAGAGACTCTATGTTGGGGTACTTGACTACGAGATAAGATTCCTAGCAAGCTCTTCCCTGTGCGAGGGGATCCAGCCAAGTCTGGGCTTCACCATTGGCTCTCCCTCTACAGTCCTCACAGTGTCAAAGTCAGGGGCAGAACCGGTGATGCCCCACCCACACCTACCCTGTCCTCTAAGCCATTCCAGTGAACCATACAGCTACCCCACCACCCAGGTACTCTGAGCATCAGGGGAACACACTAAATATAACTACCACAGAACGTGTATACTCTTAACAAGACAGTTAGGGGCTTAACTTCAAGTACTATACAGCAACTGATACTGGCACTCCATCCTATTAGGCAATTCTTAGGTCAGCCTGCAAAATCTTCATTCATTTTCCCAACTCAAAGCAGAAGAAAATGACCCAAATACTTTAAGAGACTCACCCCAGACTGTTTATTTGGCTTTTAACGTATCAAAGGGTTTAGAGAACAACAGCTAATTTGGGAAAGGCAAGGGCTAGTTCTCAGAGCTGTGTCCCTACTGTGTGTCCAAGACAGAGCCAGGAGGCCACAGGCAGCCCCCACAGCCCCCACCCTCACCTCTCTTTTGCGGCTGTGCCTGAGGGAAATAATACCTTCTCAACCTCCTCCCGAGCCCCCCATGCCTCCTTTAAACTCCCCCCACTAGCCAGGCAGTGGTGGAGCAAGCCTTTGATCCCAGTACTTGGAGGAGTCAAGACTTGCCTGTGTCTGAAATATAACATCTACTACTGAACTTTTCAAGGGAGAAGATTATAGATCACTGCTACCTTTGGTAGTTTTCTTGGACTTTGGCTTCTGAGTTGCTGTTTCCCACCCCATGGACCTGGCCCTTTTGCCCTGTGGTAGAAGAAGCAAGAACAGCCAGAACGTGGATGGTAGAGAAAGCTGAGGAAGCTAAGGAGGATGTCACAGGCTGGCTGCTGCCCCCATCCCCGAGCTGTCTGCCACAGCAATCATTTTTTTCAAAGATCCCTTTGAAAGTGCTGAATGGTCGTGAACCCTCTCGAATTTCTCCCACACTGGGGCTGGTCTGTCCTTCCCCTATGCCTTCTTCTGGGGCCCCTGGAGAGACCTGCCTAGATCTAAATGGAGCAGAATATGAGTCCTCAGGTGCTCGGGTAGCATCAGAGAAACACCTAAAATACAAGCAGCATGGAGGATGTTGGGTTTAGCAACACAACTGGGGGCGCAACTCCAAGGACCATACAGTAGCTGACAGTGAGCACTGGCCTGACCCCTTCCACAGCTTCCACCCTACATCTGCCATATCCACGCACTAATCTTGTGTTGCTCTGTAATCCATGTAGTGCAGTTATTACTGTAATGGAAAGACAGACTGAGGGAGGGCCGAGGATGCACAGAAACCACCAGGGCATCCTTCCTGCTCCAAGCAATTTGTTCTCTTCATCGACCCAGACTTCCTGCGAGAGCCACTGGTACTTCCATTCCTACATCTCCACATGACAATTATTTAATCTCCTGACCACACTCACCATATTCCTAAAATAGGACAGCAGCATCTGCTTGAAATGGAATTGCTGGAGAGCGACAACGTGTCCTGATTAAGACAAGGACCACCCCACCCTGCCCCATCCCTGAAAACAAAGCAAAGCAGCAAGGCTACTGGACAGTGGTTGGTTAAAAGGGAGGTGAGCCTACCTAGGCCCGTGTTGTATAATTAGGATCCCCTGGGGAAGGGTATAGGTGGACACCAAGGGACGATTCCTAGATATAAACCTAGGACTCATATTCTGGTCCATTTAGCTCTGGGACAATACAAGTCCCTCCATGGTCATCATAAGAAGTTATAAGATAAAGACAGAATGGTCCAGCCCCCGGCTACTCAAAACAAAGCCTGCTTCACTGTTGGGTCTCAAATGCTTTCAGGTGATGAGACAGTGCTGCTAAAACAGTCAAAGACCACATTCCACCATCCTACACCAGAGGGGAGCCACACTGGTGGCACACATCCAACCTTAGCCTGGTCACCAGCAAGGGGCCTGAGAGCCACAGGAAGCAAGGTGTGGGCAGAGCTTAGGGCAGAGCTTAGGGGCCCCAAGAGATGCAGAAGCTCCTGTTAACTGTTTTCTTAAGATTTATTTCCAGATGCTGGCAACACACGCCTTGAATTCCAGCGCTTGGGAGGTAGAGGCAGGTGGAACTTTGTGAGTCTGGGGCCAGCCTGGGCTACAAAATGAATTCCAGGACAGCCAGGACTACAAAGAGAAACCCTATCTCGAAAAACAAAACAAAAAAAAAAAGATTTACTTTTTGATTATGTATATGAGTGTTTTGCCTGCATGTATTTCTATGCACTTCATGTACAACCACCTATAGAGAACAGGAGAGTCAGATCATCTGTGAGACAGTTGTGAGCGGCCAGGGGGGTACTGAGAACCAAACCCTTGACCTCTATAAGAGCAACAAATGTTTTGAATAGCTGAGCCATCTCTCTAGTCACCTGTTCATTTATTTTTTTATTGACGCTTTTGACCAAAGCCACCAAGCCTTCAGATAACACCCCCACCCCCACCCCTAAGTTCGCAGCACAGAGGATGAGTGGGGGCCATACACAGAAGAGAAATGTGGCCAAAGCTAGGTGAGTAGGAGCCGGATGCAGCAGGAAAGCAGGCAAGCAGGATCGGGATGAGGTAAGGCTGGGCTGGGTCCCTGTCACTGAGAAAGGGACAGGAAGTGCAGCAAAGGGCAGAGGCAGCTCCTGGCTGTACTGCAAGGGTCAGCAGCAGGGAAGTTTATTTTCCTCACTGGAGGAAGCCAGTCCCTCCTCAAGGAAGGGCTCTGGCCAATAGTTATCCTGCCTTTTTGTTTTCAGTCCAGAGGAAGAAAAAAAAAAAAAAAGCCTGGAAATCGCAGGGAAAAGGGAAAGTGAGAAGCCTTGGCTGAGCCATCTACACACAAAATGGCACAACCAGACTCCCTCGTGCCCACAGGAACATCTGTGAAAACTGATGACAGAGAAAAGGGCCTAGGGTCCCTGACAGGCTACAGGACACAATGCCTGCCCACCTCATGCATTGCAAGCACCATCCCAAAGCATGGGCCCCATGGTCAATACAAACTCAAGGACAGGCAAACCCCAGCTCACAGTGAGACGCACAATGAACAATGATGTACCAACTCCAAAGGCCAAATGCATGGAGGATAAACACAATGAGCTGGGTCTTCTTTGATGGGCTTACAGGAGAGCGGGCGAGGAACCAACACGGAAGAATAGACAGACAGACAGACACGGGTTAAAGTATTTCTCAAACCAGTATGCTGCCAGTTGTAAAACCAGAACTCACTCCACCTCAGGCAACATGAGAGAGAGCTTTGATGCCTTCAAGACAGACAACTTGGGCTGGCTGGATAGCTCAGTGAGTAAAGGCACCTGCAATCAGTCAGAATTCAACGCCCAGAACCCATACGGTAGACAGAGAGAACTGACTCCCTAAGTTTTCCTTTGACCTGCACATATACATTGTGATGCGCACATGGAGGAAATATTAAAATTATGTTCAAATAGTTGATGGAATGAGTTGTTTTTCCTGGAGGGGGGGAGAGCTTTTTCAAAAAAAAAATCACTGAGTAGTTATTACTTCCATAAACAAGGGACTGCAGAACTAAAGTCAATACTAGCAGAAAGCACTTTTTAAAACTAGAACACTTGCTGCATTTCCCTGGCTTGGATAGACAGAATGTCTATGGGAGTTCCACTTGCCTGAAGGTCAGGGCCCCAGCACCTACAGCACACGGTGAGTGGCAGCAACCTTCTGTCTGCAGGTCACTTGCAATACAGAGGGCTTTGACGTGACAGCTGGGGCAGTGGCTAACACAGTCATATGAGGCTCAGACATACCTTGCCTTTCCTAAGACCACAGAGGTGAGGATAAGCTACAGTGGCTCTCTGCATTCTTCTTTCTCGTCCCCATACTCTGTCATATCCTCTCAGCCTGTTCTTATATAGTGCTGTTTCCTTAGTTTGTCCACAGAAAACTGCTGTTAAAATGTCCGGGAACAACGAACCGTGAAAAACAAAAAAGAAAGAAAAGAGGTGCTTAATTTGGGGGTTACTGCGGTTACTCTGTAACGCTCACTGGGTAGACAAGCTGCTCTTATCAAGGCCTGAGGTTACTGTGAAAGAGACCTTGCTTTCAGAAACATAAGACTTCCTGGGGCCATCGAATCTTGTAACAGAACAGTGGAAGACAAAGGCTCATCTCCCAGGGAGGGAGTGGGGTCTCTTCCCTGATGGGCGCATGCTTGGGGAATGTGGCATGCATAGAGCACACAGAACTGAACTTAGTTCCTAACACTGCTGTGACTGACTCTTAAGGAGAGAGATGACAGCACAGTGACATCCTGGGAAAGTGACAAGTTGTTAACAGGCAAGCAGGTTTCGTGAATGGAATCAGGGAGGCTGTGCCAGCCCCTCCCAGCACATGGCTCCTATCGAAGCTGGAAATGGATGGGGGATAAGGAGGCCGGCATTTTCTCAAACCGCTTTCTTTTTCTACAGTGGGTTGAGGCACCCTTGCTAGAATACAGATTGTTAAATGTATGGCATCCTGTCCTCCAAGATGCCTTGGTGAGAACACAGAGCTGTTGCCATTTGACGGGAACTGGCAGCAGTGATGCTGGTGGCCTACACCATGCTTTCGTCAGTCTCCGAGTTACATAAGATAGAGATGAGACGGATTTGTACAAATAAACAGAAACAGATGGGCTTAGACATCCTTTGTTGAAAAGAAGAAATGTTCTGAAATAGTACAAAATTTTTTTCAACTTTATCTGTGAGTGGCATGTAGCATGTCCCTGCAGTCCTTATAGTCAATGTACTATGCAAGACATATCTATAAGTCCCTACTGGACAGAGCTATGGGCCTACATATATATACACATACATATAGTTAGTTATACAGTTATATTGTATGTATTATAACAGGTTATATTATATATATATATATAATATATATTATATATATTATAACTTCTCTGTGTACTGCTGTCTGCTGCACTACCACCCACCCACACACACACACACACACACACACACACACACACACACACTTCACAGTTAACATCTTGGAAATCACCAAGATGCTAATTTTTTGTCTTCACCATCCCAGGACCATGCATGCAGTTGGCCCTCAATAAACAATGAATTAATTGGGCTGGTAGGATAATTTGTCTTTGCAGGGGACCCTAGGATGGCTCTACTCCCAAATTTCTATGAAGGGTCAGCAACTATGAATATGTCATTGATTAGGATGACTACAGTTGCGTGGGGACTGTTCCCCAACTTCGTGTCTACACAGCGTCTTCATTAAGACAGCAGAGCTGTGTAAACTGAAGCAATTCCAATCTTCCTAAGTCCCCCAACACCCGCTGTGTGCCAACAGGCATGCAAATAAATCCAGTGGCCTCACACCCCTCCACCTATAGCTTATGGGGAGTTTAGAATACTTATGTAGTAGCCCCTAATGCCTGGGGAAGCATGCCTTAGCATGCAAATCTTTTTTTTAATGTATTATTGTTGTTATTTACATTATGAGTATGTATCTACGTGTATGTGCATGTGAGCCTGCAGGTGTCTTTGGAGGCTA
Source organism: Mus musculus (assembly GCF_000001635.26). NCBI lineage: Eukaryota > Metazoa > Chordata > Mammalia > Rodentia > Muridae > Mus > Mus musculus. The sequence goes on along the minus strand of NC_000078.6, from coordinate 21,152,380 downwards.
GAGGCATCAGATCAGAGCTTAAGTTACAGGCGGTTGTAAGCCACCCAGTGAGGGTGCTTGGGACAGAACTCAAGTCCTCTGCAAGAGCAGTACTTGCTTGCTCTTAACTGCTGAGCCATCTCTCCAGTGCCTGAATATAAATTTGAAGAGTTTTTAGCAACTATTAGAGATATTATAGGTTTTAAAAAGTTGTAGACATGTTATAGAATCTCTCAGGAACCTCTGAGGAATCTCAGGCCTCATTAGTCCTAACTAAATTACCTTCATGATCTTGGGCAAGCCGTTGCACACCAATGAACAAAAAAATCTGACTCTGTGTTCTCTAACCAGCTGCCACACCCACAGTGATGCGCACAGACAAGAGAACTACCTCTCTGGGTCAAGAGTTTCTTTTAGAATGCCAGAAGAGTTTAATTTCTTTCCTTTATTTTGATTGTTTATGTGTGTGGGTGTTCGGCCTGCATGCATGTCTGTGCACATATACAGTGCCTGCAGAGACCAGAGCAGCGTGTCAGGTGTTCTGAAAGTGGAATTACAGTTGTGAGAGATTATGTGGGATCCAGGAATTAAACCCAAGTCCTCTGGAAGAACAGCAAGTGCTTTTCACTGTTGAGCCATGCCTGCAACACCCCCACCCCCAAATTTTTTTCAAATAAGTCACAGTTCATGAATCATTTAAATTTTTCTTGTAAGGGTGATTTAATCCAGCTCACAGAACACCCACAGCACCATTTTGCAGAGTTCATCTTTCAGACACTTGCCTCGGACTATCACTACTTGAACCAGTGCTTCTCAATATGTGGGTCATAACCGTGGTGGAGGGTGCACACCAGCTGCATATCAGATGTTTACATTACGATTCATACCAGTAGCAAAATTACAGTCATGGAGTAGCAACAAAATGATGTTATGGGAGGAAGCACAACATGAGGGACAGTGCTAATGGGTCGCAGCATTCGGAAGATTGAGAACCACTGAAATGTTCACTTTCTCTTGATAGCCCCATCCAGTCAGAGGCATCCAGCACTCGATCATCTCCGCTCCTGTGATGCATTCCGTAAGAAACCGTATACATGGTGTAAGTTCAGACAGCTACATCACAGAGAATGCCCAGAGGCCACTGAAAACACAGCATGCTGGATACATGGTGACCAGGAATACGTAAGTTAAATCACAATAAGATTCCACAGCTCACCCCTAAAATGACAAACCGGCTGATAACGCCAACCACTGGGGTGGGGGTAGAATGACTGAGACTCTTGTGTGAACTCAAAGTGCTACAGCAACCTGAGAACACAGAATGGCAGAGTCTAACAAACACAAACCCACCTAGCACCAAGTGTTTACCCAAATCAACAAGAAAACAGCTCCTGGGCATGGAAGTGGACACACATGGGCCAGAACTCAGGAGTAAAAGTCAGGAAGGCCACAAGTTCAAGGCCAGCCCCTGTCTCAGAAAAAGAAAAGAAACATCTGTTTGCACAGAGATTCGAGCTGGGATGTTCTAGCCGCTCTTATTCATTACAACTAAAACCTGGAAAAAATAAAACTCAAGTGTTCATAACCTAATAAAACTGATTTTAAAGTTATGGCATTCCCACGGAACAGTGCTCAGCAAAAAAGCAGAGTGGTCAGAGAATGCAGGCAACATGACCAGATGACTGCAATGTATTAAGTTCACTGAAGGAGCTATATACCATGGTTTCCTTGAATAAAACTCTGAAAGAAAACAAAACCAAAAGACAGTGGACCAGAAGAAGGGGTTAATTTCCAGTGGAGCAGAGGGGACGTTCCGAGATAACCACACGTGTACCATGTACAGTACGAGGGTAGTGTACGTGTGTATGATATACACTATAGAGGTAGCTACACAAGACTAAAGCAAGTTCAATGAATGCACACTTAAAGCAGACAAGTTAGATTATGCGTAGAACATATCCCCGTCAAGTCATTCTATTTTAACTCTGAAGAGCAACTTTGGTTTCTTTGGCACCTCAGGACAAGCTGGGGTGAAGGGTAGGAAGTAATGAACTATTAAAAGTCAAGGCACTTAGAACAGGGCTGAAGATCAGCACACACCAACCGTGAGCATGCCTGAATTCTTAGCTAATTCTTACTAACGATTCGTACTAAGACTTGGTAAAGGTTTCCCGCATACACTGGTCTGTCTGTCAGGTCCTTCAATGGACCTTGCCTCAAACGGGCATGTGGCTCCAATATCAGAGACCCTCAACACCTGCGGCCTGGTTTGGTCCCTCTGACATCTCTCCACGGGACACCACAGCATCCATAAGGCATGTGTCTCAACACGAAGGGAGCCCTAATCTCCTGTGTAGGGTTCTGCATGCCGACACCTTCTCTCCTTCCCATTATTCAGTATTTCCTACAATGTACCCGATTTAATACAAAAGGATAACAACCGGGCCAGTGAGATGACAGTGTGTAAATTCACTCCACCAAGCCTGACTACCTGAGCTCCACACCCTGGATGGTGGAAGAAAGGAACTAACTCTAGTTGCCCTTTGACTTCTATACAGAGGATACGGGTTGATTCCCCGCACACACAAGGCAGTTTACAACTACCTGTAACTCCAGTTCTAGGGAGCTTGATGCCCTGTTCTAGCCTCCACAGGCTTCTGAACACATATGGTACATATAAACTAATTCAAGAATGTACAACATATAAAAATAAAAAAGTCAAAATATTAAATGCCCTTTGTGTGTAAGACTTGAGTGTTAGATGGTAACGAAGGCAGTGAGTGTTTCTAACCCCAAGGCCATGTGCTTTACAACAGCTTTGTAATAGCCGTGCAAGGCAGTTGTTGTGAGTCAAAGCTGTTGTAGCAGGATACGCACTTTTGAGGTAAAGCGAGGCTCGAGATAAGTAAGCTTGCAGGTCTGGACACAGACTGCTCTCGAAGAACACCACACCTAGGCTCCCAGCACCCATGCTAAGGCAGCTCACAACTACTTGTACAACCATGGCCTCTATGGACACCTACACTCATGTGCACATACCCAAACACAGACAGACAGATGGACAGACAGACACACTGAAAAATAAATCTTAAAAAAATAAAGAAACTTTCCAATTAATAGGTGTCAATCCATATTAGATGTCAAATCTTGCCATCTGTCTTCTTCCCCCCCCCCCCCCCCGGGCCCATGGTCTTTTGATGGCACAGGTGACTTCCCAATATCCCCGAGTCCTCTTGGTCTTAAATAGGACCAACCTACAACAAAACCTGGGAACAGAGCATTGCTTGCAGGATGACCCCTGCCTGGCCACACACCATGCTTATATCACTTCCCCAGTGCATGCTGGGCTACTCAGCTAGTCGCAAAACACTAGCCTGCAGGGACAAACAAGACTCTGCCAGGTTCTGGCAATTTCTGTGACCTTTCCTCTGCTTGCCACCTATGCTGCTTCACCCTGGTAAATCAGAAACACAATCCAGGTGAGGAGTCCACCTGCCATTTCCCCTGAAGGAGTCATCTGTGACTTTTGCAATGCCTTTCCTCTAGAGCAAGCAGTGCTTCTCAACCTTCCTAGTGCCGGGGCCTTTAACACAGTTCCTCAGGCTGTGCTGACCCCCAGCCAGAACAGGATTTGCATCGCTACTTCATAACTGTGATTTTGTTACTGTTGTGAATCATAATGCAAGTAGCTGTGTTTTCTAATGGTCTTAGTTGACCCCTGAGAGGATCCAGACCCACAGGTAAAGAACCATTCCGTTTGGCTGGCTCTCAGGGAGGGCTTATCGCAGACTCGGCCTTATGAATCCCCACAAATCACGCTTCACCTGAACACAAGATTAAACCCGAAGGTGTGATTTGCGTTTGTCAGTATGAAAGCATCAGATACAGCGCCATCACAGAAACGAAAGTTGCCATACATAAAGGGATGGCGGTGCTGTTCTCTTGGAGATGTGAGGGCAGAAGGAAGTGGGAGGAGGGAGGCTAAGGACTGGGCTGAGACCCAGGCCATAGCATGAGACCAACTCTACTCCAGGTTCACTCCATACTTAAGAGGCCTCAGCAGGGAAGGGCAACACTGAAGCTTTGCAACAGGAAAAGACTGCATTAGACCACAGAGCAAAGAAAAGCACTCAAGCAAAACAGGCCCCCAAACCTAAGGACCAGCCTGGGTCTACCTGTATGACCTTGGCCAAGTGACAACCTCTCGGTCCTTACAGGGGCCTGGAACATGCAATCTGTCCATGAGAATACAAAACTGAATCACCTGGAAACCTAAAATTCTAGGCATTGGAGACGCAGCCCAGAGGTGGAGTTGTACTCTTTAGTATACAACAAGTCCCTTCAGGCTCAGGGTCATGGAGAAGTCTCTGTGAGGGGAGTACACAAAGGCCAGCCCTACTGCCACTCAACGCTGCATTCACCTACAAGTCCACACTAAGACAGTTCACCAAGGATCTGACCAGGAGACGTGAGTGGAAGTGATCCGCGCAGAGCAACGAGGCAGAAGTAGAAGGGATTCCAGAACCAGAGGCTTGCCCCCCTGAAAGTTTCCATCCAGTGGCCCAGGAGGAAGCACAGAAATGGATTCCCCGATGGGAAAGCCAAGGCCCAAAAAGCTAGCGTTCAATAGTCAGCTACCCAGCAAAGGTAGGGTAAGTGCCCCTCACACCTGCCTGCCTTCCATAGACTGCTATCTTTGTCCGTACTTAAAAAATGAAGTTTCACAGACATTAATTATCCAGAAGAAGTGGTGGCAAAATACCAAAATGCTTTTGGGGTTGGGGTGAGGGGCAGAGACCGGCGGCGGGGCCCACACATGTGGAGATCAGAGGTAAGCTTTGGGGGTTGCTTCTCTTCCTCCACCTTTTGGAGACAGGGTCTCTCTCATTGTTTTGACCATGTCAGCATCACGTATACTCCAGGCTAGCCATGACCTCCAGAGCAACTTTCTTGTGTCCACTTCCCATCTCACTATAGGGATGCCAAAATTAAAGATGCAAGCTGCTGCATCCAGCTTTTTAGGTAGGATCTGATGATCTAAACTCTATTTATCAAACAGACTTGCACAACAAATCCTTTTAGCCACTGACCATCTCCAAACCCCTCCAAAAAAAAAAAAAAAAAGAAACTGGAAATCCAAGAGAAATCGGGCTAAGTGCACCGAGGATTCTCACTTGGAAGGCTTGGTTTGGTCTCACAGTTAAGGTGGGGTGCACAAACAGCCCACTCAGATGTTCACCTCCTTCTTCAGCCCCTGCCACCTCTCACTGGTGTCAAGTAGATATTCTCACATCAGCCAGGGTGCGACTCCAGGACAGCTGAGCTCACAGGCCTTTTCTGCCTGGTTCATGGATGTGTTCCAGATGGCAGAGGTTGCTAAAAGTCTGACCTCTGGATAAGTGGAGCACAATTATGACTAAGAGCCCAGAGGACACACATTATTGAGAGGTTATCAGAGTGGGGGGAGGGCAGAAGAGAGGATGAGGGCCAGAGAGTGCCGACTTCCTGGTTTCACCCAGCTAAGTAGGAGATTCTAAATCTAAGAACTTTTAGCATGAACGGAGGAGCGACCAGGGGAAGCTGCTCCACGCACTGAGTACCTACCCTGGGCCTGCCACTGGCCTACGTGTTGCCCAAACCACTTTCATTTCACCGATGAGTTAGTAGCATCCTCAAACTCGGGATGAGGAATCTGAGGACCAGAGGAACCTTTTCAGTCCAGACACACGAACTGATGTGTTGAGCATCCATGTTCCTTCTGTTAGAGCACTGACTAACAGAAGCTGCCAGCACATCCACAAAACATTCAAATCAAAAGGCTATAAGCTGTGGCAGGAAACAGCTCCTGAGGCGATGGGGGTCTTAAGGCCAATATCCTATTAGGCAGGCAAATTGCTAAACTGATCCGTCCCGTGCAAATGAGGAGTGCATACCATCTGAGACTCCCAAAGCATCTGGTGGCTTGTAATCAGTCCAAGATGGCCACCATTCTGGTGAAGGGCAAGTCGGCAGAGAGTTCACACTGCCACCCCAGCACCAGATCTGTACAGCCTGTGCCTCGGAAATCTGGAGATGACAGACCCAGGGTAAGCAGCCTTGTATGGAAACCATCTCATGAGGAACAAAGATGGGCTGAGCAATTTGGAGGCAAGCAAGATCAAGAGCATCTCAGAGAGAAACACAAGAAAGGTGGTGCTGAAGGCTGGAAGACTGCTGAAGTCTTCCCATGGTTCTTTTTATCCTGGAGAAAGGATGAAACCTTATATACGACAGAATGAATAAAATAGCACATACGTTCACCAGCTCTGCGTAGTATAGCTATTTGGTGCTGGAAATATGGTCCAGTAAAACGCTTTCCACACAAGTATAAGGACTTGATTTCCATTTCCCTGCTGATGTTAAAAAGTGGCCACAATGATGCACATCTGTAAGTACAGTGCTGGGGAGGCAGTGACGGTAAGATATGCAGGGCTTGCCAGCCAACCAGTCTGGTCCAAGAGGTAAGAGAGTGGCTATGTCTCAAAAAAACAATAATGTGGAGAGTAACTGTTTTGACAATGCACACCAACCTCTGGTGCTGTCAGGCAGGAAGCCCTAGGCTCTAGACCCGGTACCTCATTAAAAACAATAACAGCAAACAAGATGGATTTTCAAAAGTCAAGTATGGGAGCTGGAGTGCTGGCCCAGTTAAGAGCTCTAACTCCTGCAGAGGACCTTGATTTGGTTCCCAGTACCACACGGCAGCTTACAACCACCCCTACTTCCCATTCAGCATTCTCTCCCAGGCTATGCAGGCACCAGGCATGCGTGTGGTGCACATACATACACGCAGGCAAAACACTCACTACACGTATAATAAAAATAATAAATCTTTTTTTTAAATGGTCTAGTCTGACTTTTTTGAAGAGATCTTTAAAAATCCTACCTTTGGGGGTGAGGAGTGGGGTAAGTGCAAAGATCTGCCCCAAATCAATGGGCTTTACTAGGGACAAAGTCAAAGCCCCAAACCAGGTCTCTCTGGTCTTTTGTCCAGACTCCTCCCTCATCTCAGGCCACACCCCTCTCTCTCTTTTGATGCTCATACCTTCCCAGGGCTCAGACCTCATATTTTGGTGATTACACAATCAAGCACGGGATCTGTTTTCTTGCACATGGCTCCCAAACATCCCCACAGCACAACACTCACTGTGACCGAGTTCCTCCTCAGGCGCCATCCAGGGCGCCAGTGTCAGAGACACAGGAAGCAAAGGCTCTGCCCACAGGGCGAGACAAGTGTCATTCCAGTGGAGAGACATGGACCAACAACCCCTGGTGGATAGTGGCAGGTGGAAGAGACAAAGGCAGACATGACCAGTGGGCTCCATTCACTGGCGTATCAGCAACACCCAGAAGGCATTTGGTGACTCTAGGAATGAAGGAGAACATTACCCGGGAAGGAAAGTGACAGTTAAGTAAGACGTGTTGGAGAAGGGAAAAAAAAAAAAAAGACTTGGAAAGTAAGTCTAGGTTACAGAGGGGAACCGTCATCACTTTGATAAACAACCAGAAATAAATATATGACTAATGGGTGTAGGGTTTGTTTGCAGAGCTCCACACCCAGCACAGTAAATAGCCTGAGGAAGCACAGATAAGACCGTAGCTATGCAGGCTGGCCATGCTTCAGGGACCCCAAATGCACCTCAAGAGTCTCCAGAGCCCAGCAATGACAGTTCCACACCATCAGCCCAGAGATCTGGAAAAGCACAGTGCTCAACTCGAGTCTCCCTCAGACCAGAAGCCCAGGAAAAACTCAGATCCCAGTGTGCTGAGCTCCTGTCAGAAATATCATCATTAGCCAGGCAGTGGTGGCGCACGCCTTTAATCCCAGCACTTGGGAGGCAGAGGCAGGTGGGTTTCTGAGTTTGAGGCCAGCCTGGTCTACAGAGTGAGTTCCAGGACAGCCAGGACTTCATAGAGAAACCCTGTCTCAAAAAACCAAAATAAATAAATAAATAGAAAGACAGACAGACAGACAGACAGAAAGACAGACAGACCGACCATCACTAACACCCTCCATGGCCTACTCTCCATAGATGCCTACTGGGAACTACATACATGCCACTACATTCCCACCCCCTCGGTCCAACAGAGTAAGTAGCCAACAGACTTGTCCTATCAGTCCACAGATGAAAGCTCACATCTGACCTAGGGCTGCATGAACTATTCCTATCCTGGTATGGGTCCAATTGGTACTGGTAAAATGTATCATAGAGCATTCTGTGTGTAAAACAAGAACTGCATGCAAGCACACTGTTTATACGATGCTCCTGGAAGAGCCTAGGGGAAAGGTTTTCCTCTAGAACACTATGTAGACCAGGCTGCCCTCGAACTCACAGAGATCCACCTGCCTCTGCCTCCAAGAGCTAGAACTAAAGGGTTAAAGATGTGTGCCAACACACCCAGCCTAGTGTCACATATTCTCAGACTAACAGCCCACTGCCTGCTCTGCCTACTGATACAGCTGGGTGGTAACTGGCAGTCGCAGGCACTGTTGACACCATGCTTTAACTGTATGTAGTGACAACCCAGTGAGCAATTCTGTCCCTAGACACAGCAAATACCAAGACCCTTATAGAATACCTTATAGAAATTCCAGCTGGGCGTGGTGGCGCACACCTTTAATCTCAGCACTCGAGTTCGAGGCCAGCCTGGTCTACAAAGTGAGTTCCAGGACAGCCAGGGCTATACAGAGAAACCCTGTCTCAAAAAACCAAAAAAAAAAAAAAAAAAAAAAGAAATTCCAAGGCTATAGAAGGGCCTCATGTGAAAGTTCTTGACTCTATCTAACACACTATCTATGTAGTGTGTTAGGCCCTTGTGAGTGCTGACTGTAACAAACTGCTCTGCAAGCTGCATGGGTGTGCTTGTGCATACATGTGTGCAAGGTGTGTACATGTGCCTGTGTTTCCTTCTCCAATTATCTGTCTACTGTGCATCAGGAAAGCCTAGAATTTCATTCGTGAATTTTACAGAACCCACTGTCTCTGCATAGGTTAGCATTCACCTTGCAAAGGCAAGCCTTTTACCTGGACCCCTGTCTCACAGGTCATTTTGTAAAATTTCAGTGTATTACAGTTTTTAGAATCAGGTACTTATTATAAAAGTAATTTTCCACCAATTCACCAAAGAAAGGTTTATATACAGTTACTTCATAAAAGCATACATCCGTGCTTCTCACTGAAGAGGGCTAGGGGAGGCCAGAATTCCCCAATAAACTCGCCAAATTATTTGCTACTTCAACTTCTCTCAACACTAGACTGTGAGCACTGGGTGACACAGATTCAGAATCCTGGGTGACTGGGGTCATAATTCAGATTGCCTCATGAGTAAACAAACATACCAAGGAGAGAATGAATGAAGAGTACATGCCCCGATGACCTACTTACAATCTGGATAAAACCAAAACAAGCTTCAGCTTAGCCCCGCTCCCCACAGCTCCTGCAAAGACATCTTTACATCTTTGGTCTTCTACCAACCTAGAGCTGGGAAGCATGTTAATTAAATTTATCTTTGTCATGACATACAGCTTTTTAAATAAAATATGATTTTTAACAGGTACTTCCCTGATTGAGTCACACTTTCCAACAGTGATTATAATCTGTGCCTTACCCCCAAACTCCAAGGTGCACTAAGGGCAAAGCACTCCTATTCGTGGACACAAAGGAAAACACTTCTGTTAAATCAGACCCGCCCCCAGGTCCAGAGTGTTAATCACTGCGTCATGAGACCGACCACAGACACATCCTCTCAGCAATAGTGCAGCCATCATTGAGGGCAGCCCCTGATGAAACAGGCACACAAGCCACGATGCCTCCTTTCTTCCCTGGTTTCTAAACTACAATTATTCAATCATATTAATTGTACAAATTAGTGGGTTTCGGTGGAAACATTTCTATACATGCATACAATCGTGTTTCGATGCCTGTTTTATTTTTAGAACAAATTCTGTTCTTTGCTACTTGCTATGAGTCTGTCGTATTCAGGCAGGAGCTAATAAGCACAATGGTCTCACACCAATTTAACAGCTACTATGAGCACTCACACAACCAAAATCTACCTTCTTAGCTTCATGCTGCCCAAAGGGTGTAAATTCCCACCATAAATGAAGAGGAGGGGGCAAAAGAAAGAGCTGGAGCAGAAGAAACAGAGAAGATGATTAAAATGGTTATCAACCAAAGATTCTCTCCTGGGCCTCGCCTGGCATTCAGAGGAGCCACAGGTGTTGTGTTTGGGTCCAACAGTGAACCATCTGGTCACCAGCTCTCCTCCCTTACAGCTTCTGGACGGACTCAGAGAACCACACTGTCCCAGCACCAGACAGGTGCTTCACCATCCAACTGGGCACCCTGCTGCAGGATTCTGGACCTATTCACGGTCCTCAGCACCCAGTTCCCCAGTGTGTGACCCTAGAAGCAGATTGCCACAGGTTCCTGTAAACCCCAGTACACTAGTCTACAAACTGTGACCAAACACTACTACCGTGTCCACACTGGGTGAAGCACAGGAAGGGCAGCTAACATTCAGAAGGCCCCGAGCCTGTGCCTCCTGGGGTTCAGGCCAGATCTCCATCTGTGAACCACCAATTATGCTCCCAGGAGGCCACAGTCCAAACACTACCCACCCACCCTGCTGTCTGGCCAGGATGAAAAGTGTCATTCCAGCACAGAGCCCAGACCTTCAGCCTCATTTCTGAAACAGGAAGGCATCTTACCAGATGCCTCTGAAGGACACACAGACCTTCAGCTCTGTGTCTATGAGAAAAGTCAAGCTAAAAGAGGCACCTGGCCCAGGAGTACAGCACTACCCAACAGAAGAAGCCTATTTGAAATTCACAAACATCCATCCAGTAACAAAAGTCCAGTTCCCTTGCCTGTTTCCTGCCCATAGGATCATTCTCTGCGGTCTACATCAAAATGTCATTCCTTTCTGTCTGTCTCCTCCCTTGCCTGGATTCTGCAGTGACTAACCTATGTAGATGCTTACAACTACTTGTGGGCCGAGTTGAAACTACATGCGTTCACAATAGAACACCTACGGTATTTCTATGCACAAACATTAATTTAAACGAACCAATTTTGCTTTCAGGTATAGATGCATATTCTTTAACTCCATACAAGCATCTCAGAATTACCCATTGCCTGGCACACGAAGCAGCAACTGGACAACCACTCCGCAGAAAACCTGTCACCCAAGGCAACCACAAACACAAAGGATGAACACGGTCCAGCCAAAATTCTGCAGAGTCATTATTTGATATGGAGGTAGTCCCTTCTGGAACAAGACTGAATTAAGACTGCTGTCCTAAAAGATAAATAAGTGAGCTCATACAGTTGGCTCTGGAATGTGATTTTGCACTTTTTTTTTTCTGACAAATATAGATAGATAAGTCTATAGGGACTCACTATGAAAACCTTGTCTGAATCATGCTAGGGGACCATCTGGTTTGTTTCTTACCCTGACTCAGTTCCTTTCCTCAACCTTTCCAGTGGCAGCAGGGCCATGGCAAAGAACACAGAAGAAGACCTGTGTCTCCGCTGCTCTAAAGCCCAGGAAGGTTACGGAGCCTCTGGTCAGTTCACTCTGTTAATATAAAGACACAGTCATTGGTGATTTTAGTGCCACTCACAAGAGTCCAAATGGTTGGTGTTTGAATGGTATACAGGTACCATGGAGGAGAAGGGATTCTCTACTCTTTCAAGGATCGGAGCCTCAGCTGCTTCATTTGTATACACACACACACACAAGTACACACAAATGCACAAACATACACCGGCACACACCTATCACTTCCCTTAAAATACCCTGAAGTAGCACAACAGCAACAGTCATAATCCCCACGGGTGAGTATTCCCACGACACAGCCGATGTCGGTAACTCTGAATGTGCTCTATAGCTGAAGAATCCCCAAGTACCAACACGACACCGGACTCCGCGCTTTCCCTACGCATAAGGCGAAACACAGTCGGTAGCTTCTAGAAATACAGCTCACCACACTCACAAGCTAAAAAGGGAGAAACATATGGTCAGCTCAGCTGGTGCAAAAGTCGCATTTGACAAAATGAAACACCCATTCATGACAAAAATCTCAGCCCTCTGGCAAGGAGGGAAAAGGAACCCTCTGAAGCACAGCCACACAGAGAGCCCTGCAGCTAAGGCAGGGGAGCAGTGAGAGACTCAGAACCAAAGCAGCGGCCATACCCCCCGCCCCACCCCAACACCTGCTCTTACAGAAATTCAGGGCAGCAAGAGGGAAAGAGAAAGGGAAAACCAACCGGAAAGGAAGGAGTCAAATATGGTGTCTAAGAAAGACACTGATCAAGTACATGGAAAACACCCAGCAGTCTACAAATCGCTATGGAAACCACCAAACCATCAAGAGGGCTCTTAAAGGCTCCTAAAGGACACATCTATAGCATAATTATGGTAGTGATTCCCAAAAAGCACTCTCAAATCAAAAACTGGTGAATTTTAATGCATATAAATTACACCACAGAATAAAGGGTTGTGGGAAAGGAAGCAAATGTCTCACTACTCCACAGCCAACAGGCTGCAGCCCTGCTGTCTTCCTCGGGCAATGCAGCAGGAGGCAGTGGAGTTCCCCCCACCCAGGCCAGCTTCCTGATTGGGGACCCGTGAGTCAGAAGAAGTCCTGAGGAAGGCACTGGAAATAATACAAGGGATGTGAAGCTTCCAGCTTCCTGAGGCCGCACACAGGCCATATAAAGTGAATGGCTACAGCACTCGCTCTCCAGCTGTGAGCCACCATCAAGTGTCTCTCCAGTCTCTAATCTCAATACATGGATGGAGGCTGAGGCAGGGTGACTGTCTCAAGGGTGAGACCCAGTGTGAAAAGCAAAACTTTATGGGTAAGCGTTAATAACACAGAAATGCAGTGCTAGAAGTCCAACTGACACACCAAGGGGCCTCCCTAAGCCTGGCTCTGTAATGTCATAGGGAAACTGAGGTGGCTCCAGCAGAGAAAATGACTTGCCCAACATACATACAAAATTCTGCCAAAGATCAAACAGACGCTGTTGAGATGGAACAAATTCAAAACTGCATATAATTTGGATTTGTAATTTATATACATAACTAACAAAGTGATCCATACATATAATCCCAGCACAGCTGTGTGACTCCTCCCTCTGAGGAAGGAGGAATCCTGCATCCAGGCACAGGCCTGCCTGAAGAACGGCACACTTGGAACCTCAGGCTAGACCCTGAGCCTTACCTTACCCAGCAATCCTGCTTTGGATGGGCACAATGGCTACTCTGACAATCAAAGGAAGAAGGACAGAGGCTGGAGTAGGCTGCAGCATACTATACATACTGGGCCAGCAGCAAGCGCCACCTCCCTCCTGAGGACTCATCATCAAACCTAGCTACAGCTGAGCCCAAGCCGAGGCTTCTTAGAGTCTAGAAACAAGCAGAACTGGCTTCGTCTGGCCAAAAGTATCAAGTGTGTTTTCATTTAAAATTTACATCAATGGGAAATGTCCTAATCTAGCCTGTTCAAACTTCTCATTTTCACTGACTGTTTAAAAAGCAAAAGTCCCGGAGCAGCATTAACTATCAAAACACACTGAAGGCAGACTTTTTCCTCTTCCCTAACAATTTTAAATTGTCCACCCACTCAAACCAGAAAGGGTTTTTTCCTGGACTCCATCCCTTCCTCAGCCCCCACAGACTGAGGTCAGCCTGTTCCTCCTGTCCACACTATCCCTCCCTTCCTCCCCCATGCCCAGACACCTACCCATCTCCTACCCCAGCCCCGTCTGCACCCACACTGGTTCAGAGGGATCTTGCTGACACTCGGGTCTGTCTCAAAAGTCCTCCACCGCTCTCTCAGAAGAGGACATAGCCTAAGCTCTGTCAGCTTAACACAGAGCATTAAAGGAGAAGTAGACCAGGAGCAGTCAGCATGTACTTAGAATAAACCCATTCCCTGTTAAAGACAAAGAGACTAAAGGAAAACAATAATTAGGGGGCTGGAGAGATGGCCCAGTGGTTAAGGGTACTGTTTGCTCTTGCAGTGGACCCTGGTTTGGTTCTCAGCCATCCAAGCTCCTGACACCCTCTTCTGACCTTTCTACGGGCTCCAAGCATGAATGCAATACACATACATATATACATGCAGAAAAGAATGCAAATAATAATAATTAACTGTGGCCAGGTGTGGTGATGCATGTTCATGATCCTAGTTGGGGGTGGGGTGGGGGATGGTGGCATGAGAATTTGAAACCGACCTAGGTTATAGAGACCCTGTCTTGAAGGACGAGGAGGAGGAGGAAGAGGAGGAGAAGGAGGAGGAGGAGGAAGAATGCACTGTGTATCTGAGAGAGAAAGAGGGAGGGACTGGGGCATACACAATCATGTACTGGCTTTTAATACTTTAAATTAATTCCACCAATCTTTAAATTCCCCTTGGCTCTTTGATAAGGCCCTCCTATTTAATAAACACTAAATTAAGAGTGTTTATACCATTTTAGTTTTATTAATCTTCTTAACACAAAAGATTCTGGTTTGGAACACTCTCCAAAATACATTTGGTATTGGGCACATTTCAAATTAAAAATATAAAATAATAATAATGCAAAGATGAGGCTACAGGAGTGAGCAGGGTGGCTCAGTGGATACAGGTACATGTTCACACACACACACACGCGTCAATGAAATGTAATCATAACTAAGATGGAGCTACATCAGGAGTCTAGGAGAATCATCATTTTAATCCATCTCTTTGAAGGTCTCCACAGACTTAATGTCACCAGGCGTCCTGAAAACATGGTCTTTGCCTTGTGGTGCTCAATTACCTACAGACTTCAGCTTATACAAATCTGGAGAGATGCTCACTGGGTCAAGTGCTCACCACTAAAGCACGGGACCTGAGTCTGGATCTCCAGCATTCACAGAAAATGCCAGGTTTGAAGGCAAATGGTGGGAAGACAGAGATGGGCGAGTCCCTGGAGCTTGCCAGTTGGCTAGTCTCACCAATCAGTGAGAGGCTCTGTCTCAAAAAATAAAATAATATTATTTCACATATATAATTTATAATATATAATACATATATGGCTGCAATCAAGTAAGATACATATCAGCCTCGGTCTCCACACATGTGCACACCAAACATATACACATGCGTATACTGCACACTCAAATATACATGAACTCATACACACACACATAGCTACTCAGATCCGCCAAGGTCCTTCTCTCTTCTCCAGTGATCTGGGACCACCCAGCGCAGGGTCTTTGGACCTCAGAATTAACAACACTAAGAACAGTAGTGTTCTCCGTGGCCCAGGCATTCTTGTGCACTATGGGACATTTGGTAGCACCTTTGGCTTCACCCACTAGACGCCAGAAGCACCCCTTGCCCTGAGCACTCAAACATGTCTCCAGACCTTGCCGAGAATCCCTCTGAATCACAGCTGCCCAGACTCAGCAGCACCTCTCTCGTCCCACCACCTACCCCATTCTCGAGGAGACCTACACAGCTTGCCTCTCAACCACTTTCTGCATCTTGAGGCACCTTTGGATTCAAAGCACCTTGCAAAACTGGCTGACTGTTTTCTCAACACCATCCTCACAGCCTATCTGACTACACTGCCACTCAACAGGAGCAACATCTCAGCATCCAGCTACTTCTCAGCCACCAGCACACCATGGCCTCTGCTGTGCCTGAGGCTGCCCCAGCTTTTTCTTCCTCTTACTTCACTGCCTGTCCTCTGCCACAGTGTAAGCCTGCCAAGAGCCTTTGGCTATACAAAAGAGAAGGATTTTGGCATGAGCTACACACCCAGCCTTGGAGACTGGGAGCAACATTCTAGCTTGTGAAATAACAAACAAGGCCGTGAGCAAAATCGGAGCATCCAAAGACAAGGCTGGCATTCTGTGCTCCATGCATAACACTGCCATCCTGCAAGGCCTCCTGGCCTCTCCTCATACATGAGGTTCTGGGAGTGACTGTGTCTCCAGGGACACAGCCCCTCCCTGCTCCATGATACAATCCTGATACCAGGAAGACAGGGCATCTGTGTGGTTCAAAAGGTCATCCCACCCAGCCAGGTTCAAACTCCAGGCACCATCTCTGATTTGATTCAGTGGACATCAGTCACTCTAGCCACACTCAGGTTCCTACTCACAGCCTGAAGGGAAAACTGCAGTGGGTGTGTCAGTGGGTGTGTCGGTTGAGAACAGGAGCTGCACTCCTTGTCTGGGGCCTTGGGGGAGGCTGGGAGAGCCGGCTCCCAGGCTCCTGTCTGCACCACTTATCACTGGCAGTCAACGTGCCCGCTCTGAAATTCCTCTGAACACTTCCCCAAACAGGATATGTTCAATCAGTGAGTCATGAAAAGTGGGATATTTCTAGAAATGCAATGGAAGGAAGGTGTGGGAGCGAATTTCTAAAGAGAATGAACAAAAAGACAATATGGAAAGCTAATCAGGAATTTACAGGGCCGGAAGTGGCCGTTGGCTGGGCCTTTGCAAAGAGCCCCACAGCCTCAGGCTGATCAGCCTGTAAGCTGGACTACCCCAGATGTATCCAACTCAGTAACACAGCCATCTGGTGCTAGGCAGGTCCACCTTTCTGCTCCTCAGTTCCACCAGCCCTGGGACTTGGAATGAGAGTTCCAGCTCCTGGATTCACACTGTGGGCAGAGCCTGCTTTGGAGACTTTGGTCAGGATCTGCGTGTTTCCTCCAGCCCCACAGGTTGGCTTTCCAAGTGTCCCAACAGTTTCTGGCTCCTCATGTAATTTTGAGATACTCTTACCACTCAGCAGGGCTCATGGACCAACTGCTCCTACAGCAATCCTGACTCAGGGCAGCCAAACTACGAATGTCTCCAGTCTTACAGATTCAAAATTCAAACCCAGAGAGATGACAGGTGGGACAGTCAGAGTCAGGACAAAGTGGAACCCAAGACTGAGCTGGCCTGGACCTCCGGCTTTTCAACATCTCTTGGGCACCCTTTCTTCTCTAAACGTGGATGAGATGACAACACACACAGACTGTGTTTAACACTCACTGAGAGGACTGGAGACATGGCTCAGCTCTTCTGAAGGTCCTGAGTTTAAATCCCAGCAACCACATGGTGGCTCACAACCATCCTCTTAACAACTCTGACTTCGTCTTCCGGAGTGTCTGAAGACAGCTACAGTGTACTTACATATAATAAATAAATAAATCTTTAAAAAAACAAACACTCACTGAGCACCGTCACCATGTCAGGTATGCGGTAAGTGCAATATAAGTATTCCTTAAACAAGTAAATGAGGTGTTTCCCCGGGTCACAACAGTGTCAGCAGGTGAAGCCAGCGACTGGAGTTCAAGTCCAGCAGGCTTCAAGGCAGATAGACAGATGCTCTGAGCACTGTTCAGGCTAAGGCAGAACACAAGCTCTGTAGGAAACAGGCCAACTGTACCCTTTCTCTGCATTTTCTTTTAAAACATAGTAATCCCAGCCCACCATACTCATAAGTATTACTAAAGAATGAAATCTGAAGAATTTATAAAAAGCCCCTTCTTTGGGCAGGGGGTGGAGATGGGAGGGGGAGTCACAAACACTAAACAGCTATTGAGCCTATAAAGAAACAAGGAGCGCTTTAGTAAAAAGCCTTTCATCAGCATAACCTACACTGCCGGCTCATTGCCACGAGACAATCGGAAGGGCAGGAGAGCAGGCCGAGAGCACAGGTGGTGCCCCTGCTCATCACTGCTCCACAGAATCTTCAAAGCCCTAGCATAATACAGGTCTCCATTATAGCTGCAGATCCCTATCAGAAGCTACCGCCAGAGTTAACCTCCCAGTCCTCCCGAACAATGACTGATGAATCAGACCCTTTCAAAGCCCTATCTCTCAATCTCCTAACACAGAGCAAACTTGGTCCCACTGAGTGAAAGAAACCCGGAACACAGACTGGCAGCTTCTTCCCCACCCTCACGGGCAGCCATTCGGAGCTCTGCTAGCCGTGGATCTGGAATAAACAGCAGCTGGGAGTGTTTAACCTGGAATTTCTTCCTCCCTGCTCCTCCCACACAGGGTGAAACTGGCTCAAACAGCCTCTTGCTTTTTTTTTTTTTTTTTTCCTGGAACTCTCTTTGTAGACCAGGTTGGCCTCAAACTCACAGAGTTCTGACTGCGTCTTCCTCCAGTGCACTGGGTTTAAAAGGCGTGCGTCACCACACCCAGCTCCAAATTCAACCTTTAAACTGCAAGCTTTCCTAGAACCAGTAACTCCACAACTCCCAGGAAGGGGGCGCCACCCCCTGCCACCTACGCTGGATTTGCTGATTACTTTTAAGTGTTTACAAATACTTTCTTGTCTCTTGTTGGTTTCTGATCAGAATCCCTCCTGTGAGCTCCCGGGGTGCTGGAATTACAAGGGTGAGCCACCAACACCAAATCACAAATATTTCTTAACCACGTGTGATGTCCCGGGCACAATTCAGGGTGCTGAGAGCTCTCAGGTCCTTGTCCCCATAAGATTTATGATTTAATAAGGTAAAGGGAGACAAGAATATACAAGTTTTTTTCTGGCTGAAGCCAGTGACCTCCTTCTGGTGAATGGGCTGAAGGTCTATCTTAGATGACCAGGAAAGAGAAAGCAGATGGGTTTTAGAAGAGATGGGGCCAGACTCGGGTTCTAACTAAAAAGGTCAAGTTCTGAACTCCAGCGGAGACAGAAGCTATTGAATAGTCTGGCTGATAATGGCAGGGCTGTGAGCTGGGCTGCAGGAAGAGAAAGGGGGTCCAGGTCAAGGAAAATTAAAGCAGCAGAGTAATTTACAGACTAGGAGATACAGCAGGAGGCCAGAAGTGCTGGCTACAGATGTCACTTCCAGAAAGGGCAGTAATGGCTAGGGCTGAGGGAAGAAAGAATCCCTCACCTACTGCAGGAAGGGCACCTGACCCTCAAGGGCAGCAGGGGAAAAGCCCCTAGGAAGGCACATCTCCAGCGAGAAGAGGAGACAGATCCACCAACCAGCAGCATAAGTGTGGAGATAGAGTGTGGATGCCAGAGACACCCAAACACCGGACAGGCCCAAGGAGAAGCTGGGATCAAGGCAGTGAGTGAGGCCTAGCTGGGCAGGAGCCAGGCTCTGACCTGGAGCTGTGGAGGAGGTGGGAGCTGCACATCACAGTGACAGGTGTTCCCTGGCATCTTGCTAAGAAAACCACATGGTGACCAGGCCCAGCCCCTGCCACACCAGGTGCATGTCGAGAAGTGGCCTGACATTAAGGGCTACAGCAGACTCCTCTTGGTCAAGGTCAGAGAAGGCAGAGGCAGAAACCCCCTCCGAGAACCTGAAGGACACTGTCACCTGTGGCCTGGAAGAGAAGTGGTCGTTTTTTTGGCAGGGGGTTCTTGGCAGCAGACAGAAATGAGCAATGTTGCCTTCCCTTCCTTTCCGGTCTGTTGGTGGGAAGAGGAAATTCCTCCTGCACATTTGGGCACGGGAAGAAAAGGAAAGGAAGTGGTTCAAGGAAAGTCACCAACTGAGAACCGCAAACCAGCCATCTCCACTCCGGGAGGGAGAGATTCGGCTGCCAGGAAGCAAGCTGGTCCATCATCAACCGAGGAGTAAGCCAAAGACATCCCCCCTGCCACGGGACCCCGCCCCCACGCTTTCAGTGAGACAGTAAACACTGCACCTGGCTTTGCTGCCATTGTGGACACTGCTGCCGTCCTCGTCCTCAATGCCCTTGCCAGAACCCCCCTGATTAGAAAGGCAGGCATCTTCCTGGCAGCCTTTGCTTCAGAGAAAATTAAGCTTCTCTTCCTTCCTGATGTATGCAGGTAGCTCAGAAGATGCAAACACTATATTTAGCATCTCCACTCCCTGCAGCAGCAGCAGCAGCAGCAGAGCCCTGATAACATGTGGACACAGTTCTCTCCCTCTGGCGCTCCCTGAGGAGACTGGTCTCCCAGTCACCACTTGCGGAACAGCTGTGGGCTTTCCTTCTAGGGAGAAAGAGCTTAGAGTTCTGCAGGTTCCAACTCCACCCCAGGTCCCGAGCTCAGCCGGGAGTTCCTGCCATGTTTCTATAAGGTAAACACGCCAGCCATGTTGGTGCTGGTCTATGACAGTCTGCACACATCCCCATCACTGGTCCTTTGGATTGCCTGCCAGACCCTGTCCATTCCCACAGGTTGTTATGATGAATGTCTTGTTGTCATAGCAACTACCCCTGTGGTCTGTCATCGTCAGTTTCTGTGTCTGTTTCTTCTGAAAGTGACCTCACAGAAATCCTGGCCTCTACTCACATTGGTAAATGGTCTCATACCTGGAGAGGACAGACAGGCTGTCAATGAAGGACTAGGAGACAAACGTGACAATCCCTTTTGCAAGAATTATGAAGTTAGTCTCAGCCAGCAAAGTCTAGGACCCCTCCTTGCTGCTGCCACCAAAACCATCTCTTCTCCAATACACAGCCTTGGGCATTGTAACATGTCCCTTCCTAGAAATTGGTATACTCCATATGTGGCCTCCAGTGGTTTTATGTGCAGGTGACTCAGGACTACCTAACATGCTTATCATCTTTGCTGGCCCAGAAACACAGCTTCAGGCTTCTACAGGACACCAGCCATTTCCCAGCCAGCAATGCTATTCCACCTTGCGCTATATGCTTCAGACTCCGCTGTGCCCAGCTTAGTAAGGGGTTGGGTGTACATGCTCAGACAATAGAGCTCTCAGGGAGTGTGAGCAGTAGAGGTGAGGCCAATGCTTGCCCTATGGAGGCCACCAAGTACTGTCTTGGCCCAGTGACCAGTCCCCAGAGCAAGAGCAAAGCACAGCCTAGAAGCCACTAGGCAGAATGGAACCCTCCAGCACACACTGCCTTGCCCACAACCTATCTCCAAATCTGCTGGGTTCTGTCTCTGACCATGAATTGATGAGGGTGGGCGGGGCACATGGCCTTCCTCACATAGTGCTGCCTTCCCTTCTCTGCACCACACCCCTACTCTTTCTGCAGGGTTCCTATGTCCTGTGAAGACCATCTGAGCGGTCTGAGGGCAGCCTAGCACCACTCAATAGAGACGCTGAACCAACTCCACAGCCACAGTGTCTCTGAAAGCAGCCTCCGAGCTGCAGAAATATCACAAAAATTCCACAAGAAACAGGACTCCCAACACACCTGAACACTGAGGTGGAAAAAGCTGAAATTTCATTGCTGTTGCATAATGTCACTATCAACTAAGCAGCATAACTTTGCATATATTCAGTACCAACAGAAAGAATTTACATTGGAGTGGCCCAGGGCATGCATTTATGTATACATATATGTTTATATATGCGCGTGTACACACGCGCACACACACACACACACACAAATGCTGTTGCCTGAGTCTGAAAAGTTCAGGATCCCAAGGGCAGTACTGTTCTCACCTCTGTGACAGTCAGAGAGGAAAAGACCATTTCGTCTACCTCACACAGGAAGGGTGCTGCCACCCTGTGCAAAGCGATGCAGATATTCCCGCTACCTGCCCCGAGTAGACTCACTCCCCCATCAACCACCCAACTCACCCCTGTCCTCAGACAGGGCAGAGACCAAGTATGAGAACATAGTACAAACAGGTGAGGATGTGAAAGAGTGGTGGAGGGCATCACACTAGCCTCAAAGCCTGGGCACCACTTAGCTCTTATCCCGAATCCCTTTCTCTTCTCAAGAACAACACTGAGTGAGTGGGCAGGAAGCAAAGACAGAAATACACATTGAATGGGAATGAATGCCCACTATGACAGATGACATGAGCATATTGTTAACGCTGAAGGAGGAGAAGGAGGACTCTCGAGATGCTCCGTTCCTGTGGGAAACAAGTCGAGATTAGGACTTCCTTGGGGTTGTGTGGCTAAGCAGGACTCCTTATCAAATACACAACATGCACTGCCCCGCTCATAACGCGTAAGGTCTGCTCTCCGCAGTCTACAGCAATTATCTGGGTATTATGAATAAGCAGCACCTCTTCCCAGAGCAGCTAATACAGCCGGGATTAATAGTAACCAGCACTAACCATCAGTGCACACACTGCACATGAAATCCCTTCTCAGAGCCTGGACAGAGATGTGCACAGGAGGAGGGTCTGGGCGCCCACATAGTGACGTGGTAGTAACACTTTTGTGATTTTTGTTCTTGTTGTTTTTATGCTTTCAGGGCTTTTTGCTTTGTTGTTTTGCTCTGTGGAATAGGCTGGCCTGAAATTCATGGTGATGCTCATCAGTCTCCTGTATTACCTCTCAGAGAACTTTGTAATTACAGGTATGCAAGGGCACGTGCGCGCGCGCGCGCGTGCGTGTGCGTGTGTGTGTGTGTGTGTGTGAATGTGCACTTGCCAATTCTACAAAGTCATTACTGAGGACTCTCGGACACTCAGCTGGTTCTAGAAAACAAGACGGTCATTCACTCGACAAGACCCACTATAAGGTTCCAGTTCCAGACTCTGGGACAACTCTGACTCCATATCTTACTTTATGAATCATTAAAGACCATCAGGGGGCATCTAGTTGTCTGCAAAGCTTGCAAAAGGTCTATTCTATCCAAACAGTGTTTTGAAAATAACCGAGTCAAAGTAAAAGCGAGAGCTTATTTTACAAAGAAAAGAAAAATGAACTCGCACAGTCAGGAATCTGCGACTGGTTTCAGGAACTGAGAACAAATGCAGGAAGCGGGCTAGTGTGAGTGATGTGGGTACTGTTCTGTAGGAGGACAGCCACTGAGGGAGGGCCGACAATGCTCACGTGGGCAGCATTACTGGACATGGTGGCATTTCCCCCTTACATCTATCCTTACAGCTGGGGGCTGATGGGAACAACAGGGGTCACACACCCTAAAAATGCAGGCTACTGGACATGGAAGCTGCTCAGATACAGGAAGACTGGGGATGCTGGGAGGAAAATTAGGGGATCCAGAATCACTTGAGGATGTGGTCAGAGCATCACTCCTCCGTCCTAGCTGACATGCATCACTCTCCCCTTGCTCAGTTGACCACAATCCTGTCTCAGCTCCCCTGGCAAACCTAGGTGGGGAACCCTAATCCCCACACAGCAGGAAGGTGGGGCTGGTTTAAGACACCTCTGCTAACACTCTTCAGTATCCAAGGGCTGCTTTTCCCTGGTGAGAGCCGGGGCAGCCCACACCTACCAGTGATGCTAAAGACAGTCTGATCCAAGCATATGGCCTGCTGGCACTTTCCCTGGATGGGTTACCTTCCTAAGCAACCTATGGCCAGCTCCCTGAGCCATCCACTCATAAACAGCCTGTGTCCAGACAGGAAGAAGTGATAAGGAGTGGTCATGTGTGACAGCAAGGGATAATAAGCTTTGGGTTGGGGCCAGCATCCAGCCCAACAACTCCACTCTCCTATCTTTTCTACAGAGGCCTGCAGCAGTGGCAGGGAGCTGAACTTGCCAAAATACAGGTTCCCCAGGCTGGAAGGTGCATTTGAAGTCACTGCCCAAGAGTCTCAGATCAAGAAACAGGCACACGGTATAGGGGGGTGGGGGTTGCAGACTGGTCCCTACTGTGGCCTCAAGGGAAAACCCTGTTCCCCAGGGTACACAGCTCTAGAACAAGCTTCATATAAATAAATGCTGCATTGATAAATGACTTTTAAACAGGTTCCTTAAGTGTAGGGATGAGATGGCATTTTTGATATTCTTACTACCATCACTGACTTCTAGTATCCAGCCTTCATTTCTCCATTTAGAGCCAGCTGGGCTGACACTAGCTTCCCAGCTCCTCTCCGGTTCAAGGGGATCAGAAAGACATGTTCGGGTTCATGGAAGCAAAGCAAGCCCTGCTTCAAGGACCTTTCCCCTGAAGTGTGCTTCATCCTCTCCCCCTCCCCCTCCCTCTCCCACCCCAACCCTCCCCCCCCCCCTCTCTGGTAGACCATTGTTTCTCCTTCACCCAGCTCAGGAGCTCCTGGAAGGCAGGAGCTCTGAGCATCAGAGGCCTCTACAGAGCTGCAATGAAGGAGAGAAAAAAGGCCTGAACAAGCCAACCACAGCCCAACAACTCCAGAGACATATGATAGGCCTAACAGTGGATGCATGAGTGGCATATTCCTTCCTCAGCACAGGTCCCTCATCTACCTTACAATGGCTAATGTCTCCTATAAGATTCACTGCCTCAGGATAGGACTTGAAATGTAAATGAATAAAATATCTAATAAATGAAAAAAAAAAAAAAGATTCACTGCCGCTGGCCTTTCTCCAACTCTCCACCCCCAGCTGCATGATCTTCCTTAACTCCCACAAACTCCTGAATCCATTTCCAAAGGTCAAGCTCAGCCCTCCATAACCAGCTCTGACCCACCAGTCCCCAGGCTTATGTGTGATCTGAAGAGGGAAAACCAGAAATAAAGAGGCCAAGGGCAAAAGCACTAACTTTCACTGACCATAAATTTCCAGGGGTAGACATGGCTGCTTCTATGGGCTGTTAAACACCTGGTCACTGCAGCAGGCAAGTCTTTAAAGAAGGGTCTGTAAGTGACATAGACCACTCCAAGTACATATAGCATGTGACAACCAGCCTGCATGAGACCTCAACTCAGGCTAAGAGTCTATGTCTCCTCCTCTGAGATTCCCAAGCTACAAGAGAGAGAACCCAGGACACACTCCCAGCTCAGAGGAGGACCTGAAGCTGTGTTGGGTACCACCTACACCTCACAGGACTTTGTGACTCTCAGCCTCCATGATAGAACCTTTGCAGAGATGACAGTAAAGAGACAGATGGGTGGATGGACAAAAAAAGATACCCAAATACATCAAAGAATAACTACCTTAAGGATTGGGAGAAGAGCTGGGTGGGGGTAACACACACATTTAGTCCCAGAGACAGAAAGAGCTTTGAATCTGAGGCCAGCATGGTCTACCTTAAGAGAGCCAGGACTACATAGAGAAACCCTATCTCAAAAAACCAGAAACAAACAGAGAGAGAGAGAGAGAGAGAGAGAGAGAGAGAGAGAGAGAGAGAGAGGATAAAGAAAGAAAAATAAAGACAAGAAGAGAATGATTCTAATAGATGTGAGGATTAAGGAAGAGTTACAGGGAAGAGGATCAATATTTTTCAGTGAAGAAATTAGGTATTAATTAAAATACTATAGGGAGCAGAGACTTCAATATTTAAGTGTTTCAAAATGTGCCATGACGACCTTGATTATGGCGACTATAACAAGCCTTTTAAGGAGGACTGCCTGGATGTGGACACCCAACACACATCCCCTGAGCCACAGGCTGGACACCATTAAAACTTACTCTTTACCCTGGGCATGAGGACAGAGACAGAAGCACACATTGGTACACTCCCTCATAGGAAGAGTTTCCTCTCCTCATACTTGACACAGGTGTCCACAGGCCTGTCCACACATCACAGAAACCCGAGTCTGTATCATTCTGCCATTGACCAAATGCCCCCCCTCACAGAGACACCACAGGAAAGAACTGTTCACATGGATAATTTTTCTCAGGGAACATGAGCTCATAAATTACACAGCAAATTCAAAAAACCTATTTTCATGGCAACGTTCCTTGAGGGATTACATGGTTCTCAGCCCACTGAGGCAGACTTTCCCTGATTTGGGCTCAGTTTCTGTTTAGTTTGGGGAGCGAGAACTGCTGTGAAGTACTAGGGACCAACACCAGGGCTTCATCCACATCAGACAAGCTGTCTTATGGTGTCTTATCCCAGTCTCTGATCTCAGGGCATCTTAATGAGAATCCGCATGCGTCAGGAGATGCTAGCTGAGGCTGAGTGAGACCTTCTTTGGGATCCCTGGAGAAGGGAGTAGTCCTGCCCTTCTATTCTGGTCTAATCTTCCTTTCTCCTTCCCACTGTCTCCTATTAAGGGAACATGGGGGACCCTGCTGCTCCAGATCACTGTGTCTCCCTTGTTCACCCCCCCCCCGAAACTCTCATGTGTGCGTTACCTATGGCTGACAGCTTACAGTGCATTTTTCTTTGGAAAAAAACAGTTAACAAACGTCTAAAATATTCATTCATCTGCTGGCACTGCCACTCCATGATTCAGCCCCAAATCTAACAGACTGTCAGCTACACACTGGAGACAGCAGTCCTTGCTGTGTCTGAGGCAGAAATTAAGCTCAGACTGAGACAGGCTGGGGCCTCCCTGGCTAGTATACAGATGCATGAAGGATCGGAGAAGGCTCATAAATTAAAGGAGCAAATGAAACAGGGCCCCTTAAGGAATTTCATATTAGCGACAACTAAAGCCATCTTGTCCTGGGATCAATCAAGCCCTCTCTTACTTTGACCATAAAGAAATTGTACACTCTGAAAATTAAGCTCCAATATGGCTATCGAAGATAATAAATCGTTTGAAAAGATAGAGCAATATGCCTCGCTCTGGAAGGTTCTGAGGAGGAGCAGCAGCAGTAGGGAAGGAAATCCATGTTCCCTGTCACTGCTCAGGGAGTGGACAGATGCAGGGCTCTGCTGCCAGAAACCCCAAGCTACAGTTTCATCCCAGACCCCCATGTGGTAGACAACACAGGCCCAGGAGGTCTACAAACACACCAGGAAAAAGAGGGAGACCAACCCAGGCTTCAGACACTGCAGCCTAAGCATCCTGGAGGGAGAGTCAGTGTACAGACAGACAGTGATGCTTCCCCGAGGGCCCTCTCTCCCACTGCGAACAAATCCAGCAGACTTTGAGCTCTTCCAAATGGCACGGAAGGGCCTGGACAAGCTTTGGCGGAGGCAAACGAAAGCTAAAGGTCCTGACAACCTGACTGCGGCAGGAGAAAACCAGTATCGTTCATTTCCAAAAAGGAACAAACAGGAGAGTGTAGTGTGACAAGGACCAGCAACCTCGACCTCAGTGAAGAAGAGTGGCTGCCCTGAGAGACCAAGTCAAGAAAATGCTCGTGGAAAGACAACCCAGCAGGACAGACCCGTTGACAAGAGGGGATATGGAATTGGATGTTTCAGAGAGCATTCAGCCCTGGCTCCCACTGAACCAGAAATGGGGTGACTTGCAAACACCACGAGCAAATGAGTATCTCCTAAGAATCAGACAGAGATGCCCCTGCTATTTTCCTTTGCAACCAAACTCCAGGCTTCTGAGCCGTCCCAGTTTTTCAGTACACAGAAAAACCAAATGAGAAGGAAGATGAATCCAATTATATAGAAGCAATTTCAGCCACATATAAAAAGTAGTTATTTTAATACTAAAGTCGGGGCTGGAAAGATGCCTCAGTCACTAGAGGTGCCTGGCTGACCACCTCAGGTCAATCCCCAGGGCCACATAATGAAGGTGAGACAGACTTGTTTGGGAAAAGTTTTCTCTACATAACCTTGGCTGTCCTGGAATTCATTCTGTAGACCAGACTGTCCTCAAGTTCACAAAGATCTACCTGCCTCTGCCTCCCAAGTGCTGGAATTAAGGTGCGTATCACCACATCCAGCATAAGAACAGACTTCTTAAAGTTGTCCTATAACTGCTACACGTTTGCATGAGATGTGTACCACAATGTATGTGTGTGTGTGTGTGTGTGTGTGTGTGTGTGTGCACGCGCACAATTAAAAAATAAGCTTTAAAAATATACCTAACTCAATCATTCAGAAAATTACCATTCTGGAAACCAAAGGATATTTTTAAATGATCAACACTTGATCCAGCAATTAGACAAGAAAAAGAAATAAAGCAGCCAGCTCATCTTACAGCTATCTCTATAGATGGTGTTGTGTTACAGAAAATCCGAAGACTATACACACAACACAGAAGCAGAACCAGTAAGCAAATGCATCAAGGTTCAGCTTCTATTTAGTGTACAAGCATCAACTGTATTTCTATACACTAATAACCTAGGAACAAAGCTAAGAAAATGATTCCATTCACAATAGCATCCAGAAGAATAAAATATTTAAGAACAAATTTTAAAAAGTAATGTAAAGATATATACAGTAATAACCATAAAACATTGCTAAATTAAATTTAAAAAAAATCAACGGGAACACATCTTAACTACAGAGATACAACGATGGTTTGCTGGTGTCTATGTTCCTCAAACTGATCTATGGAGTCCATATTATTCCCCAGGAGTCTTACCTGGCTTATTTGCAGATGTTGAACGTGATCCCACAAAACTGCCAGGGAACCAAAACACTGAAGTAATCTTAGAGAGGAACAGTTAAGACTCCCACTTCCTCTGAACACTAACTCTAAAACAATGGAGTTGTATACAGAGAGGGCAATGGGATGGAGGGGGAGTCCACAGATGTTCATCTTCATGTTTAAATGTAAGTCTCAGAACTGCAGAGGTGCTCAGCAGCTAAGAGCATGTTGTCCTAGCTTGCTCTTTTTATTACTGTGATATAGACAAGGACCAAAAGTGACTTCATCTTTAAGCTCACAGTTCATCTCCAAGGGAAAACGAGGCAGGAACCTGGGGACCGGAACTGAAGCAGAGACTCTGGAAGAACATAGCTTACTGGCTTGCACTTTGTGGTTTTCTTATCTAGCCCAGGATCTCCTGCCCAGGGATGGCCCTGTTGCAGTCACTAGTGCATCGATCACTAAAGAGGAATATGCCCACAGACTCTTACAGGCCATTCCTCGGTTGAGGTTTCGTCTTTACAGATAACCTGAGGTTGTGTCAAGTTAACAAGAAACTAACCATACACAGAGTGTGTCTGTGGCTCTTACAGAGAACCCAGTTCCCAAGACAGGCAGCTTACAACTGGCTGTAACTCCAAATCCGGGGGATCTGATGCTCTCTTCTGAACTCTGGGGACTGCACTCACACTTGCACAGTCACACATACATATACGCATAATTCAATTTTTTTAAATAAAAAATTTAAATGTTTTGTTTTAAAAGATACCATAACGTGAATGAAATGACAATCCAAAAATGAGAGCATCTTCAGGGTACAAGTTACCGTCTAGTGCCCAGAATGTATGATGTGTGTGTACAATAATAAAAAGACAACCAATATAAAAATGGGCAAAGAATTTGAAAAGTTAGACCTCCAAAAATAATATATACAAACAGCCACAGGCATGTTAAACACAGCTTGACATCATTAGCCGTCTATCCATCAAGGAAATGCAAATCAAATCAACTCACAGTGAGATACAACTTCATGCTCCTAAGAATGGACATAATCAAAAAAGACAGACAATAATTAGTGTTGACAAGGATGTGGGGAAATTGGAACGCTTACACATGGCTGGAGGGAATACAAAGTGATATATCCATTTTAAAGTCTGGCAGTTCCTTGTTCCTCAAAAACTTCAATACAGAGTCACCTATGACTTAGCAATTCAACTCCAAGAGAAGTGAGAGTGTATGCCTACACAGAAGCTTGAAAAAAAAATTTTAGTGCATCATTCCTAATAGCCAAAAAGCAGAAATAACTGTGTTGCAACACACCATGAAATACGATTCAGCCATTAAAAGGGGCAACATGCGGCTTCTTGCTACAACATGAATGAACCTTGCAAACATCAGTTTCACAAAAGAAGACAGCACAAAAAGCCATAAAATATCTGATCCCATATATGAGATGTCCACAGTAAAGAAATCCAGAGGCCAAAAACAAATCAATGGAGGCCCAGAGTGAGGGGGAAGGGGACAACAGAGAGACCACTAACAGGTATGATGTTTCCTATTTGGAAAAAAAAAAAAGTTCTAGGATTGAAAAGAGGAGACTAGACTCTGGGGATGTATCAAAATTCACAGAAGTGGATACTTTGAAGCAATGCTTCTCAGCCTGCGGGTCTCCACCCCTTTAGCAAACCTCTATCTCCAAATATTTTATAAAACAATTCATAACAGTAGCAAAATTACAGTTATGAAGTAGCAATGAAAAGAATTGTATGGCTGGAGGTCAACACAACATGAAGAACTATATTAAAGGGTCCCAGCATTAGGAAGGTTGAGAACCAGTGCTTGACAAGGATGAGGGATAGTGAGAGGGAAACAAAGTCTTTCTCTGTGGACAGAGCTGGCTTGGAACTCACTAAGTCAAGAGAGGAAGCTGATCTCAAACTTGAACTGTCCACCCGGCCTCAGTAACAGGATTCTATGTATTATCATGCCCGAACAATTTCATAATACATGTGTTTGATTTTTTAAAAAAATACATGTTTGATTTTCTTTAAAGCAAAAATAAAAAGTACCACAAGACAAAGAAACAATCCTAATGTAAATAATTAAGCTTGAAGATAGATGGTTAAACGCCTCTCTTGCCTTTTCAGAACTACAAGTAGCTGTTTCTTGCTGGTATTTATTCCTACCTAAATTCAATATATGTGACACAGACAACCATGGTGATTTCAGGCTGGAGAGGGTGCCCATAGATAGCTAAACCCCTCACATTAGAGGGCAGACTTCCTGGGAGAAATTCAAAGTCACACAGTAAAACAGAGACCCGGTCAAAACTGGACCCCAGCCCTCCTAACTCCCTGGCTACTAATATCATCCCAGCACAACACAAACAACCAAGAACCGTGGAAACTGATGCAATGTGAGACATCAAATCTTCCAAGGATGAACACACCACTCTCCTTTGTCTAACACCTCAATATACAAAAGTCAGAGGGCTGGACAGATGGCTCAGAGGTCAAGAGCAGTTGCAGATCTTGCAGAGAAACTGTGTGTAGTTTCTGGAACCCACATGGAGGCTCCTAACCATCTACAAACCTCAGTTCCAGCTCTGATGCCTATTTCGACCTCCTCAGGCTCCTGCACATCTATCCATACAGGCTCACACAAATACATAATACATAAACAAATAAATGAATCAATGTTAGAAAGAAAGCCAATATTCATGCAACATTCAGTATCCCACATTAGTGACCACAAAACCTTCTGATCATTAATACAACCTGCCTTTTGCCAGAGACACACAGAACAAAGCAGAATTAAGAGACCAATGCATGTTGTCCATGACTTCAAAAAACCACAGGCAACACAGCCCTGCTTGTCCCAAACTTCAGACAGCAGTGAACCCAACAGAATTCCAGATCATGTGACAACTGTCATGGTGACTGCAGATACATCTGGATATTTGGGGAGGGACTCTTTACAGTGGGGAGCAGAGGAGATCAAGCTCATTGTGAACTCCACCTTCTCGAAAAGTACAACTATAAAACAGCCAAGTGATGGATAAAGACGGGCAAGAAGAGGGTCACCCAAAGTAAAGTATATTCATCCAGCCCTCCATTATTACAGGCATAGCCAGTGGTCACTGGTTCAGACCCAAAAGCTTCTTAGTAACAGATGAGGAGCTTCAAGGAAATATATATAGCACACATCTCTTCCAAGTCCCCTAACAGAGAACAGGTGTCAGATTCTGCCTGGACTTATACATCCCTGAGACATCTTTCAGAGTCAACTAACAGTGCACAGATCTGCTGGCCTGGAAGACACACCCTGAGTCCGTTCACTATGAGGTCTTTATATACACAATCCAGATGGTTTTCTGGAACCCACAGCCCTAAGGAACCAGATGTATCATTTGACAACTCACTGTGTGGCAGTGAAGGCCTCTCAGTAAACGCCTCTAGAGGCTACGGAGGCAGCTCAGTTGGTAGAAGGTTTGCCTGGCATTCTAGAGGCCCAGGGTTTGATCCCTGGCACCACATAAAACAAGCATGATGACACATGCTGTAACAGCACCTTCAAAGGTGGAGGCAGAGGCAGGAGGATTCAAAATCTAAGGTCATATTTGGTACATAGAGTTCAAGGCTACCCTGAGGCCCTGACTCAAAAGTAAACAAGAAAAGAAAAGCCTCTAAAAAGGGCCTCTACCTGTCTCCCCAGGGGTTAGCACTTGATAGCTCTGGAGTTGTCAGTCTTGGCTCCTCTAAGTTGACAACAATGGAAGCTGGCCTGCAGAGACTCAATGGACACCAGCTTGCACTATGGAAACCAACCTCTGTACAGTGAAAGGACATTGAAGAACCAACCAGAGTGGTCAGAATTCCTGTTTTGTCAACTGCTGAAACCCAGAGTCACATGACTCCATGGTGCCTATATGACCTCTCTCAAAAAGGAATAACCTTAAATAAGCCCATTTAATGCTTTCTTACTTTACAATTACAATTTCTTTACTTTTTGAAATTGTAATATAATTGTAATATAATCTCATCGTTTCTATTCTCAAAACCAACCCACATATCCCTGCTTGCTCTCTTTCAAATTCATAACCTCTCTTTTCCTTTGTTATTTTATACATATATGTATATTCCCTAAACATATAAACACAGTCTGTACAATCTGTATAATATTATTTATATGTCTGGCTTCAGTGCTGACCATTTGGTATTAGGCAACCAACTGGCAAAAGCACATTTTCTTAACATAGAATTAAAGCCTATAAAAAGACTGGTTATTGTCACTGTCTTTAAAAACAAAACCACAAGATTTCTTCTGTGAAATTAGGGAGAGGGGCCCTAAAAGCCTGCTGATTTGTTAAAAGTCTATGTCAAGGGAACCCATCATTAAAAGATACTGTCTTCATCAACCACCTGATGTTATCGGCAAAGCCATCACCAGTATCCAGTAGAAAGATGACATCATTAATAACACCCTTGGCAGAGCAGCCTCCTGCCAGAGTGTGAGCAATGGCTGCAGAGCCCGACTCTGCAGGGCTGGGCTAGGCAGGACAGGAAAAGGAAAGAGCGTCTCCAGGGAGCAAGGAAGGAAACAGAGCAGCCCCAGGGATCTACTGGAGTTCCCACTCTGGAAAAGTACCAGAGCCCACTCACTAAAAACAGCAACAAAAGCAACAGTCTTGACCCAAAAGCATCAATGCAGCAAAGGTTTCTTTAGGCACCAGCTCTACAGAACAGGTGGCTGCAGAAACAACAGACTCTGATGCCAAATGCTTGATCTGAGTTCTAGGGAGATGACCGAGTGGATAAAGCACTTGTCATGCAAAGGTGAGGACAGAGTTCAGATCCCAGAACCCACACAACTGTTGGATGGGCATGGTAATCCAGGGCTTGGAAGGTAGAAATGGGAGACCCCAGGAGCAAGTAGCCTAGCCTGTATCTGTGAGCTCTAAATTCAATTGTGATCTCTTCCTCAATTAATAAGATTAAAACATGATCAAAGGAGACTCCTGATATCAACGTGAGGCCTCTACACACACAAGTGCAGCAGACACACACGTATATGGAGGGAAAAAACCTTGGTCCAAATCCTGGCTCCAACTCAGTCCAGCTCTGTGAAGTCCATAAGGTGATCTTCTCTATGACTTCAGTAACTACCACGTTATATTGAAGGATACCTGGTACTCAATAATGCTCAACAAATATAATAAAGGTAGAGGGACCACCCAGTGTCCAGCATGCTCTGCTGCAGCAGTGACCTCCTACATAACCTCACCAGAAGAGCAATGCCCATCAAGCCTCCCTTGATCCCCTGGGAAGAAGGTGCCTAGGAATCTACTATCATTTCCCACTGAAGCTTGTCCTATATCAAGGTCAGCATATAATAACATGTGAGACCAACAAGGAGAGTACAAACAGTTGAGCTGGCCTGCAGAAGCCACTGGGTTCTGATCCTAACTACTAGACTCTGAGGTACAACTACAGGCCTGCTAAACTCAGAAGCATATTACAGAGCCAGAGAACTGCCCATGACCTCACCATGGAGGAAAGAGGGTTATCCTGGTGACATCAAAGTTAGGCAGTGCCCCACTCCCCTAGGGCTCTTCTAAACACCTCTACTACATCACGAGCTAACACTGGCTCAGCCTGTGACTGTTCTCAGCTAGACTCCTAGAACCAGTTCATGACACTGACAACAGTTATACAGTCTGGTTTACAGAGTTTGCAAAGAACCAACCATCCAAAGTCAAACTCGAGACATCGTACCATCAAACCTGGAATCTTTAGCGTGAATTTAGGAGGTCCATATACTACTTGGATGAGGGGGGAAAATGGATGTGTGGACGCATCATTATCATCTAACTGAAATCCAGCCTTTCTTCCACTGTGTTGAAAGCAACACATCCCAATTAGTGTTACTGTTACCCGGGCCTCAGATAAAAGGTGCCACAACCCTACACTGTAATTATTAGCCATGTCACACCGTATTATTTACACTCATAGTACTCCACAACTGAAGTACCTATCCAACCCAATAATAAATCCTGGCATCACTTTTAAAAACTCACATATCAGTAGGCATATCTCCTTTTAATGTTTTACAAACTGAATTCAGTATAATTGGTTCCATTTGGAATCTTTATTCTACATGTCAACCTCTTTCTGCAGGGTACGTGGAATAATACTCCCAGCACTCAGAGGGAAATGGAGCACCAAAGGCCAGCCTGGGCTACATGGTAAGATTACGGAAAGAACAAGAGGACACAGTCCTTCTAAAAAGAGGTATGTTGTCAGAGGTCCAGGCACAGAATAGAAAACGTTAAAACTCATACAGAACCTGAGGGTCAGTCTTCAGCAGGCCTGTCCTCTTTCACAGCCCCGGCATGTGACAGGGCTACTACATGACAGGTACCTGAATATATATATATGAAGAAAGAGTCACCCAAATTCCTTTGGAAGAACAAGCACCATCATAAAGACACTGGCTCAGCATTTCAGTTCGTTTCAGAGAGGTGATCCCTTTATCCCGCAGCAATACAAGTCCTCCAGCCAGCCAATCTTCACAGTAGACCTGGTCTCTGCCACTAAGGCATGCTGAACAGTGCCACTTCTACCTTGGGGATGATAGGAGACCCATGCTTCAACTATCAGGGAATGACTCCCAGTTCAAAGGACACTTCTGCACTGCCACCACCGCAGCATCCAAATGAACCCCTACTCCTTTGCTGGTCTCCCCCCTTTTCTCCTGGGCCTAGGAACAAGCACTGAAATGTCTTTAAACTGTGAAGTGGTGGCTGGAGAAATGATTTATTGTAAGAAAACTTCCACAGCCAAAGTGCAAATTCTCCCCCCAAGGTAAAGCCCAGTGCTATCTGGACCTAAGCCACCCCTCCACACAGGCCCCTCCCCTCTCCTTCACCTCTGATCACAGGCCTTCTGTCTGCCCTGATACTCACATCTCAGCCCTTTTCCAGGACTCCTCTATGCCCAGGTCTTTGCAAGCAAGCAGCCTCTACATTCCAGACTGCTCAAAGGTCACCTCTGCAGAGAGGCCTGTCTTGACTTCAGTTTCCTCCCCTCCAAAACCACATCCTATCCCCAAGTTATGCATAACCTTGATTCATCACTACCTGGCACACAACATGACATAATCACCTGTCTATCAGTGATTATCAACTAGGGAGGAGCCTTTTACAAATATAAAAGCTCCAGGCCTCACCCAAATCATATGAAATCAGAATTCAGGAGAGCAGAACCAGGTTCTTCCAGTCCACACACACCCCCTCCCCCACCAGGCATCTCTGAACACAGCCAGGACTCAGGGCAGCCTACAACAGTACTTTCAAACCCTGGTGCACACACTGCTCCTGAGAGTGCTGTTAAAATGCAGACTCTATTTCCACAGCTCTACCATGGAACCTGAGGCTCTGCAAGTTCCACACCACACTGACTGGTGCTGTCAGGTGAAGCATTTTGCAGGTGCAAGGGCCTATGCTCATCAACAGGACTTCCTGCAAGAATGTAGAACAAAGTCCTGAATCTACATCACACAACAGAGTGGCCACCAACCCATGTAGCCACCAAGCATCTGAGACAGAGTAATGTTAGCAAAGAGCTGACTTCGTTCTTAAGCTACAACAAAAGCCAAAAGCACAGCAATGTATGTCCCCCACCATGAAAGGCCTCTGTACATTCTTGGCCTAAGGTGCCTTCTGCAACCTGGATGGATATGAAAATTCTACCAAAGGCCTAGTTGGTCACCAGCCCAAGAGTGGATAAAAATTTCCCTAAGGTAGGGACACAGATATGGAAGACTGGATTAAACCACCTTGGAGCCTCTTGCACCAGGCTTCCATTCAAGGCCCTTTCATCCACATCCCTGATCACATGTAAGGGGTCCCAGTCTTCCTGTTTTCTATATCATCACCACAGATGCTCTGATCACATGTAAGTGGACCAGTCTTCCTGTTCTCTACATCATCGACATGGATGCTCTCGCAGACATGACCTCACGTCACTGATCTGCCTGGAGAATCGGTTTCTCACCACAGAACCACAGATTCTTTCAAAGAGAAGAGATGTCTAATCCCTTCACCTAACACACAGCAGCAGGTCCCAAATGAACCACAGCAAGAGCTGGGATGCACAAGGAGTGGTATCATAGTAACACTACTAATCATAGAAGAGAAATTGAATTCAGCTAAAGGGAAACCAATTCCACCCTAACTGATTCAAGACGTTCCAGAGACACCAATTCCGATTTCAGGGCACCATAAAATGATCGCCTGTTAACCTACTCCCTTCCAAGGATACACTGAGAAAAAGGGGGCATCCTTCTGACCATAGATTCAAAATCTGTTAGCCTGGGATTCTGAAGGAGCTGGTTTACAAACAAGTCACAAAGGACTACAACTCAGAATCAAATGCAAGGCCAGTTCCCACTGGAACTGCTGGGCAGAGCCTGGCCCCATGAACAGCATCCCCCTGGGAGTCTGTACAGTCCAGATGTTCATTCTCCTTTTGCAGTTAGAACAGTAAAGCGATTTCCAAGGTAACCAAGGACAATAGAATAAGAGAGTCATAGACCCGGAAGGAAGGAGATTAAATTTTAATACTTAAGAGTCAATATCAAATTTATTTTTAAAACTACATCAACACCAAATAAGCAGAGTAGGAATGAATGGAGCTATGAAGAAGCCCTAACAAACAACAGGAGTGTCCCAAGAATGCACACAATGTTTCTCTATTTCCAGAGTATTCTGTAGTAACTAGAGGCTCAAATAAACTAAGATACAAAAATCAAAGCTGGGAAGAGGGTGGGGGGTGGCGCGGCTCAGTTTTCAGATTTATGCCACAACTACTTATTTTCTCCCTTATTTCCAAAGCACAAAGCTGACACCAGTTGCACTCTGCACTTTGCAAAGTGTGCAAAGTAAGTCACCCAGAGAAAGTCATCAGGAAGTGAAAAGTTTCAAACCAGCTACACTCTCACCTGTTACCAAGACAATAAGCTCCTTAGAGAGAATGCATGGGGGCTGGGAAGGCAGCTTAGGGGGTCAGGTGCTTGCTGCACAAGCTTGTGAACCTGCATGGGGATCCCCAGGATTCAGGGGAAGCAGAGACAGGCAGTGGGGAACTGATTCAGCAAAGCATTGCAAGTTCAGCCTCTGTGCTCAGTGATCACAGGAGCCATCACACACACACACACACACACACACACACACACACTCAGGCACACCTAGGGGGAAGGACAACAATTTCCATTTATATGCACACCTTCATCCATTCATCCATTTTCTCCTCCCCTGCTCCATTCTCATTCCAGGGTCTATACAGTAACTACAGTGAAATCTGGTAAAGCAGCTACCATTTACTAAGTCTACTGGGTACTGTACCAGAACCTTCAGAAATAGACATGATTATCTAGACTGTGAACTGTAATGAAAACAGTAAAAGAGTGTGTGGGCGGGGAGGGTCTCATCCCAATTCATACAACTGGAAAGTGATGGAGCCTGACTTAGAGGTGGCTGATCTAGCTATGGGCAGTTTTGAGAACACAGCATCCAGCCAAGTTCAAACTCCACTTGCTATGTCTATAACCTGAACTGATCTCCTAGCCTCAAATTCCTCATCTGCACATCAGGGATAGAGATTAAACACAACTGTTTGATACCTGTAATACAGGTCAGGCACTGGCTAACTACTGATATTCTAGCTACAGGTGTGCAAGCCAAGAAAGCCTATTTCAGTCAGAAAATGACTATGACTAGACATATTCTCCATTGGAAACAAACAGGCTTGCCAAAGTTAATCAGATAAGTTTACTAATTCCATAACTCATTTAAGTAGAAGACCAGGGACTTATTTTTTTAGTTGTATTTCTATGAAATGTGTAACTATTTGTATGTCACAAAACCTACCCTAATGTCTCATCTCACCATAAAAAGACATTTGCTTAAAGTCTAAGTATTGTAAACATGGTGTGTTATTACACTAGACAGAGAACAACATTTCTTTTTGGAAGTGAACATTAAATAATGTAGGAGGAAAAAGAAAGCATTATTTTAAGTAATCCACACTGAGTCCTTTCACCCTTCAAATCAGTTCACACACACTATTATCTTAGAGTGGATGCTGGCCTCACTTAAAATGAGATAAGCCTGCAAAGATTTCAGGTTTTCCCTGTTTCCAACTCAAATCCATTTTCTGCTTAGGAGGCTGAGTGAAGCCAGCCTCCAATTTAACAGAATGACCAAATCCACTCTCTCTTTAATCTACCCAGTAACTGAGCTCTTGGGTAATCTCCTGCATTGCATGGAAAAGCAGCTTTGGGTTCATCCACTATAAACTAAAATTAATCAGAGAAAGGCCATGCCAACTTTAATTGCAACTCCTATTTGCCAGGCTTTCCAACATCTGCCAGTATTACTGATACCTAACTGATTCAATACAATGAGAGAAGCGTCCTAACTTTATAAACATGGGCTGTCTTTTAAGGACATCACACACAAGTGTCCTTTCCACAGAGGGAATCCTACCTTTTTGGATGTAATCATTTTCATAAGCATTAATGATGTATTTTCAAAACACTGTGACTATCTTCCTAGTGCTTTTCAAGGGCCCTCATGGGGGAGGGGCTCTCATCCCCCTCATCCCCCACCTGCCTCATTAAAGGCATCAGTGGCACCTAAAGGCCAGGCTGAGAAAAGTGGACTAAAGCAATCTGCTCTCACTGAATTTGCTACAAAAGACTTACAAGCAGATCTTTGGGAAGACAGGAGAGAGAAAAGAAAGGGGATGAGGGTGAAGGAGAAGAACAGATACCCTAGCTCACTTCCAAGAGCAGGATACTGAACCTAGTATTTTTCATTGAGTCTAGTCCTGACTGTGTAGGTCTACAAAGACAAATATTTTACACGAAAGAAAAATAGTCTAGTTCCCCCCCCCCCCAGGCGAAGCCTAATAGCGAATGCTTTGTTCAAGCAAGGGGAAAGGATGTAATGACATAGCTTAATTTAAAAGCTCTCCGAACACCAGCCTCTGACACAAGTATTTTAAAATATCTACCTCGATCTTAAAATTCTAAGCAAAAGAAATGTAGTCATCGGTTCACTACTGCTACACATGTGTGTCTCGTTCTCGTACCTATTGTGAGTCCAGCTGGACGCACATGGCCTACAGAGCCGAAAACACGAAACTCTAAATTCTGTTGGGGAGGTAAAGAAAATGATGTAAGTGAGGCTTTCCCAAGTCGCGGACAGCTGCGGTCCCTGGACTCACACAGCCTCTTCCAAGCCTGCTTCAATTTTCAACCCAAACTGCTTCCTTCTTGCAGTCCCTCTTCCCCGGGATCTGGAGAGCTCGCTGCTTAGCCACTCAATACAATGACTATGCATCTTGAAAGCCCTTACTAAAAGCAGGCCTTTTCCAGGTTAAGGGCAAAGGAGCTGACCATACTGTCAACAGGCACCACACAGGTAGCCCAGAGGCGGCCACCAAAGGCCTTTTGGATCTCAAAGCTCTGGTTCTCCACATCCCTCGACAGCGCTGCTCTGTGGCACGCAGTGGGAACTGCCAGGCCTCCCAAGATGGGATGGGCACCCGTGCCTAAGCAGCTTGGGGTCCCCTGGATCTGCTCTGCTTGTTGGCTCAGAAGCCACAGCTGCCCCCGCCGGGCTACTTCTGGAACAAGTTGGAGAGGTCCGCGCAGGGAGACCCATCTCTCCGGGGCCCGTAGAGCTCGCAGGGGTCCCCGGTTCGCAGCCGCCACAGACTCAGAGCCGAAGTTGACCTCTCCGAGGTGGGAGCAAAGGACCTGAAACCCTGCGAGGGAAATGGGAACAGACAGGAGCGTTCCCAAAAAAGGCCCAAGGTGGCCTAGCAGCCTCTCCCTAGAGCAGGGAACAAAGGGCTTCTGTGTCGGGCACTGCTGGCCCGGCTGCGTCCGGCTCTGGGGGACCAGAAACTTTTCCAGGGTGTGGGCGCAGGCGGAGGGCACTGGGTCTCGGGCACCAGGCGCGAAAGCCCAGCGGGTCCCCAGGACGCAGCGGGATTACCGCGACCCTAGCCTCCCGCCCGGCGCCAGCGATGCTACCGCTCACCTCCTCGATGGCCGCCACGGTGTTCCGGCACTGGGCCGTGCGCGTGGTGAAGCTAGAGGCCGTGGGCGCCTTGTAGTCCTCATGGGTCTCGGCCACGAATTCCGACACGGAGATCTGGTCCGGCATCGCTGCAACACCGGGGCGCGGACTGCCGCCGCCGCCTCAGTCGCCCAGGGCGCGGGCTCCGACCCCGCCGCAGCAGCCGCTCAGGGACACGGACAAAGAGGAGCGCGGGGCGCGGAAGCCGCCGCAGGGCGCGGGAGCCACCGCGGGACGCCCGGTGGCAGCAGGGGCGCGTGCAGCCCGCAGCTCTGCCCGCTGTGCTCCTGGAGCCGCAGCCGCCGCCGCCGCGTCCTCTTCGAGCGAGCCCAGACGCGGGCGCGCACAGCCGGCGGGAACAACCCGCCACCAAGCCGCTGGCCCGGACGCCTCCCGCGGAGAGGGGCGGGCCCGACTAGGGAGGGGGCGGTGGCCCGATGGGCGGGGCGGGGCGCAGGCCTGGCCGCCAATCGGGGCGCTCGCCGCCACTGCGCCGCCGAGAAGCTGAGGCCGCAGGAAGGAGGGCGATGTGCGCTCGGGACTGGTCAGCGGCTGTGTGCCGCCGCATTGTGTCTGCCTTCGGGACGTGCTGGGGTTCGAGGGCGCGCCCTTTCCCGGGCTGCGGTGCCGGCTCCCACCCCGCACCCGCCATGACCTCTAGCAACATTACCCAGAGGGCGTGGAGTGGAACCCGGGATACTGGCTTCCCGGCTGGAGGGGAGCCCACCCTTTTGCTCCCCAATTCCACCCTTGGCCTCGGAACCCCCTGAATTCCCCACCAGAACCTCAGGAAAGGGCCAGTGAGACAGTGTGGGTAGCTCGCCCCCTACAGGACAGTGAAATCCTCCAGGGCACTTTAGCGGGACAAGATGTAGGGACCATGTGTCTGTGCACCTTCTCACAGCCTCAAGAAGCCAAGAGTAAAGGCAGGTATTTTGCATAGGGAGGTGACCATGGTACAAGCCGAAGGGGAATTCAAACCCATGACCTTCGACTTGGAAGAATACTCCAACCCCTAGTAAGCATCTTGTTCCCTAAGCTTGTACATTTAGGGACACTCCCAGTTACTTGAAAACAGTTTTAGGGTGCTAGGCCAGGCTTCACCCTGAGGAAATCATAGAATGCACTGATTGATGTGCTGTCGGAAGTGAGGGATACCCAAGAGAACCAGAGGTAGAGCATGGTTGGGGGTGTGTGTGAGGTATTGTACCTGAAGGTTCTCAGAGAGTACTCCAACCCACAGCTGACTGATCACAGACACAACTGGGCCAATAAATCATTTGAATTAGGACATTTTCGTCTATAGCTCATTCAGAAATTCTCAGCTGTATTTTAAAAACCCAGAGGTTCTGAAGACACTAGTCAAAAATCACACCCTCTAACTCCCCGAGGCAAGAGGCACGGTTACTGCTGCTGCCAACAATACAGCCTAGAGAAACTTTACAAAAACCTTTTGTATGTCTGAAAAGGAGGGAATGTGAGGGACATTGTAAACCCAACATGGGAAATAAAAGTGGTCTCCTACTGCCATAGGACAGTAGACCAGTCAATCTTTTTAAGGCTCCCATGTACAAATCTGCTGTATGAGGTGGCAGCTGGGGTCAGACATTATGTATGGCTTCTGGTATTTTACCAGCACTGCGTGTGAATAAGTTCAGCCTTCAAAAATAGCTGCGCCAGTGGGTAGCTTTTATTCCTGCGCAAGGGAATAAATTGCAATCCCAAAACTCTGCAACTCTCTGCCACTTTCCACTGTTGTGAACATCTTTCCATTTAGTGTCTCAGGAGCACACCTATCTCAGCATGTATAACTCGAGGGTATTGTGTTATAGTACAGGCTCTCCTGCACAAAGCAATCTTCTGATCCCTCTGCCTCTCTTCCCACCTATAAGTCCTTTTGTTCTGCTCTGAAATTGAAGAATATTCCCTGTGACTTTTCAAGGTTTTATTTTTGGAGACCTGGTCTCTGTGATGCCTTGGGAAGTTAAAAAAAAGTAGTGTTTTTCCTTGGCATAATATAGTACCAGTCAAACGAATCAATGTGTCTAACACACACACAGACACACACACACACAGACTCACACACAGACAGACACACACACACAGACACACACACAGACACAGATACACAGACATATACACACAGACACACACAGACATATACACACACATACAAACACAGGGACACACACATACACACACACAGAGAGACACAGGCACAGACACACACATACACAGAGACACACATACAGAGACACACACAAACACATACACACACAAACACATACACACACACAGACATGAACATAATTTAAA
Organism: Mus musculus; assembly: GCF_000001635.26. Classification (NCBI taxonomy): domain Eukaryota; kingdom Metazoa; phylum Chordata; class Mammalia; order Rodentia; family Muridae; genus Mus; species Mus musculus. The sequence goes on along the minus strand of NC_000078.6, from coordinate 21,109,814 downwards.
GTTTAAATGTTGAACAGGAATCAAGAGAACACTACCCACTCTTTTGTATGTGGTACTGAGGATTGAATCCAAGGTCTTGAACCTATAGGCAAGTGCTCGGACACAGAGTTACTACCCCAGCCCTCATTTACATATTTTTAATGCATCGAGAAAAGAAGATGCTGATATTACCATTAGAGACACGGACACCACTAAGTTTATTTTTAAAAATACCTGAAATATCTATTTTTTAAAATAATTCTTGTTGGGCATGGTGTCACATCCCTTTAACCCTAGCACTCCGGAGTCAGACACAGGTTGGTCTCTATGAGTTTAAGGACAGCCAAGTCTACAGAAGTAACTTCCAGGATAGACAGGGCTCTATACAGAGAAACCCTGACTCAAAAAATATATAATAATTCTCAAGGATAAAATTGTCCTAAAACTGAATTAAGGCAATATACAATTTCACTTATCCCATACCATACAAACATTTATGTTTTGCTGTAAAATATAAATGCCTTTGATCACACAGTGTTGTTTTAGACCTCACTAGGGGCTGGTTCAAAATACATACCATGTAAAACTATGTTACTTTTAAAGTCTGAGAAATTATGAATCCATATATATTTGAGCCTATATTTTTCATATAAAAGACTATAGTCCTATTGTTTTTTTACCTTGGGTGTACTGGTCTGTTTTTGTTGCTATAATATACCTGAGGTTGAAATTTTTGAAGAAGAGGAGGTTGGCTAGGATGTTGCCCAAATGCTACATTGTTAGTGCTTATCTGGAGTATATAGAGCCTGTGGATTCATCTCTACACCGGGAGATAATAAGAACAGCAAGGGGAGGGGAGAGGGGAGGAAGTTAGCTAGTGGTTTTGGAAGCTGCCCTGGTTAGTTTTGTCAACTGGACACAAACCTAGATATAACTAGAAGGAGAATCTCAGTCAAGGAATTGTTTCCATCACATTGGGATTCAGACATGTCTGTATGACATTTTCATGATTATTAATTGGTGTAGATGGTCCAGTCCACTGTGGGTGGCACAATTCCTAGGCAGGTGAGCCTGGCCTGTGTAAGAAAGAGGCTCAGTAGATCAAGGAAGGCAAGCCAGTAAGCACCATTCCTCCAAGGTCTCTGCTTCTGCCTCCAGTTCCTGCCTTGGCTTTCCTGAATGATGGTCTATAACCTGTAGCCCAGTTAAACCCTTTCCTTCCTCGAGTTCGTTTTAATCAGTGTTTTATCACAGCACAGAAAACAAACTAAGACAGAGGTGTACAGTCTAATATCATGCAGCCCCTTCCATGTAGCTTCACTTAGGTGGTAGCATAATGTTGACATTATTTACTTGTAAGATTGATCACAGGCTGGAAGCCAGAAAAACAGACATCAACTCCCTACTTTAGAACTCGCTTTAATGAGAACTAATGGAGGTTCCCAAGAAAACTCCCTTAATTGCTTCCAAGGATAGTACCCATAGTGTCCTAACTCCTCTTAGTCCCCACCTGAGCCCCACCATGACACCAAGGCCAAGGCTCCAATACAAGGACCATTAGGGGACAAACCACATCAGAGCAGTAGCAGAGAGAGAAAGGGTTTGTTATTGCAGGAGTTGGGATAAGCAAGAACTATACATAAATTCATACAAGTTCATTTCAGATCAGTTTTTTGTTTGTTTTTGTTTGTTTGTTTGTTTTTTGAGACCGGGTTTCTCTGTGTAGCCATGGCTGTCCAGAAACTCACTTTGTAGACCAGGCTGGCCTTGAACTCAGAAATCCACCTGCCCCTGCCTCCTGAGTGCTGGGATTAAAGGCGTGCGCCACCAAACCCCGCATTTCAGATGAGTTTTACCACTGAGAGTTATTTTTAAAAACTAGACCTTTGCCAAGTGTGGTGGCCATACCTTTAATACCAGCACTCTGAAGAAAGAAACAGGCAGATCTCTCTTAGGCTGTGGCTAACCTGGGCTGCACAGTGAGACCCTCTCTCAGACAAGTGGATTCTTTTTGAGACTTTGAAGAGCTAAAAAGGTCTGGTTAAAGACTTGTAGACCTCTCATGACATCCTCAGCATCCTCTCAACAGTGCTTCTGGGAGGTAATGGAAGCTAGCAGACAGGCCTTTGTTGGGGAAGTGTTACTAGATCCTTTCAGGGAAGAATATGCTGGAAGTCTGGCTTCTCTCCTCTCTCTGATTCCCCTCTGTCATGCTGTGAGCATCTCCCCTCCCCAGCATTCTTCCAACAGGATGTCTTGCCTCACCTACAGGCCCCAAACCAGCAAGACCAAAAGACAGAAACCTCTAATCCTGTGAGCCAACATAAGCTTCATTCTTTACTCAATTCAGCTAAGGCAACCAAAGGAAGAAGGATAGAAAAGCCCATGCCTGGTGCCCAGTAAGATTGACTAACAGCCCATTTTCCAGAGGAATTTTCTGCCTCTAGTAATTCCCAAGAACCTGAGATTTCTCACTGTCTAGCCAAGGGAAAAGGTAATGTTCTCAGCTCTGGAATTTTCTGGAGGCTTGGCTGGTTAAACACAGACATTTCCAGTTTGCTTGCAGTTAACTTGTAAATGATTACTCTTGGAATGAACAGGTCTGAGCCTTAAAGGAACTTTGTGGTAAACAATGCAATAAAATAGGGACACCCACAAGGACCCATGATGTGAACAGGGAAATGTCACTGGGACTTTCTCCTCCACCTCATAGAGTACTTACCCCCAGATAATGCTGTGAAAGCAACCCATTTACACCCCAAGGTGAGAGAAGCCACATGTATGGGTCACTCACCTCACAGTTTGTGCTTTGGGTCAGAGGCATTGAAGGATTTGGCAGCACACAATTATAACACAGATGGAAATTTCGATCTGGGGGTCAATTTTTTGCTGGTGTGTCCAAAGACCAGAGAGGGTGTCAGATCCCCTTGAACTGGAGTTACAGATAGTTGTTTGGGTTTTTGTTTTGTTTTGTTTCGTTTTTTTTTTGAGACAGGGTTTCTCTGTATAGCCCGGTTGTCCTGGACCTCCATCTGTAGACCAGGCTGGCCACGAACTCAGAAATGCACCTGCCTCTGCCTCCCAAGTGTTGGGATTAAAGGCATGTGCCACCACTGCCAGGCCAGATAGTTGTAAGCCACCATGTGGGTGCTAGGAACTGAACCCCATTCCTCTAAAGGAGCAACAAGTACTTTTAACTGGCAAGTCATCATTTCTCCACCCCCCCTACCTTTAAAACACTCTCACATGCATGCACACACATGTATAAGTGCACACATACACATGCACACACACACATGCACAAGTGCACACATATACATGCACACATACATATACATTTTAAAGTTTTTGTCGTTATTGCATATGGATGTTTTGCTTTCATGTATGTCTGTGCACCACATGCATGCAGTGCTCTCAGAGACCAGAGAGGGCATCACATCCCCTGGAACTGGAATGACAGATGATTGTAAACTTCTGTGCTGGGCGTTGAACCTGCTCTCAACCTCTGAATCATCCCCCCTTTAAAAGGAGTTCTTCCTCTAAGCTATGCCCTAGATGTGCTCATGTCTACACCACGAGTCTCTGCTCTTGTGTTCATGATCCCATTATCCATATTTTGTGTTTGTTTCTGCAAAGAAAGAAAATACCTTAGGAAGCTCATCCTTGGGCCCAGACACTTGTGTTTCTTCTGATTTTTTGAGACAGGGTCTACTTTGTAGCCTGGATAGCCTGGAATTTTCTTGTAGACCAGGCCGGCTTCAAACTCACAGAGATTTGCCTGCCTCTACATTCCTGAGTTCTAGGACTAAAAGTAAGTGCCACCATGCCCAGTTTAGGCCTCATCATTTGAAAATGTGTGTATTCTGGATCACCTTTATGACTGACTTTAGAAAATGAATGACAAGCAGATCTATCCTCAGCTTATTTTACAGAACAGCACACAAAGACTGTTCATTTTGTTATCTTAGTAAAGTCTGTAGACTCTCCGTGCTGAAATAAAGTAGATAGTCCTAGATATAGGAGCCTTAAACTGGAGTCTGTGGGGGCTAGTCAGGTGAGCTCTGCCACACAGTCAGGAAAGCTGGGTTTGGGAACTTGTGTATGTGGTAGAAATACTACATGGTGGTATATCACTGTGCATCTCTTCCCAGTTCCATAGTCTGGCAGCTTGAAATTGCTTCGTAGGAGTATTTACACCAGAGAAATGGGCAGCCGCTGATCATGACTGGACTTCTTGCTTAACTGATTGTCTAAGCCAAACAAGGCAGGGGAGTGTTGTGACTTTGTTGAGGATTATATTCACAGGCAGGCACATCTGAGCCACCGCATTGTGAGTAGCAAAGATGTTTGTGGAAAAACGCTGCCAATCCTCTCTGTTATAGCAAGGAGGCCACAGGTGTCATGGGCAGATGAAGTTACACCAGACATCTTTACCAGCCTTGCTTGCTCATTAACATAAACAAATGCCAACTGACATTGATGTCGGAAAGAGACTCATCTGTTAATGACAGCAGCTACTTCTTTGCTGACTGAGTTGGATAATAAGCATGTCTTCTACGTCTTATTTTGTCCAGGCATGGTTAAACTGCAGACTGGGTATTGATGCAAGCACTTGGCAAAAATCAATGGAAGCATCTATGAGAATCAATTAGCTACACGAGCTTCACTATAGAGTAGCGGATATCTCTGAATGCTTTGCAGGCTGTGTGCTGTCCAGTCTGTAAGTCAGCAAACATAAAATAAGTGTATTTATGGATATACACACACATCTATTTTCAGAGACTAGGCTTTCAGTATTTACCAGCCCACTTTGAGTTCAATTCTATCTTTCCTGCCAACAGGCAGAGCAGTGGCCCTCCCAACTCTGATTCATGCTCCTGGAATTAAATACATATAGGATTAAAGCCCTGATACACTGAAATGCAAGCAAAGGCAACTAGTGTTAATAAATATTATTTGTCTTTCAGCAATTAAGGGAATGCCATTTGTTGTTTTCAAGCACTAAGAATAATACAAACAAGTGCCAGAGAAGGGCGGGGTTTGTTTTCATGGGAAAGCAAAACAAACCAAAAAAAAAAAAAAAAAAGAGTTTAATTAGCACTCCATATGCAGATAGCTTTTGCTAAAGCTTTTAAAGAGTGCTTGCAATACTTAATTTTTTTTCTTAGATCACAGCACTCTCTTCATAGCTGGGTGTGGTGGTGCATGCCTGTGATCCCAGCACTGGTGAGGCTGAGTGGGAAACTTAGGAATTTGAAGCTACAAATTCTGGGCAGCAGAGCCCATTAGAAGCAAGACATAGTAAGATCCTGTTTCTAGAAAACAAAACAAAGAAACAAAAAAATCCCTCTTCCTTCAGTGTGTGGATGCATTCATAGGTTTCTGTCCCTCTCCTTTAGATGGGGCAGGCATTTCTACAGTGTTTTCCTATTGTCTATGAAATAAAAGTGAAGTTCTTGATTCTACTCTAGCCCTTCCCCAATCCTTCTCCCAGCTACCCTCTGAGCACCTCCAAACCCTGCCTGCCTGTGTAGGGGCTTTCCAATAAGAATAACTTTGACAGGTTCTGTGGTACTCAGTCATGAATGACTGGGAAACTTTTTTTATTATGCATTTCATAACATGCGCATAGTATATAATATGCTGCATAGCCTTCTAACAGGAACAGATGACCATAGCTGAGTGATTTTTTCTCATCAGCCAGGGAAACACTTCCTTAGTCAATGTTCTCCAGGCCCTTGGGACTGAACTTGAGCAGCTCTGTTTCCTTGCCCCTGTTGGTGAAATTGTGGATGTATGCAGTGGACACCCCAGGGATGATCAAGCACACCCCCATAATGGCAAGGCCAGGGAGAATCTAGAACCACAACTCCACACCATTACTCACACTCCAACCTGTCACTGGCTTCTCAGAGGTGACCCGGCTTTATCTCTCTTCTCCTGAGAAACTTTCTTTCTTTGTTTTTGTTTTTGGAGACAGGGTTTCACTGTATAGCCCTGACTGTCCTGGAACTCACTTTGTAGACCAGGCTGGCCTCGAACTCAGAAATCCACCTGCCTCTGCCTCCCAAGTGCTGGGATTAAAGGCGTGTGCCACCATGCCCAATCTGAGAAACTTTCTTGACCACACCATTCATTCACCTGTAGAGAGTTGAGAAGTTGCAACACCCACCCAAGAGCCCCACACTAAAGCATCTGCAGTACACTAGACCTGCTCAGCAGAGAGTGTCAGCCACATCCTTGAGATCAAACTGCCCTTCCCCACAGCTCACAGTGCCCCTCTGTGTTTCCCCACTGAGAGCAGCTCTGCTCCTCATTGGCTTCCTGTAGGACAGGCTAGCTAGCTTCTGACCCTGGAACATTGTTGTGAGCTTCCTCATCTTCACACACCTTCATACCCTCGCACCAAATCCTTGGCCTGGAACACTTTCTTTTTCTTGACTGCTTGGGAAGTGTCTTGGTCATCTTTCAGAATCAACCCCAAACCTGAACCTGAGGGTCCAGCTCTTTTCTATTCTTTCTCAGCCTGTCTGTGCAAAATTGGTGGTCTTGGCTACTCTCCTTCCTTGAAGCATTAGACAGAGAATCTGTGAGGCAGCAGAAAAGAAACAGAGCACAGCACAGCACTAAGGTCTTGATGCATGGGGGCAGCGGGGAGGGACATCGTCTTGGAGACTGGGAAGAGGAAAGGGATGAGAAACTGCTGGAGGTTAGACCAGGAGGAGGATAATGACTGGACTGTAGAAAAAAGAACTATTATTAATAAGAATAACACTAATAGATCTTGGTGCACAGTGAGACGCCTACCACCCATTTCTCTGCCTGTCTCCATCCTCACTGAAATGTGAAGTGATTGGTTTTTGGCCAAATATTGAGTCAGACAAGGTGAGAGCACTCATTTCACTGAACTTACAGTACATCTCAAACCCAATCTGTTCTAGAAGTTTCCATTATAGAACAATTTGCACTTATCCCTAAAGCATCTGCTTCTTAATATTGATTTATTTATTATATGTAAGTACACTGTAGTGTGTCTTCAGACACTCTAGAAGAGAGCACCAGATTTTCTTACGGATGGTTGTGTGCCACCATGTGGTTGCTGGGATTTGAACTCAGGACCTTTGGAAGAGCAGTCGGCACTCTTAACCACTGAGCCAGCTCACCAGGCCCAGTATCTGCTGCTTGATGCTCACCTCTTGCACTCAGCTTCTGGGAAGCTCTAAAATGGGACAGACACAGAGTAGGACCTCCATAAATTTCATTTGTCTCTTTGAGCCTGGGTCTTTCTATGGATTCCCTAACCATTACTAGAAAACTAATTGCATGGCACCACTTAGCTTTTGGAAGGCAGAATGAGAGGCGACATGAAATCCTTACTGAGAAAGCCATTAGTCTGCCATCTGCCAAGAAGAGAAGAAACAGCTGAGCCTAAGGGGCTGGGGAGAGTCCTACAAAGGAATGTAGAGAGCCAAGGCCCTGAGGTGGGAACTTGTTAGCTGTGAGAAAGAAGGTCTTATATGGGTTAGAGCCCTGCCCACAAAGGAAAAGAAAGCCGGTGTTGCAGACATGGGCAGGCACTGATTGCACAGGGCCCTAGAACCTTCTAGAGTGTGGTTTTTCCATGTCTGCAACTAACACAACTGTCCTTTCACTTTAAAAACAAAGAAGACTTGACTCTGGGGAGATGGCTCAGCAGGTAAAGTGGTCACTGCTCCAGCATGGAGACCCCTAACACTCGGGTACAAACTGGGTGTGGCAGCTTTTCATCCCGGTGTTGATAGACAGAGGCAGGAGAATCCCAGGGACACACTGCTCAGCACTGTAGCCAATTGGTGAGCGTCAGGTTGAGCAAGAGACCCTGTCTAAGCTTAACAAGACAAGAGGGCAGGGGAGCAATGAAAGGGGATATCCAACAATCCAATGTTGACAGTACTCCAGAAACTCACACACATGCATACACCACACACTACACTCACACACACACACACACACACACACACACACACACACACACACTAATATTCCTTTGGCTGCTTGTAAAGAAATGATTTCATGGGTTTAGGGTGGAGCCAAAACAGATGGTAAAGCAGTTATTAGTAATAAAAAGTCGGAATACATCCACTTTTTAAATTAATTAGCTTATGTTATTTGTACAAAATGACAGGGTTCATTATCAAATTATACATGGGTGTTCTTTGGTAGCACACATCAAGGAAGTAAAGGTGGAGCCACAGTGGGCTCCAGATAAAGGGGGCTCCAGGCAGTGCTGGCCTTGCTGCCTGCTGCTAAGCAAGAAAGCGATGGAGGTGGGCATTGTGATAAGCTACAGGCCCCAGAATGTAAGAATTAGAAGCTTTTGTTGGATGCTGGGTTTTAGGAGCCTATCGGAGCTCTGGAAGAGTCTCTCCTGACCATGCACTAACTTTTCATTGGATTCTTAATTCTCATCATGTGTCTCCTCCAAGACCAATCTGGGACTTCCTAAAAGCTTTGCTGAAAAATAGCTGGCACAGTCAACTGCATGTTAATCACTAACTAATTAATTACTCACTAATTAAGAAAATGCCCTACAAACTTGCCTATGGATTATATAAATTATATGATTTGGATAGCTAAATAATACATATCTGAAGATATACATATACACAGATATGAATATGTGTGTATATCCATCAACAAATATCACAATCAAAATCGTAAATCACATGGGTTGTGGTATAGCTTAAAAAAATTTAGGAATGACTGAAAATTCAAATTAAAGCTCAGTGGAAACAGTAGACTATTTAGCATGCAACAAACCCTGTGTCTTAGTTAGGGTTCCTGTTGCTGAGACAAAACACCATGACCAAAGCCGGTGATGGTACACACCTTTCATCCAGCACATGGGAGGCAGAGGCAGGCAGATTTCTGAGTTTGAGGTCAGCTTTGTTTACAGAGGGAGTTCTGGGGTTGCTGGGCCTACATGGAGAAACTGGTCTCTGTGTTGAAAAACAAACAAAACAACCCTGAACAAACCAAAGAACAAAAGCAAATTGGGAAGGAAAGGAAAGGGTTAATTCTATATTTTGCTTCCACATCACTGTACTTTATTAAAGGAAGTAGGGGCAGAAACTCAGGGCAGGTACTGAAGCAGAGGCCAGTGAGAAGGGCTACTTACTGGCTTGTTCCTCATGAGTTGCTCGGCCTGCTTATACATTCCAGGACCACCTGCCCAGAGGTGCCCAAATGGGTAGGGCCTAACCCTAATAGTCACTAATTAAGAAAATGCCCTAGTCTTGCCTACAGGTCAGTTTTGTGGAGGCATTTCTTAAAAATTATGGTTCACTCTTCCAGCTTGTGCCAAGATCATATACGAAAAGAGATAGATGAATAAATAAATACATTTACCCAGGAAACCCTGGTTTCATCCCCAATACCACAAAATAGGAAAGTAGATAATGGTTGACAAATATAGATTATAGATGATAGTGGTGAATAATAGAAGACAGTTTACCAGATAGATAGATTGGTAGATAAATTATAGATAGATAGATAGATAGATAGATAGATAGATAGATAGATAGATAGAGAAGATGATAGAAAATAATGATTCAGGTGATAGGTAAAAGACAAGAGAAGAGAGATGGATGACAGATACAATACTATCTATAGATGATAGGGAATAATAAGGTACATGACCGGCAGATGAAGAGGTAAGAAAAGAGAAGACAGAGCTAGGTAGATAACAAAGAGAATAGATAAATAAAGTAGCTGAGCATGATAGCCTGATTCTTTAACCACAGTACTCAGGGGCCAGAGTCAATAGGATGTTTGTGAGTTCAAAGCCAGCCTGATCTAAATACTGAGTGCTAGGATAGGTAGGGCTATTCAGAGAAAGCTTGTCTTGAAAAACTAAAAATAAAACAAAACTAAAATGCAGATGAAATAGATTACAGGTCTAGATCATAGAAGAAGATATCACAGAGATTGATTGTCATACAGGAGATCTGTAGTTAATAGAGACAGATACTAGAAGATAAGATTAGCTGGATAAGTAGATGAAGATAGAACAAATATAAGGGAAGGTCTGGTAAGGGAACATGGGAATTGTTAGACCACAGAATGAGAGGACAGCCTAGTTGGAACTGGGCAAGCATTCCACATTTCTCCTTTCATAAGGACAGCAGTCATATTAGTTACTTCCTATTGCTGAGAAAAAAAACCCCACCATGACCAGCAGTTGAGAGCTCATGTCTATCTTTTTTCTTCATTTTTCTACAATAGTTTTCTTTTTTTTTTAAAGAAAATACTCGTTTTCATTTTAGTGCACTGGTATTTCACCTGCATGAATGTCTGTGTTAGGATGTCCGATCTCCTTGAGCTAGAGTTACAGACAGTTGTGAACTGCCATGTGGGTGCTCACTTCGGGATTCATTCCATCAACAGCAGCCCCACGTTATTTCAGAAGTATTATCCAAGGATGGGCTATAAACTCCAACACACAGAATAGTCCAGTAAAACCTCCCCTCTCCACCTGTTCAGAATGCTGTGTCTTTTCTCACGGCTAGCCTAGGCCTCTCCACTCCTGGGTTGCCATAGGTACAGTCCTCAGCATCTTTTCTCACCTACTGGGGCTATGGTTGCAATGACCATGGTCCAAGCCATTATCATATTTTGGATGTGATCCCGTGCCAGAGCTGCCATGCTGCTGAATTAAAATTCCTCTCCACATGTGTGCTAGGCTTTGAACTCAAGTCATGCTTGCCCAGTAAGTACACTTGCCCTGACCTCATTTTCCAAATCTAGATTCTGGGAGGCCTTATTTAGACCTTTAAAATTAGTCTTCAGGAGAGGAGCTCAGGTAGCTTGTATGCTTAATAGGATTTCCAGGATTTTCCATCAAACAAAATTCGGAAGCTTTATGTGGCAGTTAGGTGGAGAAGCTCAAAGCCAGAGTGTTGGGAATTTCTTTATGAGTGTAAGCAGGCATGGGGTCATTCTTGGAGGTAAGTGAGCAGTGAGCCCATTCCAGAGCCCACAATCCAGCAAACCTCTGAGGATCCGTCTACAAAATAATGACTCGAGAATAAACATGGCCAAAAAGTAGGGAAAAACACTTGCCACAAAGCCTGGTGACCTAAGTTCAGTTCTCAGAACCAACATGGTAGAAGAGAGAACCAAGTCCTGCAGAGTGCCCTCTGATTTCCACACTAGTGCATGCTCACACAAAGATAATGAGAAATATTTTTAAGACCAAAAGCGTTCCCAGTGGAGCTGAAAGTGTCTAATATCCATGCTTGGATCACTCCTTTGCTCTCCTGGTATGTGTTTGAGGCAGAGGGATTTGCTTGTAGGAATCTGAGCTACCTGTAAGTGGAAGCAATGCCGAAATCACAGAGGGGACCTAGTCCCTACAGACTATTTTCTCAGTACAGTGGGATTCCTAGTGTCTGATGCCCTGTGGGGGGCCTTCTTTGCAAAAAGCTTATAGATTGTTTTCCTGAGTCTTTTTGATTTGCTTGGAAAACTAACTCTAGCAGCCTGAGGGTTGGGCATAATCCTCCCAGACAGCAGTGGGGAGCCAGGCACTTTGCCCCCAAACTTTCTCTTTCCTGTTAGTGCTTGAAAAACCGGGTTACATTCTGGTTCTGTTTGTTCCAGTACTCCTCTCCTCTCTCTCCTGACCTCTCCCACTCAGCTTGGGCTTCACAGCCAATGCTGATCTCACTGGCTGACTCTGCATTGCATGTTGCTGAGTCCCACATACTAGTGCCAAGAAGTGAACGAAGAAGCAGCTAGCTCCTGTCCTGGTCAAAGTTTCCTAGGGGCTCCCAGCCTCCCCAGGGTCATGCCCTGAACCCACCCCTGGGTAGGACCCCTGAGTGTGGCAAAGAAGGTCCCTGCATGGGCCAGACCTGTAGAAATGTCTGGTTAGGCAGGCTCTCTGGGTCCCTCTGAGTAATTAGCTGGAGACGGGAGCCCAGCAAGGCCAAGACCAAGGGATTTGACAGCAGGGTTGCCAGCTGATCAATGTGGTCTTTGTTCCTTGTTCCAAAAAAGATGACACAGCAATCCAGCCTGAAGCTTTTAGGAACAAGCAGCATCCCTGGAAGATGCTGCTCACTACTGTGAACCAGGAAGAGCACTGATGGCAAGCCAGGAGTAACCTCCATCCTTCATGTCTCAGGGGACTAACAGCCCATATAAGCAGGCTTCTCACTTGTCTGAAGTCTGATCCTACAGATCCTGTCCTGGATACTTTTATGCCAACTTAACACAAGCTAGAGTCATCTGAGTGGAGAAATCTAGATTTAGAAAATGCTTCCATAAGATCCAGCTGTAATGCATTTTCTTAATAAAGAAATTAAGGCAATTTCATAATTAGGTTGGGGAGGGCCCAGCCAATTGTGGGTGCTGTCATCTCTGGCCTGCGGTCCTGGGTTCTATAACAAAGCAGGCTGAGCAAGCCAGGAGGAGCAAACCAATAACTAGCACTCTCTCCTTCATGACCTCTGCATCAGCTCCTTACTCCAGGTTTCTCCCTGCTCAAGTTCCTGTTCTGACTTCCCTTGATGATGAACTGTGAGGTGGAAGCCTAAGACAAATAAGCCCTTTTCTCCCCCAAGTTGCTTTGGTCATGCTTGTTTCAGCACAGTAATGGTATCCCTGACTTCAACAGGACCCTTGTCAGATTAACTACTTTGGGCAGTAAAACATGCTCACTTTCACAGAGGTCCCAGTGGCTGCCAACCCACAGGGAGTGGACGCTTCTCTTGCCCAGGGTTCACTGTCTTTGTTCTTCTCCCTCTAATTATCTAAGCAGAAGCTTCAGCACCACTTTCCGGGCTCTTCCTCTTCAACTAATGACAATCAGTTGGCAACGAATCCACGTGTCATTGGATTGGGTATTTCAGTTTATTATCCGCGGGCACTGTGGTCCTGAGCCCTCATTTCCCACTGTGCCCTTATCCATTTAGGTCTCTCCTCATCTGCAAGTGTTATTTTATAATAAATCTTCCCATCTCTGGGTTAATCAACTTTCTAATCACCCTCTTTACTGGGTGCCAGACTCTTTCCCATAGTGATCCTTCTAAAAAGCAAATGTAGTTTTAAGCGGCTCAGAATCTTCCAGGGTCTCCCTACAGTCTACGAATAAACCCTAAATTCTTCAATATGCTCTAAGAGATCCTTCATGGCCCAGAATGCCTGACTGTGCTGCCTCACTTCTCCTCCAACCTTGCTTGTACCCAGAGATTGAACCATAGTCTATTGACTCAGGCATTTCCTCATTAAGTTCCTGCTTTATTTTCTTTTTAAAGGTGTGTCTATTGTATGCATATGAGTACAATGTAGCTGTCTTCAGACACACTAGAAGAGGGCATCAGACCCCATTACAGATGGTTGTGAGCCACCATGTGGTTGCTGGATATTGAACTCAGGACCCCTGGAAGAGCAGTCATTGCTCTTAACTACTGAGCCATCTCTTCAGCCCCAGTTCCTGCTTTATTTATCATTACACAATTAGTGTTTGGGAAGGGGAGGGGAAGGAGCATACATATAAGGGAGTGTGCATTTGCCCTAGCATGAGGTCAGAGGGCAACTTGCAGGAATTGGTTGTTCTATCTTCCCATAATTTAGGTCACAGGATCAAACTCAGGTTGTCTGCTCATGGAAAGTCACCAAACCACTTCAAGAAGGTTTGCATTTTCAAAGTATTTACCTGATTGGAAATGAAAGAACATTTTGAAATCCAGGCATAGTGGTACATGCCTTGAATCCCAGCACTTGAGAGGCAGGGACAGATATATCTCTGTGAGTTTGAGGACAGCCTGATCTCCATAGTGAGTTCCAGGTCAGCCAGGGCTACATAGTGAGACTCTGTCTCAAGAAAACAAAAACCAAAAAGAATGCCTTGAACCCAGATTACCACATGGTCTTCTGTGCTTAACAGAAACCAACCAACCTTTCATCCACTAGGGCTGACTTCCACTTCAGTCTACCTGATGAATTCATTCCCACAGTCCAAAACTCAGCTTGCAAGGTTTAAAATTCAAGAGCACTCCTTCCCTTCTTCCCTTGCCATGTTAAGCTTATCTTCAACACATCCCATGGGACCTTGTTCTGTTATAGCATGTGGTAGTTTAGATGCGAAATGTCTGCTGAAGACCCAAGTTTTGAAGAATTGCTCCTCTAGATGTGGCCTGAGGAAGAAAGTTAGGTCATTGGGAGCATGCCTTTGAGGCACTGTTGGGACCTTGCTCCCCTTCCCCTCCCTGCTTCTCTGCCATGGTAAACCTGCTACATGCTGCTACCATGATGCACTAAGTTGCTAGATGCCCAAAGCTACAGTGCCAAGCAACCATGGACAGAAACCATGAGTCAAAAACTAACTCTTTCCTCCTAAATTGATTCTTTCATTTCGTCACAGTGATGTAAAAGTAAGTGACACACAACACTTTCCACTCACAGGTCTGTCTTTGTCACTAGATGAGTTTGCAGCAGATCAGGTATATAATCCTTTCAGCTTTATGTCCCTAAAACCCAGCACTTGATTTAATTGCATCCTTTGAATGGATACATTTATACTGGTGTGTGTGTGTGTTTGTGTGTGTGTGTGTGTGTGTGTGTGTGTGTGTGTGTGTGTGTGTGTGTGTGAGATGAGAGTACAGAAAGGTCCCCCTTTGAATCATAGAAAATGCCTTTATTCACAGTCTTTCTCTACTGGAGGACCCTGTCCATCTAAGACCCAAAAATCTTGTAAGGGATAGGTGGACCCTGTGTGTTGTTCCATATTCCACAAACAGGCTTCTAGAGGAAAGGGGAAGAGAGTTTATTTTTATTGAGTTGGTTAGGTTTGGCTGTTGCTGTGGATGTCCTGGGGAGTCAAACCCAGGGTCTTAAGCTTGCCAGACAAGCACTCTGCCATTGAGCTGTTCCTTAGCCCAAGGAGGGAGGTTTTGAGCATTCTCCCAATATTGCATGATTTGAAATAGAAGTCTCTTGAACACAGACCTACACGGGAAGTGTAAACTCACAGTAGGCTTCAGTGAAGCAGGGCAGAAGGCCATGCAGACTGTGTGTCATGGAACTATGGGGAGGAAGGGTTCCCTTGTCCTTCACAGTTGGCAAGATCGACCTGCAGATTTCCTGGGCTCCATGGCCTATGGGTGACATTGGAAATAAGAGAAATAGGTAACTTCTCCATGATGAAAACAGCTCCCCACTGACCAGACATAGTAAAGCTTGTGAGGTTTGAAAACCAGAAGGGGTGTTTGGGTGAGAAGCTTGACTGAATTTGTGACTAAAACCTGTCAGTCTTTAGTTGAGATTAATCAGTTTAGGAAGAAGCAGGTTGGGACTCGAACTCGGAATGCACCTAACATCTTTGCTGAAATGGTAAGCTGATTTCTATGTACGAATCCTTGAAAACTGAGATTCAGTCATTCTTTTATTCATTTCCTCATTCATCCACGCAACATGTTCATGAAGGACCGCGTTTCTAATAGTTTTATTTTATTTAACACTTTAAAAATTATTATTTTATCACTTTTATCATTATTAATTTGTTTGCATCACACACATATCACACTAGGCATGCAAAAGTCAGGGGACCATTTTCTTTTTTTTTTTTTAAAGATTTATTTATTTATTATATGTAAGTACACAGTAGCTGTCTTCAGACACTCCAGAAGAGGGCGTCAGATCTCATTACAGATGGTTGTGAGCCACCATGTGGTTGCTGGGATTTGAACTCCGGACCTTTTAGAAGAGCAGTCGGGTGCTCTTACCCACTGATCCATCTCACCAGCCCCTGAGGACCATTTTCAAGAGTAAGTTTTCTTCTTCTACTGTGGGTTCCAGGGATTGAACTCAAGATGTCAGACTTGCCTGTGGGCACTGTTACCTACTGAGCCTTGCTATTGGTCCAATCATCACTTTTGTGCCTAGCAATGACTCTGCACAGTTTATTCTCACAAGGCCTTTTTAGTGCATCTATTATAATCGCCACTGTGCTACTTACAAAGCTAAATAAGTGTGCTTAATTTAGGACATAATGTAGGGTTTCAGTCTGGGTCCCCTCCCTTTAAGAACTGAGGCATGTCAGGAAATACCAATGACCTGCAATAGAAGGTCCTATCCTGGAACTCACTATATAGACTAGGCTGGCCTCGAACTCACAGAACTCTGCCTGCTTCTGACTCCCAAAGTGCTGGAATGAAATTTTATGCCACTATGCACTTTGATTTTTTTTTTTTTAATTTTTGATTATGTGTGTGCATGTGTTTGTGTGTCTTTGTGTCTATGTGTGTGTGTGTGTGTGTGGGGGGGGGGGCTCGCCCGCAGGTACGTTCATGAGTGTGCTTTCCCATAGAAGCCAGAAGCCAGAGTGTGATCCCCTGGTTGCGATCCCCAGTTGGGAATGCTGGGAACTGAACCCAAATGTTCTGAAGGGGCAGTAGATCTTAATTGCTGAGTCATCTCTCATTGATCATTGATTCATCTCCCTGGCTCCAGGAAGAACCTTCCAGACTGGCAACATGTGAGGCAGCTTCTTGGCACTGACAGAATTTGGAGATGCACAAAAGAGGATGAGATCACAGAGCAAATGATTGCATGCAGCTCTGGTTCTCAAGCTCTATCATCCTAGAAGGATGCAAACATCAGGAGGTGTTGAAAACAGAAGGGTGGAAGGACTGAGTTATGCAAGCCTCCACCCCTGGCACTAACCTTTGAAAAGTCATAGCCTCTGCTCCAGTGATCTAAAATTTAAGAGGCTAAGAAGGGGCCCTATGCCATCCAAGCACACATCAGGTAGGAGGGTTTCAAATTAGCAGAACAACCTCCAGATCAGACTCAGTGTTCGATTGTATCTTCCTAGGCAATAAACGTGAAGCACATTCTTTGGCAGCGAGGAGAAAGGCAGACTGTGGGCTTTTCCTAATTCTTTGGAGTTTTATAGCATGTCAGTTATTATAGCTCTGCTTACCAAAGAGCCTGTGTCTCTGGAGCTGGAGCAGGCTGTGGATGTAAAAGGAAGTGTGGTCAGAACAGTAAAGCTCATGGTGGAGGGAGTGCTTGGTATCCAGGCTCTTAACTCTTTCAAGATCTGTTCAGCGAACAAATGCATGTCTGACTGACTGGGGTTAGAGCTCAGTTGGTAGAGTGCTCACTCAGTCCTCTTCAAGTCCCAGCACTGCATAATGTGGGTGTGGGGATGGTACAGGCCTGTCATGCCAGCCCTTGGAGGGTGGAGGCAAGCTTAAAGTTCAAGGCCATTTTCCTGCTTGCAGAAAGTTGGAGGTCAGCCATAGTTCTATTGAGATCCTATTATTATAAACAAACAAACATAGAATGAAGTTTGTATCTACATTACATACCAGGACTCCTCTGGAAAATACTCCCTAGTCATTAGGGATCTATTTTACATGAAACCTGTTACCCTAGGCTCTTTACTGTTATGGATGCTTTAGTGTGTTCTATGCTGTTCATGTCTAAGGGATTTGCTACCATTCAAATTGATTATGCTTTCAAAAGATCTTGATAGATGGGATTGCTTTCAATCTTATAATTTCATAGCTATCTTTTGAATAGAGTTTAGCATATATAAAATAATTATACTATGAATCCTGATGATTATTCCTTCATGATAAACATCTGCTTAGGAGGATCAGTTCTTTTATAGAGAATTGCTAAGTTTTCCATGTCTAAAACACAAGTTCTCAGAAAGAAAGAAAGAAAGAAAGAAAGAAAGAAAGAAAGAAAGAAAGAAAGAAAGAAAGAAAGAAAGAAAGACGGGACTACTGGGTGAGAAAATTTTTTGGTGCTAAAACACTGGTGTCCAAGCCTCTGTCTTCAGGCTTACCAAAGTGCTGGACTCAAAGATGAAGAAGGAGTTGGCATGAGAAGTAGAAAGGAACCTTCAGAAGATAGATCTGCGTCATTCAGTCCCATACCTGTTGCTGCTACTGTGAATGGAGCTGATCTCTGACCCTAACCCAGAGGGCTGGATCCCAAGGACTAAGCTGAACAGCAGGAATCATGGTACTGGAATGCTGGCCAGAGGGCCTTTAGCAGGTGAACATTGTTGTAGAACACAGCCCTGTGACCAAAATAGACATCATCTTTATCAGATGAACCATGCATTCTCTCAAGAGACCATCAGAAGCAACCTGTGGAATGCTGACCTTCCCTCAGAAAAGGAGTCCCTGGATCCTTAGGTGAGACTCCAGCTTCTCCTTGCAGACATTTAATTCAATTCTGCCCTAATTATACTTAGTTTGCGGCTTAGGGATTATTAAAGCACAATGGCTGTGGAGGGATTGTAGTTAGATGGGATGTATCAGATGTGCTGTGTGAAGAGTTTCCAGTGCGCCTTCTTAGGGTTCACCCGTGTACCTGCTTGTAACTCTTCACCTCCACACTGTAAGGAAATAGTTTGCTTAGTTTGTTTTCTATTGGTAGGATACACTGCTGTTAACAGAAGTGACTTGGGGTAGAAAGGGTTTATTTCATCTTACAGCTTGTAGTCAATCATGACAGGAAGTCGGGGCGGGAGCTAAAAGCAGGGACCTGGAAGCAGGAACTGAAAAAAGAAGCCATGGAAGTATGCCATTTACTGGCTTGCTCCCATGGATTGTTCAACCTCTTTTCTTATGCTGTTCAAGAGCATGTGCTTAGGGGAACACAATCCATGGCGGGCTGAGTCGTCCTCTCTCAATTATCAGTCAAGATAACCCTGCAGATTTGCGTATAGTAAATCTGATGGAGGAGTTTTCTCAATTGTGGTTCTTTCTGTTTGACTCCAGCTTGTGTCAAGTTGAGAAAAAACTAACCAGGACATAACCTCAGTAAATTCATTGGTTATGCTGGATGATCCTCAGTAGAAACATATGTTGGTTTGTCATTGGGGCCTTAGGAGGAGGGAGTAGATGCTGCTTATGTTTCTCCAGAGAGAAACCAAGGCCTATCATTGCATATCTAGCCATAGAATAAGAAGGAGGAATTCCCAAGATAATAAGACTAAGCTGGCACACTAAGCCTCATAGAAGCAAAAATCTATGTTCTGTGTGTTTTTCCCATCAATTCCTTAGAAAGCAAAGCCCTTGGGATGATAGAAAGGGAAAGTGGGTTCATTGCTTTTCTGTTGCTATAACAAAATCCCTCACCAAAAACAACTCATGGAAGACAGGGTTTGTTTTAGCTCATAGCTACAGTGGGATACGATTCTCTCATGGCAGGAAGGCACAGCAGCAAGTGACAGGCACAAAGGGAGGAAGAGGAGGTTGAAAGATCACATCTTCAACTCCACTCAGAAAGAGGAGAAGAGCAAAAGTGGAAGTGGGGACCATTTATGAACTCTGAAAGCCCACCCCTATGCTATGCTTGCTCCAGCAAAGCTATACCTCCTGAACTTCCTCTGACAGCACCACCAACTGGAGATTTGCTGTTCAAATCCCTGAGCATATAGGGCAGTGGTTCTCAACCTGTGGGTGGCGACCCCTTGTGGGGAGTTACATGACCTTTTCATATGGATCACAAATAAGATATTTACATTATGATTCACTACAGTAGCAAAATTACAGTTATGAATTAGCAGTGAAATACTTTTACAGTTGGGGGTTCCCACAACATGAGGAACTATATTAAAAGGTCACAGCATCAGGATGGTTGAGAAGCACTGCTCTAGGGGATATTTCTATTTCAAACCACTACAGAAAGGAGGTGTGGCCTGTGTGCTCTCATACTTCACCATGTTAACTATCTGTGAGGTAGGCTCTCCACGCACACCTTACAAACAAGACTCAGCTGGCTCTGTGAGCTAACATCACTTCAAAGTGGTGCTCTCCCATCTGTAAGCGCAGGAGCTTCCCTGCTGTCTGGTTGTCCTTCTGTGAATGTTCTATATAAGCCAGACTGTAAGGATCAGGGTCCATATGGAGGTGGTATAACCTAAGCTAAAGGAATATGTCTTTTTAGGTTTCAAATTAAGCTGGCTGCACAGTGAACAGTGCACCTTCCTTGGCCAGGGAATAAAAACAAGCTGCCTAAATCAGATGGGAGAAGAGACAGCCATATTTGGTTTGTCCATGGGCAGAACATGCCAGAAGCCTACCTGCTCTTGGAGATAGCACTTCAGAGTCCTCCTTACCATCTTGATAACTACCAAGAAGAAGGATAGTGATACCAAAATGTTACTTCTCCCAGAGAAAAAGCCAGGAGTAGGCCTGGCCTTGCAGCCTGGCCACCCCCACCAACCCCCCTCTTCCTAGCTTGAGCATTAAAGATTTCTCTGTGGAAGCTGGATGGTCAGTCAGTCCCACTGAGACTATTCAGAGCTGCCTGCCTGAGCTGACTAAAATAGAATGTGATCCCAAATAGGTCTCAGCAACCAGCTTGCTCCATTGTCATGGTCACAAGGTGAAGATGTCCAGGGTTGCTCTGCAAAAAAGGGACCAGCACAGGGCTCTGCCCACATAAGGGAGGTATTTGTTTCATCTCCTGCTGTTAAAGTTCTTTGTATAAACTGCTCTGATCACAGATGATGTAACAAAAGTCACATAGGAGAGTAACAAGAGCCAAGGGCACTGAGGTCCCTCCACAGCCCACAGGAGAGACTTTGGGGGTCTAAGTGAGTTTGGGAAGTTTCCACAGAGTCAGCAGATCCCAGACTTGGGTCCCCAGAGGGTTCTTGTCCAGGGACAGTCCAGCCAGAAAGACAGAATTAAAACATGGCAAGGTCTTTGCCAAGGGCACGCTAATAGCTCACATCTATCACCCAGGGAAGGCAATGTCTGGGAAGAGATAATTGACTTTTCATGGAACAGATGAAGTTTTACATGCCAGGCTTTCTGAGTGACAGCTTTGCCTTGGGACAGCAGCAGCATGCAGGAGGGAAAGCATGTCCAAACTCTCACCCTATCCTCGGGCCGGGGTCTAACTTAGACCTGCAAGGTTATTTCCATCACTTAGACCCCAAAACTCCATCTGCCTTTGTAGTCATCCCAGAAAACAGAATGGTCCCCACATTCCAGTCCACAACTTGCTATTACTTATATTTTCAGGTTTTTGTAAAAATGTGCTTACAGATTTTGTACCTTTTTATTGCTACCCTAGTAACAGATATGCAAATGGTATGCAAGGAGTGACAAGATTTTATCTGGTTTACCTGTAGGTAGACAAAATGGGGGCGGGCACTAATATGTCCCTGCAGTTCAGAAAGGCAAAGTGGCACACTCATTGTCACAGAGCGAAGCTGGGCTTGACCTCATCCTTCAGTTCTCAAGCTCTGCCTAGGCACTGTGCCCCAATTCAGCCCACAGGTAAGAAATGCCTCCATACCTGATGCTCAAGGGTCATGTGACAAAGCTACCTGCCCATTATCCTCAGTGTTTGTCATGAGCCTCTCCTGTAATGACACTGCTGCTTACAGAGTCGCAGTCAAGTTGTCCCAAAGCAGACACACGCACAGATCTGTCTTCCTTAGTGGGTCTCTCGTGTCTTTTCCCGAGCTTGGTGAGGCACCAGACCACACTGCCTGTCCTTCCTGTCACCTTCCAGCCTCACAGCTGGGCTCTCAGAGTCACCCAAAGGGATATTTATATCTCTGTTCAGACTTCTGGAATTCCTGAAGCTGGTTCAACCAGTCTGATTTTTCTAACAATAGAGGTTTTGCCTCTGTGTTGCTGTAAGCACCTTATTTGGATAAGGACTTCACACAGTGTCTTATACATAATCAGCAGTTAACAACTGAGGATTAGAGGGTGTTCCTAGGAAGGACCACACTTGGAACAGGGACACAACACAGGAACACACTCATAGGAGCACCTAGGAGATGCTCTCGGTGACAGAACACATATGAGGATGTCCCTTTAGGCTCCAACACCTCCCAGGGGGCTC
Organism: Mus musculus; assembly: GCF_000001635.26. NCBI lineage: Eukaryota > Metazoa > Chordata > Mammalia > Rodentia > Muridae > Mus > Mus musculus. The sequence continues at coordinate 21,087,959 of NC_000078.6, read as the reverse complement.
CTCTTCCTACCAGTTCACACTGCTCAGCATTCCACATACTGTCTAAAATCCCTCTGTATTAGTCAGGGCTCTTTCTGTTCTGAGAGACCAAAGTCCTATTCTAAGGGATTTAATTACAGAAACATATGTTGATTGGCTTTCATGCCTACCTGCCCACTAAGGAGTGCTGACAGGGGAGTCACAGAGAGGCTACCACATGCCTGCCTTCCTGAGGCAAGACCTAGGAGTTGCACACAGTCATGGGGGAATGAAGAGGCAGAATAATGGGAGGTGTGGCACTGACTGTTCTGAGCTCTGGCTTTGATGCCATCAACACACATGGGCATGCAGGGCAGCCTACTGCTGTCTCTTTGGGTGGCCCCCCAGTGAGTGTTAAGGACTTTCTATAGGACTTCCTTAGTTAGGGTAAGGAGAGAGGGAAACACTCCCAACAAGGAGAGGAGGTAAAGTGGTCAAGAATGCCCACCCAGAGCAAGTCATTTACAAGAAACCCCTCCTCCATGTGGATATCATTTCCTTCCTGTTAAGGAATCAAGGAGAGAGCTTCAGGACCAGGGCTGCCCTGGATAACTTACACTTGGGGCCAGAAATCAGAGAGCTGCTTCCTGCTCCTTCACTGTGTTATGTTGTGGCTTCCCCTTTGTCAACATGGGATTTCCCCCATTCAAAGAGGTTGATACAAACCAGCCGCATTTCCTGGAAACCCCCTGGAAGCCCAGGACAATTTGATGAAACCAAGGTTGACAGCCGCAGGAACTACTGCTGGCATTAGTCTGTGCTTGGCATGGAGTACTGTGGTTCAAAGCTGATGGGTTCCTGTTGTCTGTGTGTATAGGAGGGACACATTTACCATCACTGTACATTCAGGCAGTTCTCATAACAACAGATCAGGATGTGCTGGAGGCCCATAGCAACCTTGGCTGCTTCCTCTGCTTCTCCACCCAACCATTGCACACAGAGGGCTCGATGCCTGAGTGAATCAGATAAGACCTGGAGGCAGATGTTTAGGACATACCACTATCCAGATCAGCTCATGTTTACTGATTGTCTCCTCCAATAACAGTATCATCCACCTCCTACATTAGAATTTTTAAGTGAAGGGCTGGAAAGAAGGCACAGCAGTCAGGAACACTAGCTGTTCTTTCAGAGGACCTGGGTTCAATTCCTAGCACCTGCATGGCCCCTCACAACCATCTGTAATTCCAGGTCCAGGGGATCCTATGCCTTCTTCTGACCCCAGTGGTCAGCAGACACTTGAGTGGAGCAAAGCCATACATGCAAGACACCCATCCACAAAGAATAAATAAAATCTAAGTAAATTTTTATCCATCAGGTACAATCTAGAGCAGTGGCTCTCAACCTTCCTAATGCTGCTATCCTTAAATATAGTTCACCACTTAAATACAGTTCCTTATATGTTGGTGACCCCCAACTATATTTGTTGCTATTTCATAACTAATTTTTTCTACTGTTGCAAATTGTAGTGTAAATATTTTTGGAGATAGAGGTGTGCCAAATGGGTTATGACCCACAGGTTGAGACCTGCTACTCTAGAGAGGCACTGCATCTAGCTGCCTGGTTGTCCCCACAGAGACATCCTCTATGTGACCCTGGCAAGTCTCTAACTCTTTCTGAGCCCTGGTTCTTCCTTTGGGAGGCTAGGAAACTTGGTTGTGCAACACACAGAACTGTGTTGTACATATAGTAAATGTTCCATAAGGGGACTCAGGATTATCTATTATCCTGCTACAGAAAGTGATTCGCCTAGAAGCACAGCAGACTGTAGACACAGCATCTTTTCTAAACAGCCCTGGGGAAACTGTTTCCCTTTGCCACCAGGTCCAGGCACTTTACCCCCAACCCCACTCTGGGCCCAGGACCAGGACAGAAGATCCTCATGGGGAAGGTCAACTGGGAGCTTTGGGTGCGTTTCCCCTCATTGGCCTAAAGTAGATGGGCTGATGGCTGTTTGGGAAAAAGCAGCTGCATTCTTCATGTGTTTTCCCCATCAGAACATGTCTGTTTCGTTCTCTTTTAAAGGGCACCCATGAGTCACTTAGCAGGAACAAAGACGTCTCAGTCTGTGATTTCCCAGACGATTCAGCTTCAACAGTGTGTGTGTGCATAGAATCTTTTAAGATCTGAAAACATGCCCCAGAGATTCCCACAGGCACCTGAGAGCAGGGGCTGTCCTGACAGAGCATTACACAGGTGACATCAGAATTCTCAGCATCCTTTACTCACAGGTGTCATCTGGCAGGGAAGCAGTCATAGGCAGCCTGCTTGTTCTGTCAGGGAAGAAAGAGAGACACAATGTGATTCCCAAGGCTAGCTCGATGGGTAAGACACAATATGTTAAGCCGGGCTGTGGTGGCACACGCCTTTAATCCCAGCACTTGGGAGGCAGAGGTAGAGGCAGGCTGATTTCTGAGTTCAAGGCCAGCCTGGTCTACAAAGTGAGTTCCAGGACAGCCAGGACTATACAGAGAAACCCTGTCTGGAAAAAAACAAAAAAAGACACAATGTGTTTCCCCAGGCTAGCTCCCTGTTGGAGCATCCATGCTCTCAGGATGGTCTCCACTCTTTTGGGGGACAACTCTCCACTCAGTCCCCAGGATTAATAAAGACACCTAAGGCAGATGGAATGAGAGGAGATAGAATAAACTCCAGACTGTTCCCTGGGCCTCTGATACCTTCACCCTATGTATCTCAATCAGGCTTCCAGTTGAGGCTTCCCTGGACACCCGTTCCACACTCCACTCAATCGTGTATCGGCTGGGAGAGCCCAGAGGTCAAGAGCACAAGTTGGATGCCGGCTTTCCTCACTGACCTTGTGATCAGACACTGTTTCAGGGTTTCATGAAAAGCACGATCCCTTATTTGATACAGAAGAAGCCCAGAACAGAGGTTACATGCTGTTCTCAAGAGTATGTTGTCCTGACTGCCTCTACCACCACCACCAACAACAACACCTCCACCACCACCACCACCACCACCACCACCACCACCACCAACAACAACAACAACAACAACAATTTCTTCCTCTGTTCTCAGCAATTGGACCTCATTCTCTGCTCCCTAAGGTCATGTGTATGCTGATTACCTTATGTCAACTTGATACAAGGTAGAGTCATCTCGGGGATAGGGTCATACCTCCATTGAGAAAATGCCTCCTTCTGTATGGCAGTTTCTTAATTAATGATTGATAGAGAAGGGCCCAGCCCATTGTGAGTGGTAGGTTTCCCAGAGCTGGTGGTCTTGGGATCTATAAGAAAGCAGGGTGAGCAAGACATGAGAAACAAACAAGAAAGCAGTATTCTTTTCTTTTAAACTTTTTATTAATTAATTAATTATATGTAAGTACACTGTAGCTGTCTTCAGACACTCCAGAAGGGAGCATCAGATTTCATTACAGGTGGTTGTGAGCCACCATGTGGTTGCTGAAATTTGAACTCAGGACCTTTGGAAGAGTAGACGGCGCTCTTAACCACTGATCCATCTCACCAGCCTGAAAGCAGCATTCTTTCATGGCTGCTGCATCAGGCCCGGCCTCCAGGGTCCAGCTCGGTTTGAGTTCCTGTCCTGACTTCCTCTGATGATGAACTAACTACATGTGCATGTGTAAGCCAAACAAACCCTTTCCTCCCCAAGTTGTTTTTAGTCATGGTGTCCTAACCAGGACAACCTGTGATCTCATCTCCCTAAAACCATCAGGACAATAACACAAGCATCTGTGCACGGCTTACTGCACCTTCTATTCTCTGACCCACTTGCTCATTCTTTTACTTACTTACACATTTGTTCACAACACTGCAGAACACGCTGAGGCCATTGCCTTCCAGACACTGTGTTCATCCAAGGCAACAGAGCTATGAAATGTCCCTATCTCTGCCTCTTAGAGCTGAGGTGACACATTCTACAGGACAAACTGTTATCAGTAGGATGGGAGATGGAGGAACCAGGGCAGTAACCAGCAAAAGTGACCTGGATGGAGGCTGAGCCAGGATCCCAGGAATCTCCTAGAGAGTGCCCTGAAGTTCTGGGGATGCCCATTGACTCCCTCAGTCTTCCATATCTCATCCAAGGACTAAAGAACTATAATCTGTGCTCTCTATTTGGCACAAGCATCTTCCCTATTGAATCTTGCTGGCTCTTCCAGCCTCCCTGGCCTTTGCCCCCTCATCCTCACCATGGTCCATGCCCTCTGAAGCTCACCCAGCCTAGTATAGAATCTTTCATTGCTTGCTTCCTTATGTTTTCCTTGGTCCTTGTCTGTCTCCACCAGACTGTGAAATCCCTGGGGGAAGGGACTGTCTCACTGGTGTCTGGATCCTGGGAGCTATACAGCCATTGTAAGGAGAGTTCTGTTCTCAGGAATTACTGGCCCAATGGCTAAGTGGTCTTGAGGCAACAAGATTACTCACTGCAGGTTACCCAGTTTGTTCTGGCTAAATCTAATCTTAAAGAACAAATAATCCGGGGGCTGGTGAAATGGCTCAGTGGGTAAGAACACCCGACTGCTCTTCCGAAGGTCCGAATTTCAAATCCCAGCAATCACATGGTGGCTCACAACCATCTGTAATGAGATCTGATGCCCTCTTCTGGTGCATCTGAAGACAGCTACAGTGTACTTACATATAAAAAATAAATAAATAAATAAATAAATAAATAAATAAATAAATAAATCTTAAAAAAAAAAAAGAACAAATAATCCAGTCTTGGACTCAGTTCTTGTTAATGTCCCTGGATCCCTCTTGAGAAATGCAGTTTGTTGGGGATTTGTTGTTAGGCAAACCAGTGTGATTTTCAAACTATTCAGTAGCCAGGAAGCCTAGGCACAAATATCTCAATGAACAAGTCATGATGAGAAAGCGACTCCTGGAATCACCTCTATTTGAAGTTATAGCTGCAGTCCATCCTAGTATGGTGGATTGAATGAGAGTGGCTCCTATAGTCTCCTATATTTAAATACTGGGGCTCCAGTTGATGGAACTGCTTGGGAAGGATTAGGAGGTGTGGATTTGTTGGATGAGGTGTGTTATGGGGGTGGGCTTTAAGCTTCAGAAGACTCCTGCCATTCCCACTGTTTCTTCTCTGCCTCTTATTTGCAAAATCAAGATGTGATCTTCCAGCAGCTGCCTCAGTGGCTTGTTGCCATCCCTTCACTCTACTAGCATAGCTTCTAACCCTCTATAAGTTGTCTTGGTCATGGTAATAAGCACAGTAATAGAAAGGTAACTAAGGCCCTTTAACAGCCAGCAGTGACATTGCTGCCAGGCCAAGTGACTTGCACCTGCAGACTAAACACTTGGGAACCTGAAGCAGAAACATTGTCACAAGTTCAAGGCCAGCCTAGGCTACATGAGGAAGTCCATGCCAGCTTAGCCTGGCTGCAGAGTGTGACTACTGTCTCAAGCAAAAAAAAAAAAAAAAGAAGCCTGGAGAATCTATTGGTATTGATGAGACACTGCACAAATTCTGGGGCCTGTCTGCTTTCATCTCTGCAGAGTAGGAGAGCCCAGCGAAAGGATAAAATCTAAAATTAACCAAAGATCCTAGGAATCCCTGCCTACCACATATCCCTGTGCTCTAGAGCAAAACACTTCACATTCTGGCATTTCCCCAGTTTAGGGTATGCTTGTTATGCCAACTACACGGGATGCTGATGGAGGAGGATTGCAAGTTCAAGGCCTGTCTAGGCAACATAGTGAGCCTTATTTGTCCTATTTATCTCAAGATAAATAAAAATGAGCACGAGGGTATAGCTCGGGGGGGGGGGTAGTGTACTTGCATACTGCACATGAGGCTATGCTTTCATTTCCTGATACCACAAAAAGACAAAAAGTGCTTGGATTTCAATTTCCTGTTCTGTAGCATGGATCGAGAGTCCTGTGAAGTAAGAGAAAACATCCATGCAAAGTGCATGTAATGACAACAGCTTGCTGTTCACCTGGGCTGCTGTGGCAGACAGGCCCTCGATCCTCTAGCAAATGGCCTGTTCCCCAGGCTATGGTCACTCAGCTCTTGAGAGCCAAGCATGGTGCTCACCAAGGGCCTCTGCTTACTCTGAGCCTCTTTACATCCTCGTGCTTGTGACTCTAAGTCCACGATTTTATTATGCTTCTGCAGGCAGTAAACCTGTGGTGTAAATCGAGTTATACAGAAGCAGCAACTTCATCTTAGAGCAGTCGTTCTCAATGCTGCGACCCTTTGATGCAGCTCCTCACATTGTGGTGACCTCCCGCCCACAATCAAATTTCTTTGTTGCTTCTTCATAACTGTGATTTTGCTATGTTATGAATCTTTTGGTTTGTTTTTGTTTTTGGAGACAGGGTTTCTTTGTATAGCCCTGGCTGTCCTGTAACTAACTTTGTAGACCAGGCTGGCCTCAATCTCAGAAATCCGCCTGCCTCTGCCTCCTGAGTGCTGGGATTAAAGGCATGCACCACCACTCCCGCCTTATGTTATGAATCTTGATGCAAGTATCTGATATGCAGGATATCTGATTGGGGGTCATGACCCACAGTTTGAGAACCACCGCCTTAGATGAAAGAACATGGACAGCTGCCTTTGATCACTGATCATCTCAGCCACCTCTCCATTCATCTCTCCATACATCTCTCCATTCATCTCTCCAATCATCTCCCCATTCATCTCTTCAGCCATCTCTGCCTGTTCTTAGACATTTCTTTTAACTGTAAATGTACATTTTCTCATCTGGTCAGTGTATTACCATGGCAATAGCAAAGTAACTACGGCACTGTGTTCTTTCCACAAGCGGTCATGGCCCTGGCTCCCCATTTGACACTCCAGAGTGCTCACAGCGAGGAACACTTCCTTTTTGTCCCTGCAACAGATTTTCCTATGCTGACAACATTCAGATGACTCAGATGAGAGTGTACTTTGAAGTGAAAGTTAATGTTGAAGAACAGGTAGAGAGGACTGGAGCTATGGCTTAGCAGTGAGGAAACATTTTTTCTGCTCTTGTAGAGGAACCAGGTTCAGTTCCCACATCATATGGCAGCCCACAACTGTTTGCCATTCCAGCTTCGATGAGCAGATGTGCTCTTCTGGCCTCCTCAGGCACCAAGCATACACATGGTGCACATACATACATGCAGGCAAAAAACACAGACACATAAAGGATTTTTTTTCCTTTAAAAGAGAGAGAGAGAGAAGAAAAGAAAATTAGCAGCTTCAGTCTCATATTTTCGTCTCTGTCTTCCAATGAGGAAACAGACTAGGGAACAAAGCGTGGCTCTACTAGTATCCAGATGCTAACTAGATGCTAACTAGCTGTCATGGCTGGCCTAATGCAGTGGATGTACTTGGCTACTGATGAGTCATATGTCTCTTGGGGCATCTGCATGGCTGCAGCTCAGAAGCCCATCCTCCCCAATGCTGAATTAAGAGCTCCAAGATGGATCTAGGTCCTATTTATCCATGGCAGGTTTTCAATTAGTTTCCTTTTTTGAAAAATGGTCATAGCAGGTTGGATCATTATCTTGACATGAATCTTCAGAGCACTTTCTTTCTAATAGGAAGACTTGTCAAAGGAAAGTATCTGTGAAGATAGGTCTGGATGTTGTCAGCATAGGAGAGTCCTTTGTGGGGAGGAAAAGGAAGTGATCTTCAACTGGAGTGTCAAATGACAGAAAGGTGTCATGACCTAAGAAGACAATGTCTTAGTTACGTTTCCATTGCTGTGATAAAACATGGACTAAAAACAACTTAGGGAGGATAGGGTTCATCCAGTCTACAGTTTATTCTCCATCTTGAAGGGCAGTCAGGGCAAGGACTCAAGGCAGGAACTAGGGGGAAAAACTGAAGTGGAGACCATGGAGGAATGCTGCTTAATGACATTCTCCCTTTGGTGGTAGTTTGCCTTCTTATACACCCCAGGACCATCTGTCTAGGGATGGGACTGTGAGACCTTCCAATCAATCACCAATCAAGAAAATGCCCCACAGACTTGCCACAGTTAACCTGATGTGGGTATCATCTCAACTGAGGTGCTGCTTTCCAGATAACTCTAGCTTATGCCAATCAGAACTTTTGGCCCCACGTCAACTTGATACACGAACACACTACTATTAAGCCAGAACTCTTCCTTCCTTGTTTATCCTCAATATTTCATATATTAATGTCAACATTACAGCAATAATAACTTTAAAAGTCCAACCATCTTTACATTTTGGGAGACTTTTAGTCCAAAGTCTTTTTAAAAATACAGAATTTTTTAAAAGGTCAATGTCTTTAAACTGTAGACTGCTGTGAAATAAAAAAATAGTAATATTTTCTCATTTCATGAGGGAAGACCCAGGGTGTAGCCACAGTCTGAACAGAACAAAGCTAAACTCCAACCATGCAAATAACTCAGTCCCCAGGGCCTGGCACTCATGAAATTCTGGGCTCCAGAGATTCTGTGCAACTCCACTTCTTGAGTTCTGACATTTCTAACACACACAGTTCAACTCAACTCATAGGCTCAGGCCAGCTCCACTCTACACCCTCTGCTCTCATGGGCAGTAGCCTCACCATCCTGACATCTGCATCTGCTGGGGGCTCTAAAAGCTGCAACTTCACATAACCTCCTGGTCTCTCTTCAGGGACCCTGACACTGACATATGGTGCCAAGCCTCAGCCTCCTTTCACAGCTCCTTCAGTCTTTGGGTTCCCACCACAGCTGAGGCTGCACTTTCACAGATGACCTCTGCTGGCCTCTCAGAGTGCCAAGCTTCAGCTGTTCTCCATGACCCCACTGTGTCTTCAAAACCAGTTAGATGTGAGATAATCTGACACATTACCGAGTTTGGCTACCAGCATGGTCTATGGGCTTGGCTCCCTCTGAACAACAGCTTTAGTGTGCTTACTCTAAGGAAACACTCCCAAACCTCACCTCAGTGATGATGGTCTCTTCTTAATCACCACTGATTTCTCAGTTCCAGCTACTTTTGATCAGTTCTCTATTTTCCCAGTAAAGCAAAGGTTTCAGTTTAGTGGTACTGGTTTCTTATTAATCACACCAGATTTTTCAACTCAAATTGACAAGACCCACAGATTCATAATTCAAATATATCATACACACTGCCCTGATAAAATCTTCAAGGGATTCTCAAATATTCCTCTGAAACCCCACTTCCCAGTCCTCCATTGTCTGCATTGCTCTCAATATTCCCTTTCAAGCTCCCACAAGACAGCTCATTATGTCCCTACTACTTGATGGCTCTATAAAAATACATTTTATACATTTATTATTATTGCAAGATGTGTGACAGAATCCCTGTCTGCTGTTTGTTTTTTGTCTACTTGACACAAGCTAGAGTCTTCTTGAGAAGAGGGAACTTCAACAGAAAAAATGCCTCTATCAGACTGCCTATAAGCAAGATCATTGAGTATGTTCTTGGTTTCAATTGATGTGATGCTGGGGGATATAAAAAAGCAAACTGAGCAACCCAGGGGGAGCAAGCCAGGATGCAGTCCACAAACCCCCAGGTTCCTGCCTTGTGTTGGTGGCCTGACTTCCCTTCCAGATGGCCCATAAACTGTAAGCTGAAATAAACACTCTGTCCTCACATTGTTTTTTTTTTTCCAGTGTTTTATCACACTAACAGAAAAGTAACTAAGATAGAAACTGTAGTTGGTACCAGAAGCAGGGTATTGTTAAGAGCTGGTCCCGTGTTTTGGGAAGGATTGTGGAAGGAGTTTGAAACACTGGGATAGAAAAGCTACTGGGGCCCGGCGTGGTGGCGCACACCTTTAATCCCAGCACCCGGGAGGCAGAGGCAGCAGATTTCTGAGTTCGAGGCCAGGCTGGTCTACAAAGTGAGTTCCAGGACAGCCAGGGCTATACAGAGAAACCCTGTCTCTAAACAAACAAACAAACAAACAAACACCAAAAAAAAAAAAAAAGAAAAAGAAAAGAAAAGCTACTGGGTACATAATGGGGCTTACTGCGCTGTTATGTGGGACCTGTTATGTGAGGTGGAGAATGGTCCTGGGCTGGGACCATTCACTGATTGAGCTGGATAACATGTACTGCTGCTTCGCATGGCTGTCACACCAGAACTCTGAGGCTGGGTCTCCTCTCCCTGTTTAATGTTTCTATGTTTTGCCTTAGGAAATAAATGGCTGCTCCAGGCTTGCACTGAAGGGTAAGACCAGGGCTCTCAAGCTTCAACTCCCAAACCACATTTGTCCACAGGTTCAATTAAGCTTGGTAATAAGCCTTTTTATCCACTAAAGACATCCTGCCAGGCCTCATGAATATTCTTCAGCATTCTACTCAACTGATCTTAGCTCACATCAGGGCTGGGAGTCATGTGTCTTAGTGTGAAAATCTGTGTTGACTGTGTTCACTCCGGAAGGAAGATTAGAGAAGTAAGGGACTGGGGAGCAGTGCTCCTGAGTTAGAAGGAAGGAAACAGCCAGGTAGGGCACCTGAGGAGGGACATGGGGGTGGGCCTCTCTTTGCATTCCTGTGCCTGAGCCCCAGGTTCAAACAGGAGCCAGGGAGAGCTATTTAGTTTCCCACTAGGTGGATCTGACTCGGCTTACAGAGTTTATTACATCCTCAGGCACAGGGAACTGTCAACAGTTTTTCCTTGTTTGACAGAGACAGATTCAGTCTGGATACTCAAATCAGTGATCAGAGAGAGTCCTTGTAGCCTGGAAGAAACTTGTGATTTGGACCTTAGAAAAGGTGGCTAGATAGACCGGACAGACAACTGGACAGATAGAAGATGTCAGCCGTACCACAGACACACATTCTGGCATTCTGACATGCTACATCCACTCCAGTAGTGACCAGCCCAATAGGTCCTGAAAACCTGGGCGCTATCCTGAGGCGAAAAGTTCACGGAAACTAGGTCTCCTTGAACTGTAGTTTCCTGTATAAAGAATGCTCCAATGCCCTTGCTTTAGTTGATAAACGGATCTGTGTGCTTTCCCTTAATATTGCTTTATTACAAGTGCTCCTAAGGATTGATATTTTGACATATAACTAAGTTAGATTCTAGGCAGTCCTTGATCAGACCTTGCTAAGTCACTGCCCTTCTCAGAAATTTACCATTATCTGGGAAGAAGGAAATTTGTGACCTAAAGAGGAACCAGAGTAGATACTTAGAACTATAGGTAGCTGAGTTACACCCATACACAAACAAGTATTTACAATGGCCTAGGGGAAGGTGGACTACACAGTAGACTAGAGTAGGATCTATGGCAAGGGCATGAAGCCCTTGCCCCTGGCTTCTAAGATTAAGTGGACCTTAGTGGGAGCTGTCTTTGATCCCAGTTGTTAACAATGAGTTTTACCCCAGTTGGTTCCTGCCAGTTCTTCCGTGTTTGTATTCCTCTGTTTTGCGTAAGAATCCAGTAACCTCTTTGTACCTTGCTTTGTGTGTCACCCAACTCCCCTATTTTCTTCTGTATAAAACGTTTGATGCTCGATTTGACAAATTACATTCAGATCCACACTCCCTTGTGTTGAGTCTGTCTGTCAATTCCTGTCAACTCATTGCCCACCTGTATCAGAGACTCATTCTACGCAGATAAGGGACCAAGAGGGTCTGCGGTACTGACATCCATCGATATTTAGTCTGTGGTGAGTTGCTGGGTGAGTTGCAACACCCTGTAGGGGTTCCAGCTTGCTTACCTGTAAAACAAAATGGATTCTCTTAGGTGTTTGATAGGGGGTGTGCTGGTTAGTGGTTTTGTCAGCTTAACATTAGAGTCATCTAAGAAGCGAGAACTTGAATTGAGAAAATGCCTCTATCAGATGGCCTGTAGGCAAGTCTATGAGACATTCTATTGATTAATGATTGATGTGTGGGAACGCCCAGTCACTGTGATTAGTGGGACTGGTGTGTATAAAAAATACTATCTGAGGAGATGGAGAGATGGCTCAGTGGTTAACACTGGCTGCTCTTCTAGAGGACCTGGTTTCAACTTCCAGAATCCCCATGGTGGCTCACGACCATTTGTTGACCCAGTTTCAGGGAATCTGGAGCCCTCTCGTGGCTGCTTTGAACATAGCATGTACATCTTATGCAGACAAGCAATAAGTAAATACATACATACATACGCTAAAAATAAATAGTCTCTAAAAAAAGCAAGCTGAGCACATTGTGAGGAGCAAGACCATAAGCAGCCCTCCTCCATGGTCTCTGCTTCAATTCCTGCCTCTTGGTCCCTGGCCTGCTTGAGTTTCTGCCTTCTTTTCATTCATAATGGACTGTGAGCTGCCAAATGAAATGAAATCATTCCTCCCCAAGTTGCTTCTGATCATAGCGTTTAACACAGCAATAGGAAGCAAAGTAGTTCAGTGAGTTAGATGTTGCTTTTATTGGCATTTGGGGACCATGAAGAGCTGTGTTCAGCTAATACTGGAGGGAGGTTATCCTCCGTGGATCCACACATGACTGTATGGGTGTCAGGGAGATCAGCAATAACTCGAGGAGGTGGGGAGCAGATGAACAGAGATGGTTTAGTTTTATCGTGAATCAACTGAAAAATGTCTTGCATTGGCAGGGCTTTACTCCCGGCACCTCAGGGGACTGGGCCCTAAAGACAGAAAGTTAAGTCTAACCTGAAAATGAAAGAACCTAAAGAAAACTAAATAAACTAAGAAAACTAAAGAATGCACCTGAGCATGCAGATAAAAGACAAGCTTTTTCAGCCAGGCTGTGGTGATGGTTGTGGCTGCCCTCTCACCTTTATTCCCAGTACTTGGAGTGTGGGGAAGAGGCAGACATATCTCTGAGTTCAAGTCCAGTCTGGTCTACAGAGCAAGTTTCAAGACAGCCAGGGCTACACAGAAAAACCCTGTCTTGAAAAACCAAAATCCAACTAACTAACCAAACACACAACCAAAAAAACAAACACAAAGACTACAACAAGAAATCCAGACAAACATACAAAAACCAACAAGCTCTCCAGGACAAGAGAGATGGATCAATGAAAGTCCTTGTTTTTCTTACAGAGGACCCAGGTTTGATTCCCAGCACCTGCTCACAACCATGGTAACTCCAGTTCCAGATGAGCCGGGTGGGTGTGTGTATACACATGAATTCAATTGAGTGCAGTGCCCATGGTAGGTAAAGAGTTGGTTGGTTTCCTGGAGCTGGGCTTACACTTGGTTGGGAGCTACCTGATGGGGGTGTTGGGAACTGAACTCCCGTCCTCTGGAAGAGCATCAAATGCTGTTAACCACTGAGCCATCTCTCTAGCCCCTTCTCTTTGTTTTTAATCAAATAAACTCCATAGTGAACTATCATTGCTTATCTGTCAAAATGGTTAAAATAAAAACAGTGACACACTAAACACTGGCAAAGGTTCACAGTGACTGAATTTCTCATAAATTGTGGGTGTGGATATACAATGTCCCAGCCACCTGTAATGGCAACTTTTGGTTGTCAACTTGACTTCATCTGGAATGAAGTAAAACCCAAGCTGCTGGGAACACCTATGAGAACTCTTTTTCTTTTGAAGTGGGAAGTCCCACTTTTAATCCAGGTTTTCCAAGGTGGGAAGACTAACCTGTAATCTAGATTCTTTGAGGTGGGAAGGTCCACCTTTAATCTGGCTGTGCCTTCCCGTGACAGCCTATAGAAAGAACATGGAAAAGGGAAGCTCTTTTGCTCTTTGCCTGCTTGCCCTTGCTCTCACTGGCAAGCTCATTCATTCACTGGCATTGGAGTCTATGTCCTCAGGATTCCAGTGTCTACTGAAGACCAGCCGAGAGGCCCATCGTCATGAACTGAAAAACTACTAGATTCCTGGACCAGTAGACAGCCATTGTTGGACTAACTAGACCACAGCCTGGAAGACACTCTAATAAATCCCCCTTTTATGTCTCTGTATAGGTTCGCTATCTGTTCAGTTCTCCTAATTCACCTTCCTAGAAAACAGTTCAGCTGTTTTGTAAGAAACAAAACATAGCACACTGTGGGCACTGAAAGAACCTAGTGGGGAAACCCCCCTCAATTCCTGATTCAGCATGCACCCAAGAATCACGAACAGAACAGAATGCCTTGATGTAAAAACACGAGGTAGTTTAATGGCGGAGCTCCATGTCAAAACATATCTCACGCAGGAGACAGTGGGCTGGGGCTGGGGGAGGAATTGGCATGGTTTCACATGATTGGTTCATTTAAATATGAGCAGGGAGGAATTGGTGCAGTTTAACATGATTGGTCCATTTAAACATCAGCAGACTGTACATGTAGATAACATTTAACTTAGGTCAGAAGGGCGGGAGATAGGGAGGTTCCTGGCCAGTCCAGCATGTCATTCTCTTTGTCTTTATGGCTAAGCAGCCTCAGGAATGTCTTAACGATGGGCCTGCCCGGGCATGTCCTGGCCTGTTCTGCTATGTTCTCTGCCCCAGGTTTCAAAGCTCACAAACAACTCTTTGGCTATTTGACATAAATTACATGAATCACAGGTCTCAAGTTTTATTTTCTTTCAGGTACTAAAGAGGGGCAAGAGCAGGAGGGGGAAGGGAGGATAGCCCACGTCTGGCCAGAGTTCCTCCTATGCTCTGGGCAGGCAGACCTAGGAGGGCTGCCAGACGCTTTCCACTCGGACCCGGGTGGGAATCATGTCCAGGAGACATGAGAGAACTTCTGTCTCATGTAGGTGAATTATCACCACTGGGTCCCAGGGTTACACCTCAGCTTGACTAAAGACCAGACTGTCAGTGTATAGCCCAAAGCCCAACAGCACACAGGCTGATAAGATGAATAAGTGGGTAATGGTGCTTGATAACCTGAGGCTAAAACTCAGGATCAATGTAGCAAAACTGACTCCTTCAATTTGTCTTCTGACCTCCACATTCACACACTCCACATATGAAAGAAGTAAATGAATAAATTTTTAAAAAATATTTTTATTACATATTTTCCTCAATTACATTTCCAATGCTATCCCAAAAGTCCCCCATACCCTCACCCCCACTTACCTACTCACCCATTCCCATTTTTTTGGCCCTGGCGTTCCCCTGTACTGGGGCATATACAGTTTGTGTGTCCAATGGGCCTCTCTTTCCAGTGATGGCTGAATAGGCCATCTTTTGATACATATGCAGCTAGAGTCAAGAGCTCCGGGGTACTGGTTAGTTCATAATGTTGTTCCACCTATAGGGTTGCAGATCCTTTTAGCTCCTTGGGTACTTTCTCTAGCTCCTCCATTGGGAGTCCTGTGATCCATCCAATAGCTGACGGTGAGCATCCACTTTTGTGTTAGCTAGGCCCCGGCATAGTCTCACAAGAGACAGCTACATCTGGGTCCTTTCAACAAAATCTTGCTAGTGTATGCAATGGTGTCAGCGTTTGGAAGCTGATTATGGGGTGGATCCCTGGATATGGCAGTCTCTAGATGGTCCATCCTTTCGTCTCAGCTCCAAACTTTGTCTCTGTAACTCCTTCCATGGGTGTTTTGTTCCCAATTCTAAAGAGGGGCATAGTGTCCATACTTCAGTCTTCATTCTTCTTGAGTTTCATGTGTTTAGCAAATTGTATCTTATATCTTGGGTATCCTAAGTTTTGGGCTAATATCCACTTATCAGTGAGTACATATTGTGTGAGTTCCTTTGTGAATGTGTTACCTCACTCAGGATGATGCCCTCCAGGTCCATCCATTTGGCTAGGAATTTCATAAATTCATTCTTTTTAATAGCTGAGTAGTACTCCATTGTGTAAATGTACCACATTTTCTGTATCCATTCCTCTGTTGAGGGGCATCTGGGTATTTTCCAGCTTCTGGCTATTATAAATAAGGCTGCTATGAACATAGTGGAGCATGTGTCCTTCTTACCGGTTGGGACATCTTCTGGATATATGCCCAGGAGAGGTATTGCTGGATCCTCCGGTAGTACTATGTCCAATTTTCTGAGGAACCACCAGATTGATTTCCAGAGTGGTTGTACAAGCCTGCAATCCCACCAACAATGGAGGAGTGTTCCTCTTTCTCCACATCCACGCCAGCATCTGCTGTCACCTGAATTTTTGATCTTAGCCATTCTGACTGGTGTGAGGTGGAATCTCAGGGTTGTTTTGATTTGCATTTCCCTGATGATTAAGGATGTTGAACATTTTTTCAGGTGCTTCTCTGCCATTCGGTATTCCTCAGGTGAGAATTCTTTGTTCAGTTCTGAGCCCCATTTTTTAATGGGGTTATTTGATTTTCTGAAGTCCACCTTCTTGAGTTCTTTATATATGTTGGATATTAGTCCCCTATCTGATTTAGGATAGGTAAAGATCCTTTCCCAATCTGTTGGTGGTCTTTTTGTCTTATTGACGGTGTCTTTTGCCTTGCAGAAGCTTTGGAGTTTCATGAGGTCCCATTTGTCAATTCTCGATCTTACAGCACAAGCCATTGCTGTTCTATTCAGGAATTTTTCCCCTGTGCCCATATCTTCAAGGCTTTTCCCCACTTTCTCCTCTATAAGTTTCAGTGTCTCTGGTTTTATGTGAAGTTCCTTGATCCACTTAGATTTGACCTTAGTACAAGGAGATAGGAATGGATCGATTTGCATTCTTCTACATGATAACAACCAGTTGTGCCAGCACCATTTGTTGAAAATGCTGTCTTTCTTCCACTGGATGGTTTTAGCTCCCTTGTCGAAGATCAAGTGACCATAGGTGTGTGGGTTCAATTCTGGGTCTTCAATTCTATTCCATTGGTCTACTTGTCTGTCAGTATACCAGTACCATGCAGTTTTTATCACAATTGCTCTGTTGTAAAGCTTTAGGTCAGGCATGGTGATTCCACCAGAGGTTCTTTTATCCTTGAGAAGAGTTTTTGCTATCCTAGGTTTTTTGTTATTCCAGATGAATTTGCAGATTGCTCTTTCTAATTCATTGAAGAATTGAGTTGGAATTTTGATGGGGATTGCATTGAATCTGTAGATTGCTTTTGGCAAGATAGCCATTTTTACAATGTTGATCCTGCCAATCCATGAGCATGGGAGATCTTTCCATCTTCTGAGATCTTCTTTAATTTCTTTCTTCAGAGACTTGAAGTTTTTATCATACAGATCTTTCACTTCCTTAGTTAGAGTCACGCCGAGATATTTTATATTATTTGTGACTATTGAGAAGGGTGTTGTTTCCCTAATTTCTTTCTCAGCCTGTTTATTCTTTGTGTAGAGAAAGGCCATTGACTTGTTTGAGTTAATTTTATATCCAGCTACTTCACCGAAGCTGTTTATCAGGTTTAGGAGTTCTCTGGTGGAATTTTTAGGGTCACTTATATATACTATCATATCATCTGCAAAAAGTGATATTTTGACTTCCTCTTTTCCAATTTGTATCCCCTTGATCTCCTTTTGTTGTCGAATTGCTCTGGCTAATACATCAAGTACTATGTTGAAAAGGTAGGGAGAAAGTGGGCAGCCTTGTCTAGTCCCTGATTTTAGTGGGATTGCTTCCAGCTTCTCTCCATTAACTTTGATGTTGGCTACTGGTTTGCTGTAGATTGCTTTTATCATGTTTAGGTATGGGCCTTGAATTCCTGATCTTTCCAAGACTTTTATCATGAATGGGTGTTGGATCTTGTCAAATGCTTTTTCTGCATCTAAAGAGACGATCATGTCGTTTTTGTCTTTGAGTTTGTTTATATAATGGATTACATTGATGGATTTCCGTATATTAAACCATGCCTGCATTCCTGGAATAAAACCTACTTGGTAAGGATGGATGTTTGCTTTAATGTGTTCTTGGATTCGGTTAACGAGAATTTTATTGAGTATTTTTGCATCGATATTCATAAGAGAAATTGGTCTGAAGTTCTCTATCTTTGTTGGATCTTTCTGTGGTTTAGGTATCAGAGTAATAGTGGCTTCATAAAATGAGTTTGGTAGAGTACCTTCTACTTCTATTTTGTGAAATAGTTTGTGCAGAACTGGAATTAGATCTTCTTTGAAGGTCTGATAGAACTCTGCACTAAACCCATCTGGTCCTGGGCTTTTTTTGGCTGGGAGACTATTAATGACTGCTTCTATTTCTTTAGGGGATATGGGACTGTTTAGATCGTTAACTTGATCCTGATTTAACTTTGGTACCTGGTATCTGTCCAGAAATTTGTCCATTTCGTCCAGGTTTTCCAGTTTTGTTGAGTATAGCCTTTTGTAGAAGGATCTGATTTTGTTTTGGATTTCTTCAGGATCTGTTGTTATGTCTCCCTTTTCATTTCTGATTTTGTTAATTAGGATGCTGTCCCTGTGCCCTCTAGTGAGTCTAGCGAAGGGTTTATCTATCTTGTTGATTTTCTCAAAGAACCAACTCCTCGTTTGGTTAATTCTTTGAATAGTTCTTCTTGTTTCCACTTGGTTGATTTCACCCCTGAGTTTGATTATTTCCTGCCTTCTACTCCTCTTGGGTGAATTTGCTTCCTTTTTTTCTAGAGCTTTTAGATGTGTTGTCAAGCTGCTAGTATGTGCTCTCTCCCATTTCTTCTTGGAGGCACTCAGAGCTATGAGTTTCCCTCTTAGAAATGCTTTCATTGTGTCCCATAGGTTGGGGTACGTTGTGGTTTCATTTTCATTAAACTCTAAAAAGTCTTTAATTTCTTTCTTTATTCCTTCCTTGACCAAGGTATCATTGAGAAGAGTGTCGTTTAGTTTCCATGTGAATGTTGGCTTTCCATTAATTATGTTGTTATTGAAGATCAGCCTTAGTCCATGGTGGTCTGATAGGATGCATGGGACAATTTCAATATTTTTGTATCTGTTGAGGCCTGTTTTATGACAAATTATATGGTCAATTTTGGAGAAGGTCCCATGAGGTGCTGAGAAGAAGGTATATCCTTTTGTTTTAGGATAAAATGTTCTGTAGATATCTGTTAAGTCCATTTGTTTCATAACTTCTGTTAGTTTCACTGTGTCCCTGTTTAGTTTCTGTTTCCACGATCTGTCCATTGATGAAAGTGGTGTGTTGATGTCTTCCACTATTATTGTGTGAGGTGCAATGTGTGCTTTGAGCTTTACTAAAGTGTCTTTAATGAATGTGGCTGCCCTTGCATTTGGGGCATAGATATTCAGAATTGAGAGTTCCTCTTGGAGGATTTTACCTTTGATGAGTATGAAGTGTCCCTCCTTGTCTTTTTTGATAACTTTGGGTTGGAAGTGGATTTTATTCGATATCAGAATGGCTACTCCAGCTTGTTTCTTCACACCATTTGCTTGGAAAATTGTTTTCTAACCTTTCACTCTGAGGTAGTGTCTGTCTTTTTCCCTTAGATGGGTTTCCTGTAAGCAGCAGAATGTTGGGTCCTGTTTGTGTAGCCATTCTGTTAGTCTATGTCTTTTTATTGGGGAATTGAGTCCATTGATTTTAAGAGATATTAAGGAAAAGTAATTGTTGCTTCCTATTATTTTTGTTGTTAGATTTGGCATTCTTTTCTTGTGGCAGTCTTCTTTTTGGTTCGTTGAGGGATTACTTTCTTGCTTTTTCTAGGGCGTGATTTCTGTCCTTGTATTTTTTTTTCTGTTATTATCCTTTGAAGGGCTGGATTCTTGGAAAGATAATGTGTGAATTTGGTTTTGTCGTGGAATACTTTGATTTCTCCATCTATGGTAATTGAGAGTTTGGCCGGGTATATTAGCCTGGGCTGGCATTTGTGATCTCTTAGTGTCTGTATAACATCTGTCCAGGCTCTTCTGGCTTTCATAGTCTCTGGTGAAAAGTCTGGTGTAATTCTGATAGGCCTGCCTTTATATGTTACTTGACCTTTCTCCCTTAATGCTTTTAATATTCTATCTTTATTTAGTGCATTTGTTATTCTGATTATTATGTGTCGGGAGGAATTTCTTTTCTGGTCCAGTCTATTTGGAGTTCTGAAGGCTTCTTTTATGATCATGGGCATCTCTTTCTTTATGTTTGGGAAGTTTTCTTCAATTATTTTGTTGAAGATATTAGCTGGCCCTTTAAGTTGAAAATCTTCATTCTCATCAACTCCTATTATCCGTAGGTTTGGTCTTCTCATTGTGTCCTGGATTTCCTGGATGTTTTGAGTTAGGATCCTTTTGCATTTTGTATTTTCTTTGACCGTTGTGTCGATGTTCTCTATGGAATCTTCTGCACCTGAGATTCTCTCTTCCATTTCGTGTATTCTGTTGCTGATGCTCGCATCTATGGTTCCAGATCTCTTTCCTAGGGTTTCTATCTCCAGTGTTGCCTCGCTTTGGGTTTTCTTTATTGTGTCTACTTCCCTTTTTAGTTCTAGTATGGTTTTGTTCATTTCCATCACCTGTTTGGATGTGTTTTCCTGTTTTTCTTTAAGGACTTCTACCTGTTTGGTTGTGTTTTCCTGTTTTTCTTTAAGGACCTGTAACTTTAGCAGTCCTCTCCTGTATTTCTTTAAGTGAGTTATGAAAGTCCTTCTTGATGTCCTCTAACATCATCATGAGAAATGTTTTTAAATCTGGGTCTAGATTTTCGGTTGTGTTGGGGTGCCCAGGACTAGGTGGGGTGGGAGTGCTGCGTTCTGATGATGGTGAGTGGTCTTGATTTCTGTTAGTAGGATTCTTACTTTTGCCTTTCGCCATCTGATAATCTCTGAAGCTAGCTGTTATAGTTGTCTCTGGTTAGAGTTTGTTCCTCAGGTGACTCTGTTAGCCTTTATAAGCAGACCTGGGAGGCTAGCTCTTTCCTTAGTTTCAGTGGTCAGAGTATTCTCTGCAGGCAAGCTCTCTTCTTGCAGGAAAGGTGCCCAGATATCTGGTGTTCGAACCTGCCTCCTAGCAGAAGTTGTGTTCCACTCACCAGAGGTCTTAGGATCCTGTGGGGAATCCTGTGTGGGTCCTTGCGGGTGTCGGGAGACTCCGCTGGCAAGGCACCCCGGTGCTCGAGTGGACCGGAAGGGACTTGTGCCCCAGGTCAGGCCCGGGTCGTCTGCTTCCCTAGTTAATGCAGTCTCATGTTCCACACGATTGGATTGGGGCAGACGCTGTGTTCCACTCACCAGAGTTCTTAGGATCCCGTGGGGAATCCTGTGTGGGTCCTTGCGGGTGTCGGGAGACTCCGCTGGCAAGGCACCCCAGTGCTCGAGTGGACCGGAAGGGACTTGTGTCAATGAATAAAATTTTAAAACAAACAATTGAGCTGAGCATACAACTGCTATGAAGTCCAACCATTGTGCTCCTGGGCAGTTACCCCAGAGACATGGAAACTCGTATTCACAGATACACCTTTTTTTTTTTTCCTTTCTTTTTTTTTTAATTACGTATTTTCTTCAATTACATTTCCAATGCTATCCCAAAAGTCCCCCACCCCTTCCCCTCCCACTCCCCTACCCACGCATTCCCATTTTTTGGCCCTGGCGTTCCCCTGTACCGGGGCATATAAAGTTTGCCTGACCAATGGGCCTCTCTTTTCAGTGATGGCTGACTAGATCATCTTTTGATACATATGCAGCTAGAGTCAAGAGCTCTGGGGTACTGGTTGGTTCATAATGTTGTTCCACCGATAGGGTTGCAGATCTCTTTAGCTCCTTGGATACTTTCTCTAGCTCCTCCATTGGGGGAGAGAGAGAGAGAGAGAGAGAGAGAGAGATGATTATTAAAAGGCAATGGGAGCCTCCTGAGGGGGCTGGAACCATCTGGAGAATTTTTTTGGGGGGGCGGGTTGAGACAGGGTTTCTCTGTATAGCTCTGGCTATCCTGGAACTCACTCTGAACACCAGGCTGGCCTCTAAATCAGAAATCCACCTGCTTCTGCCTCCCAAGTGCTGGGATTAAAGGTGTGCACCACTACTGCCTGGCTTATTTGAATTTTTACAAATGTCATTTATTTGTTTGTTTGTTTGTTTCCAGGATAGGGTGTATATAGCCCAAAGTAGACCCAAACTTCATGCTTGCTGTTCAGATGATGACGATGACCTTAAATTTATGATCCTCCTGCCTTTACCTCTGAGTTCTGGGACTATAGTTGTGTACAACCATGCCTAGTTTTATGTAGGACTGAGTACCCCACCCAGGGTGTAATGAAAGTTAGGCAAGCCCTCGACCACCAACTTCGCTACATGCCATACGATTATGATTTATTTTGTAACTACAAGGGAGATTTTGCTTTAAAAATAAACCTCTTCATATTAGTAGCAGTTGCTTAAGCCTTGCTAAGCTGGAGCCTGAAGTACTTTCTTGGGCTGCTGAGGGATGGTGAGAATGCAGACACTTCTATTGCAAATGAGGACTTCTAAATTTCTACCCAACAACTTCCATCTCCACCTGGGTTGGTGACACATGGTTTCTGAGAGTCACCTGCAGCCTCAAAAGCCACAAGGATGCCTGTACCTCACGAACCATAGGCATGGGTTCTTGTTTTTTGCCCTCACCTCTTTTTGAAATCCCTGGCTGCTGGAAGATGTATTAACTGCTGGAAGATGTATCTGCTGCTGGAAGATGTATTAACTGCTGGAAGACATATCAGTTCCTTACAGATATATCTGCTGCTGGTGTTCCTGTTCATACCCATCTACAGGTCTCTTGATTATCTTCTCTGTCCCTCTCCTACTCCAAACATCCTCTTTGGCTCTATCAGGGCCAGGTCTCTCCTTGCTGCATAAGCATGACATGTTTGTTCTTCATAGGTTGCCTTGCCTGAATATTGTAACCAGCTCCCTCAGGAAGGATAGGACCCATCTCATTGCTAACAGTTTTCCCTCTGAATTCCCATGAGCATGTCTGTTCTGCCCAGGACTCAGCTGTATCTGTGAGTAAGGAAGAGAGTTAGTTAATACTTAGTTGTACTCCGGCTCTTGGGTGAGGCTCTGTGGGGCTTGTGTCTTCTGGGGCAAAGTCAAGAAGCAGCCCCACATGTCAGTGTCCACACATGCTGCCGTGGGTGTGCTGAGAAAGCCTATTCATCAGTTTAGTCTAGACTGACAGCACCTCCTCTCCTGCCTCCTCACTTGGAAAATGTCACTGAGCTTGCTTTGTGGGGATAGCAGGAGCTGGGAATTTCCTAGGTCTGTGCCACTTTGTGCGGTGGAAGGGGGCCTGGTTCTTTTCTGATGATTGCAATAAGGACATGTTGCTTTCTTGAATTACCCCCTTCTGGGTCTTGTTACTACGGAACAAAGGTTCTTTCTCAGCTGCAAGTGAGTAGCTCAAAAGAGAAAACTGTGTCCAACAGAAGCCCCCAAAGGAGGAAGGACAGGACACTCAGGACTTGATATGGAGGCGCCAATTACGCTGTAGAAGACAGGTGCTGAAATTGCTTCACATCAATTCTAGTTTCTGTTTTAAAACATTTGGAGCCGGGCGTGGTGGCGCACGTCTTTAATCCCAGCACTCGGGAGGCAGAGGCAGAGGCAGGCGGATTTCTGAGTTCGAGGCCAGCCTGGTCTACAAAGTAAGTTCCAGGACAGCCAGGGTTATACAGAGAAACACTGTCTCCAAAAACCAAAAAAAAAAAAAAAAATTTGGTTTGTTGCTATGAAAACAAATATGTGGAAAGAATGCAGGTCTGTGACACGAAAGGCATTTCTTCTTCCTAACTTTAGATGCTGTTTCCCTCTACCCTTTGACAAGTCGCTGGCCAGCAGAGGAGACAGATGTGGGAGGGCAGCCAATGCTCTTTCTGGAGAAGTGGCCTCAACCCAAACTCACAAGTTGTGTGTGTGTGTGGGGTCCGGTGCAATTTTAAACTAATTGATGAACTGCTGTAGGGAGTCTATTCATTAAAACACACTCTTGGTACTGATGAACCCTAAGCTACAGGGGCCAGGAGGAGGCATGGAGACACTGGTCAAGGGGACAGTCTTCATGGTTCTGTGTGACTCACCAGGCTGTCTTCTGGAGACAGGGGACAGCACTGTCTTGGTGGCAGGGAGAGTCTCACTGTGACTGGCTGTCTATTTAAAGTTCATGAGGAAACACAAAGAGGAAAAAATTGTCCCATAGGATAGTCTTCTGTAATGTCACTGCTATAGACCCTTCTACATGGGACTCATTAAAGGTCTGGCTCTGAGGGCCAAAATGGGGCAAGGGTGTCTGGGATAGAGTAGAAGTGCAGGAACAGCATGGCCCTTCTAAGTCCCTTCCTTGGTAAAGGGAAGGTTTAACTTACATTGATGTATTAGGTCTGTATTTTGCTGTGAGAAAAGATATCCCATACAAATCATAGACCTTTTAAAGCAGGTGAACTGTGGGTTAGACTCTCCTAGATTCCAAACTGGCCTCAGAGCACACAGAAGAGGGACAACTGCAGTCCCAGGTGAGCTCCCTAAGGGCCCTCTCCCCACCCTGAGGGAGGTGACTTCCTCATAGTCCCTGCCAGGATGGGAGCCCATTCCACCCCGGTACTCCTAGCAATGCCATCCTTTCTGAGACCAAAAGTTTCTCTTTTCTCATAGACAGTCCATTGTTGTGCTTCCTCTACTGATCCCAGCTCTCAGACGGGCAGGCCCACCTCACTATCAACTCTGGAGTAGTCGAGTGGGCAGAGGAGGCAGAGACAGTGACAGACAGACAGACAGAAGGTGAGAGCACTGAGCACCTATCTCAGTGTGTCTTGAGAAACTCTTGGGATCGATTCTCCCTCCATTACTTGCTGGCCAGTCTGTGCTGGAGACCAGCAGTTGGCATGGTGGGAAATAGGATGGGATGAGTGGGTCATTTCTTTACTTCGGCCCAATGCTCCCTCCTTCCATCCTCTCCCTTCTCTCTCTCTCCTCTCTCTCTCTCTCTCTCTCTCTCTCTCTCTCTTTCAACGCAGACCAGGTCTCTCTATAATGTAACTTTGGCTGTCCTAGAACTCGCTATGTAGATACAGGCTGTAGAACAGGCTGTATCTTTGTGTGCTGGGATTAAAGGTATATGCCACCGTGCCTGGCTTCTGCTTTTTTTTAAAAGGGGTTGTTTAATTTTATGTGTATAAGCATTGGTCCACATGTATGTAGGTGTGCCACATGAGTGCAGTACCTCTGAAAACCAGAAGAGGGAGTCACTGGAGAAACTGACCGTTGTGAGATGCTGTGTGAGTGCTGGGAACCAAATGGGGTTGTCTGCAAGAGCAGCCAGTGCTCTGAATCACTGAGCGCTCTCTCCAGCCTGTCTTATTTTTGTTTTAAATGTTGTCTGTAACGGTTGAAGAGCCCTTGATGACTGTCAGCAGTCCAGGACTTCTCAGGAAGCAGTCACATTCCCTATGGGTCCCCACCGGTGTGTCTTCAGACAGTGGACCTCCTCCCAAGGTTACCCTTAAACTCTTAGTGTTCGCTCTCCCAGCATTCCTGTCACTGAGGAATGCAGTAGCTCAGCTGGCCCAGAATCTGGGCTGTGGCCAGGGCAGCTTTCTCTCTGTGTGTTTTCAGGTGGCAGCAGGCAGACCCTGGTTCCTGTGGGCTGTTGCTGCCTGGGCCTCTCTATAGGGCTCCTAACACTGGCAGGTAGCCTCCCTCTTCATAATGAGTGGGCAATAAGTTGATAGAGACCAACTCAGGGGCCTGTTTTATCACTAGATGTTAGAAACCCGTTGCTTGAGGTTGGAACCCCTGAGGACCCCTAAGGAGGTTGCCTCTCATCTCTCTCCTTTATTTTATTTATTTATTTATTTATTTATTTATTTATTTATTTATTTATTTATTTATTTATTTGAGATAGGGTTTCTCTGGGTAGCCTTGTCTGTTTGGGAACTCACTCTGTCTACCAGGCTGGCCTCAAACTCAGAGATTCAGCTATTGGTGCCTCCTGTTGGGTCAAAGCCATGCTCCACCACTGCCTGGTGCCTTAATCTTATATACAGAAGCATGCCAAGCTTTTTCATGTGGCTATTTAGATATATCTTAGTCTTGTGAATGTATGTACCTATGTCTGTGTATCACACATCCTGCATACTGCATTCCATATCCCAAAATTGCTTGACTGCATCTCTCAGGATTGATGTTCAGTTCTTATGTCAAAGAATGCTCTAGTGAGCGTTTGCCAGTCCTGTCTGTGTGGCTGAGGGAGAAATCTCTGATGTCAGTCTAGTCGCCTTCCTTCCTCCCTCTGACCTCTAGCTGACCTGCACCCTGGCTCATCTCATAGCTTCTTAACAAGTACCAGCAAGGCCCAGGCAGTTGTCTCTCCTCCCCTCTCCTCTCATCCCCTCCTCTCCCCTCCCTCCCCTCTCCCTCCCCTCTCCCTCCCCTCTCGTTCCCCTCCCCTCTCCCTCCCCTTTTCCTCCCCTCTCCTCTCCCTCCCCTCTCGTTCCCCTCCCCTCTCGTTCCCCTCCCCTCTCCCTCCCCTTTTCCTCCCCTCCCCTCTCCCTCCCCTTCCCTTCCCTCTGCTTTCCTCCCCTCCCCTTCCCCTCCCCTTTCCCTCTCCTCCCCTTCCCCTCCCCTTTCCCTCCCCTTCCCCTCCCCTTTCCCTCCCCTCCCCCTCCCCTCTCCTCCCCTCCCACTGATCATCTTGCCTCTATCTTATGCTTCTTGTTCTTCCCCAGGTGGCCCTGTTTGCAGCCTAAGCTCCATAACTCCCTGTACCAGCTTCAGGCAACCTGTATGAACATTCCAGGTCAGACTGGGCATCTCTTCTCCAGGTCCCACAGTGAACTGAGCAGGGTTCCATTCAGAACTTGGAGGCTACCTCAGGACTATCTGCCATGTCTGTCTTTCTGGGCCGGGGAGATCTTCACTAGCAGGTATCAGCTGAAATTTTGAATGGAAGCCTTGTATAGTCCTGCCCTTAGCCGCCATGCTCTGACAACTAGTGCAGGAATAATGGATTAACCACACCTTGAACATGAACACTGTTGTTAACAGAGTTGCCTTTCAAGGCTGGAGACAAACATAAGGAACAGTCAGTTCTAAGTATTTGTGCAGTGTAATTGCATCTCTGGACTGTGGCTCTGTGACCTCCAATCCTTTTCCATGCAGCCCTGAACACGATAGAGTTTTCGTCCTCCTTTGGTCCTCTGACATTGATTTCTGCTCAGCCCTAAGACCTGTAGGGGCGGTCATCTCCATGCTGAGTTACAGTGCCTAATGTTGGCCTTCCTCACTCCAAGGCCCCTGACAAGCCATGCTCACAGTGGTTACTGGAGGTCAGGAAAGGCATTTATCTCCCTGTCCTTAGTCTGCCCACTGGGGAGACACAATGGTGGCAACTTTTCTTCTACCCAAATTTTAAGAATCAGCGCAGTGAGGCTCAGTGGGCCAAGTATGGATGGAGTTCCATTGGAAGAGATCTGTGATTGACCCTTTGTGGTTGCTCAATATTAGTTGTTAATTTGACAGGATCTAGTGTAGCGATTCTCTTCTCAGCCTTTCTAACCCTATGACCCTTTAATACAGTTCCTTGTGTTTGGTGACTCCGAACCACAAAGTTATTTGTTGCTACTTCAAAACTTTATGTTTCTACTGTTACAAATCAGATTGTAAATATCTGATATGTGACCCCACCCCCCACCACCAAAGGGGTTGAGACACACAGGTCGAGACCCACTGATCTAGAATCACCATAGAGATATGACTCAGGGTATGTCTTCAGGGGACTGTCTGTTAGGTTAATTGAAATGGGAAGAGCCACCCACCTTAAATATGGGCAGTAGTATTCCCCCAGCTAGCATTCCAGAGAGCATAAAAGGAGAAAGCCAGCTGAGTCCCAGTATTCATCTCTCTGTGCTTCCTGCTGCTATGATAGACTGCATCCTTTTAAATCATCTGCATAGAAACCCTTTCTCCCATGAGTTGCTTTTTGAAGACATTTGGTCACAGATACCAGAGAAGAAACCAACATACCCTGCCAGTTCTGGGTGCATTGCTCAGCCACTCTGAGCTGAGGAACTGTCTCTAAGAGATCTGCCCTAGGGGACGTCAGATGTGACTCAGTGAAGGACTGAGTGTGTAATTGCTTGGAGTCTCCATTAGAGTGAGGGGCCCACTCCCAAGCATCATTCCTTAAGTCTTCGCTCTACCACTTCAGAGACCACATCCCTGCAGGCTATAGTTTCATATTACAGCTGACCCCCAATGTCCATTTCCACAGTGGAGCCTGAACTCCTGACAAGAGCCACCATTGTAGTACGGCTCTGGCCCTTGAGCACAGTGTCTGTTGAATAGACTGACTGTCATCACTGCTGACCTCCTATCCAAGCTCCCTGCCACAGTTAACCCTCACTGTGCACCTCTTCGATGCCAGCACTGTTCCAGGCTTAACAAAATCCATCCTAGTTAGTATCCAACTGGCCCCAGTGAAAAAAGTGCTGCCCAGCCTCTCTTTACCCCCATAACCACTGATCTTGGTCAGTTATCTTGGCTACATCTGGCATCAACTAAAATCCAAACTTGTTGGCTATGTCTGTGCACCAGTAGATTATACAACTGCAAACACAGATGAGAGAGTTAGGGTGTGGTTGGTCCCTGCTTGCTCTTTATCTCCTGCATCCCAGCCTGCACATCTGTGGGTTTGAGGTAGACTGCCCCATCCTGGCTTAAACAAACACCCTCCAAGTTGGCCAGAACATCTGGGAAGACTAGGGGTGGGGCTCCGTCATCCATATGGCTATGGAGAAGAACTGGTCCCTGCAGGATAAAGGCTTTCTATGAGCAGCCTTTTGGTGAGGAGCACTCACACTACTGCAAACACCTCCCCCTTATGTTCTCTATGGAAGCTCAATAAACTCATTGGCTTTACAGAATGAACTTTGACAAATCTTGTTTCCCTTTGACATTGAGACCTTAGGGGGAACTGTACCATTTTGTCTCCCCAGAGGAGGGATTTTAGTACTGCACGTGTTTTGTTAGTCTCACTTCACAAAGGAAGGAGCAGAGGTTTGGGAAGTTGTGTGACTTGTGGGCTCACACATAGGTCACACGGGTCCTAGTTGTGGGTGAGAAAAGCAGCTGAGGTACAAAATGTCCTTAAACTCCAAACTACCCTATCACATGGCCACCTGCTCCCTTGGAAGTTGCTCCAGGCCTCTTATCTGGTGCCTAATGCCTGAGAGGTGCTGAGTGGACTTTTGGAGCCAGCCCTGGCTCTGGAACCAGAAGATCAGATTTGGCTAGTTGGTTCTGACCAGATAGAACCTAGTCTCTCTAGAGATTGCAGCTCAAGGTAGACATTGGGTGTCTCCCTACCCCACTCTCCACTGTATTTATTGAGGCCAGGTCTCCTGAACTGTAGCTTGAGTTAAGCTAGCCAGGCAGCTAAGCTAGCCAGGCAGCTGGCTCTGAGGATGTCCCATCTGTCTCTCAGATGCTGGGATTACAGGTAACTGCCATACCTGCTCAGCTATTACATGGTTCTAAAGATCTGCATTCCGGTCTTCATGCCTACACAGTGCATGTTTCATGCACTAAGCCATTGTCTCCCCACAGCCCTGTTTAAAAACATAAAATAAAAGTTTTGATGTTTGAGTAATGACAGACCCAAGGGAAGCTGCAGCTGGGTCCATGCATCTGTCCTTCAGGTTCAGCCCCTGGTCCTGTCCTGCACAGCTTCAGTGATATTGAAGTCAGGGATAGGGACACTGCTACCATCCACACAGCTTTGTTATTATCAT
This sequence comes from Mus musculus, assembly GCF_000001635.26. NCBI lineage: Eukaryota > Metazoa > Chordata > Mammalia > Rodentia > Muridae > Mus > Mus musculus. The sequence goes on along the minus strand of NC_000078.6, from coordinate 21,058,470 downwards.
GATTGTGTGCACACACGGGCACATGCATGCTGTGTGCATGGTATCTGATGCAGTTTCAGGGCATGTGTAGATCTGTGTTGTCACTGTCACTGATGGCTCTTCCTATGGTTAGAAAATTGCAGAGAAGATTCTGTGGGGAGGCGACCGTAGGTTCTCTTAATAATGGAACTTCCTGCCCCATCCTCGGCTCTGCATCCTTCCTTCCTGCCCCATCCTCCTCTCTGTACCCTTTGTGCATGCGGCTTTCTGCTCAAGCTCACTTCTGAGTACCCTCCCCCTGTGGTCCATCCTGTGGTAAATAACCAGCTTAGAAATCACAATGGACTAGTTCTAAGCTTCATTTACCAGAAAAGGCTACATGTCTAGAAGGCTTTGCAGGGCCTTGTGTTAATTTTAGCTTGAATCAAAGAAAATGCACTTTCATGATTTGTCGATTACATTTAACAGCTGCAGGTGACGCTGGAGTGACCCAAAAGTCCGTGTCATGAGCTTAAAGCATAGCTCCGTGCACAAGTGACACCACTGGGGGTGCTTCTGTTTTTTGGCTAAATTCTACACTTTGAGGGGTCTTTCCTTACTGAGACAGTCTCTGAGAAACCTAGCAAGTGAACTCCCACGGAAACAAGGGGGAGGGAAACACCCTATCTTCTTGATATCAATTTTCTGCTCCACATATTTTCGGTCACTCACTAGCATATTAATTCTTCCATCCATGAACTCTGATGTTGGAGGTCTGTAAACAGAAGCCCCAGACTCACCCAGTGGAAAAATAGCCCTGCAGGCTGCAGAAGCAGCAATTTAGTAGTGCACCACTGTCATCTAAGGCTCACATTTAGTGTTGCACCATAGGGTGGCTCTTAAATATCTTGGAATCGAGCCTTGTTAGAGTGTTCCTTGGCCTTTCAATGGGAACAATTTAGTCAACTTCAATGGCTGCCAGAAAAAAGAAGTCTAGTGTAGAGAAGCTGGGGTCAAGGGGACCCTGAGATGAAGCTGACAAGGCTTCCCACACCCTTTGGAAGGGGACAGAGCCAAGCAGTGGTGACAGTATCTAGGGGCTCTGGATCTGGCAGCACAGGGTTTGAGTCCTGAGTCTGTCCCTTGTCAGTTACTGGACCTAGAACAAGCTACTTAGGCCTCTTCATTCATTCTATGAGACAGGGCTTTCCTTGGGAGGCAAACATGGCCTCAAATTTGAGATTCTTCTGCCTTAGCTCTTCTAGTGCTGGGATTGGAAGGTTGAACCATCATGACTGGACCACTTAAACTTTTGGAGACTGGTGGTTTTAATCCCTAGTGGGAAACATGACTAGTGATCTGACCCTAATTAGGCCAGCATGGCCATTAAAAATATGTGAACCACGAGGAACATAATAGAGTCTCCAGATGGAAGGCATATATAGTTCTTACTGACTGGTCGCTAGTAAGACTAAGAAGGAGTTATGGGGGACAGGGAAGGCTACACAAATGAGACAGAGAGACAACGTTTCACAGGGTCAGTAGGAGTTCTCCATTCAAAGGGGGAAGGGCAGTCCAGATTCAGGAACCGTGTGTACAAAGGCATTTTAGTAAGAATTGTCCCACGTGCTGAGTGCATTTCATTGAGTTTGGCCTGGTCTAAGCTCAAAGTGGATGAGGTGTGGCTGGAGAGAGGCTCAATGGTTAGAGCACTTATCACTTCTGCTGGGATCAGAGTTTGGTTCCCAGCATCCAAGTACCAGGGCTTACAACTGCCAGTAACTCCAGCTTCAGGAGATCCAATATCTTGCTCTGGGCCTCCACAGGCATCTGCATGCATATATGCAAATGCATCTAGTCTTTCTCACACACATGCCCGCAATTGAAATAATAAAATAAATCTTAAAAATCCACTGAGTGAAATAGATCGGGTGAGTTTGGTTAGAACCTCCAGGAGGGCTCAGGAGTCCATCTTGCTTCCAAACTTCCTCCAACCTTTCACCTCCCCACCTTGACATTCCCTCTCTGGGCTTCCTGCTACCACTGTCTCCAACACTGGCTAGCTACAAGGTTTGGTATAGGGTAAGGTGTGGATTGGGGTTAGCTTCACCCACAGCCACAGAAGTGCAAAAGCCACATTCTGTAAGGGTCACCAAGAGTTTGTCCCTTTTGGGTAGTGCTTCCTTCACGTGCTTGAATGGCCCTGGCTTCCTGAAAGGAAGTTCATCTTTAGATTTGAAAATGGACTGTGGGACTGTAATCTTAGGGATGTGTTGGTAGTGTCCCTAAGGCTATGAAAGCTGATTAGCACCTTCACTTCCAACAAGACATCTTGTGGGTGTTCTGGGGTCCCATGGAGAAGGCTAGCTCAGGGTTTGGCCACAAGACAGCTTCTTCCTTGAATAAGTTCTTCTTTTTCTTTTTAAAGGTTTATCTAAATTTATTTAACAGGCATTGGTGTTTTGCTTGTATGTATGTCTGTTTGAGGGTGCCACATCGCCTGGAACAGGAGTTAAAGACAGTTGTGAGCTGATATATGGGTGTAGGGAATTGAACTCAGGGCCTCTGGAAGTGCCACCAGTGTTCTTAACTACCAATTCCTAATTAGTATTTTCTATGACAATTGTCACGTTTTGTTTTTGAGATGTGGTCTCACTATGGAACCCTGACTGGCCTCAAACTCAGTATGTAGCTAGGAATTGCCTTGAACTCCTGATGTGATTTCCAGGTCCCCAGACTGCTGGGATTGTAAACACAGGTGGAGGCCAGAGGTCAACTTATGGGAGTCGGGTCTTCCCTTTCACCATGTGGGTCTGGGAGATCAGACTTGGTCTCTGATCTTGGATTGTTATGGAATCCAGGTTATCCTAGAACTCTTGACTTTCCCGCCTCAGCTGACCCTTTCTGTGCTCTCATTTCTGCCCCTCACTGTACTCTCACATCTTGTGTGTCTTTGAGTTCTCCATTTGAGAAGACTCCCAAGGCTGGAGAGATGGCTCAGTTATTAAGAGCACTGACTGCTCTACCAAAGGTCCTGAGTTCCAATCCCAGCAATCACATGGTGGCAGAGAGAGAGAGAGAGAGAGAGAGAGAGAGAGAGAGAGAGAGAGAAGTCTTCATAACTGAGGGGACACATCCACCCATCCTCTTATTCTCCTTTATGTGAATAAGTGATCCTGAACTTGCTGTGTAACCTTCCCTCAGCCTGAAGCTGGCTGAGCCAGACCTTGACCTTGCTGCCACTAAGGAGATTACCTAGGGTGGAACCTTCCTCCCTAGATCACTCAATTGTTCAGCCACTCCAGAGACTATCCTGCACGTCATAACCTGCAGCTGGTTCCAGGCTCCAAGGATGAATTGGCGGGAATGGGCCTCCCCGCCCCTTTATTTGTGCATTTGCCATTAAACATTTGAACCTTGATCCGAACATTGTCTTGGCTCCATTTCTCTCTTGTCAGCCTAGTTTCCCTTTCTTTAAGTGCCGGCCTGCCACTCAGGTGTACCCTGTCCATGTGAGCCGCTGGATGGCTCACAAAAATCTGGCGCCCAGACTGGGACCTGAAGAAGTTCAGGAAGATGCTGAAGGAACTCTGTTTCCTGTGGAGCTCCAGGAGAAGAAAAAAGAAAAGGATCGTATCAGACACCAAAGCAACAGTTACACAATCTAGCGCTAGTTTAAAACTTCATTTTTTAAGGGGTTGCTAGAGGTGTGGAAAGATATGGGCTAAGTTTGGATTCAGTGCTAACCCAGCGCTGGATCCACTTTGGTCTGCAGTGGAATTATTGGAACTAGGAACTGATCAGGCAGTTGTCTGCAGCTTTTAAAAGCTGCCTCAGGCGAGAAGAAAAGGATTTAAAAAAAGAAATGAATCAGGCGATTGTCCTCAGTTTTCAAGAGTTGTTTCGAGCAAGAGGAGTAGGGATTGAAGTACAATTGTTAGAAAATCTTTTAGATAGGATAGATTCTTGTTGCCCATGGTTCAAGGAAGAAGAAAGTTTAGATATCAGAGCCTGGGAGAAAATTGGAAAAGCCTTGAAAATCACTCAGGCAGATAAATTCACCCTCTGCCTCTGGGCGATCATAAAAGATGCTATTGGTTAGATAGTACCGAGGCAGAGCTTGATGGATGTCAGGAAGAGCGCCTTTCAGAGAGGGTCTTCTCAGAAAAGGGTCCTCTCAAATCTAAATTTGATAGGTATAGAGACTCTGATGATAAGCTAATTTTAGACAAAGAAGATCCCTAAGAAAGAGGAGCTGCCAAAAATTTTGAAGAGGATTGGCCTCCTTACAAGTCTCCTGCTCCACCTATACCCTCCACCTTGGGAGATGCTACTCATAGGGACACGCAATTAAGCAAATTAGAGTTTGAAGTTAGGCTGCAGAAATTGACTAATGAGCTTTGTGAGCCTTGTCCTAGGAATTTGTCCCCAGTGCAGGAAGGGCAACCATTGGGCTAAGGTGTCAAAATCCAAGCCAGGTACTCTGGGCCATCCATTGCTGGGAAACGAGAGGAGGGGCCAGCTCCAACTTACTCACAGAAAACAGCTTATGGGGTCATGAACCTGCTGCCCAGCCAACGAGATCAGTTTTTGAACTTGTCAGGGCAAAACCAGGAGGTGCAGGATTGGACCACTGTTCCACCACCCACACAGTATTAACCCCAGAAATGGGAGTCCAAACTCTGCTTACCAGAGTCTTTGGACCTCTACCTGTAGAAACTTGTGGAGTTCTTTTAGGACAAAGCAGTTCTATTGTAAAAGGCCTGCAGATTTATCCAGGTGTTCTAAATAATGATTATGAGGGAGAAATAAAAATCATAGCTGCTTCCCCTCATGGTGTTATAACTGTACCCGCTAATCAAAGAATTGCTCAACTTGTTTTAATTCCTCTACATCCACCACTGTCCATATTTGTTAAGAATGAGAGAGGACAAGGTGGTTTTGATTCCTCTGATGTGAATTGGGTTCAATCTATTACTAATCAGAGACCTAACCTTAAATTGACATTTAATGGAAAAAGCTTTGAAGGATTGGTAGATACTGGAGCTGATGTAACAATTATTAGAGGACAGGATTGGCCCTCAACTTGGCCTTTGACTGATACACTTACTCACCTTCAAGGAATTGGTTATGCTAGTAACCCAAAACGAAGCTCCAAATTGCTAACCTGGAGAGATGGGGAAGATAAATCAGGACAAATTCAGCCGTATGTTATGTCAAATTTGCCTGTAACTCTATGGGGAAGAGATCTCTTGTCACAGATGGGCGTTATAATGTACAGTCCTAATGAGATGGTGATTAAGCAGATGCTTAGACAGGGACTTTTGCCTGGTCATGGACTAAAAAAGAAGGGGCAAGGAATTAAGACTTTTGAAGATCCTAAACCTCACTCTAACACAAGAGGTTTGGAGTATTTTCAGTAATGGCCACTATCTTGCCTGCATCCCATGCCGATAAAATTCAATGGCTTAATGATATTCCCGTGTGGGTGGAGCAGTGGCTTTACCTAAAGAAAAAATAGAAGCCGCTTCTTTGCGAGTGCAGGAGCAACTGGAGGCAGGACATTTAGTAGAATCTCTGTCCCCTTGGAATACACCATTTTCATTATCAAGAAAAAAATCTGGTAAATGGAGATTGTTACAAGATTTAAGAAAAGTTAATGAGACCATGGTATCTATGGGACTTTTACAACCTGGGCTTCTGTCCACAGTAGCCATTCCTAAAGGATATTACAAAACTGTGGTAGATCTGAAGAATTGTTTTATACTATTCCTTTGCATCCAAAGGATTGTGAAAGATTTGCTTTTAGTGTTCCTTCTATAAATTTTAAGGAACCTATAAAGAGATATCAATGGACAGTTCTTCCACAGGGCATGGCTAATAGTCCTCCCTTATGTCAAAAGTTTGTGGCACAAGCCATTCAGCCTGTGAGACAACAATGGCCTATGATTTACATCATTTATTTCACAGATGTTTTGATGGCGGGAAAAGACCCCAAGGATTTGCTTTTGTGTTATAGAGATTTACAAAAAGCTTTAGCTGAGAAAGGATTACAGATAGCTCCTGAAAAGATACAAACTCAGGATCCTTATAATTAATTGGTCTTTAGATTTACTAATCATGCTGTTTTTCCCCAGAAGATAGTTACTTGACTTAAGGACTTTGAATGATTTTCAAAAATTGTTAGGTGATATTAATTGGCTTCACACCTATTTAAAGCTTACTATAAGGGAGTTGAAACGTTCATTTGATATTCTTTTAGGGGGTTCTGATCCTATCTCCCCTAGATCTCTAACCTCAGAAGGATTGCTGGCCTTACAACAAGTGGAAAAAGTTATTGTAGAACAACTTGTCACTTATATAGATTACTCTTTGCCTTTATATCTGTTAATTTTTAATACAATTCATGTGCCTACAGGATTGTTATGGCAAAAGTCTCCTCTAATGTGGGTACATTCCAGCCCACATTATTCCTAAACGTAATATCTTGCCATATTATGAAGCAGTAGCTCAGATGATTATCCTTGGAAGGACCCAAGCACTAACTTATTTTTGGCAAAGAACCAGATATTATTGTTCAGCCTTACAGTGTAAGTCAAGACACTTGGCTGAAACAGCACAGTTTAGATTGGTTGCTTGCTCAAATAGGGTTTAAAGGAACTATAGAGAGCCACTACACTCAAGATAGGTTGATAAAAATTTTGAGTGTACATGAGTTGATATTTCCTAATATGACCTCTTTACAACCCTTACACAATGCTGTTCTGGTGTTTACTGATGGCTCCTCTAAAGGGCGAGCTAAATTTCTTATAAATAATCAACAGGTAATCATAAAGACTCCTGGCCTCTCAGCTCAATTAGCAGAATTAACAGCAGTACTGAATGTCTTTCAGTCTGTGAATGAGGCTTTTAATATTTTTACTGATAGTTTATATTTTCCACAATCGGTACCCTTATTGGAGACCTGTGGCACGTTTAACTTTAATATGCCAGCAGGATCCCTGTTTTCACAATTGCAAAACATCATTGTTGCCTGAAAACACCCGTTCTATATTTGCCACATACAATCTCCTTCTGGTCTTCCTGGACCTTTAGCTGAAGGCAATGACTGTATCAACAGAGCTCTAATAGGAGAAGCCTTAATTTCAGATTCTGCTGCTTTGGCCAAATGTGATCATGAAAAATTTCATCTCTCTAGCCATATCTTAAGGCTCTGACATAAGACCATTAAGGAGCTGGCAAGAATGATTGTAAAACAGCGTCCTAAATTTATTACATTATCTCCATTGCCACATTTAGAAGTTAATCCTCGAGGTCTTATGCCTAATCATATTTGGCAAATGGATGTAACTCATTATGCAGAATTTGGAAAATTTAAATATATACATGTTTGTATTGACACTTGTTCAGGATTTCTTTTTGCTTCTCTGCATACTGGAGAAGCCCTCAAAAATGTAATTGATCATTGTCTACAAGCCTTTAAAGCCATGGGATTGCCTAAACTTATTAAGACAGATAATGGGCGATTCTATTCTAGCAAAAAATTTACTTCATTTTGTAAAGAATTTGGCATCAAACATAAAACTGTAATTCCTTATAACCCCATGGGACAAGGAATAGTTGAACGTGCTCATCGCACTTTAAAAAATTGGCTTTTAAAGACAAAACAGGGGCAGTTATATCCCCCAAGGTCACCAAAGGCACATCTTGCTTTTGCTTTATTTGTTCTAAATTTTTTGCAAACTGATGTTAAAGGTCAGTCTGCAGCAGATTGCCACTGGCATCCAGTTACTTCTAGTTCTTATGCCATGGTAAAGTGGCGGGACCCATTAACTAACAACCCATGTCCTAATCTGGGGAAGGGGTTAGGTCTGTGTTTTTTCTCAAAAAGAAGATGGAGCTCGATGGCTGCCTGAGAAATTAGTTCGTCAACAGGACACAGATCCTGAATCTTCTAGTAAGTATGACTCTAACCTTGATTACGGCTAAAAATCCTCTTTAGATGAAAAGTTAATTTGGAGCACAGCTTCCACCCCCAGAGAAGCTGCAGCCTTTCTGCAATTCTCCAAGCCACCTCCCCCACACTGGGAGTTTTAAGTCTAAGCTTGATTGTTGCTAATTTGCAACTGAGTGGAGTACCTGGACTTCTCCCAAGAAGCTTTTATACTGTTGCTTTTCAATGTCCCACCCTTGTTTCTCAAGCAGGTCATTGTGACTGCAGCAGGTGTACAGCCTCGCCTCCAACAGTGCAGGTGGCAGTTATTAATCTTCATCAAGAAGCATTCTAAGTACATATTGTGGCTTTGGTCTGAATTGGGAATAAGGTGTGCAAATGAGGGCTGGACACTCAATGACGGGCACCCAGATCTCAGAACCATCCCAATCTAAGACAGGGGTACATGCCAAAAGGCCTTGGCTGTTGATAACACACCACACAGCCATGTTTGTGTGAAATATAACACAAACTAGCTGCACGTAGCCTTCAAGACGGAATTGGATGGTTTGGGAAGATCTACGATTTCCTAAAACAGGTGCGGCTTACAGTCACCATCATTCCCAGGCAGGACTATGGAGCATAAATAAATTTTATGCCTCAGTCCAGTTTTTTTAATATTAATAACAGGGAGGAAGTTGTAACCTTCCCTCAGCCTGAAGCTGGCTGAACCAGACCTTGACCTTGCTGCCACTAAGGAGATTACCTAGGGTAGAGCCTTCCTCCCTAGATCACTCAATTGTTCAGCCACTGTCTCTGTTTCTCTTCAAGATACTGCTACCTGCTGAGAGGCCCCAGAGCTATTCTGGAGACTATGCCCTATCCTGCACGTCATCACCTGCAGCTGGTTCCAGGCTCCAAAGATGAATCAGCGGGAATGGGCCTCTCCCCCCCCCCTTATAAGTGCCTTTGCCATTAAATAGTTGAGCCTTGATCAGAACATGGTCTTGGCTCCATTTCCCTCTCGTTCGCCTAGTTTCCCTTTCTTTAAGTGCCGGCCTGCCTCTCAGGTGTACCCCGTCCATGTGAGCCGCTGGACGGCTTGCAAGATTGCTGGGTGACATTAGCCAAGGCACATGCCATGTTTGGCCCTGAGGGACTATTTCTGTCCAATATCTAAAACACCTTCTGGCCAACAGCACTTTTCTCTTTTAAGTGAGTTGGGAGCAAAGACAATGTCTGGCCAATCTCAGAGTCTCCAGTGCTCACCCAGGACAGATGCTCAGTGGGTGTTTCCTGAATATCATCAGATGGTCTGGGGCTCAGTCTACAGGTTCTGTGGCTTTAAGAAGGAGGCCAATGGCCTTGCTGTGTGTGGAGCCCACTGAGTGGGGAAAGGCTGGCATGGACTACTCTGACTAAATTCTCGGCTGTTCCAGACATTCAAGGACTTTCCCCATGTCTATCACTTATCTGCTTCATCCCCACACTCACGGGAGAGTGAACCATGAACAGGGTGCTTGTGGCAACACAGGAAACTCACAGACATTGGTTTATTAGATTATTTTAATATGCCAGACCAATAGAAAGGAAGGACGGAGCACACAGGAACACCTGTGTTTGCAGGACGGAGGGCAGATGTCCACAGCCTTGGGCGTGCATGTATCTCCTGTGTAATTAGGCAAATGAATACATAAATACCACACAACAGTCAGACTTGGGGGTAGGGGGAATCACAGGCCACAGGGGACCATGCTTTAACGGCAGTCAGAGGCTTTAAATACAGGGGCTGAAACTTCTCACTTTATAAAAAACTTATATATTAAAAGTAAAGATACCACGGTATATACATGCAAGCAGCTTTGGTCAGAGAAAATGAACAAGGGAGGTGGAGCCATGCACAGGAAGGGCTTGCCTGTCTGCTCTCCATCTTCTTCATCCTCACAAAGTCAGCTGGGATCATCAAATAAATCAGCTGGTCTAGGTAAGATACTGAAAAGTCCTGTCTGGTGTCCTTAAGGGCCTTCAGGCCCTCTGTGGGCAGGGAAGGAGCCCTACAGCCGAGAACACTTGAAACCTTGGAAGGAACCAGCCTGGACTGGATGGGGAGGGACATCTATTGGATCAGATAGAGGAGGGAGCTGCATCCACCCAGATCAGGTGAGTGTGATGTGCTGCCTGGACCCAGGTCCCAAGAGAGCAGGAGAAATCACGGAGAAATCCACTTTTGCAAGCAAAGCTGAAGATGGCAGGTCAAGCCTGTGTTTCTCGCAACTTTGCAAAAGCCCATTCCCCTGAGAACTGGCTAGCACTGCTGGGGTCACACTGCAGCAACCGGACAATGGATGGGTCGCTCTTGGCACCTTTGTTGAATTCTTCCAGGGACATTTTGGGACATATGCCATTTTGAAGCACACAAGTGGTCAGAGGACAACTTGTAAGAGCTGGTTGTCCTTTCAAGGTGTAGGTCATGGGGATTGAGCAATAGCCATGAGGTTAGGTTTGGTAATGAACTCTGTGGCCTGAAGTAAGCTGATAGCCCCACCTAGAGGCCTGGAGAGCCACCACGATCTGGGGCAGCTGGGGAGACAGGACAAATTATGACTGCAGGTCAAATTACACTTCTGTTACTGTGATAAAAATCCCCTGACTAAAAGCAACTTAAGGGAGGAAGTTTTCTTTGGTTTACAATTCATCACTTCAGGAAGTCAAGGCTTTAAAACCTCACAGGGCAGAGAGAATAGAGGTATGAGCACCTGGCTCATAATGATACTCTGCACTTTTTTTCTGATACTCTTCTTTTCCCTTTATTATACTGTTCAGGCCCCCTGTCTAGACAATAGTAATGGGATTTCCCACATCAATTAACCATCAACACAACCCCCAACAGGCATGCTCATAGACTGCCATGATCTAGATGAGTGGTTCTCAGCCTTCCTAATGCTGTGACCCTTTAATGCAGTTCCTTGTGTTGTAGTGACCCTCAACCATAAGATTATTTTCACTGCTACTTCATAACCGTAATTACACTATTGTTATGAATCTGAATATGAAAATTTGTGTTTTCTGTTGGGCTTATGCCACCTCTGGGAAAAGTTCATTTGATCCCTCAAAGGGGTTGGAACCCATAGGTTGAGAACCACTGATCTAGATAATTCTTCAGTAAGATTCTTCTGAGCTGAGCAGTGGTGGCACACATCTTTAATCCCAGTACTCAGGAGGCAGACTGGTGGATCTCTGAGTTTGAAGCCAACATGGTCTAAACAGCAAGTTCTAGGACAGCCAGGGCTACACAGAGAAACCTTGTCTCTAAAAAACAAACCAACAAGCAAAAAAAAGACTCTCCTTTATGGCTGGTGAGATGGCTCAGCAGTTAAGAGCAGTTGCTGCTTTTGCAGAGGGTCCTGGATAAAGTTCCCAGCATCCATAGGGCGGTTCCCAATCATTTGTAACTCCAGTTCCAGGGCGACCCAGTGCACTTTTCTGGCCTCTAACATATTACACAAACATACATTCAGCTAAACGCTCATGTAGAAAATAAATACTAAATCTAAAATAGTATAAAAATAAGAATTAAAAAAAAAAGACTTCTGAGGTGATTCTAAACTGAGTCATGTTGACAGTTAAAACTATCACATCGCCCCCTCGTGTAGACTCTTGCCAGCTTCGGGTGTTGAGAGCTATCCTCCTTTGCTGTCCTATTCTTGTCCTATTCTGTACCAGTTTCTCTGACAGCCCAGACTTCTCATCTCTTGAGTGCTAGCAAGTGGCCCCTGGCTTACAGGGCAGAGTATGCGCTCAATGGCCTCCATCTTGAGACACAAACAATTGGACAAGTGCACAGTGCGTACGCGGTCTCCACTCTGAAACTGGTGAAGGTCCTGGCTTTGACAATCAGAAACAATGGCCCTCCATGTTAAGTGTGCCATCAACATAGTGCTACTTTAGCCTCACACCCACGCCAATGGGCTTATCCCCATTTCACAGAGAAGAAAGGCAAGCCTGGGAAGTGGGCAAGCCTCAGTATGGTCTGTTGGAACACAAGCCTCCGTGTCAGAGTACACAAGAGAGTAGAGAACACTTTAGAAAATGGCTGAAAGGCAGCACCAGGCAAGAGGCTGCATTGCTTTGTGTGCGGACATGTTTTGAAAAGCATTTCCTTGATGTCTGGAAAGCTTTTGCTGTCTACAGTTCCATGGGAGCCTTGAGTCCCGCTGAACCCTGTCCTCAGTTCATCTGCACAGAGCACTGGAGGCTGTTCACTGCTCTTTCCTATGCATTAGCTTACATTCAATCTAAATGCAATCTGGGGAGCCTTTCATGCCTTAATGCTGCATTTCCTGGTCCCAACCAGTCTTGGCTCTACAAAGCCACAGACTGGCAGAATTAACTCACCATGCAGCTACCTCACCCTTGCTGAGGTCCTGTGAGAAACTCAGCCAAGGCACAGCAGGATCTCTCACCACCTCACCTCCTCCTGAGACCTGCCTTTTTGATCTGTGGTAGAACCTCAGAGTCCTAGGTACAATGAGGCTCAGTGGCTTCTATGTTTGATGAGCTCCATGAGTATCTGGGGAGCCTCACATCCCAGGATGATGGCCTGGCGGGCATTCAGAATCTTAAGACTCAAAGCCCCTTGATTCAGTGTCTCGCCCCTCAGCCACTAGTATGACCTTGCTCCCCTCCGAATATATACTTGAGGAAATAGTAAGACCAATTGTTTCTGTCAACATGTGTGCTAGCTAATTTTATGTCAGTTTGATACAAGTTATAGTTATCAGGAAAGAGGGAGCCTCAGTTTCGAAAATGTCTGTATAAAATGTCTGAAGGAAAACCTGTAGGGCGTTCTCTCTCTCTCTCTCTCTCTCTCTCTCTCTCTCTCTCTCTCTCTCTCTCTGTGTGTGTGTGTGTGTGTGTGTGTGTGTGTGTGTGTGTGTACCTCCCTCCCTCTCTCCCTCCTTTACCCTGTTTTGTTTATTGAAACAGGGTTTCTCTGTGTAACAGCCCTGGCTGTCCTAGAACTCACCTTTTAGACCACGTTAGCCTTGAACTCACAGAGAGCCTCCTGTCTCCTATGAGCTCTGATTAAAGACATGTGCTACCATGCCTGACCAGGGAGTATTTTCTTAACTAGTGATTGATGGAGCAGAGTCCACCCCATTGTAGGTGGTACAACCCTGGGCTAGTGATCCTGAGTTCTATAAAAAAGCAGGCTGAGCAAGCCATGGGGAGCAAGCCAGTAAGTAGCAACCCTTTCATGGTCTCTGTATCAGCTCCTGCCTTCAGGTTGCTGCCCTGTTTGAGTCCTACCCTCACTGCTTTTGATGATGAACTGTTATATGGAAACTGTGAGTGAATAAACCCTTTCCTCCCCAAGTTGCTTGTGGCCATGGTGTGTCACCAGAGCAATGGAAACCTTAACTCAGACAACACGGATGAAGCCTACAGCTCAGAGGGTCTACTGACAATGCCCAAGATTATAGAGCCCTAGGAAGGGTGCAGGATGCAGGCTAGGTGTACCTGACCCTGAATTCTAGTCTCCCTCCCTCAATCAGAGCTGAATCAATTGGGCTGGAAAAGGGCAGTCCTGCATAGGGAAGAGAGTGTATCCCAAACAGCTCTGTGCCATCAACAGTTTCACAGGCTCACCTACTCCCCTCTCCCAACCCTCAACCCCTCTCCCCACCCCCACCCCCTCTCCCAATCCCCTCTTCCCATCCCACCTGCTCACTCCTGCCATGTTTCATACCTTCATTGTTTGTGTCCATCTGCCTGAAGATCTTGTCTGTTCACTTCTCGGGCATGGACTCGTCCTCGGGGATCTTCATCACACAGGACACCATCTTGTAGATGGCCTGCAAAGGGGCATCTGTGAGTGTGCTCTGGAGGATGGAGGGTGGGTTATGGTCCTCGCTCTGCTAACCAAGGAGCATGGACAGGGCAGAGTCAGGGCCCTTCTCTCATCAGAACAAGTCTCACAGACAAGGTGCTGAGCAAAGGGAGCCAGGAAAGTTTAAGTGACATTCAAGAGCACAGGATACAGCTGGGGCGTGGAAGAATGGAGGGCTCCTTGGTTCGGAGTAGAGGGGAGGTTGTGGGGGAAACCGTTTGTCTGAAAGGAGGTTCTTTGGTGGGGATCTGGGAAATCCTGGAGGGAAGGTCAAAGGGGAAATACATTGATCCCTGCCCACCCATGGGTCCTGAATCTGCAGATTCAACAAACTACAGGTGGGAAATAGTCTAGAAAATGAAACTGGAGGTACACAGTTTCTTGTTATTTCCCAAATAATACAAATTATTATTAACATCTATAGCTATTGTATTAGGCACTGTATATAACTACTTTACTTATTTTATGGATGTATGTAATTATTTATTTGGGGGAGATGATCTCACGTGGAATTCAGTGGACAACTTGTGGATGCTGGTTCTCTTTCCCTACCATGTGGGTCTTAGGGATTGAACCCAGGCTGCCAGGCTTGGTAGCAAGCACCTTTACCCACAGAGTCAGCCCACTGGACCAAATACAGAGATGGTTTAGAGCACGGAGCAGGAAGGATGCAGGGTGCACATAAGCATCGCTCCTGTGAAGAACTGACTGCTGACTCATCCTTTACTGTGTCGTTCTGATTTCTATAGGAAGCCCTATAGACAGCTAATGTGTGTGTATGTTATACATGTGTGTGCAGATGAACACCCACCCGTGCAGAGGCCAAACAGGAATACCGGTGTTCACAGTATAACCTTTTCTCTATCACTGAACCCGGCTGGGGCTTACCATTTTAGCTAGGCTGCCTGCTCAGCAAGCTTTTGGGACTCACTTGTCCCCTAGTTCTAGGGTTTCAGATATGATCAGCCACTACTGGCTTTTCCGTAGGTGCTGGGATCAGAACTCAGGTCCTCATGCTGGGTATCAAGTGTTCTTCCTCACTGAGTCATTTTCCCAGTTCTTGCTTTGACAATTCTTAATCACCTATCTGAGCCTCAGATCTCATTAGAGGTTAAAAAAAAGACCCATTTTATAGAATTGTGTGAATAAACCTGATGGATGAGCTCAGCTGGGACCTGATGTCCAGCAAGCAATCGATAGATGCTTGGCTTTTATCGTTACTCTCTGCAAAGACAGGCAGTCCTTAAGTACACCAGGTACCAAGTGGGCAGAGGAATGACCTGGTGTATGGGGCCGGGGATGGGGGTCCTGGATCCCTGCACTCCCCATGCTCCAAGCCCTGTCAAGTGCAGGTACCTGCACTATCTCCAGCATTTCACTGCAGCTGATGTAGACATTGCTGTCTAGGTCAGACATGCTGAAGGCCCACTTGAGCTTCTGTTCCAGCTTGTCCAGGGAGGTCAGGCTCAGAGCAATGATGAACACTCAGAAGTTGATAGTGCCGTCACTGTTGGTGTCAAACATGTGGAAGACATGTTCAGTGAACTTGGAGCTGTCTCTGTAGGGGAAGAAGTTGGCCTAGATCTTGAAATTTTCCACAGTCAAGTGGCCATTGGGACACTCATTGAGGGAGCCCTTCTACCATTCCTTAAGCTCATGGTCGGTGAACTCCCTGTGTTTCCGCAGGTCCTGCAGCACCTCAGGATCCAGCTTGCTGTTCTGCTTGCCCATGGCAGCTGGCAGTGGAGACTAAACCTGCAAGGCCAAGACACAAGGTGAGTTGTGGATACCTGAAACCCCAAGTCTGGCTTCCTATCACACCCTACCACCATGCTGGCTAAGCAATATTCTCTGTTTGTCCAGTGCCATCCATTACAGCAGTGGTTCTCAGCCTTCCTAAAACTGCAACCCCTTAATACAGTTCCTCATGTTGTTTTGAACCCCCAGCTATAAAGTCATTTTGTTGCTATTTCATAATTGTAATTTTCTTATGGTTATGTATCATAATGTAAATATCTGATATGCAGGAGCGTCTTAGGTGACTCCCTGTGAAAGGGTCATTCCATCGTCAAATGGGTTATGATAACACAGGTTGAGATCTTCTGGGCCAGAAGAACTCAAGACCATGATAGTGCAAGCTCTGACTTTTAGCATTTCCAGGATGGCTCGCCTTGGAGGTACAAAATGCTTCTATATAACATGGCAAAACCCAGAACACTCTAGGAAAGACAGAAAGAATATCTTTTTATGGCTAAATACAGTCTCCTTGGAACATGCATGCAGAATCGTGGTATAAGGGGACAGGGAGAGGAAACCTAAAATCAGTGGAAGGAAGCTTTGTCAAATGTCCTGTAAGGGTTACACAAGAGTCAGGATTGAGACAAACCTCTCAGCTCATCAGCTTGGGTCAAAGAGGTCTCATGGACCCAATCCTGACTCTTCACTTTGAACAGCTAGTTCTTTTTCTCGTGGGGGACCCGGTGTGTTTTTTTCTTTCCTTCTCACAGATACATTTGCTGATGCTGCATAGTAAATAAATCTTGCCTGCATAGGCGGATGTTAGTGGTTCACATTCTTAGCTAACACAGCTAGGGTAAATTTAGAACTAGGTTGACACCCATCCTGAGTGGACTCAGGGATGATACCAGAGAATAGTAACATGGCTTTGGCCCTTCAAAGTTCAACTTCATTCATCAGCAACCCTAATTTTATAAATGACATTTAAAAACCCCATTCTTATCCAGATTTCTGGGTTAATCTGGGTAAGTAGGGTTTTATGTGGAGCCAGGTATTAAAGCTTTGAATCATGTTTACATGGGGCTTCTAGACACTCCAAGACCTCCCTGTCCCCCTCCATATAATACTGGGAGAAGTTACCAGCACATGCCATGCTGTTTTTAACCCTAGAAGAGACACCTGGGAAGCTTATGGGAGTCCCCACTCTTTATTATGCCTATGAGATATTGCTCTGCCAGGGAGATCTAGAATTGGCATCAATCGGTTGGTGAATGTCGATATGAATGTTACCAGCTGAAACAGCCCCCATGGCAATTCAGGACTATGCTTCATTGGCCAGCACACCCCACTGCAGTCTCCTACAAGGCCCAAGTGTGAGATCTTGCAGTGATTGGCCATTGGCCATTAATATTCGTTCACTTCCCTACCTCAATTTTGATTTCTTTCTTTCACAGTAACACATCTGCATAGCTCAGTTATTTTTGAAATGTGTAGAAGAACTAGTGTGGGTGAGTCTCCTCTACCCAAGTCCCAAAGGAAACCACTCTGAACTGCTCAGAGGCTTATGAATTCTAAGCACTAGGTGCTAGGTCCTGTTAAGGAAGATGAGACATGAACTCAGTATTACCTGCTACCGCCCGTCTTCTTCACCTCTTTCCCAGGCTGTTAGCGTTCTATGTACATATTTTATTTACTTATCTACACGACTAGGAGATATTTAAAGTTCCTTGTCCAACACAGACATATGGCAGCTTGATATTGCCTTTCAAAGCACACATTTACTTATCTAAACATGTCTTCCCCTGTACAAACAACCAACTCAAATGTCCACAGTATCTTGATCAGAAATAATCATCAACTCAGGTAGCCAGGTGCTACACATCTGTAATTCTAGAACCGGAGGGTAGAGGCAGGATTATCAGGAGTTCAAGGTCATCTATGACTATATAGCAACTTCATGGCCAGCCTGAGCTACATGAGACCCTGTCTAACAAAGTTATTTTAAAAGAGAGAGAACAGGAAATCCAGTAGTGGTGCATGCCTTTAACCCCAGCACTCAGTGACAGTGCAGACAGATAGGAGTACAAGGAAGGCTACCCTGGGCTACAGAGCAAGTTCTAGGATAGCCAGGACTACACAGAGAAACCCTGTATCTCTCTCATAGACACACACACACACACACACAGACATAAACAAACAAACACACACACATTGGGGGAAAAGAGAGAGAGAGAGAGAGAGAGAGAGAGAAAGAGAGACACAGAGAGATCTACAAATGGAAGAAGATTATGTACAAGGGCATGTGGCCATTGCTGCCATCTGTGAGAACAAGGTTGATGGGTTTGTGAGTGGAGGCCTCCTGTGGAAGAACTTACTGGAAAGGTAAAGTTGACTGAAGTGGGGAATTGGCTGAATGGACAGGTACCTTGTAGGACCTTTTGTCATGTTTCCTTTGTAATTTTATTTGTTTATTTGTTTTCTGAGATAGGGTCTCATGTAGCTAGAAAGGAGTGACAACATTACGTTTTTCTCAAAGCAGTTTATTCCGGAACCTTTCAACATGCATGCATGAATCTCTCTCCAGGAATAGTCTCTTGTGTCCTTGCCCCCAATCGCAATCCCTTATATAACCTCTCAACCACGCCCCATCAGCCCAGTCCACGTAACAGCAGTCCATTGGCCAGAATCATCACTCATCATATGGTCTGATCTTGCATGATTGTGCACCTGCGCAGTTCTCACGATGGTCGTGGATTATTTTCAGGTGTATGAGGAAGTCAGGTGCAAGTCATAAGACTTGGCTGCAGTCCGGGGTGCCATCTTGGGACTGCTGCCACACCCACTCCCCACATCTCCCCCTTCTTTACTTATTTGCAGAGAGCATGTCTGTCTTAGGTTGCCCCCTGTGGCAATGCCCCTTACCCATCATCGGGAGACAAAAAGCATTGGTTTGATCCCTGTCTTAGGTTGGTGACATGCCCAGGGAGTCTTACCCGTCATTGACTATTTCTCTAGCATGCCAAGCCACACATGAGGAGATTGTCCTGTTTTCGCTGCCGCAAAAGCCTGTATCATCAAGGCTTGGGCTCTGCACTGATGACTCTGCATGCGGCAGGTGCACCAGAAGGCCAGGATGCTGATTAATATCAGACACAGGGCAAGTCCATCAATTCTGGCTCACTCTTTCAAGTGGGAGACAGCTGTCAGCAATCCAAAGCTCCTGCAACACCTGTGGATAAATTATTCACTGCTGTGGCAGTTTGTAAGGGATATGGCCACACCCATGGCTGCGGTGGCAGAGATTGCTACAGCAGTGACAATGGCTGCAGCAACGCCAAAAATCCCTCTTAGGTCCAAACAAAGTCATAGCAGAAGGAGCCTGAACAGGCCAAGGTACAAAGCGAGGCATTCTAGTCACAACAGCTAAATGATATTCAGATGCATTCCAGCACATACTATCATAACAAATATCACTACTACAATTAACAACATTATTCTCATAACTACCATTATAAACATTAAACACAAAAGGAGGCCACATACAAACAGGCGTAGCCTGAAAAGAAACATTCCTACCTCCAGCAAATTGGAATACAGAAGTTTTAAACATATTAGAACCATTCCAATAAAAACTTGCATTGACCCAGGCCCCTCCCGCCACCATGCTTAAGGGGGAAAGATCAGTGCAACTACCATTCACTCCACCTAACAACCATACATTAAAAGGATTACTAGCTCCTACTTGAGCTGGATTTTGATATGTCCAATTATACCCTGAAAAGGAACTATTATGGACTGTACCTATATAAGGGGAAAATGAAAAATAATTCTTCACTGCCCAAGGTACTTTTCTAGATTGACAGCCAGTCCAAGGTGGAAGGGAATCACAAACACTCCTACAAAAAAGGGTCCATCTAGGTTAGGAGGGTATAGTGCTATTGCCCTTGGATATACTGGCAGGCCACACCCCTCGAATACAGGTAGCATTAGCTTTAGTAGATTCAGCTGAACACAATCACTCATCTGTGAAATATTTTGAATCATCTGAAAACACAACAATCCCCTTAGCTGAAGCAGCATAGATTCCCGCACTGGAGCTATCTCTCCATCCCATGATAAAAAAGGCAATTGTAGTGAAGCATTAGATGTAAAGAATCGAGGAAACACTTGTGCTGAATGCGTCAACGGCATGGTTTTCGGGAACACAGACTTAATTGCCCAACGTAGCTCTTCAGTTCTCACTAGTAGGAGCATTCCCAGCCACAGGAATATCCACGTCCTCATCACTCTGCTTGCCCTGAATTGCTCTTGTCAGCAGCTCTGGGATCCACAGCAGTTGTCGGTGATCCTGGGGAAACACACAAACAGACCCTCTCTCCCAAACCAACACTGGGGTCAGGGCCCTTCCAACAACCAGTCAAGACGTACACTTGGATGGGATAATTAGTTTGAGCTGCTACAAATCTCCCTTGTCCCAGCAGCATGTCTTGATCCCAGGCTGGCTGGCCGTTGCCAGCATTTATTGCTGCTTGCTCGTCAGCAAACTCAATGAAAAATGCCTTCCAGTCTAGATATTGGCCTGGTGACAATCAGGCATGAGCCAGATTCTGCCAATTGCTTGGAGTCATGTAGTAGAGGTTCAGGTTCTCTAATTGCGCTCTTACAAAAGCAGCGATGACACCTTAAGTAAAAAACCCCTTCCGCTAATCTTTGAACAATCTTCCAATCAAGCAGCTCATGATAATGACCTCCCTGTGCATCCTGAAATACAGGAAAGCACTGGGCTCGCAGTTCCTCCAGGTTTCTGAATGCAGACTACGCCCCAATGCCCTGTCAGGGGCTTACGGAGGCAGCCACGGCGGCCCTGGCCCTAAAGGTTCTACCTTCATTTTCACTTTCTCTAGACTGTCGGCTATGCTCTCCAGATTGTCCTCAGACATATCCCCATCACTAGAACTTCCTTCTGCCTCTGACTTTTGGGATCGCTCCTCTCTCACCTGATTCAGTGCCTCATTGTCCTTTTGGAGTTCTGCTCCACATCTTTCCTTATCCTCGATACAATCCTGTATTAGCTTCCACACTGGCAGCACCCCTTTAGCAAGAACTCCCTGTTCTTCTGCAAACTTCAAGTCCTTCCCTAACTTCTCCCACCTGAGCCCTGTAAGATGTCCTGATACGGAGAACCAAGGAGCGACCTGATCCACTACTTTTAAAAAGTTCTCCAGTTTCTCCTTTTTCAGCTCGATTCCTTTCACTTTCAGCAAGTCCTTAAGGGCTTGGCGCACTGTTTGACCTGAGGTTGAATTCCCCATGGTGCTTGGTGCAACTTGTCCCAAAATCGGGAACCTTAACTTGTCCCAAAACCGGGAACCTTATAGTCTCAATCCAAGAACTTAAATTGTCCAACTTACCTGAGAACCTTGACAGCTAGCTGCCCTGACTGTGATGAGTTCTGAACGTCCCCGTACAGGCCACCATTTGTCGCCTCCAATTCCAACCAGCAGAAAGGAGCAATGACACTACGTTCTTCTCAAAGCAGTTTATTCAGGAAACCTTCCAACATACATGCATGAATCTCTCTCCAGGAATAGTCTCTTGTGTATCTCTCTGCCCCCAATCGCAATACCTTATATAACCCCTCAACCACGCCCCATCAGCCCAGTCCACATAACAGCAGTCCATTGGCCAGAATCATCACTCATATGGTCTGATCTTGCATCATGGTGCACCTGCGCAGTTCTCACGATGTTCATGGCTTATTTTCAGGTGTATGAGGAAGTCAGGTGAAAGTCATAAGACTTAGCTACAGTCCTGGGCGCCATCTTGGGACTGCTGCCACACCCGCTCCCCACAGTACCTCAGCCTGTCTTCAAACTTACTATGTAGCTGAGGACAACCTGCACCCTTACCTTCCTGCCTCCCCTGTCTAGCAGTCACAGCTGTGAGCCACAAAGCCTGGCTCATTTGCAGTTTTTTTTTTTTTCTGATACAGGGGTTCTCTGTATATCCCTGGCTGTCCTGAAACTCACTTAGTAGACCAGGCTGGTCTCAAACTCAGAAATCCCCCTGACTCTGCCTCCCTAGTGCTGTGATTAAATGTCATTTGCAGTTTTAAGATGTTGAAATGTGTCCATGTGTTCTTTTCCTTTTTTCTCTTTCAAAGCTTTAAGAATATTTATTTATATAGTATGTTACAAATGTTTTTCTTGTTATATAATACTTTCTGAGGTTGCCTGGTACCTGCAGAGGCCTGAGTAGTATGTCGGATCCCTGGAACTGGAGTTACAGAAGTTGTGAGTCAACATGTGGGTGTAGGGAACAGGACTGAACTGAGGTTCTCTGCAAGAACAACAAGAGCCCTCTCTCCAGGATCCCAGTCCCCTTAGTTTTTATTTTCCACTCAAAGAAGAAGCATCCCCAAATCATAGTTGCCCAGCCTCTATCTCTTGACTGGTGGCATATCTAAGAACCTCTAAGTTGATAGAACACTATAAGCTAAGCCCTGTCTGGGAGGGGCTTCAGGAACAAGAAATAGAGACAGAGCCTTGGTGCTGGCACACAGCTCTAATCCCAGCAGTCAGAAAGCAGAGGCAGCCAGATGACTTTGAGCTCCAGGCCAGCCTGGTTTACAGAGAGAGAGGACCCTGTCTCGAAATCAAAAAACAACCGAAACACAGAACTAAGGTCTTGGAGGACCTGTGTAGAGGGGTGCAGGCTCTCTTGAGTCCCCTGGTGATGGCTGACTGCCAGATCCTCTCTTTTCTTGCTACATGCACTTCCTAGCTCACAGCCTTGCTTCTACCACGGTTTAGTGTCCTCTTTCCTTATCACCAACAGCCTGGGCTTCAACCACAAGTCAGCCAACCTCTCCCTTGCTCACTGGACATTGAGCTTGACAGGGTGGCCAGTGCTGGCTGGAAGTACCCCCAGAAGCTACCTACATCCAGCTCTGAACAGGAGCACACAATACCAACTTCTCCAGCCATAGAGAGTCTGCCCTAAGAGGACAAATGCGACTGCAGGTGGCTGATGGGTCACCACAGTCCTAGGATAAGCATACAGATGAGCTGCTCTCCATGGAGCCCACTACCCAGGGCTCTAATCCACACCCCAACATAGAGTAAGACCATATCATGACTCTTTGGGAAGGGATAGAAATGCCCTAGTTTTATTGTAGGTAATTCATTTTGGAAACTCAATTAACAAAACACATGTAAAGTTAAAGGAACCCTGGGAACACGGAAGTGGAGGTAAGAATAGGATAGCCAACAGTGGGAGGGCGGTACACCTAGTGATATTTGGTCCAAAGAATCCCTTAGTGGAGCAGGACAAGAGGTGCAAAAAGAGATGTCTGGGGATTATCCAGGAATATTGATGGAGAAGGAAGGGGGGAAGGAGGGAAGGAGGAAGGAAGGAAAGAAGGAAGGAAGGAAGGAAGGAAGAAATGAGGGAGAGGGAAAAGGAGGGCAGGGGAGGGAGAAGGGAACTGGAGTACCTAGAGGAAGAGACAATGAGCTGAGCCCAGGAGGTGGCTACTAGGATGTTACTGTCAGAGGCAGGCCCTCAGGAGGCCCTCAGGCAGGAGAAACAACTGTGAAACAAGGTAAGCAGGAGACCCCAGAAAAGAGGGCAGAGTTTGGCGTGGTAGCAGTTAAAAGGTAGAGAAGCCAGGTTGGACCAAGATGGGAGGTGTGGGGTCCCCTGCTCAAATACTAGTATTGGAGAGAAAAGACCTAGAACTGGTGAAGCCATGTAGCTCCAAGGCCCTCACCACTGAACCATTCACACAGGGAAACTTACAATGTGTCTCTGGCCTGGAGTTCACTTAGAAATGTCACCCATCAGTTACATCTTGCTAACCAGAGCACTGACCATCAGAGAGCTGCTGAACCTCTCCTAAGTCAGCCAGGACATGACTCCAGGATACCCAGCTATGGGATTGTGCCGCAGAGCCTCTGGGTCATTGTGTCTGCGTGGAACGGGTCTCTGGGGCAGGTGGGCAAAGCATCGGATGAATAGACAGACAGATGCACACAGGAGAGGTTGTGTTGAATCTGAATGTATTGTCAGGTCGAGCATCAGACTTTTTTATAGTACAGAGAATACCAGGGGTTGCAAGTCACATCAGGCAAGGTACATTGAAGTTTACCAGATACAAAGGAATGACTTCGAAAGGAATTGCAGGAACCAAGTAAATGTTCACAATAGAGATTAGCAGTCCTGCCTAGGATCAGCCTAGAGACAGGCAAGAATTTCACTCTTTAGTGTTAATAGCACCAGGGGGTTTTCCTCTTGGCAGGCCTCAAGAATAATGTAATGTCACGGACCCCTAAATTTCTAGGCCTTGCTAATTCGTATCTTATCTGGAGAATCTCCATTTGTCAGGAGAGTATACCGGTTTGCTTTAGGTATGGAATGTAGCCTGTACTAAAGATTTCTATCTCAGTGAAATTCCCAGGCTCTTTCTGCAGACCAGTTGAGCCACTGGCTTCGTCCATTGTAATGCTTAATTAGTTACCGAATAGCTTAAACTTCCTTGCTGTTTTCTCACAGGATTTTCTGGGATCTTGGAACACTGGGGAAGGCTTTCGCTATGTCAGAATTCAATCTTAAAAGGCACTTATAATAGGGTAATACTAATAGAGAGCACGTGGATCCATACACTAGACTAATGCGGGAATGGAAAATTAATGTATGGGTTAGAGAGAACGCCAGATTCCAGGAGGAGAGCTTTCTTGAAACTCTTGTTTCCTCATGAGCAGCTTCCAAGCCTCCGCCTGTCAAGCTGACTCGACTGGAGAGCATGGCAGGATTGTGCTGGTATGAAAGTCCCAGAGAGGGCAATGTGGAAACAGCTGCATTGCCACCATAGCCAGCCCTGTGTGTGTGGCTCCTCTTCATGATCAACAGCCCTGCATCCCACAGCCTTGCCACAGACCCTTGGTTTCCAGCTCACGCACGCAGCATCCACTCACCTCACTGAACACACATCACTGCTGTGTCTGTGATTTATCATCTAACAGATGCTACTAGAATACCAAACTCCTTGTACCTGCTCTGCAGATATCTGCCGGGAGGAGGCTGCAGTGCAGACAGCCTTGGAGGTGTTGGAGGAGAGGCTTCATTTCCCTTATTTCCCATTCCCTTCCCAATGGCTTGAAGATCTGCTCCTTACCAAATATTTCGGAGGTGGGAGC
This sequence comes from Mus musculus, assembly GCF_000001635.26. Taxonomy (NCBI): domain Eukaryota; kingdom Metazoa; phylum Chordata; class Mammalia; order Rodentia; family Muridae; genus Mus; species Mus musculus. The sequence goes on along the minus strand of NC_000078.6, from coordinate 21,033,755 downwards.
TCCAGAACACAGGGCTGTGCCTCTGCCCAGCCTTTGCCTCCTTCTTGGTATCAGGCTGCTAATTAGAATGCATGCCTTGCATTGGTTTTGGACATTCTTGCTGTTGTGGCTATAGTACACACACGTACACACACACACACACACACACACACACACACACACACACAAAAACACATGCCCTTGTTCCCAGGATGTACTCATACTAATTTGGAGGCAGGAAGAACTTTGACATAGCTAGCCTCCAAGCAGATCCCAAGCGACCCTTTGTGGATAAAAAGAACAAGGCGTAAGCATCAGGAGGATGGAGACCACCCGGGAGCCTTCAATCCATGTTTCAGGGCTATCCCTGAGGTGCTGGGGGTTCATGGGATGTAGGAAAGGGAAAAGGAAGGGTCTGAGCCTCAGGACCTGGTTCTGAGGAGCAATGGCTTGAAGATCTGCTCCTGCATGCAATGCCATTTAAAGAAAGGGTTGTGACAATAGGAATATGTCTGGCCATCTTAAGCACCTGGGACCAATGGCACAAGCAGTATGAGATAAGGAGGAAGAGAGGGTAGGATTGACCCTTTTCAGAAACTCCAGTAAAGAAGGGCTCTATGTAAAGAGCCTTAGTCTTGGAGGGACTCCATGGAGCATAGTCCTCCCGCCCTGCCATGTTCCACTATACTCGGATGGGAAAACACACCGTTACAATGCTAAGTGCTGCTGAGACTCTTGAATATCCAGCAGCTAGGCCTGAGCCATAGTAACTCTCAGCCAGTGCAGTCAGTGACAGTGACCCCCCTTATCCTCCAAAGGGGACAAGGATTCAGGACAGACACTTGGGACAGATGACCAACAGTCATAGAGCAAGCTAGCCAAAGTACCCTCCAAGGAGGACAAGAAAGCAAGCTCCCAGCAGCAGAAAGCCCCCTACCCCCATCTTAGCCTCTTTCTTGACAGATACACTCTGTCACCTGGGAGAGTGGATCACCAGAGAAGCCCATACTTGAGCAGGCAGTCAGGACCTATTTCCAGTGTTTTCCAGTCTCTTGGGTTCGTGAAGTATAGATGCTTGAGTCATGCTGGATTGAAGTCCCTACTCTCGAGTGCCCTGCACTACAATGGCACATTCCTAGGCAGGAGAACTAGGTGCTCTGGCCAAGAAGATGGAATTTAGAGTCAAAACTGAAGGCCCAGAGGGGATGGTAGAAGATGACAGAGCCTCCAGGGAGTGGTAAGCGGTATCACGTGGCTCAGCTAGGAGTTAGCAGAATGAGTCCCATTGAGAAAGAAAAGACCCAGGTTAGAGCTGGGCTCTGTCCTTTGGGTTTTGATCTATCCTGGGCCCCTTCCTTGCTAACATCCTGAGAGGCAATGAGTTTCCAAGGTGAGTTTAGCTGGTACCCAAAGAAGATCCTGGGCAATAAAGTGGCTGTCAAAGCCATGATATCTTAATGCTCACATTCATGAACCTGCTAAGTGGAGCCCACAAATGCTGGCGGCCTCACAGATGCTTCCTGGGGCTCGCCCGTAGATGCCTAACAGAGACCTGGATAAAATATTTAATATGAGAGAACTCATTTTAACTCTCCTGGAGGCACTGAGACAGCAGCAAAGATGTGTTACAGGTTCAGTATACACACCCCTTTACTCCTCTGTCATTCATTAAGCAACCGAGCCAGCCTTAGTGATGTTTAGCTGTCTGGGAAAACGCTTGACAAAAATAGAACACTTTTATGCAGGGACTGAAAAATCACTGTGCCTGCTCCCCAGAAGAAAAATACCTACCTAGCTCCGGTCATCAGACTAACCCAGGCTTCATTGATCATAGAACCCTACTTTCATCTTTTTAGGGGGAAGGAATGAGGGTTTCTTGGTTTCACATGGCCACCTCTCACTTCATATTCTAGCAGGGCTTAGATCTGACAGACAACAGCCTTGGAGCATCAAGGACATGTGACTTCACAATAATAGGAATTGGGGGAGGGAGCTAACAGCCCCTACCCCTTCTCCCAGGGTCTGTTATGCTCTTATTGTCCTTAACACACTGAATTGTAAATTAAAGAAAGACCAAACAAGTAGCTGGGAAGCTCTGTGAAAATATTTAACCCGAGCTTGGTACTGCAAGTAAAAAGCTTTTCTAACAGCACACTTTTGCTGTTGCTGGGAAAGGCCCTTGGGAGCTCCAATGTCCCATTAACCACAGCTCAGTGCTGGCTAGGAACACGCATGGTACAGTTCATCCCACCACGCAGCAATCTCATCAGTCAGACTGCCAAACCTCAAGGACTGCTAGACATCGACCCTGGAGGGAAGGTGGTGGGAGACGTGGGTACCAAATCCCTAGGAAGTCCTGGACTCAGGAGAGACTGGGTGCATCCTCTGTGAATTTGAACTTCAACAGACCATCTGGGCTTGGCTGATGGAGAGCCTGTTCCATGTCAGGTGGAACAGAAGGTGGCAGGCAGGAATAAGCCTCAACTGTGCTCTTCCTTACGGTGACTGACAGAATATTGTTCCTCTTCCTCCTCATCTTCCTTGTCCTCGTCCTCATCCTCATCCTCCTCCTCCCCCTCGTCCTCCTCCATCCGCTGTAGGTGAAACTCAAACAGCCTTAGCATCCACTTGAGTGCAGCCCTAGGCAGAATGGCCATCAGCTACAGGAGATGCACCTGGAGCCACACAAGCTGCACTGAGTCTGCACGGACACTAGAGGGCGCAGGCTGGCAGATTCCCTAGCCCTCAGCACACACCCCTTTTAATTTCTAAACTAGGGAAGAAAGCATAGTAGGTCTAAACCAGAGCTTCTCAATGGGTGGGTCCCAACTCCTTGGGGATTGCAGGACTCTTCATAGGGGTTGCCTAAAACTATCAGAAAGCACATATCTATATTACGATTTGTAACGATAACAAAATTTATAGTTATGAAGTAGCAATAAAAATAATTTTTTGGTTTGGGGTGACCATGACATGAGGAACTGTATTAAAGGGTCACAGCATTAGAAGTTTGAGAACCACTAGTCCAAACTAAGTAAGTCCTCAGGGTAAAATACACAGTTGTTGTTTCCTGCTTGGTATACAAAGCGTTAAATCCAACAGGCTGTGGACATTGTTCACCCCGTTTCTCTTTCCTCTTTCCATGTGGTTGTAGGAAAATCTCATATTATATATGAATGTCATCCTATTTCTTGGACAGCACTGGGCAGTACCAAGGACTCTGGAGCTGCTGCCACCACACAGGGATCCTATTCACAGCAGTTAGCATCCTATGACATCTGGTGATCACTTTACTCACTGATACCATGAGTGAGAGATAATGTGTTCCCATCCCACAGTCCTCCACAGGTCCACAGACATAGGCTGCAGGGCTAACTTGGACCTCTCTGGAGAAGCCATTCTGACCCCAGCCAGGGAGGTCAAAGGCTACAGTGAGAGATATACCCTCCTCTTCTGAGTGGGACAACACACAGCCGCCCAGTGAGATCTATGGGAGGGAGGATAGGGTATTACTGGGTACCAGCATGCAACCTCAGCCTGCCATCTGAGCCACAGTCCCATGTCAAGGCACTGTCACTGCAAAACCTTCCTGACTCCCAAGCCATACGCCAAGAGCTCAAACTCCCAAATCTCCAGAGCATCAATGACTGTTTTTTTTTGTTTTGTTTTGTTTTTGTTTTTTGGTTTTTTTTCAGTTTTTGTTTTTTTTACATAAATAAAAAAAAGGCATCAGAGCCATTGAAATGACTCCCTGGGCAAAAGCACCAGGCACCAAGCCTGGAGACTTGAGTTTAAGCCTGAGAACTCACGTGGTAGGAGGAGAGAACTGAATCCCAGAGGTTGTGTCCTCTGACCTACATGAGCTGGATCACATGCCCATCACACACAAACTAATTCATATGCATAAAACTTAAGCAACAAGGTAAAGTGCAATGTAAAAGGAGAAAGAGGGGCAGCTGGAAAGGCTGCACAGAAAGCCCCACCCTGCACTGCCAGACCTCTCTCCCTCTGCTCTTTCCCAAGCCTGAGAGGCCCCACAAGAGTTGGGGAACCAGAGAAGGTGGAGAAAAGAAAAGGAAATCCCCAAGAACTTTTTCTAAATAAAAACTGCTACTATAACAGGATGGGAGACATGTGGGTGACTCTCCTCACTAAGCTAGGCTCATCTGGGTCACACCCACTCCAGTCACCCGGGAAGCTCCTACTCACACCCTGAAGCCTGTTCAGACACAAACGTCCCACCACTCCTTGGGGCAGATTTCTTAGACTCCATGGTCACTCTCCCCAACATCCTGAATGGCATTTCTGATCTTCTGTTAAGACTTACACTTTTGGGACATCATTACTGTGTTTTTTCCCCTTTGGACCCTGGTAAGTCTGTTTCAGTCCCAGGGTCTCTGCATCTGCAGATCCTCCACCTCTCTGCACTTCTTGCTGTCTGTTTCAGAGAGGGTCAGTCCTTGGGTATATGTACTTTCTCTTGGAAGAGGCCTCTAGGATTAGCATCAATTCTCATCTACCTTCAGACTCTGGTCCTGCTTTGTTCAGAGCACTTCCTCAGATCAGACACTGAACTCCCTTTTCTTCTGTGTGTGTGAGTGTGTGCGTGTGTGTGTGCGCGCACGCGCTCATGTGTGTGTGTTACATACTCTATTAATTAGAGTTTTGCTGCTGTGAACAGATACCATGACCAACCATGGCAACTCTTACAAAGGACAACATTTCATTGGGGCTGGCATACAGGTTCAGAGGTTCAGTCCATTATCATCAAGGAGGGAACATGGCATCATCCAGGCAGGCATGGTGCAGGAGGAACTGAGAGTTCTACGTCTTCATCTGAAAACTGCTAGCAGAATACTGACTTCCAGGCAGCTAGGATGAGGGTTTTAAAGCCCACACCCACAGTGACATGTCTACTCCTACAAGGCCACACTTACTGCAAAAGTGCCACATATTTTAATATTGCCAATCCCTTGGCCGAGCATATACAAACCATTACACACACCCTCATGCACACACACATGCTTTCCCATGCAGGATATAGAGGTCGACATGTGAATGTTTTTTTTTTCCTTCTTTTTGCTTTTCTTTACTCTGCACTTCTCCCAAGACAGGGTCTCTCTGTGTAGCCCTGGCTATCCTGGAACTCACTCTGTAGACCAGGCTGGCCTCAAACTCACAGAGAACCACCTCCCTCTGCTTCACGAATGCTGTGACTGAAGTTGTGTGCTGGCACTGCCCAGCTATCTTTTTCGTTTTAAAAAAGACTTTCAAATTTCTATTCACTTGTATGTCTGCGTGTATGTATGGTTAGAGAAGCGGGAAGAAGTCAGGGCTCTGGAACTGAAGTTACTGGTGGCTCACAGAGCCAGTTGTGGGTGCTGTGAACTGAATTCAGGTCCTCTGAAACAGTAGTAGTTGTATGTAAGCACAGAGCCAGGTCTATAGGCCTCAGAGTCCTGCCCCTGTTTTTTGAGTCAGGGCCTCTCTCTGAACCCAGAGAGTACTATTCATCATTTTGTCTAGACTAGCCGGCCAGAAGGACCCTAGAATTGGTTCCTGTTGTCTCTATCCCACAGTGCCAGGGTCACAGCGAACAAGGACATATGTGGCGCTTTACAGGGGTGCTGGGGATCTGAACCCAGGTCCTTATGCTTACACACAGGGAGCACTCCACCTCTCAGACTGCGGGGTCCTGCATTTCTGTATTTAATAGTTTGCCACTGCGAACCCCCACAGTGTCCCAAAACAGGGCAGGGTACACACACTGTTTATAACTGTGAGTCAGGCTGTATGACATTTCAAAGGCTCAGCATGAGGCCCAAGAGTCTCTTCCTATCCTAAAGGCTCAAACACTTTGTGACCTACAGGATTAGGGACTCAGGAAGAAATGTGAGGGCTATGGGTGAATTAGTCTTCTAGAAAGCTCCTTTCTGGCACAATAGTGACAGTAGAATAGACACTCAGGAATGTGTCACACTAGGGGGTGTTCACTTGCAGGATGCTGATGTCCCTCCTTTTGGACAACAATCCAGCTATGGGGTCCCAAGTAAGGCTTCTTGTTGCTTCCCAAGAGGTCATTAATCAAAGATGCTCATCACCAGACCAGACCTTTTACAGGCCTCTGCTTCTGTATGGGACCAGCAGGACATCTGGGCAGCTAGTTCCCTGTGGTGGAGGAGGGGAAAGCAAAAAGCAATGTGTGGGTGTGTGCCAGGGCCAGAGCTAAGGAGAACTCACTGCCCTGCAGCACACAACAGCTGCCCAATGAGGAAGTGATAGTATCCCCACAGGGATCTTCTAAGCCTAACCTCTTTCCAGCTTTACTTTTTCCAATATTGTAATGAGTTCAAGGCCCAGGCTTTACTTTGCTTTTCTTTGCCATTAGAAGCCAGAGCCCTCAAGCTCACTGGGGACAGAGTATATTCTTAATACATGCTGAGCACAGCCATACTGACTGCCAAGGTAGACAGCCGGCAGCAAGACTGTGCCCCAGACTTGTACATGCCTTCATCCACAGGCAGGTGGGTGGGAATGGAGGAGGTGCCCATCATCAGAGGGATCTTTCTACTGACCATCCTCTGACTTCTGACCCCATAGCAAAGTTCTGACATAAGATTAAGAACTATCTGACCCAGACTCTCCTCATTCAGTGCCAAGGTGTGTTTGACTACAGAGGAGTCACTGGGTGTACACCAAAGCATCCAAGGGCCTCAGGATAAGAAGAGTCACTATAGGCTAGAACTTGTACTCCTCTGACCTCTTTGTCTGCTCCAGCTTCCAGACATCAGTTTCCAGGCTTGACTGGACCCTACCATGCACTTGTGCATGGATGGCACCTGGAGTCGAGGACCCTGGGGCCTGGAGGCATGTATGCAGGTGACATTCAGTCATATAGATTCAGAAACTGCTCTCTTTAGCCCTAGCAGTGCACACCATATTCCATTGTGTCTATTTTCGATTGAGGGGACCCAAAGACCTTCTCTGAAGACAAGAGCCTCTTTCTGGGTATCTCCTTCAGACTCACTAACAACCTGGACAGAATGTCTATGGAATGTGAGGGAGTGAAGAAAAAGGCAGCAGGAGATATCCTCTCCCTCCAGGAGATGAAGGCCAGAAAGGAACTCCACCCACAGGAAGTCCTGAGGACACCCTGTGCCATGAAATTCCCTCTATGAATGCTGTAGGAGCTTGGGTGTCTGGGGCTGGGGGTAGGGGTGAGGGAGACCCAGCCACTCCCAGGTCTGCTGGGAACTGATGGTCTAAGTCTCTAGGGAATTAGCTGTATTTACCAGAAACCAGGGACAGAAGTACTCCTTGACATTTGCCTCTGCATCTTGTTTACCTCTTGAGGTAGCAGCCACTGGGATTAGAAAGAACCATGACACATGCATAATCTCTGAAACAATGGTGGTGATGCTGGCCTCATGGTTAAGTAGGCCAGGCTCATCCTGGTACTACAGGGTTCTTTTTACCTCTCAGCTTCAGTTTCCTGACCTGTCCTCTGAGATCACTGAAGAGACTGTACCCACAGTTTCTGTAAATGGTACCCCTTTCATCCATAGCTCTAATGCTCTGCAGGCCTATTGGCCTTGGGGTGACTTATCTAGGACCAAGTGGAGGCCAAGACAGAGCAGGGATCAGAACCACTGGGGGATGATGCACAGGCTGGACAAGCTGCTAGACCATGCTCGTGGAAAAGAAGACCACAGGTCACATAGTGCACTGGCACCTGGATGAGCTCACAGCATCCCTTCACTTACCCCAAGTACCCAAGTAAAGCTGACTGTGTGTGTGTTTACGTGAGTATGCACGTGTGTACTATGTGTGCATTTGTGTATGCGTGTTCTCTCTCTCTCTCTCTGTGTGTAATTCCTATGATCCCCCATTAACAGAAGCCTGGTGAGATACTGGTCACCCTCAGCTGGAATAACATTGTCACAAAGCCAGTGTGGGTGATGGTCATGGCCATGGCTCTCTGGACTTAGAATATTAATTATAACTCAACTGGTGACTGGGCTATTCAGATGCAGCTGTGTGTGGTTCCTAGACCTTTTTCTTTTCTGGTCATTAGGATGCTTGATGGAGCATCCTGGCTGGGCTTGGGAAGGCTCAAAGGAGCACCCAAGGTCCTGCTCTGGACCTTATTGGGAGTGACCCGAGTCAGGCCTTTTCCTCAAAGCCCATATTACCCAGACATGCTTCCCATGGCACATAGAAAATGTAGACATGGAGTAAAAATATATCCCATCTCAGACAGCACACCAGCCCTCACCACTCTGGGCAAAGATACACACAGTCAGCATCATGAATATACCTTAGGCCTCCTGTAGAGCCAGCTCAGAAGGCCATCTCTTTCCACCCTGTCTGCTCCCCACATGGGGACTGGAGGCCTCTTCCCAGTGAACAGTATTATGGGACTGTTCCTAAATAGTCTTGTACCTCACTCAAAGCTGTCATTGTCCCCTGAGATCCTCAGGACACCAAGGAGGGAGGCCCAGTGTTACCTCCATTTTCTTGAGAGGGAAAATGGGGCTCACAGGGAGGCTAGTAATTGACTGAAGAGGTAAGTGGCAGTCAGAATGGGTCGGGAAAGTCCTGTCACCGGAGCACAACTTCTCTTCCTAGGCTACAGCACTGTCTCAGTTTCCCCTTATGGTGCAGAGTCTCTCCATTCACAGCAATGATCATACTTGCAATGTTCTTCCTGAACCAAGCACTGGTTTGCCCCAGAGTCTGTTCTAAAGAGCAGGAGGACCTAGGACTTTGTTTGTTCTGCAGACTGGGGGTAGGGGTGGGTCCGTGTGTCTACCCTCCTCCCACCCAGCCAGGTTGACTGGACACCATGAAGTTAAGAGGGCATCACTTCATTCATTACCTTGCATCAGTGCCTAACCAGGAGCTATAAACAAATCAGGCACTCAATACTCAGTGCTTTACAAAGGACTACCCCTGAATTTAGACTCAGACCAAAAATCCAAGATCTGGACTAGAAAAGCCATGCAGTTCCCTAACAGATATGTGCTCATTATTGTGGGAATATGCATGTTAGTGCAGGTGCCCGTGGCGGCCTGAAGAGGGCACCTGATTCCCCAGAGCTGGAGTTATCAGTGATTGTGAGCCTCTCAACATTGGAGGAACTGACTAGGGTCTGCTCAAAGAACAGTAAGAACTCTTAAGCAGGGAGCCACCCCGCCAGTCCCCATATGTATTTTTTATTAGATATTTTCATTATTTACATTTCAAATATTATCCCCTTTCCTGTTTCCCCTTTGATAATCACCTATCACTTTCCCCCTTCCTATGCTCCCCAACCCACACACTCCTGCTTCCTGGCCCAGGCATTCCCCTATACTAGGGCATAGCACCATCACAGGACCAAGGGCCTCTCCTCCCATTGATGACTGACTAGGCCATCCTCTGCTACACATGCAGCTGGAGCCATGGGTTTCTTTTTGTTTGGTGGTTTAGTCCCAGGGAGCTCTGGGGGTACTGGTTGGTTCATATTGCTGTTTCTCCTATTGGGCTGCAAACCCCTTCATCTCCTTGGGTCCCATATTTATTTTTAACTGACTTTATTTTAGGGCAGTTTTAGATTCATAGAAACATTGAGAGACAGGCACAGAGACATTCCCTGGGCCCATCTGGTCAACACTCTCCACCAGAATGGGGCATCTGTAGCATGGGCAATCATTGTCTTCACTCGGACTACAGCCTACACAGCATTCATGCTTTGAGCTGCATGTTCTGGGTTCACAGATGCATGTCTTCTACAATGTATACAGACCAGCTTCACTGACCTCGGATACCCCGTGCTCCACCTTGTCCATATTTTCTCAAAGTGTCTCAAAGCCCCCAGATTTAATAGGTTCCAGGAGTTCTGATTTGACATTCATGGGGTCAAAGTGCAGGCAGATGGTGGAACCTGTGGAAGGTCATCAGACACACAACCTGGTGGTTGCAGCAGAAATCACCAGGCAAGTAGGTATACAAACAATGTCAGCTACTGATTTCCTCATCCTGCCTTCCCCACAACCTTGGTCAAGAGCCATGCTCCAAGGGGCTCACTGAGGGAGAAGAGACTCTGGGACATGCCTTGTTACTCTTGGCTATGTGGAACACCCACAATGCAAATTCCTCAGGCCAGGCCCTGCTTTATGCATTCATTCTTGTTAACCAAATTGATCACAGGGTGTACACATGACATGATTTCATGCAATCAGGAAGAAAAGTGAAATCATGATACTTGCACAGAAACAGAAGGAACTAGAAATCATTGTTAAGCAAAATGAAGCAGAATCAAAAAGGGAGGTGTGTGTTGTGTGTTTGTATGTATGCGTGTGAATGTATGTATATGGTATGTGTGTGCATGTGCTGTGGTGTATGTGTGTGAATGTGTGCATGTGTATGTGTGGTGTATGTGTATATGTGTGAATGTATGTATGTGGTATGTATGTGATTGTGTGAGGGTATTGTGGTGTGTGTGTGTTACTGTACATGGTGTGTGTGCATGTGTATCTGTGGTGTATGTGTATGTATGGGTGTGAATGTAAGTATGTAGTATATGTGCGTGTGCGTGTTTTTGTGGGGGCATGGTTATGTGTGTGTGTTTGGTGTATGTGTGGTGCATGTATGTTTATGTGTGTGGTGTGTGTGTATATGTGTTAATGTATGTATGTAGTATGTGTGTGTGTGCATGTTTGTGTGGGGGTATGTGTGTGGGGGTATGTGTGTGTGTGACCTTATTAGCAGAGACCCCAGAGGACTTTCTTCCTGTATCCCAAGAAAATGACTGTTGGCCATGTTTCTGCTTTGTCTGTTGGGTTCTGAGGTTACAAGTGTGTAAAAACCACATCTTACTTTCAATTGCATTTCAGTCATTGGGCACAAGCAGTTTTTGCATCCAACTTGTGGTAAATATTACTTGTGGATTTCTTACCACCACATAAATTATAGAGGTATGAAATAATAATAATATGAAGAAGAGAAAAAGAAATGATAATAAACTAATAAGAAATAATAAGAATAAGAAACAATACTATCAAATAATAAAATAATAAGAAATAATATGAAATAAAAAGAAATAATATTAAATAATATGATATAATAATGTAGTAAATGATAATATGAAAAAATAAAATAAGAAATAATAATAATTATTATTATTATAAGCATTAAAGCACCAGCATGGGGCAGATACCATTCCCCTATGCTAATTTCTTTACTTCTTTACTAAGAACTGTGAGATATCACTCGCCATATTCTTTTTTTTTAAATTTTTTTCGAGACAGGGTTTCTCTGTATAGCCCTGGCTGTCCTGGAACTCACTTTGTAGACCAAGCTGCCCTAGAACTCAGAAATCCGCCTGCCTCTGCCTCCCAAGTGCTGGGATTAAAGGCGAGTGCCACCACGCCCGGCTCATTTGCCATATTCTGCCCAGGCTGCTCATACTCTCAGGCTCGCCCTCCTGGCCATGCTCTCCCAATCTATCCACCCATGGGACCTTTTTCCTGCTTCTTCTTCCCTCTCCGTCATGGTCTCTTCCAAAGACACCGAGGCTGAGAACTGAAATGCCATCAACCTTTCTTCTTGCCAGCTGCTGGCATTAGATGTGTTTACTGATTGATCACAGGAGGTAGGAATGATGTAATCATAATCCCCAAATTATCATAAAATATGGATCCAGAGTCGAGGATCTGGTATTAGATCAAATGTTACTCATACTGTTTCCTCTCAGCTTGAATGTCTGAAACCTAGAACATAACAGTCCTTTAAGACAAGGCTACGTCAAGCTAAACATATAGATAGACAGATGGATAGAGATAGAATTTATAGATATATAGATTTTATATAGATTTATAGATAATATATATATATAGATGATATCTATCTATCTAGATTTATTGATATATGGACAGATATATAGATGTATAGATATATATATGTATAGATATGTAGATATATAGATTTATAGGTGATATATATGTATAGATTGAAGATATATAGATGATAAATAGATAGATAGAAGAATAGATAGTAGATATAGAAATATGTAGGTCAATATACTGATATATTGTTGTAGGTTGAAATGTTACATAAGGACAGGTCAGTGTACTGACTTCAGGGGGTGAAGAGGATGGCAACCCGATAGGAAGAACAAAACTGTGAGCTAATCTGGACACTTCAGACCTCCCAGCCAAAAACCAAGGAGCATCCAGGGGCTGGCTCATTGCCCCAGGCACATGTGTAGCAGAAGACTGCCTTGTCTCTCTGTCCACAAAGGGACAAGAACAGGATGTACTTAAATAAATAAAAAAATTAATTAAAAAAAGAATAATTGAAACATAATTGAATATATATGTATATGTTATCTGGCAGAAAAAGAAAAAAGCTACATCAAGGTAAACATATGGATAGACTTATAGATACATAGATGGATGGATAGATAGATTTAAAAATATACATATATGTGTATGTCTTAGTCAGGGTTTCTATTCCTGCACAAACATCATGACCAAGAAACAAGTTGGGGAGGAAAGGGTTTATTCGGCTTACACTTCCATACTGCTGTTCATCACCAAGGAAGCCAGGACTGGAACTCAAGCGGGTCAGGAAGCAGGAGCTGATGCAGAGACCATGGAGGGATGTTCTTTACTGGCTTGCCCAGCCTGCTCTCTTATAGAACCCAAGACAACCAGCCCAGAGATGGTCCCACCCACAAGGGGCCTTTCCCCCTTGATCACTAATTGAGAAAATGCCTTACAGTTGGATCTCATGGAGGCATTTCCTCAACTGAAGCTCCTTTCTCTGTGATAACTTCAGCTGTGTCAAGTTGACACAAAACTAGCCAATACAGTGTATATATATATATTTTAGATATATAGATTTTATATATAGATTTATAGATATGTAGATTTATAGATAATATATAGAGATTATATATTTATTGATATATGGATAGATATATAGATGTATAGGTGTATATATATACATATAGATATGTAGATATATAGATTAATAGGTGATATATAGATATATAGATGTATAAAGATATATAGATATATAGATGACTAGATAGATATAGAAATATGTAGATTGATATATCGATATATTGTTGTAGGTTGAAATGTTACATAAGGGCAGTAAACTCTACTGACTTAAGGGGGTGAAGAAGATGGCAACCCGATAAGAACAAAACTTTGAGCTAACCTGGACACTTCAGACCTCCAAGCAAAAACCAAGGAGCATCCAGGGACTGGCTCATTGCCCCAGGCACATATGTACCAAAGGACTGCCTTGTCTCTCTATTCACAATGGGACAGGAACAGGATGTACATAAATTAATAAATTAAAAAAGGAAAAATGAAACATAATTATATATATATCTATATATATATACAGAGAGAGAGAGAGAGAGAGAGAGAGAGAGAGAGAAGTTATCTGGCAGAAAACAATGGCATTAATACAATACTCTTTGACCTGGCTCCTGTGGGCAATATCAGTTGCTGTGATCTGTAACATGACACATAACTACAGCCAATGGCCTGTGTCACAATCATCTGAGCTGACTAAAGCCTGAAGGTGCATTGGACATATCTCCAAAGTCAGAAATTCAATATTGCTTGAATCAAGCTAAAGTCCCCAATTTACATATCTATCAATCTGGTCTGTCTTCATTCACAAGACATGAATAAATACATGCTGGAAAATTACAAAGTCGCTCACCCTGTAAACATCAGGTCTTTTTTTTTTTTAAATGGTGACCCCAAGTTTAGTGATAAAAACAGGTGTCTCACAAAAAGTAACTCTTTCAAAAAGTGCCTCACTTGGCTACCCGTCCAGTGTAAAGGGAAAGGACAACCTTGGGATTAATCAAACATCGGGTTAAATCTAAGCTGAATGCTTAGCTTAGATAGCGCCATTCCATTCCATGATGTTGGTACTCGATAATGTAATAAGGACCAGCATTTATCACTCTCTGGCTAATGACTCTGAGCTCATTTATATTGTCAAAGAAGGTCTTAAATATTCCAACAAAGCTAAATTACAAGAAAAACACTCTAACCCAAATGTATGGAGATAACAGAGTTCCTTAAAGAGGAAATGACCAAATCACTTAGAGAAATCCAGGAAAACAGAACAAAATTGTAGAAAATCAATAAATTCCATAAAGAAGGCCAGGAACACACAAACCAAAAAGTAGAGAAAGCCAAAATTCCTATAAACAAAGCGAAGAAAGAACACACCAACGGGTGAAGTAAACAAAACTATTCAATACATAAAAGTGGAAATAGAAGCAAAAAAAGAAAACTAAATCTTAGGAAATAATGGAAATAAAAATTTAGGACTGCAAAAAGGAACTAGAGAGGCAAAGTTCACCCAGAGAACAGAGATACGGAAGAAAAATCTCAATCATTGAATAAGCAATAGAAGGAATGGGTAAATCAGACCAAAAAAAAAAAAAAACGGTAAGTCTAAATCTTCCTGATATAAAATATCATGGAAATCCAGGACACTGTAAAAGGACTAAACATAAGAATACTTAGAAAGAGAGGAAGGAGAATCCTTGCTCAAAGTCTCAGAAAGTATTGACAACCAAATCCTAGAAGAAAAACTTCCTAACATAAAGAAAACACAAGAATCATCAAAACACCAAACAGAAGGGACTATAAAATAAAGTCTCTTTCCTGTGTAATAATCAAAACATACAGTTCAAAAAAAGAATACTAAAAGCTGCAAAGGTAAAACACCAGTAAAAATGTAAAGGAAGATCTATTAAGATCACAGATGTCTTCAGGCCGGGCGTGGTGGCGCACGCCTTTAATCCCAGCACTCGGGAGGCAGAGGCAGGCGGATTTCTGAGTTCGAGGCCAGCCTGGTCTACAAAGTGAGTTCCAGGATAGCCAGAGCTATACAGAGAAACCCTGTCTCAAAAACAAACAAACAAACAAACAAACAAACAAACAAACAAACAAACCAAACCAAACAAAAAAAGATCACAGATGTCTTCTTGGAGTCTGTAGACGCCAGAAGGGTTTGCACACATGTGCTGCAGAAACAACAGATGCCTGGATTTTAATATGTAAAAAAAGGACTACACTGTTAATGGAAAAAATTAAGATAGTCCACGATAAACTCAAATTTAAACAACCTCTCTCTAAACACACTGACCAACACAAAGAGATAGAGGTAGAATCTAACCGAGGAAGTTAAGGATACACATGAAAACACAGGTAGTAAATAATCTCTTACTGTCTACAAAAGAAGGGAAGGCACACACACAGCCCAACACCAACATCACCCGCAGCTGCAACAACAACAAAATACAAGGAGTTTGCAATCACCATTTATTGACTCATTCAATAAAAATAAGTTTTGATTTGGGAGAAAATGTAGCTGTAAGTTGGCCCAGGACTTTGAGGTTTTTGTGTTTGAAAGCTATACAACTTTCTGTCTCAGGTTGGATGTGGGCGGTGGGGTTTTGAAGATAAACTTCTGAGTATGCTTTTGTGTCTCTCACTGATCAGTAGTGACTTAATTCCAATAAGTTCTTTCTCCCCCCCCCCCCCCCAGACAGGGTTTCTCTGTGTAGCCCTGGCTGTCCTGGAACACACTCTAGACTTGTTGGGCCTCTAACTCAGAAATCTGCCTGCATCCGCCTCCCGAGTGCTAGGATTAAAGGAGTGCACCACCACCACCCAGCCCAATAAATTCTTATCCTTTGCATTGTCGTGGTGTGTGAGTTGTGTTGAACCTCAGTGGACCCAACAACTTAAAAGCTTTTTTGTGTTGAACCTCAGTGGACCCAACAACTTAAAAGCTTTACCACACTGCTGACATTCATAGCATCTGTCTCCAGTATGAATAGTCTCATAAAAAGAAGAATATACATAAAAAGACGTTCAGTGAAAAAGCTTCACCATACTAAATAGATTCACAATGTTTCTACCCAGTTCAAATTCTTCCATGATGAAGATGACTACAAAATTGTGCAAAGGCTTTGCCATATTAAATATACTCAGAGGGTTTCTCCCTCAGCCTTTCAATGGCTAGGAACAGATCTCATGACCAAACCAACTCTGAGAAAAGCAAACATTTAAATTGGGGTTTCTCTGCAGTGTGGTTTGTCTTGTGTATGCCTAAAGAACTCTGACATGCAAAGGTTCTACTACATTCATAACATTGACATGGGTTCTCACTTGTATGTGATCTTTTATGTCATCGTAGATGACTGTGACATCAAAATGCTTTACAACACCGATTACCTTCCAAAGGTTTCTGTCTTCTATGTGTTCTTTAAAAATAATGGAGACTATAGAGTTGTAAAAAGTCTTTACCACATTGATTGCTTTTATGAGGTTTCTTTCCAGTGTGGAATCTTTTACGTTTTGAAGACAAGTGGGATATGCACAGGTTTTAGCACACTGACGACATTCATGAGTTTCTATCTAATATGGGTACTTTTATGATTATAGAGACAATAAATTTGTGAAAAGGCTTTATCACATTGATTATATTTCTAAGGTTTCTTTCCATTATGCGTTCTTTTATGATATTGGAGACAACTGTGACCTGCAAAGTCTTTACCACATTGATTACATTCATAGGGTTTCTCTCCAGTAGTGTGTTTTTTTTTACATTTCAATTTTTTATTAGATATTTTCTTCATTTACATTTAAAAAGCTATCCTGAAAGTCCCCCTATACAGTCCCCCCACACTGCTCCCCTACCCACCCACTCCCACTTCTGGGCCCTGGCGTTCCCCTGTACTGGGGCATATAAAGTTTGCAAGACCAAGGGGCCTCTCTTCCCAATGATGGCAGACTAGGCCATCCTCTGCTACATATGCAGCTAGAGACATGAGCTCTGGGGGTACTGCTTAGTTTATATTGTTGTTCTGCCTACAGGGTTGTAAACCCCTTCAGCTTCTTGGGTACTTTCTCAGGCTCCTCCATTGAGGGCCCTGTGTTCTATCCAATAGATGTCTGTGGGCATCCACTTATGTATTTGCCAGGCACTGGAACAGCCTCACAAGAGACAGCTATATCAGGAAAGTATGTGTTCTTTTATGACACTGGAGATGACTGTGACGTGCAAAGGCTTTCCCACATTGATTACATTCATCGGGTTTCTCTCCAATATGTTCAGTTTTATGACGATGGAGATGACTGTGACATGCAAAGTCTTTACCAATTACATTCATAGGGTCTCTCTCCAGTATGTGTTCTCTTATGACATTGGAGACGACTGGGTCTTGCAAAGGCTTTACCACGTTGATTAAATTCATAGGGTTTCTCTCCAGTATGTGTTCTTTTATGACATTGGAGATGACTGTGACGTGCAAATGCTTTCCCACATTGATTACATTCATAGGGTTTCTCTCCAGAATGTGTTCTTTTATGATACTGGAGACTACTGCGTACAGCAAAGCCTTTACCACATTGATTACATTCATAGGGTTTCTCTCCAGTATGTGTTCTTTCATGACATTGGAGACTACTGCGTACAGCAAAGCCTTTACCACATTGATTACATTCATAGGGTTTCTCTCCAGTATGTGTTCTTTCATGACATTGGAGACTACTGCGTACAGCAAAGCCTTTACCACATTGATTACATTCATAGGGTTTCTCTCCAGTATGTGTTCTTTCATGACATTGGAGACTACTGCGTAGAGCAAAGCCTTTACCACATTGATTACATTCATAGGGTTTCTCTCCAATATGTGTTCTTTTATGACATTGGAGATTACTGAATTGTGCAAAGGCTTTACCACATTGATTACATTCATAGGGTTTCTCTACAATATGTGTTCTTTTATGACATTGGAGATGACTGTGACGTGCAAAGGCTTTCCCACATTGATTACATTCATAGGGTTTCTCTCCAATATGTGTTCTTTTATGACATTGGAGATTACTGAATTGTGCAAAGGCTTTACCACATTGATTACATTCATAGGGTTTCTCTCCAGTATGTGTTCTTTTATGACATTGGAGATGACTGTGACGTGCAAAGGCTTTCCCACATTGATTACATTCATAGGGTTTCTCTCCAGTATGTATTCTTTTATGACGTTGGAGATGACTGAGTTGTGCAAAGGCTTTACCACATTGATTACATTCATAGGGTTTCTCTCCAGTATGTGTTCTTTCATGACATTGGAAACTACTGCGTAGAGCAAAGCCTTTACCACATTGATTACATTCATAGGGTTTCTCTCCAGTATGTATTCTTTTATGACGTTGGAAACTACTGCGTAGAGCAAAGCCTTTACCACATTGATTACATTCATAGGGTTTCTCTCCAGTATGTGTTCTTTTATGACACTGGAGATGACTGTGACGTGCAAAGGCTTTACCACATTGATTACATTCATAGGGTTTCTCTCCAGTATGTATTCTTTTATGACGTTGGAAACTACTGCGTAGAGCAAAGCCTTTACCACATTGATTACATTCATAGGGTTTCTCTCCATTATGTGTTCTCTTATGACATTTTAAACTACTGCGTTGTGTAAAGGCTTTACCACATTGATGACATTCATAAGATTTCTCTCCAGTATGGGTTCTTTCATGATATTGAAGATGACTGGGTCTTGCAAAGGCTTTACCACATTGGTTATGTTCATATGTTTTCTCTCCAATTTGTCTTCTTATATTACTTTGGAGATGACTGGGACATGAAAAGGCTTTAGAACGTTCATTACATTCATAGAGTTTCTCTCCACTATGATTACTTACATACCTGCAATGAAAATTGGCACATGTGATATGTTTACTACATTAATTTCCCTGTTCAGTCATTTCATCAAGATGAATAAAGTTTACAAATTGGTCTACTGATAAAGGTGGACCAGATCATCTGGTTTTATCACTTCATATGTTCATGGTGTTCTCCCTCATTATGGGTTGTTTTGCATCTTTCGAGATATCTGTGATGGTTATTACATGGCTCATATTTATAACATCCTTTTTATATGGGATATTTATATGATGTATTTCATCTATATGAGGAAAATGGAACACCTCAGAGCTTTATAAAACTAATTGCTTTCATAATTTTTCCTATACCATGAATTATACCACATTTGACTGTGAACCAGGACAAACAAAAGAATTTCCAAATTCCTAGTACCCATAAAGATTTTCTACAGTGTGAGCTTGGGGAAGTTCCCAGTAAAATTAGAAAACCAATTCATTGCAAACTTTTATCATATTCAGATTGTCTACCAAAGACAGAATCTGACATATTTTCTCATTATTCTGTGATAGAAAGCAGAACATTGCTTCTTTCAATATTCCTAAGCTCACATGGCTTTTATCCATTGTGACACATGACATACATATAAAAAGAAGAGTAACAGATGAAAGGTTTCCACATTGCATTCACACTGTTTGACCTTTTGTTCCTCATAGACGTGTAATACATGAATTAAGGTTTCTCCTATGACAACACTCTTGACTCTCATAAACTGTACCCTAAACAAATGATCAATTTCAGTATAAGAATATGAGTATCACCAACTTTCCCATGGATTATTTAATTATTGGAAGGTTTTGGATACATATTTATCACTATTCGATGTGCAATATCTAAGTCTTGTAAGTCTATACACATTGTCAGATCAGTATAGGTCTAATAGAGGTACAAATTGAATAAAGGTATCTCTTAAGGCAATGTTTCCTTGTTTTTTTTTTTTTTAAAAAGGAGGAATTCTTTGATAGATAAATCAGATAACTACATTGAGGCAGAACTTTTTTTAAGAATATTATAATTAGGGCTGGCGAGATGGCTCAGTGGTTAAGAGAGCAGACTGCTCTTCCGAAGATCCTGAGTTCAAATCCCGGCAACCACATAGTGGCTCACAACCATCCGTAACGAAATCTGATGCCCTCTTCTGGAGTATCTGAGGACAGCTACAGTGTACTTACATATAATAAATAAATAAATCTTTTTTTTTTTTTTGAAAGAGAGAGAGAGAGAGAAAGACACTAGCCTGCCACGTGTTTGGCAGGACCATGGGTCCTGGCTCATCCTGTCAGACAAAGAAGAGCCATCTCTCTCTCTCTCTTTTTTTAAAGATTTATTTATTATATGTAAGTACACTGTAGCTGTCCTCAGATACTCCAAGAAGAGGGCATCAGATTTCGTTATGGATGGTTGTGAGCCACCATGTGGTTGCTGGGATTTGAACTCAGGACCTTCGGAAGAGCAGTCAGTGCTCTTAACCACTGAGCCATCTCGCCAGCCCCAAATAAATAAATCTTTAAAAAATATATTGTAATTATAGTTACACGAAGTATTGACATTTTACACTTCTGCTTTTCTTTAGAGCTTACATAAAATAGTAATATTTCCTCAGAGGCATAATTGCATCAGCTTGCACATGAAAATTACCTTTCATTTCTTCTCGAACTTTGACAATGTCCTTCAATATGATGGGTTTCCCAAGTGTAGCCTAAAAGACAGTACCAGAAAAATGAATGATATAGTATTGGAAATAAGGCAAAATTCAAGGTACTGTGAATTTTCACATCACTGGACACTATTTATTCAGCTCAGTCTTCCTTGTTCTCAATTGTAATAACAGAGCACCATCACTAACCAAGAGACATGTCTTCCCATTATTTTGAAAAGCAAAAGAAAATTCACAGTCATACCTATAACCGTGAGGTTCCAGTAGGTCTCCAGCATCACATCTTTGTAGAGACTCTTCTGGGAAGGATCCAGCAAATTCCACTCTTCCCCAGTGAAGTTCACATGCACATCATCATAAGTCACTGCATCCTAAAATATCCCATACATGTGTACATCACAAAGCATGGTACTGACATCACTGTAAAGTAAATGTGCGCTTCCTTCACCATATATTCATGTAATTCTGGTGCTTCCTCCACTGACTTCTGGACATAGACGTCATAATGTAAGTACCCTAACATTTTAAAGGAAATTGAGTTGAAGGTTCACCTGTGTTGCTTAAGAAAATTTTAAATAAATAGGGTAAAGTCTTTCGAGAGGAATTCCAATTGAGAGTGAGATGTAGGGTGAAACAGATCAACAGTACTGAGGACACATCCTAGAAATTGTATGACGAATCAGTAACTAGAAAAATCATGGAAAAGCAGGGTGTATTTGTTCATGTCTTCAATCCCAGAGTCACGGGTAGGTGTACGTCATTGAGCTGGATCCCTGTCTGTTCTATGTAACACATTCCAGGACAGCAAAAGTTACATATTAAGACCCTTACTCCACTGCAAAAATCAACCACGGAGATAAAAATGATAGAAAGAACTCAGTTGTGTACTACAGTTCCTACAAAGAAGTATACATTCCCTGCATTTCTGTACTCATCTAGCAGAAACAGGAAGTGTACCAGTTTAAACTGCACCATTAGTAAAACTTTACTGGCAATCAAGGCACATTTAGTGGACCAATGGACAGATGAAAATATTAGTAATATAAGTGTTGAACATAAAAAGCAACATAAAGCAGGAGAGGGCGATAACTCAGCCGTGGAAAGCTCTTGCTGGTCTTCCAGATAACAGTGGTCAATTACTAGCCTTTACGTGACCCATGGTTTTATGAACAGGAGTTCTGAGTCCACCTTCCAACAACACTAACGATGAGGCACACATGATATTCATTTAAAAGGCACACAGCCAAAACACTCCTATTTATTTAAAAATTTCAAAACAAACACAAGAGTTTGGGGAAACATCAACACCCAGAATCCAATGACTCTGAAGCCTCAGGCAGTACTGATGTCATGAGCATATGCCATGCTAAAAGGATAGAATATAACCTATGTGCCCAGGGGTTAGACAGGGGGCCCCAATGCTGCTCAAAGGAGAAACAGAGGAGATTGGGAGGAAGGAGTCTGTGAGGGCAGGGATCTAGAGTAAGGACAGTGATCAGGGTGATAATTAATATCTAAATTATAAGATAAACAAAAAAAAGGAAAGAAAGAAAAAGGAAATTTTGAGTGTATATACACTTTCATCTTCCCCAAGATGAATCTAGAAAGGCTCCTGCACTGTTCAAATGTCTAAAGTCTCTGCTGACACTCAATACAATATCTTGACAGCCACATCAGTAAGCAAAGTTGCAAAATCAAACAGCAAGTTATATCTTTCCAACATAAAATGGCACTGAATACCCCTTCCCAATCCAATCGATAGGAATGTGCACACAGGGAGAGAAGATTGGACAAAGGCAAGAAAACCAGCAGGGCAAACACCAAATCCTATAGCTTTGTCTCAAACACATTGGACTTCAATTCCTAAAGGCATAGATGGTGCTCTTCCTGTAACTTCTCATACATCTCTCAGTTTGGGTACTTCATCTCCCTGTAAGCATCTCTCCATGGCAGACTTCTCAATGTGTTAGTTTTCTCCACAACCTGTGGTCACAAAATGCAACTCAAGCATCAACCTCACCACTTAAATGCAAGGAACTCTCACAGAGTCTTCCCTGGGTTCCTGACTTTGTCAAAAGATGGCTGGAGTGGTGCTAAACTGAAACCATAGAGAAAAAAAATCTATGACCGTGCTATTTTCATCTTTCAGTTTCTAGAAGCAGCACGATATGGATGATCCTGTGAAGTTTGGCTTCTAAATTAATGGACCCTGCCTCCCTTGGACCACATTTGCAGTAGGTTTTGTTTAAGGTTCCATTCTGGGATGAGGAAACACTTTGAATACTCCTTCCATTAATTTAAAACATGGCAAGCAGGAGGAAGTACTACACTCAGGGTACCTTCATAGGTATATACCCACAAGGGCATTTGCTCCACTAAGTTCATAGCCACTTTATTTATAACAGTTAGAAACAGGAAAGAATGCAGATGTTCCTCAACTGAAATTCGGACACAAAAACCATGTTTCATTTACAAAATGGGATGCAATTCAGGTATAAAAAACAAGGACGTCATGAATTTTGCAGAGAAATGGGTACAATTAGAAACTAATATCTGGAATGAGGTAACTCAGGCCCAAAAGGTCATGCATGTACATACTCACTTACAAGTGAATAATAACCATAAGTACAGAATACCCACACTGCACTTCATAGACCTAAAGACAGTAAACAAGACAAGGCACAAATGAGCATGGTTGAATCTCACTCAGAACAGGGTATGAAAGAGACAGAAGAGGCAGATGCAAGAAAGAAACTGGATGGGACAGTAGTTAAGAAATAAGAAGGGGAGTGTTAGGAACAATTGTGGTAAGAGACAAGAGAATGCCAGAGAGCCAGGAAAATGAAATGAAATCAGCAGATGGTGGGAGGGAGCGGGGTTAGGGTGGGGGCACCTGTAGAATGTGCCTGAGACTATGAATGGGAGGGCACAAATGCAGCTAGGGAGCTGATCTTAGCTGAGATAGATAGCATTGAGTTATGGACCATGAAGAGGTGACATCTTGCAGTCAGGCAGAACCACCAGTGAAGTGTTCAGTACACCAAAAAAACCAAAAACCTTTTCTCCCAAAATTTGTTCTGCTTCAAGTAAGGCAGGCACAAAGTTGAAACAGAGACTGAGGGAATGGCCAAACTATACCCTGCCCAACTGGTAACCCATCCCATGGGCAAGCACCAAGGCTGGCATTACTGAGGATAATTTGTTATACTTGCAGATAGTAGCTTAGCATCATTGTCCTCTGAGAGTCTCCATCCAGCATCTCACTGAAACAAATGCAGAGACCCACAGCCTAACATTGGACAGGGCTCAGGGAGTATTTTAAAAGATTGGGGAAAGAATTGACAGCCTCTGAAAGAATAGGAAGTCCATGAGGAGACCCTCAGAGATGGAGCCACCAACCAACGAGCACACACAGGCTGGGATGGAGGCCCCAACCATATATGTAGTGGATGTGCTGCTCAGTCTTCATGGGGTCCCCAACATTCAGAGCGGGACATGTCCCTTAAGCTGTTCCTGTCTGTGCAAACTGTTTCCCTAACTGGGCTGCCTTGTCTGACCTCAGTGGTAAAGGATGTGTCTAACCCTGCAGAGACATGACATGCCATAGTTGGGGGATACTCAAGTGGTTCCCACCCTCCCTGGGGAGATAAAAGGGAGTCAGTGATGAGGGACTGAGGAAGGTGGAATGGGATGGGTGTAACAATTAGAATGTAAATTGAATAAAGAAATAGGGGAAGTCTGGTCCTGGTGGAGCACAACTTTAATCCCAGCACTCTGGAGGCAGAGGCAGGGGGATTTCTGAGTTCGAGGACAGCCTGGTCTACAAAGTAAGTTCCTGGACAGCCAGGGAGACACAGAGAAACTCTGTCTCAGAGGAAAAAAAAAAAAAAAAGAAATAGGAAGATTGAACAAATACTTATCAATCACATAAAAATATACAAATCAGGCAATATTTTTGTTTGTTTGTTTGACCTACTCAATATCTCAGGGCATAAGCCAAGTACAAAAGTTTTCTGTTTTTTTTTTTTTTGGCCAAAATATCACGGAAATGACCTCTTCCTAAAGTTTTTCAGTCTATTTTCCACTGAAATAGTATGACCTCAACTTCGTGTGGCTGCATTACTATCAACACTCCAATCTTCCAGACCCTATGGGAACAACTGATTAAGCTCCACGTACACGGACACATTTCTGACAGACAGGTCACTGACACAAAGAACAGCAATGACACATCCTAACAGCGGTCTTTCAACCCTTCAGATGGGAGTCCTGAGGGTCTTGGGGTTCCAGTCAAAGCATCAAGGTTTTATGCCTAAGTCACAGAAACTGCAATGACTAGCACAGAGCCGATTGCAAAGCAAACACACAGAGGCCTTTTTTATGAGCTCAGTAACAAGGACTCTCAGCAGTCAAACTCCCATTAGGTACAAACTGAGAGATCAAGTCTAGAGGTTTTGTGAATTTATTGTAGTTACACCAAGATTGGGGAGTTTGCATACAAATCAGCATTGTTAATATTTTAAAAATTGTATGTCTGGCATAATGTGCAGGAACCAAGCAAGGGAGGACAAAAAAAATCTGACAACCATGATGGGTAAGCTGTTTCTGTTTTTGTTTCTAGAGGAGGTCTTAGTTATCTCTATGTAGCTTGACCCTGCTGATGTACCTTAACTGGCTGTTGATAAGGGGATTTTGTCATGGGATTTTTGCTGGAATGTGCAATTGTACATTCTCAAAAAGCAAACTGTTTGGGATTTACAAACTCATCTCTGTTCCTAACCCCCTGATTATATACAGAAACTCCTGGTTAACCACAACCATGCCTGTCTGTAGACTAGACTTTGTCCAAAGACCTACCTCACTATCTGTTACTGCAGACCCTAATATCAGCTGCCCTTAACACTGGAAAAGAGTAGCAGTGGAAATTTCCTCTCCTCCTGTGCAAGCCTCCTATAGATACCATAGACAATGCCCACCTGCCCATCCATTCCTGCCTCATCCCTGTGTCTCAGCCCCCACTTGGGCTGATACTCCCTGTTCAACCACATCCATGCCTGAAAGGACACAAGGTAAGCTTCCATAGATCAACTTCATGATTGATTGATTTACCCCAGATTCAATTTTCCCAGTTGTTCCAACATTATATTAAACACCATGTGTGGGGAGCGGGTGTGGCGGCAGTCCCAAAGGCGCCAGGGACTGCAGCTAAGTCATATGACTTGCACCTGACTTCCTCATATAAGACACAAACATCTTGAGTGCTGCGCAGGTGTACCAGGATACAGGTGAATCCAATTTGGTGGAGATTTGCCCCTGCTGCCCTGATTAGCTGAAGCCTCGTGACTGGTGAGGCTGCGTGGCCTGCTGTGCGTGGATGGGAACTGAGAGTATATAAGAGTGAGAGGCCCGGGTTAGAGGGAGGATTATTATTCGAGAGATGATGATTATTCGGGGGAGATATAAACAAGGGAGATATAAACAAGGGAGTTATAAACAAGAAGAATCAGGACTGAATAAACGTGTGCAGAAGGATCCTGTAGCAGCGTCATTCTTCCTGGCCGGTCGAGAATGCGAGGGACAGTTGGTGCTGAAACCCGGGATAAGAAACATCTTCAGGCACGAGTGAAGACCCCCTGCTACAGGGAGGATTCAGAACTGCATCACGGGGAAGGAGTGGTTAATAAAGGTTCCCGTAAAACAGACTGTTGAGAAGGATCCGGCGTGGATTCAGAACTCTTCAGCTGGGGAACGGTATTGATGAAGAGAAAGAAGAAAGATGAAGACTGAATAAACTGCTGTTAGAAGGACTGGTGGTCGTGTCATTCTTGCTGGTCGAGAGTGGACGCGACAATTGGTGGCCCGTATGGGGAACCGACTCCCCCACCGAGTTCAGAACTTTCAGCAGTCAGTGGTTGCTGGCAGGGTAAGTTCACGGTGAGTGAAACTTGCGACCCCAGGAGTTTGGGAAGGACCTCGGAAAAAATAGAGGTGAGCATAAAGTTGCCAGGAAGTAGGCACAAAGTAACCCAGGAGTTTGGGAAGGACCTCGGATAAAATAGAGGGGAATATAAAGTTGCCAGGAAGCAGGCACAAGGTAAGGAAAGGTTCCTGGTTTGGGGACAAGTTAAGGTTCCCGGTTTTGGGACAAATTAAGGAACTATGATAACCTCAGTGTAGTGATCAATAGATCCTCGCTGTGTAGTTATGCTTTTTTCTTCCGTTGACCCTTTGTGGGTAGGTCTGATAGTTTTGGTCTTGTTTGTTCTGATATATGGACTCTGTTACTGTTTGAAACTGTGTGTAGAGGCAGTCAAGACAGGTCAGAAAATCCTTATAGAGCAACAAGAAAGTATGTGGGAAGAGGAGAAGGGCTTAAAAAGAAAAAAGAAAAAGAAAGGAGACACAGTGTTATCAGGTGGACAGAAAGGACAAAATAAAAGAGCCGAAGCGGAGGAGGAAGGCGAATTACCTTCTGCGCCTCCTCCCTATGCCTCCTCAGCAGCCACCTATAGGCGGACCTTCTGTCCAGAGATTTGGCGTATTGACTCCCCAGATGGACACACAGGTGATTGAGGTTATGGTCTCATCACGAGGTTTTGTGTCCATCTCCCCTGGGGATCGACCAGATCTGGTGTTGACGTGGGCGAGAGGGTCTGTTTGTGTGTTTCCACAGGACCAGACGGAACCTCTTTGGGTACTGGAGAGATTGGTGAGACGCTGCAAGAATGAGGCTCCTGATCCAGTTGCCCCTGGGGATGTGGTGGATGGTCTCACAAGCACAAAGGATGGAGCCGAGATGAGAGATCCTTTCGGTATCCCAGAAGCCGATACCAGCTCGACATGACATTCAAATTTTTCCACGCTTTTTGATCCCTGAATTCCCCTTAAAGAGATAGCCCCGCTGGCCATCTATCCCTTGCTTCAGGGAAGATGAGCAGGGATGAGAGCCCTGGGATGTATGCTTGTTATAGTGTGTGTGTTGTGTGTTTGGCACATGTGTTAGGTGCAGAGTGTGCGGCCCGCACTTTCGCCATGGTAGCGTAGGCATTTGCTGCAGTGGAGGCGGGACAATCTCCTCAGATTCGGTTTGCCGCTCTAAAAGAAATTATGCTGCGTTATGCCGTGGGGTGCGAGGCTAAGCACTGCACAGAGGATAGCTTGCTGTTGGCATCCTGTGGAAGGCACGTCTGATTGCATGAAGGTTCAGTGTCCTAGTTCCCTTCCCCCAGGAAAAACGACACGGGAGCTGGCCAAGACCTCTCTGGGTGATGAGCCTAAGGGATGGTTTTGTGTAGGGCCCCTATGCTTGCACACTGGGGATCAGACCTCTACCTTCACCCATGAGGCTTGCTTGCAGCAATTAAGATCTGGCCATAGGTTAATTAACATCCTGGCCTTTTGATGCACCTGCCGCAAGCAAAACACAATCTCCCCAGGTGTGGCTTGGCATAATAGAGAGGTAGTCAGTGATAAGACTCCCTGGGCATGTCACCAACCTAAGACAGGGATCAAACCAATGCTGTTTGTCTCCCAAAGACAGGTAAGGGGCATGGTTGCGAGGGGCTATCTACTGACATTCTCTCTGCCAGAAAAGAAAAAAGGGGGAATTGTGGGGAGCGGGTGTGGCGGCAGTCCCAAAGGCGCCAGGGACTGCAGCTAAGTCATATGACTTGCACCTGACTTCCTCATATAAGACACAAACATCTTGAGTGCTGCGCAGGTGTACCAGGATACAGGTGAATCCAATTTGGTGGAGATTTGCCCCTGCTGCCCTGATTAGCTGAAGCCTCGTGACTGGTGAGGCTGCGTGGCCTGCTGTGCGTGGATGGGAACTGAGAGTATATAAGAGTGAGAGGCCCGGGTTAGAGGGAGGATTATTATTCGAGAGATGATGATTATTCGGGGGAGATATAAACAAGGGAGATATAAACAAGGGAGTTATAAACAAGAAGAATCAGGACTGAATAAACGTGTGCAGAAGGATCCTGTAGCAGCGTCATTCTTCCTGGCCTGTTGAGCGCGTGTAACAACCATGGGCTGCTTGACCTCTCTCCTGACTATGTCTCCTTGTGGATTACTAAGATCTTCTGTTCCTGCCTGTTGCTTCTCCCAGATTTTAATATCACAAAGCATCCCCTGTTAAGTATACCCACAAAACAGGTCAGTAAAATAGGAAACTGTCAGTGAACACTCTCTTCAAATCCATGCATCAAACAGTAACCCAGGAACAAAACTCCCACCCAAAAAGACAAACCCAGAGGCCAGTACCTAGGTCAATAATCACCCAAACAGAGATGGCTACACACCAGCATAGCAACATAGAGAGTAACAGCCAGGAACAATTGCAACCAAGAAATCCAAGCTCTCCCATCACAGCAGGTCTGAGAAATTAAAGCATCCAACAGATAAAGTGCAAAAGAGGTTGTTTGGGGGAAGGGAGAGGAGTGAGAACCTGGGGAAGGGATAGAAGTACACAAGAGGACCTGCAGACAGGCACACAGACAGGGAGGAGAAAGAGAGCCATGAGGGGAGAGATGACAGAGAGTGTGCATGTGCAGAGAACAGAGACAGGGAACAAAAATAGAGAGCTGCTATAGCTGGTGGCTGATGTATATAAAGCACGCCTGACAACAGACACAGGGGATGGAGGCAGGAAATGACATAAGCTGTTGCTAAGTCCCTAAGAGCAGGACATGAGATTACCTGTACACTGACAACTACAGAGGCAAGGTTCACCCACAGAACAGGAAAGGAAGACAGAATCTCAGGGATTCAAGACTAAGAGAAAAAATTGATATCTCAGTTAAAAATGTGGATTCTAAAAGTTTCACGGCAATAACCAACTGTGACTTCTGCAAAATATGTGAAGGCGAAAATTACAAACAATTGGAATAGAAGAATATCAGCTCAGAGGTCTATAATTTTTCAATAAAACCACAAAAATATTCTGAAATTATTAAAGTCCCTTTCCCAAGTAATAATCAACTCATTAAACATGTGATGCAAAAAAAAAATATGAAAAAAACAGCAACAGAAAAAAAAAATAACAAAACAAAAACAAGTATAATGTATGAAATCAGACCTATTAGATTTTTACCTGTCTTTGTAATGTATACTAAAAGACAAAGGGGTTTGGACACCTGTGCTACAGACTCAAAGAAACCACCCTTGTTTTCACAAGTCAGCTTAACTAAGGTCCAAACGATTTGGGCAATGATAGGCAAGTTATTAGAGGTCACCCCTGATGGAGCAAGTGAGGAGCAACAGGAGAGACCTCACAGGTGCTCACATATGGCTTATACTTCCCATCCAGCCCCAGAGAGGACTCACCACCCCAGCTTCCACTACTCAGCACCCTGCCCCTACCCTCTGTGGGCAGTAACCCTGTGCTCACCATGCCTGGAATTCAGAGCTTCCCTGAGGTCCTCTCACAGCACCCAACAGCAGAGCTCAGAGCAGGACACAGAACCATTCAAGCCTGCACAGCCAAAGTGAACTTGGGGAAAGGCACCCATAAGATCCCGCCTCCTTGTCTGACTGGCAGGTCTGCCTGTGGAGACCTTGATTGGCCAGTGGGTCTCACCCTTCTTCAAGGTTAAAGTGTGCTTCAGGTCCAGGGCCACACCTTTTCCAGATCTCGGGTGTGGTTTGCACTACATTAGCATTTGAGCCAGCCCCCCAAGAGGACTCTCACCCCTCCCAGCTCTGGGGGAGAACTCAACATTCATGTGGGGCATTGGGCTATGCACAGACAGGTTGGTCTTCAGTTGAGCTGAGGTCTGAACCCTGGGAGGGTGATAATTCACTTGACAAGGAACGCATCAATTCCCTCATGCTTCTGGAACTCAGGCTCCTGCCTAAGTTACCGTCCCCCTCCCCCACCCCCACCCCAGCCACCACAAGAGAAGCCTGGCTAAAAGTCAGGTAGGCAATATCCCAAGCTTCTGACCTTCAGGCTAAACTCCTCCACAGTTACCTAGCAACAGTAAAGACCATAAAAAGGGCTGTTCAGCCCTGCCTATCTCTCTTGCTCTCACTCCTTCTATCTCTTACCTCTCACTTTTTGCACTCCTCTCTCCTCTTTCCTTTCTCTTTATCCTCTCCCCTCCTCTCCTCTCCCCTCCCCTCCCCTCCCCTCCCCTCCCCTCCTCTCCTCTCCTCTCCTCTCCTCTCCTCTCCTCTCCTCTCCTCTCCTCTCCTCTCTCCCTCTTACTCTCTTTCTATCTAGCCTTCCCCCTTCTAGTCTTCTAGGGGGGACTCTCTCTCTTCTACCTTCTCTCTTTCTCCCTGCCTTTCTATAATAAAGCTCTAAAACCATAGGATGTCTCCGTTCATCAAGGCCCACTGAGCTTGGAGGATGGGATAGGCTTTCTCGTAATGAGCCGATTCGATTCTACTCTCCAGATGGAAGGCCTTCATGTGCTCCAGTCCAGATCCACTGTGCTCTCTCACCGGTGTGGGAACCTCTCACTCCTCATCCCTCTCTCCCATAACCCCAGGCCTTTAGGAAAGTAGCCCCGGGGCTCCCAGGTTGGGCTGCCCCTTGTTCAGACCCAAAGAGTGGGTCAAAGGCTTAGATGCCCACCCAGGGCTGAGCAGAGAGTGTATGGCAGCTCTCCCACATCTCTGTCCAGAGCATAGGTGGAACTCTGGCAGGACGTGAGCCTTCCCCCCCTTTCCTTTCTTGCCCAGGGCCCCCTTTTAGTTCCCAACACATTCCAGCTCAGGCTAGTCAGCTGCCTGCCCCTGTTCTCTGTGAGCAATGATCCTGCATTACCAGGACCTGTCTTGAGACCTTGCCTGAGCTTGCCTCACAGCACTTGCCTTCTTCTTCCTGAAATCCAGGGGAAGAGCATGCATAGCCCATTACCCAAGGTGCAGTGGGGTTATCAATCTGAGTGGGAGGGAGCCCAGGCAATGAACATTAAAGAGGGATTTTAGGAAACAAGAGTTCTGTTTGTGGTTCAGTGCTGGGCTCAGGGAGACTGCAGCTCCCTTTCCCAGATGATAAGTACCAACCAACCCTGGGAGGAAAGCCAGAAACATAAGGGAAACACTGTTGAGCCATCTTGTTAGCCAGCACATCACCATCAGTGGCAAAGTAGAGAAAAGCCACAGTTGTATTAGGACAGGTTCTCTAGATAAACATATCTCAAATCAGAATGAATTTCTCTGTGGATACAGAAAGGAAATTTAATAGAATGTCTCTCTAATGTCTAATATAGAAAGGTTCTTGGCCAAGGGAACTTAGAAAAATCAAGGACGGGTTATCTCATGTTGCAGGTTATTACAGCTGATATTCACTATGTACCAGAATTCTGAAGAAATAAGTACTTTCCAATGCCAATTTTAAAAATCAAACTAGCAAATCACCTTTTCTAAAATACAAAAATAGGGCAAGTATAAAAAATGAAAGAACAACCCTGTTCATTGTCTTTTATGTATGTAGGATGCCAAAAGAATCTATTGCCTAGATTGAAGGTGGATCTGACGATCTCAAAAGATCAAGATTAAGAAATGGTTTCTCACTTCAAAAGGTATACTGAAGACATTTCCCTCACAGTAAGCAGGGTTAGACTTAGGGTTAGGCTATTAGAGGGTTATGGTTAGGATTAGGGTTCTTAGTGTTAGGGTTGTTAGAGGCAAGGCAATGGTCAGGACGCAGGGGTGAGCTGAACTGGAAGGTTTATTACTTATTTGTTAGTAATTTATTCTTTGACAATTTCATATGTGCACACAGTATATCTTGATTGTTTCTATCTCTCATTCCTACCTCTACCTACATCCTCTCTGACACTTGCACCTTCATGTCTCCATTATGACTTCTTTTTCCTCCTAGTTCCCCCATTTCTCCTCCCTCTCCATCCCTTCCTCCTCCTCTTCCTCTTCTCTTCTTCCTCCTCCTCTCCTTCTTCATCACCATCATTACTAAGGTCACTTAGTGCTGCCTGATGGAATATTACTCAATATCTGTTAGGCTGAATCTTGTGCATATAAATGGAATGGCACTGCCCAGGGTGCAATGGTTGCATTATATCCAGAAAACCAGTGTTTTACCAAATGTGTCCTCTGATGCTCTTTGTACCCCCTCTTCTGCCATGTTCCTGTGGGTATTAGTTTTGGAGACTTTTTCTTTGATCTGAGAAGAATGGATCCTGATGATTAGGACAGCCCTAGATGGAAGGTCTGTTCCTAACAGTTACCTTAATTGGCGTGGTTTAGCTTGTGCCCCTCTAAGAAGCAGCAGCCACCATACACAGATCTCCTGGCCTGGAAGACCCAGCCTGAGTCCATTCACTATGAGGCCTTTATGTACACAACCCAGATGTTTTTCTGGAACCCACAGCCCTAAGGGACCAGGTATATTATTAGACAACTCACTCTGTGGCAGTGAAGGCCTCTCAGTAAACGCCTCTAGAGGCTACGGAGGCAGCTCAGTTGGTAGAATGTTTGCCTGGCATTCAAGAGGCCCAGGGTTTGATCCCTGGCACTACATAAAACAAACATGATAACACATGCTGTAATTGCAGCCTTCCAAGGTGAAGGCAGAGGCAGGAGGGTCTGAAATCCAAAGTTATATTTGGTACATAGAGTTCAAGGCAACCCTGAAGCCCTGACTAAAAAGTAAAACAAGAGAAGAAAAGCCTCTAAAAAAGGGCCTCTGATGCCTCCCCAGGGGTTAGAACTTGATATCTCTGGAGTTGTCAGTCTTGGCGCTCTAAGTTGACAACAATGGAAGCTGGCCTGCAGAGACTCAATGGACACCAGCTTGCACTAAGGAAACCCACCTCTGTACAGTGAAAGGACATTGAAGAACCAACCAGAGTGGTCAGAACTCCTGTTTTGTCAACTGCTGAAACCCAGAGTCACATGACTCCATGGTGCCAATATGACCTCTCTCAAAAAGAAATAATCTTAAATGAGCCCATTTAATGCTTTCTTACTTTACAATTACTTTTCTTTATTTTTTGAAATTGTAATATAATCTCATCATTTCTATTTTCCAAACCAACCCACATATCCCTGCTTCCTCTCTTTCAAATTCATAACCTCTCTTTTCCTTTGTTATTTTATACATATATGTATATTCCCTAAACATGTAAACACAGCCTGCACAATCTGTATAATATTATTTATATGTCTGGCTTCGGTGCTGACCATTTGGTATTAGGCAACCAACTGGCAAAAGCACATTTTCTTAACATAGAATTAAAGCTCATAAAAATGCTAGTTATAGCCAGGTGTGGTGGTGCACGTCTTTAATATCAGCACTCAGGAGACAGAGGCAGGTGGATTCCTGGGTTCGAGGCCAGACTGGTCTACTAAGTGAGTTCCAGGACACCCAGGGCTATACAGAGAAACCCCATCTCCAACCCCCCCCAAAAAAACCCCAAACCAAAAACAAACAAACAAACAAAAAACAAAAACAAAAAAGACTGCTTTCAATACAAGTCCTCCAGCCAGCCAATCTGCAGTGTAGACCTGGTCTCTACCACTAAGGCATGCTGGACAGTGCCCCTTTTACCTTGGGGATGATAGGAGACCCATGCTTCAAGTACCAGGGAATGACACCCAGTTCAAAGGACACTTCTGCACTGACATCACCGCAGCATCCAAATGAACCCCTACTCCTTTGCTGGTCTCCCCACTTTTCTCCTAGGCCTAGGAACAAGCACTGAAATGTCTTTAAACTATGAAGCAGTGACTGGAGAAATGGTTTATTGTAAGAGCTCTTCTGGAGGTACCAAGTTTCATGCCCAGCACCCACAACCAAGCAATTCACAGCTGCCTACAACTCCAGCTGCATAAGCTCTAAGGACATCTGCATTCTGAGTGTCACACACAGATAAAAATAAATAAAAAGTAAATTCTAAAGAGGAAATCAGACCATGGGAGTCTGAGCCCCAAACCCTCTAAACAGCTTCCCACCACTCCACAACCAAAGTGCAAATTCTCTCCCCAAGGTAAAGAAAGCCCAGTGCTATCTGGACCTAAGCCACCCCTCCACACAGGCCCCTCTGCTCTCCCTCCCCTCTGATCACAGACCTTCTCTCTGCCCTGATACTCACATCTCAGCCCTTTTCCAGGACTCCTCTATGCCCAGGTCTTTGCAAGCAGGCAGCCTCTACATTCCAGACTGCTCAAAGGTCACCTCTGCAGAGATGCCTGTCTTGACTTCAGTTTCCTCCCCTCCAAAACCACATCCTATCCCCAAGTTATGCATAACCTTGATTCATCACTACCTGGCACACAACATGACATAATCACCTGTCTATCAGTGATTATCAACTAGGGAGGAGCCTTTTACAAATATAAAAGCTCCAGGCCTCACCCAAATCTTATGAAATCAGAATTCAGGAGAGCAGAACCAGGTTCTTCCAGTCCACAGACACCCCCTCCCTCACCAGGCAACTCTGAACACAGCCAGGACTCAGGGCAGCCTACAACAGTACTTTCAAACCCTGGTGCACACACTGCTCCTGAGAGTGCTATTAAAATGCACCCTCTATTTCCACAGCTCTGCCATGGAACCTGAGGCTCTGCAAGTTCCACACCACACTGACTGGTGCTGTCAGGTGAAGCATTTTGCAGTTGCAAGGGCCTAAAACTGTGCTCATCAACAAGACTTCCTACAAGTATGGAGAACAAAGTCCTGAATCTACATCATGCAACAGAGTGGCCACCAACCCATGTGGCCACCAAGCATCTGAGACAGAGTAATGTTAGCAAAGAGCTGACTTCATTCTTGGGCTACAATGCTGACCAAAAGCCAGAAGTGCAGTTCCCCACCATGAAAGGCCTCTGTAAATTCTTGGCCTAAGGAACCTTCTGCAGTCTGGATGGATAGGAAAATTCCACCAAAGGCTTAGTTGATCACCAACCCAAGAGTGGATAAATGTGGGGAGCGGGTGTGGCTCCTGTGATCCTGTAGCAGCGTCGTTCTTCCTGGCCTGTTGAGCGCGCGTAACAGTTGGTGCCGAAACCCGGGAACCCAGGACAAGGGACAAGAAACATCTTCAGGCATGAGTGAAGACCCCCTGCTACAGGGAGGATTCAGAACTGCATCACGGGGAAGGAGTGGTTAATAAAAGTTCCCGTAAAACAGACTGTTGAGAAGGATCCGGCGTGGATTCAGAACTCTTCAGCTGGGGAACGGTACTGATGAAGAGAAAGAAGAAAGATGAAGACTGAATAAACTGCTGTTAGAAGGACTGGTGGTCGTGTCATTCTTGCTGGTCGAGAGCGGACGCGACAATTGGTGGCCCGTACGGGGAACCGACTCCCCCACCGAGTTCAGAACTTTCAGCAGTCAGTGGTTGCCGGCAGGGTAAGTTCACGGTGAGTGAAACTTGTTAACCCAGGAGTTTGGGAAGGACCTCGGATAAAATAGAGGCAAGCATAAAGTTGCCAGGAAGCAGGCACAAGGTAACGAAAGGTTCCCGGCTTTGGGACAAGTTAAGGTTCCCGGCTTTGGGACAAGTTAAGGTTCCCGGCTTTGGGACAAGTTAAGGAACTATGATAAGCTCAGTGTAGTGATCAATAGATCCTCACTGTGTAGTTATGCTTTTTTCTCCCATTGACCCTTTCTGGGTAGGTCTGATAGTTTTGGTCTTGCTTGTTCTGATATATGGACTCTGTTACTGTTTGAAACTGTGTGTAGAGGCAGTCAAGACAGGTCAGAAAATCCTTACAGAGCAACAAGAAAGTATGTCGGAAGAGGAAAAGGGCTTAAAAAGAAAAAGGAAAAAGAAAGGAGACACAGTGTTATCAGGTGGACAGAAAGGACAAAACAAAAGAGCCGAGGCGGAGGAGGAAGGCGAATTAGCTTCTGCGCCGCCTCCCTATGCCTCCTCAGCAGCCACCTGTAGGTGGACCTTCAGTCCGGAGATTTGGAGAGGATCAAGTAGATCAGGTGTTGACGTGGGCGAGAGGGTTTGTTTGTGTGTTTCCACAGGACCAGACGGAACCTCTTTGGGTGCCGGAGAGATTGGTGAGACGCTGCAAGAATGAGGCTCCTGATCCAGTTGCCCCTGTGGATGTGGTGGATGATCCCACAAGCACAAAGGATGGAGCCGAGATGAGAGATCCTTTCGGTATTCCAGAAGCCGATACCAGCTCGACATGACATTCAATTTTTTCCACGCTTTTTGATCCCTGAATTCCCCTTAAAGAGAGAGCCCCGCTGGCCATCTATCCCTTGCTTCAGGGAAGATGAGCGGGGATGAGAGCCCTGGGATGTATGCTTGTTATAGTGTGTGTGTGTTTTGTGTTTGGCACATGTGTTAGGTGCAGCGTGTGCAGGCCCACACTTTCGCCATGGTAGCATAGGCTTTTGCTGCAGTGGAGGCGGGACAATCTCCTCAGATTCGGTTTGCCGCTCTAAAAGAAATTATGCTGCGTTATGCCGTGGGGTGCGAGGCTAAGCACTGCACAGAGGATAGCTTGCTGTTGGCATCCTGTGGAAGGCACGTCTGATTGCATGAAGGTTCAGTGTCCTAGTTCCCTTCCCTCAGGAAAAACGACACGGGAGCTGGCCAAGACCTCTCTGGGTGATGAGCCTAAGGGATGGTTTTGTGTAGGGCCCCTATGCTTGCACACTGGGGATCAGACCTCTACCTTCACCCATGAGGCTTGCTTGCAGCAATTAAGATCTGGCCATAGGTTAATTAACATCCTGGCCTTTTGATGCACCTGCCGCAAGCAAAACACAATCTCCCCAGGAGTGGCTTGGCATGATTGAGAGGTAGTCAGTGATAGACTCCCTGGGCATGTCACCAACCTAAGACAGGGATCAAACCAATGCTGTTTGTCTCCCAAAGACAGGTAAGGGGCATGGTTGCGAGAGGCTATCTACAGACATTCTCTCTGCCAAAAAAGAAAAAAGGGGGAATTGTGGGGAGCGGGTGTGGCGGCAGTCCCAAAGGCGCCAGGGACTGCAGCTAAGCCATATGACTTGCACCTGACTTCCTCATATAAGCCACAAACATCTTGAGAGCTGCGCAGGTGTACCAGGATACAGGTGAATCCAATTTGGTGGAGATTTGCCCCTGCTGCCCTAATTAGCTGAAGCCTCGTGACTGGCGAGGGGGTGTGGCCTGCTGTGCGTGGATGAGAGTATAATAAGAGTGAGAGGCCCGGGTTAGAGGGAGGATTATTATTTGAGAGAGGATTATTATTATTGGGAGATATATGGAGAAAGAAGAAACAGTACTGAATAAACGTGTGCAGAAGGATCCTGTAGCAGCGTCGTTCTTCCTGGCCGGTCGAGAATGCGAGTAACAGTTGGTTCCGAAACCTGGGACAAGAAACATCTTC
This sequence comes from Mus musculus, assembly GCF_000001635.26. NCBI lineage: Eukaryota > Metazoa > Chordata > Mammalia > Rodentia > Muridae > Mus > Mus musculus. The sequence continues at coordinate 20,996,041 of NC_000078.6, read as the reverse complement.
AGGCATGAGTGAAGACCCCCTGCTACAGGGAGGATTCAGAACTGCATCACGGGGAAGGAGTGGTTAATAAAAGTTCCCGTAAAACAGACTGTTGAGAAGGATCCGGCGTGGATTCAGAACTCTTCAGCTGGGGAACGGTACTGATGAAGAGAAAGAAGAAAGATGAAGACTGAATAAACTGCTGTTAGAAGGACTGGTGGTCGTGTCATTCTTGCTGGTCGAGAGCGGACGCGACAGATAAATATTTCCCTAAGGTAGGGACACAGATATGGAAGACTGGATTAAACCACCTTGGAGCCTCTTACACCAGGCTTCCATTCAAGGCCCTTTCATCCACATCCCTGACCACATGTAAGCAGTCCAGTCTTCCTGTTCTCTATATCATCATCATAGATGCTCTGATCACATGTAAGTGGTCCAGTCTTCCTGTTCTCTACATCATCACCATAGATGCTCTGATCACATGTAAGTGGTCCAGTCTTCCTGTTCTCTACATCATCACCATAGATGCTCTGATCACATGTAAGTGGTCCAGTCTTCCTGTTCACTACATCATCATCATAGATGCTCTGATCACATGTAAGTGGTCCCAGTCTTCCTGTTCTCTGTATCATCACCATAGATGCTCTGATCACATGTAAGTGGTCCCAGTCTTCCTGTTCTCTATATCATCACCATAGATGCTCTGATCACATGTAAGTGGTCCAGTCTTCCTGTTCACTACATCATCACCATAGATGCTCTGATCACATGTAAGTGGTCCAGTCTTCCTGTTCTCTACATCATCACCATAGATGCTCTCACAGACATGAGCTCACGTCACTGATCTGCCTGGAGAATCGGTTTCTCACCACGGAACCACAGATTCTTTCAAAGAGAAGAGATGTCTAATCCCTTCACCTAACACACAGCAGCAGGTCCCAAATGAACCACAGCAAGAGCTGGGATGCACAAGGAGTGGTATCATAGTAACTGCACTACTAATCATAAAAGAGAAACTGAATTCAGCTGGAGGGAAACCAATCCCACCCTAACTGATTCAAGACGTTCCAGAGACACCAATTCAGATTTCCGGGCAGCATAAAATGATCGCCTGTTAACCTACTCCCTTCTAAGGATACACTGAGAAAAAGGGGGCATCCTTCTGACCATAGATTCAAAATCTGTTAGCCTGGGATTCTGAAGGAGCTGGTTTACAAACAAGTCACAAAGGACTACAACTCAGAATCAAATGCAAGGCCAGTTCCCACTGGAACTGCTGGGCAGAGCCTGGGCCAATGAACAGCATCCCCCTGGGAGTCTGTACAGTCTAGATGTTCATTCTCCTTTGGCAGTTAGAACAGCAAAGCAATTTCCAAGGTAACCAAGGACAACAGAATAAGAGACTCATGGCCATGGAAGGAAAAAGTTAAATTTTAATACTTAAGAGTCAATATCAAATTTATTTTTAAAACTACATCAATGCCAAATAAGCAGGGTAGGAATGAATGAAGCTATGAAGAAGCCCTAAGAAACAAAAGGACTGTCCCAAGAATGCACACAATGTTTCTCTATTTCCAGAGTATTTTGAAGTAACCAGAGGCTTAAAAAACTAAGATACAAAAATCAAAGCTGGGAAGAGGGTGGGGGTTGGAAGAGGGTGGGGGGTGGCGCAGCTCGGTTTTCAGATTTATGCCACAACTATTTATTTTCTCCCTTATTTCCAAAGCACAAAGCTGACACCAGTTGCACTCTGCACTTTGCAAACTGTGCAAAGTAAGTCACCCAGAGAAAGTCATCAGGAAGTGAAAAGTTTCAAACCAGCTACACTCTCACCTGTTACCAAGACAATAAGCTCCTTAGAGAGAATGCATGGGGGCTGGGAACACAGCTTAGGGGGTCAGGTGCTTGCTGCACAAGCTTGTGAACCTGCTGGGGATCCCCAGGATTCAGGGGAAGCAGAGACAGGCCGTGGGGAACTGATTCAGCAAAGCATTGCAAGTTCAGCCTCTGGCCTCAGTCAGCATAGGAGCCATCACACACACACACACACACACACACACACACACACACACACACACACAGGCACACCTAGGGGGAGGGACAACAATTTCCATTTATATGCACACCTTCATCCATTCATCCATTTTTTCTCCCCTCCTCCATTCTCATTCCAGGGTCTATACAGTAACTACAGTGAAATCTGGTAAAGCAGCTACCATTTACTAAGTCTACTGGGTACTGTGCCAGAATCTTCAGAAATAGACATGATTATCTAGACTGTGAACTGGACTGAAAACGGTAAAAGTATCTATGGGCTGTTACGGTCTCATCCCAATTCATACAACTGGAAAGTGATGGAGCCTGACTTGGAGGTGGCTGATCTAGCTATGGGCAGTTTTGAGAAAGCACCATAACTAAGCATTAGATAACGCCATGCAGTTTGAGAAAGCAGCATCCAGCCAAGTTTAAACTCCACTTGCTGTGTCTATAACCTGAACTAATCTCCTAGCCTCAAATTCCTTATCTGCACAGCAGGGATAGAGATTAAACACAACAGTTTGATACCTGTAATACAAGTCAGGCACTGGCTAACTACTGACATTCTAGCTACAGGTGTGCAAGTCAAGAAAGCCTATTTCAGGGTCTGGTGAGATGGCTCAGTGGGTAAGAGCACCCAACTGCTCTTCTGAAGGTCTGAAGTTCAATCCCAGCAACCACATGGTGGCCCACAACCATCCTTAATGAGATCTGACTCCCTCTTCTGGAGTGTCTGAAGACAACTACAGTGTACTTACATGTAATAAAAATAAATAAATCTTAAAAAAAAAAAGAAAGAAAGCCTATTTCAATCAGAAAATGACAACAGCTAGACATATTCTCCATTGGGAGCAATCAGGTTTGCCAAAGTTAATCAGATAAGTTTACTAATTCCATAACTCATTTAAGTAGAAGGCCAGGGACTTATTTTTTTAGTTGTATTTCTATGAAATGCGTAACTTTTTGTATGTCACAAAACCTACCCTAATGTCTCATCTGACCATAAAAAGACATTTGCTTAAAGTCTAAGTATTGTAAACATGGTGTGTTACTACACTAGACAAAGAACAACTTTTTGTTTTGGAAGTAAATATTAAATAATGTAGGAGGAGAAAGAAAGCATTATTTTAAGTAATCCACACTGAGTCCTTTCACCCTTCAAATCAGTTCATACACACTATTATCTTAGAGTGGATGCTGGCCTCACTTAAAATGAGATAAGCCTGCAAAGAGTTCAGGTTTTCCCTGTTTCCAACTCAAATCCATTTTCTGCTTTGGAGGCTGAGTGAAGCCAGCCTGCAATTTGACAGAATGACCAAATCGAGTCTCTCTTTAATCTACTCAGTAACTGAGCTCTTGGGTAATCTCCTGCACTGCATGCAAAAGCAGCTTTGGGTTCATCCAAAATAAACTAAAATTAATCAGAGAGAGGCCATGCCAACTTTAATTGCAACTCCTATTTGCCAGGCTTTCCAACATCTGCCAGTATTACTGATACCTAACTGATTCAATACAATGAAAGAAGCGTCCTAACTTTATAAACATGGGCTGTCTTTTAAGGACATCACACACAAGTGTCCTTTCCACAGAGGGAATCCTACCTTTTTGGATGTAATCATTTTCATAAGCATTAATGATGTATTTTCAAAACACTGTGACTATCTTCCTAGTGCTTTTCAAGGGCCCTCAAGGGGGAGGGGCTCTCATCCCCCTCATCCCCCACCTGCCTCATTAAAGGCATCAGGGTACCTAAAGGCCAGGCTGAGAAAAGTGGACTAAAGCAATCTGCTCTCACTGAACTCACTACAAAAGATTTACAAGCAGATCTTTGGGAAGAGGGGTGAGAGGAAAGAAAGGAGACGAGGATGAAGGAGAAGAACGGATACCGGAGCTCACTTCCAAGAGCAGGATGCTGAACCTAGTATTTTTCATTGAGTCTAGTCCTGACTGTGTAGGTCTACAAAGACAAATATTTTACACGAAAGAACAATAGTCTAGTCCCCAACCCCCCCCCCCGCCCAGGCAAAGCCTAATAGCAAATGCTTTGTTCAAGCAAGGGGAAAGGATGTAATGACATAGCTTAATTTAAAAGCTCTCTGAACACCAGCCTCTGACACAAGTATTTTAATATATGTACCTTGATGTTAAAATTCTGAGCAAAGGAAATGTAGTCATCGGTTCACTACTGCTACACATGTGTGTCTCGTTCTCCAGCTACCTTTTGTGAGTCCAGCTGGACGCACAATGCCTACAGAGCCGAAAACACAAAACTCTAAATTCTGTTGGGGAGGTAAAGAAAATTATGTAAGTGAGGCTTTCCCAAGCTGTGGACAGCCGTGGTCCCTGGACTCACACAGCCTCTTCCAAGCCTGCTTCAATTTTCAACCCAAACTGCTTCCTTCTCGCAGTCCCTCTTCCCCAGGATCTGGAGAGCTTTCTGCTTAGCCACTCAATACAATGACTATGCAGGCCCTTTCCAGGTTAAGGGCACAGGAGCTGATCACACTGTCAACAGGCACCACACAGGTAGCCCAGAAGCGGCCACCAAAGACCTTTTGGACCTCAAAGAGACCATTCTCCACATCCCTCTACAGCTCTGCTCTGTTGCAAGTAGTGGGAACTGCCAGGCCTCCCAAGATGGGATGGGCACCAGTGCCTAAGCAGCTTGGGGTCCCTGGATCTGCTCTACATGGTGGCTCAGAAGCCACAGCTGCCCCCGCCGGGCTACGTCCGGAACAAGTTGGAGAGGTCCGCGCAGGGAGAGCCATCACTCCGGGAAGCAGAGCTCGCAGGGGTCCCCGGCTCGAAGCCGCCACAGACTCTACAGCCGAAGTTGACCTCTCTGAGGATGGGAGCAAAGGACCTGAAACCCTGCGAGGGAAATGGGAACAGACAGGAGCGTTCCCAAAAAAGGCCCAAGGTGGCCAAGCAGCCTCTCCCTAGAGCAGGGAACAAAGGGCTTCTGTGTCGGGCACTGCTGGTCCGGCTGCGTCCGGCTTTGGGGTACCAGAAACTTTTCCCGGGTGTGGGCGCAGCCGGAGGGCACTGGGTATCGGGCACCAGGCGCGGAAGCCTAGCGGGTGCCCAGGGCGCAGCGCGATCCCCGCGACCCTAAGCCTCCCACCCGGCGCCGGCTAAGCTACCGCTCACCTCCTCGGTGGCCGCCGCGGTGTTCCGGCACTGGGCCGTGCCCATGGTGAAGCTAGAGGCAGTGGGTGCCTTGTAGTCCTCAAGGGTCTCGGCCACGAATTCCGACACAGATCTGGTCCGGCATCGCCAGGGCGCCGGGGCGCGGACTGCGGCCGCCTCAGTCGCCCAGGGCGCGGGCTCCGACCCCGCCGCCGCTCGGGGACTTGAACAAAGAGAAGCGCGGGTTCGGAAGTCGCCGCGGGGCGCGGGAGCCACCGCGGCAGGCCCGGTGGCAGCAGGGGCGCACGCAGCCCGCAGCTCTGTCCGCTGTGCTCCGGGAGCTGCAGCTACCGAGTCCTCTGCAAAGGAGCCCAGACGCGGGCGCGCACAGTCAAGGGGAACTGCGCGCCACCAAGCCACTGTCGGGGACGCCTCCCGCGGAAAGGGGAGGGCCCGGCTGGGGAGGGCGCGGAGTCCCGCCCGGCGGGGCGGGGCGCAGACCTGACCACCAATCGGGTCGCCCGCCGCTACCGCGCCGCCAGGAAGCGGAGGCCTCAGCAAGGAGGGCTATGTGCGATCAGGGCCTGTCAGTGGCTGTGGTCTGCTGCATTACCTCTGCCTTCCGGACCTGCTTGGGTTCGAGGGCGCGCCCTGTCCTGGACTGCGGTGCCCGGCTCCCACCCCGCACCCGCCATGACCTCTAGCAACATTGCCCAGAAGGCGTGGAGTGGAACCGGGGATACTGGCTTCCCGGCTGGAAGGGAGCCCACCATTTTGCTCCCCAATCCCACCGTTAGCCTCAGAACCCCCTGAATTCCCCACCAGAACCTCAGGAAAGGGCCAGTGAGACAGTGTGGGTAGCTCGCCCCCTACAGGACAGTGAAATCCTCCAGGGCACTTTAGCGGGACAAGATGTAGGGACAGTTAGTTGGGGATGCAATGATAGGGACCATGTTCTGTCTGTGCTCCTTCTCACAGCCTTAAGAAGTCAGGGATAAAGGGTAAAAGTACGTGTTTTGCATAGGGAGTTGACCATGGTACAAGCCGAATGGGAATTCAAACCCATGACCTTCGACTTGGAAGAATACTACAACCACTATTAAGCATCCTGTTCCCTAAGCTTGTACAATTAGGGACACTCCCAGTTACCTGAAGATAGTTTTAGGGTGCTAGGCCAGACTTCACCCTGAGAAAATCATAGAATGCACTGATGTGCTGTGGGAAGTGGGGGATACCCAAGAGAACCAGAGGTAGAGATAGTTCTCAGAGAGTACTCCAACCCACAGCTGACTGATCACAGACACAATTGGGCCAATAAATCATCTGAATTAGGACATTTTCATCTATATCTCATTCAGAAATTCTCAGCTGTATTTTAAAAACCCAGAGTTTCTGAAGACACTAGTCAAAAATCACACCCTCTAACTCCCCGAGGCAAGACGCATGGTTACTGCTGCTGCCAACAATACAGCCTAGAGAAACCTTACAAAAATCTTTTGTGGGTCTGAAAAGAAGGGAATGTGAGGGCATTATAAGCCCAACATGGGAAATAAAAGTGGTCTCCTGCTGCCATAGGACAGTAGAGCAGTCCATCTTCTTAAGGCTCCCATGTACAAATATACTGTATGAGGTAGCAGCTGAGGTCAGACATTATGTATGGCTTCTGGTATTTTACCAGCACTGCCTGTGAATAAGTTCAGACTTCAAAAATACCTGTCGGGCTGGCGAGATGGCTTAGTGGTTAAGAGCACCCGACTGCTCTTCTGAAGGTCCAGAGTTCAAATCCCAGCAACCACATGGTGGCTCACAACCATCCGTAATGAGATCTGACTCCCTCTTCTGGAGTGTCTGAAGATAGCTACAGTGTACTTACATATAATAAATAAATAAATCTTTAAAAAAAATAGCTGTATAGCTGTGCCAGTGGGTAGCTTTTATTCCGGCGCAAGGCAATAAACTGCAATCCCAAACCTCTGCAACTCTCTGCCACTTTCCACCATTGTGAACATCCTTCCATTGAGTGTCTCAGGGACACACCCATCTCAGCATGTATAACTCCAGGGTATTGTGTTATAGTACAGGCTCTCCTTCACAAGGCAATTTTCTGATCCCTCTGCCTCTCTTCCCACCTATAAGTCCTTTTGTTCTTCTCTGAAATTGAAGAATATTCCCTATGACTTTTCAAGGTTTTATTTTTGGAGACATGGTCTCTGTGATGCCTTGGGAAGTTAAAAGAAAGTAGTGTTTTTCCTTGACATAATATAGTACCAGTCAAACTAATCAATGTGTCTAACACACACACACAGACACATAGACACACAGACACACAAACACACACACACAGAGACACACACACAGACACACACACAGACACACACACAGACACACACACACACACCACACACACGGACATACACATAGACATATACACACACATACAAATACAGGGACACACACATACACACACAGACACACACATAGACACAGACACACACATACACAGAGACACACACACAGAGAGACAAACACACACAGAGACAAACACAAAGGGATACACACACAAACAGAGACACACACACACAGACATGAACAGAATTTAAGGTTTAAATGTTGAACAGGATTCAAGAGAACACTACCCACTCTTTTGTATGTGGTACTGAGGATTGAATCCAAGGCCTTGAACCTATAGGCAAGTGCTCGGACACAGAGTTACTACCCCAGACCTCATTTACATATTTTTAATGCATCGAGAAAAGAAGATGCTGATATTACCATTAGAGACACGGACACCACTAAATTTATTTTAAAAAATACCTAAAATATCTATTTTTAAAAATAATTCTTGTTGGGAATGGTGTCACATCCCTTTAACCCCAGCACTCAGGAGTCAGAGACTGGTGGATCTCTATGAGTTTAAGGACAGCCAAGTCTACAAAGTGAGCTCTAGGATAGCCAGGGTTCTATACAGAGAAACCCTGACTCAAAAAAGATATAATAATTCTCAACGATAAAATTGTTCTAAAACTGAATTGAGGCAATATACAATTTCACTTATCCCATACCATGCAAACATTTATGTTTTGCTGTAAAATATAAATGCCTTTGATCATACAGTATTCTTGTAGACCTCACTAGGGGCTGGTTCAAAATACATACCATGTAAACCTATGTTAGTTTTAAAGTCTGAGAAATTATGAATCCATATATATTTGAGCCTATATTTTTCATATGAAAGACTATAATCCTATTATTTTTCCCTTGGGTGTACTGGTCTGTTTTTGTTGCTATAATATACCTGAGGTTGAAATTTTTGAAGAAGAGGAGGTTGGCTAGGATGTTGCCCAAATGGTACATTGTTAGTGCTTGTCTGGAGTATATAGAGCCTGTGGGTTCATCTCTACACCGGGAGATAATAAGAACAGCAAGGGGAGGGGAGAGGGGAGGAAGTTAGCTAGTGGTTTTGGAAGCTGCCCTGGTTAGTTTTGTCAACTGGACACAAACCTAGATATAACTAGAAGGAGAATCTCAGTCAAGGAATTGTTTCCATCACATTGGGATTCAGACATGTCTGTATGACATTTTCATGATTATTAATTGATGTAGATGGCCCAGTCCACTGTGGGTGGCACAATTCCTAGGCAGGTGAGCCTGGCCTGTGTAAGAAAGAGGCTAAGTAGATCAAGGAAGGCAAGCCAGTAAGCACCATTCCTCCACGGTCTCTGCTTCTGCCTCCAGTTCCTGCCTTGGCTTTCCTGAATGATGGTCTATAACCTGTAGCCCAGTTAAACCCTTTCCTTCCTCGAGTTCGTTTTAATCAGTATTTTATCACAGCACAGAAAACAAACTAGGACAGAGGTGTACAGTCTAAGATCAAGCAGCCCCTTCCATGTAGCTTCACGTAGGTGGTAGCATAATGTTGACATTATTTACTTGTAAGATTGATCACAGGCTGGAAGCCAGAAAAACAGACATCAACTCCCTACTTTAGAACTCGCTTTAATGAGAACTAATGGAGGTTCCCAAGAAAACTCCCTTAATTGCTTCCAAGGATAGTACCCTCAGTGCCCTAACTCCTCCTAGTCCCCACCTGAGCCCCACCATGACACCAAGGCCAAGGCTCCAATACAAGGACCATTAGGGGACAAACCACATCAGAGCAGTAGCAGAGAGAGAAAGGGTTTGTTATCCCAGAAGTTGGGATAAGCAAGAACTATGCATAAATTCATACAAGTTCATTTCAGATCAGTTTTATTTTGTTTTGTTTTTGTTTTTGTTTTTTCTTTGAGACAGGGTTTCTCTGTGTAGCCCTGGCTGTCCAGAAACTCACTTTGTAGACCAGGCTGACCTCAAATTCAGAAATCTGCCTGCCCCTGCCTCTCGAGTGCTGGGATTATAGGCATGTGCCACCATGCCCAGCACTTCAGATCAGTTTTACCACTGAGAGTTATTTTTAAAAACTAGACCTTTGCCAGGTGTGGTGGCCATACCTTTAATCCCAGGACTCTGAAGAAAGAAACAGGCAGATCTCTCTTAGGCTGTGGCTAACCTGGGCTGCACAGTGAGACCCTCTCTCAGACAAGTGGATTCTTTTTGAGACTTTGAAGAGCTAAAAACGTCTAGATAACGACTTGTAGACCTCTGATGACATCATCAGCATCCTCTCAACAGTGCTTCTGGGAGGTAATGGAAGCTAGCAGACAGGCCTTTGTTGGGCAAGTGTTACTAGATCCTTTCAGGGAAGAAAATACTGGAAGTCTGGCTTCTATCCTCTCTCTGATTCCCCTCTGTCATGCTGTGAGCATCTCCCCTCCCCTGCATTCTTCCACCACGATGTCTTGCCTCACCTACAGTCCCCAAACCAGCAAGACCAAAGGACAGAAACCTCTAATCCTGTAGGCAACATAAGCTTCATCCTTTACTCAATTCAGCTAAGGAAACCAAAGGAAGAAGGATAGAAAAGCCCATGCCTGGTGCCCAGTAAGATTGGCTAACAGCCCATTTTCCAGAGGAATGTTCTGCCTCTAGTAATTCCCAAGAACCTGAGATTTCTCACTATCCAGCCAAGGGAAAAGGTAATGTTCTCAACTCCGGAATTTTCTGGAGGTTTGGCTGGTTTAACACAGACATTTCCAGTTTGCTTGCAGTTAACTTGTAAGTGATTAATCTTGGAATGAACAGATCTGAGCCTTAAAGGAACTTTGTGGTAAACAATGCAATAAAATAGGAATACCCACAAGGACCCGTGATGTGAACAGGGAAATGTCACTGGGACTTTCTCCTCCACCTCATAGAGTACTTACCCCCAGATAATGTTGTGAAAGCAAGCCATTTATATATATATACAGCCACATATATGGGTCACTCACCTCACGGTTTGTGCTTTCGGGACAGAGGCAGGGAAGGATTTGGCAGCACACAATTATAACACAGATGGAAATTTAGATCTGGGGGTCAATTTTTTGCTGGTTTGCCCAAAGACCAGAGAGGGTGTCAGATCCCCTTGAACTGGGGTTACAGATAGTTGGGTTTTTTTTTTTTTTCCCCGAGACAGGGTTTCTCTGTATAGCCCTGGCTGTCCTGGAACTCACTCTGTAGACCAGGCTGGCCTCCATCTCAGAAATGCACCTGCCCCTGCCTCCCAAGTGTCCCAGTGGTGGCATGTGCCACCACTGCCTGGCCAGATAGTTATAAGCCACCATGTGAGTGCTAGGAGGAGCAAAAGGACTTTTAACTGCCAAGTCATCTATTTCCACCCTACCCCTATCTTTAAAACACTCACAGGCATGCACACACATGTACAAGTGTACACATATACATGCACACATACACACACATTTTAAAGTTCTTGTCATTATTGTATGTAGCTGTTTTGCTTTCATGTATATCTGTGCACCACATGCATGCAGTGCTCTCAGAGACCAGAGAGGGCATCACATTCCCTGGAACTGGAATGACAGATGATTGTAAACTTCTGTGCTGGGCGTTGAACCTGCTCTCAACCTCTGAATGATCCCCCCGTTAAAAGGTGTTCTTCCACTGAGGTATGCTCTAGATGTGCTCATGTCTACACCACAAGTCTCTGCTCTAGTGTTCACGATCCCAATATCCATGTTTTGTGTTTGTTTCTGCAAAGAAAGAAAATACCTTAGGAAGCTCATCCTTGGGCCCAGACACTTGTGTTTGTTCTTATTTTTTGAGACAGGGTCTACTTTGTAGCCTGGATAGCCTGAAATTTTCTTGTAGACCAGGCGGGCTTCAAATTCACAGAAACTGGCCTGCCTCTACATTCCTGAGTTCTGGGATTATAAGTAAGTGCCACCATGCCCAGTTTAGGCCTCAACATTAGAAAATGTGTGTATTCTGGGTCACCTTTATGACTGACTTTAGAAAATGAATGACAAGCAGATCTATCCTCAGCTTATTTTACAGAACAGCACACAAAGACTGTTCATTTTGACATTTTAATAAAGTCTGTAGACTCTCCCTGAGGAAATAAAGTAGACATTCCTAGATAAAGGAGCCTTAAACTGGAGTCTGTGGGGGCTAGTCAGGTGAGCTCTGCACACAGTCAGGAAAGCTGGGTTTGGGAACTTGTGTATGTGGTAGAAATACTACATGGTGGTATGCCACTGTGCATCTCTTCCCAGTTCCATAGTCTGGCAGCTTGAAATTGCTTTATAGGAGAATTTACACCAGAGAAATGGGCAGCCGCTGATCATGACTGGACTTCTTGCTTAACTGATTGTCTAAGCCAAACAAGGCAGGGGAGTGTTGTGACTTTGTTGAGGATTATATTCACAGGCAGGCACATCTGAGCCACCGCATTGTGAGTAGCAAAGATGTTTGTGGAAAAACGCTGCCAATCCTCTCTGTTATAGCAAGGAGGCCACAGGTGTCATGGGCAGATGAAGTGACACCAGACATCTTTACCAGCCTTGCTTGCTCATTAACATAAACAAATGCCAACTGACATTGATGTCTGAAAGAGACTCATCTGTCAATGACAACAGCTACTTCTTTGCTGACTGAGCTGGATAATAAGCATTTCTTCTACGTCTTATTTTGTCCAGGCATGGTTAAACTGCAGACTGGGTATTGATGTAAGCACTTGGCAAAAATCAATGGAAGCATATATGAGAATCAATTAGCTACACGGGCTTCACTAGAGAGTAGCAGATAACTCTGAATCCTTTGCAGGCTGTGTGCTGTCCAGTCTGTAAGTCAGCAAACATAAAATAAGTGTATTTATGGATATACACACATGTGGGGAGCCGCCCTCACATTTGCTGTTACAAGATGGCGCTGACATCCTTTGTTCTAAGTGGTAAACAAATAATCTGCGCATGTGCCAAGGTAGTTTTCCACTCCATGTGCTCTGCCTTCCCTTTGACGACAACTTGGCCAATGGGCTGCAGCCAATCAGGGTGCGACACGTCCTAGGCGGAGGATAATTCTCCTTAAAAGGGACAGGGTTTTGCCATTTCCTTTCTTGCTCTTGAAGAAGTAAGCAATAAAGCCTTTGCCACAGAAGATTCCGGTTTGTTGCGTCTTTCTTGCCGGTCGAGTGGGACGCAATATACACACATCTATTTTCAGAGACTAGCTTTTCAGTATTTACCAGTCCACTTTGAATACAATTCTATCTTTCCTGCCAACAGGCAGAGCAGTGGCCCTCCCAACTCTGATTCATGCTCCTGGAATTAAATACATATAGGATTAAAGCCCTGATATGCTGAAATGCAAGCAAACGCAACTAGTGTTAAAAATATTATTTGTGTTTCAGCAATTAAGGAAATGCTATTTGTTGTTTTTAAGCACTTAGAATAATACAAACAAGTGCCAGCGAAGGGTGGGGTTTGTTTTCATGGGAAAGCAAAACAAAACAAAAAAATAAGAGTTTAATTAGCACTCCATATGCAGATAGCTTTTGCTAAAGCTTTTAAAGAGTGCTTGCATACTTTATTTTTTTCTTAGATCACAGCACTCTCTTCATAGCTGGGTGTGGTGGTGCATGCCTGTGATCCCAGCACCTGTGAGGCTGAGTGGGAAGCTAAGGAATTTGAAGCTACAAATTCCGGGCAGCGGAGCTGATTAGAAGCCAGATCCTATTTCTAGAAAACAAAACAAAACAAACAAACAAAAAAATATCCCTCTTCAGCGTGTGGATGCATTCATAGGTTTCTCTCCCTCTCCTTTAGATGGGGCAGGCATTTCTCCAGTGTTTTCCTATTGTCTATGAAATAAAAGTGAAGCTCTTGATTCTACTCTAGCCCTTTCCCCAATCCTTCTCCCAGCTACCCTCTGACCTCTAAGCACCTCCCAACCCTGCCTGCCTTTGTAGAGGCCTTCCACTAAGAATAACTTTCACAGGTTCTGTGGGACTCAGCCATGAATGACTGGGAAACATTTTTTATTATGCATTTCATAACATGCACATAGTATATAATATGCTGCATAGCCTTCTAATGTAGTCTCCCCTCCCCCAGCCTGAAACCTGCTTGCTCAGGGGTGGAGCTTCCTGCTCATTCGTTCTGCCACGCCCACTGCTGGAACCTGCGGAGCCGCACACGTGCACCTTTCTACTGGACCAGAGATTATTCGGCGGGAATCGGGTCCCCTCCCCCTTCCTTTATAACTAGTGTCGCAACAATAAAATTTGAGCTTTGATCAGAATGAATTTGTCTTAGCTCCGTTTCTTCTTTCGCCCTATCTAGATTCCTCTCTTACAGCTCGAGTGGCCTTCTCAGTGGAACCGTTCATGTTGCGAGCTGCTGTCGGCCGCAACATTCTAACAGGAACAGATGACCATAGCTGAGTGATTTTTCTCATCAACCAGGAAAACACTTCCTTATTCAATTTTCTCCAGGCCCTTGGGACTGAACTTGAGCAGCTGTTTCCTTGCCCCTGTTGGTGAAATTGTGCATGTATGCAGTGGACACCCCAGGGATGATCAAGCACACCCCCATAATGGCGAGACCAGGGAGAATCTAGAACCACAACTCCACACCATTACTCACACTCCAACCCATCACTGGCTCCTCAGAGGTGACCCGGATTTAGCTCTCTTCCCCTGAGAAACTAACTTTCTTTCTTTCTTTCTTTCTTTCTTTCTTTCTTTCTTTCTTTCTTTCTTTCTTTCTTTCTTTCTTTCTTTCTTTCTCTCTCTTTCTCTCTCTCTCTTTCTTTCTCTCTCCCTCTTTCTTTCTTTCTCTCTCTCTCCTTCCTTCCTTCCTTCCTTCCTTCCTTCCTTCCTTCCTTCCTGTCTTTCTTTCTATCTTTCTTTCTTTCTTTCTTTCTTTCTTTCTTTCTTTCTTTCTTTCATTTTTGTTTTTTGAGACAGGGTTTTTGTGTATAACCCTGGCTGTCCTGGAACTCACTTTGTAGACCAGGCTGGCCTCGAACACAGAAATCCACCTGCCTCTGCCTCCTGAGTGCTGGGATTAAAGGCGTGTGCCACCATGCCCAGTCTGAGGAAACTTTCTTGACCACACCATTCATTCACCTGTAGAGAGTTGAGAAGTTGCAGCACTCACCCAAGAGCCCCACACTAAAGCATCTGCAGTACACTAGACCTGCTCAGCAGAGAGTGTCAGCCACATCCTTGAGACTTCAAGCTGCCCTTCCCTGCAGCTCACAGTGCCCCTCTGTGTTTCCCCACTAAGAGCAGCTCTGCTCCTCATTGGCTTCCTGTAGGACAGGCTACCTAGCTTCTGACCCTGGAACATTGTTGTGAGCTTCCTCATCTTCACACACCTTCATACCCTCGCACCAAATCCTTGGCCTGGAACACTTTCTTTTTCTTGACTGCTTGGGAAGTGTCTTGGTCATCTTTCAGAATCAACCCTAGCCGGGCGTGGTGGCGCACGCCTTTAATCCCAGCACTTGGGAGGCAGAGGCAGGCGGATTTCTGAGTTCGAGGCCAGCCTGGTCTACAAAGTGAGTTCCAGGATAGCCAGGGCTACACAGAGAAACCCTGTCTTGAAAAAAACAAAAAAAAAAAAAAAAAAAAAAACAAACCAAAAAACAGAATCAACCCTAAACCTGAGCCTGAGGGTCCAGCTCTTTTCAATTCTTTCTCAGCCTGTCTGGGCAAAATTGGTGGTCTTGGCTACTCTCCTTCCTTGAAGCATTAGACAGAGAATCTGTAAGGCAGCAGAAAAGAAACAGAGCAGAGCACAGCACTAAGGTCTTGATGCATGGGGGTAGCGGGGAGGGACATCATCTTGGAGACTGGGAAGAGGAAAGGGATGAGAAACTGTCGGAGGTTAGACCAGGAGGGGGATAATGACTGCACTGTAGAAAAAAGAACTATTATTAATAAGAATAATACTAATAGATCTTGGTGCACAGTGAGACGCCTACAACCCATTTCTCTGCCTGTCTCCAATTTCACTGATATGTGAAGTGATTGGTTTTAGGCCAAAAATTAAGTCAGACAAGGTAAGAGCACTCATTTCACTGAACTTACTATACATCTCAACCCCAATCTGTTCTAGAAGCTTCCATTATAGAACGGTTTGCACTTATCACCAAAGCATCTGCTTCTTAATATTTATTTATTTATTTATTTATTTATTTATTTATTTATTTATTATATGTAAGTACACTGTAGTTGTCTTCAGACACTCCAGATGGTTGTGAGCCACCGTGTAGTTGCTGGTATTTGAACTCAGGACCTTTCGAAGAGCAGTTGGCACTCTTAACCACTGACCAGCTCACCAGCCCCAGATTCTGCTGCTTGATGCTCACCTCTTGCACTCAGCTTCTGGGAAGCTCTAAAATGGGGCAGACACAGAGTAGGACCTCCATAAATTTCATTTGTCTTTTTGAGACTGGGTCTTTCTATGGACTCCATAACCATTACTAGAAAACTAATTGCATGGCACCACTTAGCTTTTGGAAGGCAGAATGAGAGGCGACATGAAATCCTTACTGAGAAAGCCATTGGTCTGCCATCTGCCAAGACAGAATGGGGTCTTCACCCATGATAGGTTAGGCAAGCTGCTCAAGTAGTCTGGGAAACATATTTACAGAGGAATAAACATACTGGTTGGGAGGGTGGTGATTGGACCACCTTGCACTTCCCCACACTGCCCCCAATCAGACACAGTAACTTTCAAGCCTCCTCCTCCTCCATGTTGGAAGCCTAAGGCTCAAGATGGCAGCCATGAACACAGTTCCATATGAATAAAGGAACTCCTGCCTCAATCTGTGGTGTGCCAACTGTGGTCTGGAGAGCAGCAGCTGCCTGGGAGCCTGGTAGAAATGCAGAACTCACTCCTACCAAGACTTAGGGAGACCTCGAGCTAACTCGTTTGCACTTAACCTTTGAGAGATGTTTTTCTAGCTTACACAGGGATACACCAAAACAAGGACTTTGTTTTCTCATTTTGTCAGAAGGGTACAATTTCAAAGCATGCGAACTCTATTGTACTATTGGGATTTAATCTAAGAAAAATCAGAGGTTTGGGTCTCTATCATATGAATGTGTCATTTTGAAGTTGTGTGTATGTGTGTGTTTAGGCTCATGTGTCTCCCAGGTTTTCCTCTAAATTGATACATAGCTAAGGATAACCTTGAACTCCTGAGCCTCCTGCCTCTACCTCTCATATGTGGGAATACACTCTATGCACAGTTTATTTTGTTCTGGGGTCAGGGTGGGGACGGGGGTGGGCGGAGTTACAACTCAGAGTTTTGTGCATGCTGGAGAAGGACTCTATCACTGAGCTACATCTACAGTCCTCCTGTGAGTCCTATTGAGAGAAACAAAATGAGGTGACGCAATAATAACTGGGGCAGGGGCAGGACATCAACAGTGGCAGTCAGAAAAGGCTTCCTAGAGGAAGCAAACTTTGAGCTAAGTCTGAGATGAAGAGAAGAAACAGCTGAGCCTAAGGGGCTGGGGAGAGTCCTCCAAAGGAATGTAGAGAGCCAAGGCCCTGAGGTGGGAACTTGTTAGCTGTGAGAAAGAAGGCCTTACATGGGTTAGAGCCCTGCCTGCAAAGGAAAAGAAAGCCTGCCATATTCAGTTATTCGTGCTTGCGACCACAAACCTGGAAGGAGATGAGAGGAAGGGAAAGAAAGCAGGAGACCAAGCAAATTTGTCCAGGTCTCATTTATCATGCTGAGGTGCCTTCTTTTTAAAGCATACATCTCGGGGAGTAGAGGAGGGATCGAGGGGGAATTTTACAAAGAACAAAGAAGCGGGCATCTGCTGACATGGGGGGCGAGGTCAGGCACCAGGCAGCGGGCACTCTGCATCTTATCTTCGAAACATAGATCCTCCTTGACAGCCTTGGGTGTCAGGCTGGACTCAGGCGTAACTCCTGGCCTTGGATGGCATGGGAGTTCAGGAAGAGATAGGGAAGAAGGGACTATAATTCAGCTTTTACAGCCTCAGGTGCCAGGAAGGGAATAGGGAGGAGGGGATGATAACCAGCTCCTAGCAAAGGCCATTTCGCCTAGGGAGATTGTGAAGGGCTCGATTTCTCACGGGATGGTCTCTCACAAAAGCTGGTGCTACAGACATTGGCAGGCACTGACTGCACAGGGACCTAGAACCTTCTAGAGTGTGGTTTTTCATGTCTGCAACTAACATAACTGTCCTTTCACTTTAAAAACAAAGAAGACTTGACTCTGGGAAGATGGCTCAGCAGGTAAAGTGGTCACTGCTCCAGCATGGGGACCCCTAACACTCGGGTACAAACTGGGTGTGGCAGCTTTTCATCCCATTATTGATAGACAGAGGCAGGAGAATCCCAGGGACACACTGCTCAGCACTGTAGCCAATTGGTGAGCGTCAGGTTGAGCAAGAGACCCTGTCTAAGCTTAACAAGACAAGAGGGCAGGGGAGCAATGAAAGGGGATATCCAACAATCCAATGTTAACAGTACTCCAGAAACTCACACACATGCATACACCACACACTACACTCACACACACACACACACACACACACACACACACACACACACTAATATTCCTTTGGCTGCTTGAGAAATAATTTCATGGGTTAAGGGTAGAGCCAAAACAGATGGTAAAGCACTTATTAGTGATAGAAAGTCAGATTACATCCACCTGTTAAATTAATTACCTTATGTTATTTGTACAAAATGACAGGGTTCATTATCAAATTATACATGGGTGTGCTTTGGCAGCACACATCAAGGAAGTAAAGGTAGGAGCCACAGTGGGCTCCAGATAAAGGGGGCTCCTCGCAGCGCTGGCCTTGCTGCCTGCTACTAAACAAGCAAGCGATGGAGGTGGTATTGTGATGAGCTACAGGCAGCAGAATGCAAGAATTAGAAGCTTTTGTTGGATGCTGGGTTTTAAGAGCCTATCAGAGCTCTGGAAGAGTCCCTCCTGACCAAGCACTAACTTTTCATTGGATTCTTAATTCTCATCATGTGTCTCCTCCAAGACCAATCTGGGACTTCCTAAAAGCTTTGCTGAAAAATAGCTGGCACAGTCAACTGCATGTTAATCACTGACTAATTAATTAATCACTAATTAATTACTCACTAATTAAGAAAATGCCCTACAAACTTGCCTACAGGTTATATAAAGTATATGATTTGGATAGCTAGAGAATACATATCTGGAGATACACATATACATACATATGAGTGTATGTATATCCATCTACAAATATTATCACAATCAAAATCATAAATCAAATGGGTTGGGGTATAGCCTAAAAAAATTTAGGAATGACTGAAAATTCAAATTAAAGCTCAGTGGAAACAGTAGACTATTTTGCATGCAACAAACCCTGTGTCTTAGTTAGGGTTCCTGTTGCTGAGACAAAACACCATGACCAAAGCCAGTGATGGTACACACCTTTCATCCAGCACATGGAAGGCAGAGGCAGGCAGATTTCTGAGTTTGATGTCAGCTTTGTTTACAGAGGGAGTTCTGGGGCTGCTGGGCCTACATGGAGAAACTGGTCTCTGTCTCCAAAAACAAACAAAACAACCCCGAACAAACCAGAGAACAAAAGCAAATTGGGAAGGAAAGGAAAGGGTTAATTCCATCTTTTGTTTCCACCTGTCACTGTTCCTTATTAAAGGAAGTAGGGGCAGGAACTCAGGGCAGGTACTGAAGCAGAGGCCAGTGAGAAGGGCTACTTACTGGCTTGTTCCTCATGAGTTGCTCGGCCTGCTTATACATTCCAGGACCACCTGCCCAGAGGTGCCCAAATGGGTAGGGCCTAACCCTAATAGTCACTAATTAAGAAAATGCCCTACAGTCTTGCCTACAGGTCAGTTTTGTGGAGGCATTTCTTAAAAATTATGGTTCACTCTTCCAGCTTGTGCCAAGTTCATATATGAAAAGAGATAGATGAATAAATAAATACATTTACCCAGGAAACCCTGGTTTCATCCCCAATACCACAAAATAGGAAAGTAGATAATGGTTGACAAATATAGATTATAGATGATAGTGGTGAATAATAGAAGACAGTTTACCAGATAGATAGATTGATAGATAAATTATAGATAGATAGATAGATAGATAGATAGATAGATAGATAGATAGATAGATAGATAGATAGAGAAGATGATAGAAAATAATGATTCAGGTGATAGGTAAAAGACAATAGAAGAGAGATGGATGACAGATACGATACTATCTATAGATGATAGGGAATAATAAGGTACATGACCGGCAGATGAAGAGGTAAGAAAAGAGAAGACAGAGCTAGGTAGATAACAAAGACAATAGATAAATAAAGTAGCTGAGCGTGATAGCCTGATTCTTTAACCACAGTACTCAGGGGCCAGAATCAATAGGATGTTTGTGAGTTCAAAGCCAGCCTGATCTAAATACTGAGTGCTAGGATAGGTAGGGCTATTCAGAGAAAGCTTGTCTTGAAAAACTAAAACTAAAACAAAACCAAAATGCAGATGAAATAGATGACAGGTCTAGATCATAGAAGAAGATATCACAGAGATTGATTGTCATACAGGAGATCTGTAGTTAATAGAGACAGATACTAGAAGATAAG
This sequence comes from Mus musculus, assembly GCF_000001635.26. NCBI lineage: Eukaryota > Metazoa > Chordata > Mammalia > Rodentia > Muridae > Mus > Mus musculus. The sequence goes on along the minus strand of NC_000078.6, from coordinate 20,975,886 downwards.
ATTAGCTGGATAAGTAGGTGAAGATAGAAAGAATTTCAGGGAAGGTCTGGTAAGGGAGCATGGGGATTGTTAGACCACAGAATGAGAGGACAGCCTAGTTGGAACTGGGCAAGCATTCCACATTTCTCCTTTCATAAGGACAGCAGTCATATTAGTTACTTCCTATTGCTGAGAAAAAGCCCCACCATGACCAGCAGTTGAGAGCTCATGTCTAACTTTTTTCTTCATTTTTCCACAATAGATTTTTTTTTTAAAGAAAATATTCGTTTTCATTCTAGTGCACTGGTATTTCACCTGCATGAATATCTGTGTTAGGATGTCCGATCTCCTTGAGCTAGAGTTACAGACAGTTGTGAACTGCCATGTGGGTAGTCACTTCGGGATTCATTCCATCAACAGCAGCCCCACGTTATTTCAGAAGTATTATCCAAGGATGGGCTATGAACTCCAACACACAGAATACTCCAGCAAAACCTCCCCTCTCCACCTGTTCAGAATGCTGTGTCTTTTCTCATGGCCAGCATAGGCCTCTCCACTCCTGGGTTGCCATAGGTACAGTCCTCAGCATCTTTTCTCACCTACTGGGGCTATGGTTGCAATGACCATGGTCCAAGCCATTATCATATTTTGGATGTGATCCCGTGCCAGAGCTGCCATGCTGCTGAATTAAAATTCCTCTCCACATGTGTGCTAGGCTTTGAACTCAAGTCATGCTTGTCCAATAAGTACACTTGCCCTGACCACATTTTCCAAATCTAGATTCTGGGAGGCCTTATTTAGACCTTTAAAATTAGTTTTCAGGAGAGGAGCCCAGGTAGCTTGTATGCTTAAAAGGATTTCCATGATTTTCCATCAAACAAAATTCGGAAGCTTTATGCGGCAGTTAGGTGGAGAAGCTCAAAGCCAGAGTGTTGGGAATTTCTTTATGAGTGTAGGCAGGCATGGGGTCATTCTTGGAGGTAAGTGAGCAGTGAGCCCATTCCAGAGCCCACAATCCAGCAAACCTCTGAGGATCCGTCTACAAAATAATGACTCGAGAATAAACATGGCCAAAGGGTAGGGAAAAAATACTTGCCACAAAGCCTGGTGACCTAAGTTCAGTTCTCAGAACCAACATGGTAGAAGAGAGAACCAAGTCCTGCAGAGTGCCCTCTGATTTCCACACTAGTGCATGCTCACACAAAGATAATGAGAGATATTTTTAAGACCAAAAGCGTTCCCAGTGGAGCTGAAAGTGGCTAATATCCATGCTTGGATCACTCCTTTGCTCTTCTGGTATGTGTTTGAGGCAGAGGGATTTGCTTGTAGGATTCTGAGCTACCTGTAAGTGGAAGCAATGCCCAAATCACAGAGGGGACCTAGTACCTACAGACTGTTTTCTCAGTGCAGTGGAATTCCTAGTGTCTGATGCCCTGTGGGGGGCTTTCTTTGCAAAAAGCTTATAGATTGTTTTCCTGAGTCTTTTTGATTTGCTTGGAAAACTAACTCTAGCAGCCTGAGGGTTGGGCATAATCCCCCAGACAGCAGTGGGGAGCCAGGCACTTTGCCCTCAAACTTTCCCTTTTCTGTTAGTGCTTAAAAAAAGGGTTACATTCTGGTTCTGTTTGTTCCAGTACTCCTCTCCTCTCTCTCCTGACCTCTCCCACTCAGCTTGGGCTTCACAGCCAATGCTGATCTCACTGGCTGACTCTGCATTGCATTTTGGTGAGTCCCATTTACTAGTGCCAAGAAGTGAAGGCAGAAGCAGCTAGCTCCTGTCCTGGTCAAAGTTTCCTAGGGGCTCCCAGCCTCCCCAGGGTCATGCCCTGAACCCTCCCCTGAGTAGAACCCCTGAGTGTAGCAAAGAAGGCCCCTGCATGGGCCAGACCTGTAGAAATGTCTGGTTAGGCAGGCTCTCTGGGTCCCTCTGAGTAATTAGCTGGAGATGGGAGCCCAGCAAGGCCAAGACCAAGGGATTTGACAGCAGGGTTGCCAGCTGATCAATGTGGTCCTTGTCCCTTGTTCCAAAAAAGATGACACAGTGATCCAGCCTGAAGCTTTTAGGAACAAGCTGCATCCCTGGAAGATGCTGCTCACTACTGTGAACCAGGAAGAGCACTGATGACAAGCCAGGAGTAACCTCCATCCTTCATGTCTCAGGGGACACATAGCCCATATAAGCAGGCTTCTCACTTGTCTGAAGTCTGATCCTACAGATCCTGTCCTGGCTAGTTTTATGTCAACTTAACACAAGCTAGAGTCATCTGAGAGGAGAAATCTAGATTTAGAAAATGCTTCCATAAGATCCAGCTGTAAGGCATTTACTTAATTAAGAAATTAAGGCAATTTCATAATTAGGTGGGGGAGGGCCCAGCCAATTGTGGGTGCTTTCATCTCTGGGCTGGTGGTCCTGGGTTCTATAAGAAAGCAGGCTGAGCAAGCCAGGAGGAGCAAACCAATAACTAGCACTCACACCTTCATGACCTCCTGCATCAGCTCCTGCCTCCAGGTTTCTCCCCTGCTCAAGTTCCTGTTCTGACTTCCTTTGATGATGAACTGTGAGGTGGAAGCCTAAGCCAAATAAGCCCTTTTCTCCCCCAAGATGCTTTGGTCATGCTGTTTCAGCACAGTAATGGTACCCCTGACTTCAACAGGTTCCTCGTCAGATGAACTACTTGGGTCAGTAAAACATGCTCACTTTCACGGAGGTCCCAGTGGCTGCCAACCCACAGGGAGTGGACGCTTCTCTTGCCCACTGTTCACTATCTTTGTTCTTCTCCCTCTAATTATCTAAGCAGAAGCTTCAGCACCACTTTCCGGGCTCTTCCTCTTCAACTAATGACAATCAGTTGGCAACGAATCCAAGTGTCATTGGATTGGATATTTCAGTTTATTATCCGCGGGCACTGTGGTCCTGAGCCCTCATTTCCCACTGTGCCCTTATCCATTTAGGTCTCTCCTCATCTGCAAGTGTTATTTTATAATAAATCTTCCCATCTCTGGATTAATCAACTTTCCAATCACCCTGTTTACTGGGTGCCAGACTCTTTCCCATAGAGATCGTTCTAAAAAGCAAATGCAGTTTTAAGTGGCTCAATATCTTCCAGGGTCTCCCTACAGTCTACGAATAAACCCTAAATTCTTCAATATGCTCTAAGAGATCCTTCATGGCCCAGAATGCCTGACTGTGCTGCCTCACTTCTCCTCCAACCTTGCTTGTACCCAGAGATTGAACCATAGTCTATTGACTCAGGCATTTCCTCATTCAGTTCCTGCTTTATTTTTTTTAAGGTGTATCTATATATTGTATGTATATGAGTACAATGTAGCTGTCTTCAGACACACTAGAAGAGAGCATCAGACCCCATTACAGATGGTTGCAAGCCACCATGTGGTTGCTGGAAATTGAACTCAGGACCCCTGGAAGAGCAGTCACTGCTTTTAACCACTGAGCCATCTCTCCATCCCCAGTTCCTGCTTTATTTATCATTACACAATTAGTGTTTGGGAAGGGGGGGAAGGAGCATACATATAAGGGAGTGTGCATTTGCCCTAGCATGAGGTCAGAGGGCAACTTGCAGGAATTGGTTGCTCTATCTTTCCATGATTTAGGTCACAGGATCAAATTCCTGTTGTCTGCTCATGGAAAGTCACCAAACCACTTCAAGAAGGTTTGCATTTTCAAAGTATCTCCCTGATTGGAAATGAAAGAACATTTTGAAATCCAGGCATAGTGGTACATGTCTTGAATCCCAGCACATGAGAGGCAGTGGCAGGTAGATCTCTGTGAGTTTGAGGCCAGCCTGATCTCCATAGTGAGTTCCAGGTCAGCCAGGGCTACATAGTGAGACTCTGTCTCGAGAAAACAAAATCCAAAACGAATGCCTTGAACCCAGATTACCACATGGTCTTCTGTGCTTAACAGAAACCAACCAACCTTTCATCCACTAGGGCTGACTTCCACTTCAGTCTACCTGATGAATTCATTCCCACAGTCCAAAACTCAGCTTGCAAGCTTTAAAATTCAAGAACACTCCTTCCCTTCTTCCCTTGCCATGTTGAGCATATCTTCAATATTTCCCATGGTACCTTGTTCTGTTATAGCATGTGGTTGTTTAGATGTGAAATGTCTGCCAAAGACCCAAGTTTTGAAGAATTGCTCCTCTACGTGTGGCCTGAGGAAGAAAGTTATATCATTGGGAGCATGCCTTTGAAGCACTGTTGGGACCTTGCTCGCCTTCCCCTCCCTGCTTCTCTGCCATGGTAAACCTGATACATGCTGCTACCATGATGCACTAAGTTGCTAGATGCCCAAAGCTACAGTGCCAAGCAACCATGGACTGAAACCATGAGCCAAAAACCAACTCTTTCCTCCTAAATTGATTCTTTCATTTCATCACAGTGATGTAAAAGTAAGTGACACACAACACTTTCCACTCACAGGTCTGTCTTTGTCACTAGATGAGTTTGCAGCAGATCAGGTATATAATCCTTTCAGCTTTGTGTCCCTAAAACCCAGCAATTGATTTAATTGCATCCTTTGAATGAATACATTTATACTGGTGTTTGTGTGTGTGTGTGTGTGTGTGTGTGTGTGTGTGTGTGTGTGTGTGTTTGTGTGTGTGTGTGTGGTGATAGTACAGAAAGGTCCCCCTTTGAATCATAGACAATGCCTTTATTCACAGTCTTTCTCTACTGGAGGACCCTGTCCATCTAAGACCCAAAAATCTTGTAAGGGATAGGTGGGCCCTGTGTGTTGTTCAATATTCCACAAACAGGCTTCTAGAGGAAAGGGGAAGAGGGTTTATTTTTATTGAGTTGGTTAGGTTTGACTGTTGCTATTGTTGTCCTGTGGAGTCAAACCCAGGGTCTTAAGCTTGCCAGACAAGCACTCTGCCATTGAGCTGTTCCTTCGCCCAAGGAGGGGGGTTTTGAGCATTCTTCCAATATTGCATGATTTGGAATAGAAGTCTCTTGAACACAGACCTACATGGCAGGTGTAAACTCACAGTAGGCTTCAGTGAAGCAGGGCAGAAGGCCATGCAGACTGTGTGACATGGCACTATGGGGAGGAAGGGTCCCCTTGTCCTTCATAATTGTCAAGATCGACCTGCAGATTTCCTGGGCTCCATGGCCTATGGGTGACATTGGAAATAAGAGAAATAGGTAACTTCCCCATGATGAAAACAGCTCCCCACGGACTAGACATAGTAAAGCTTGTGAGATTTGAAAACCAGAAGGGGTGTTTGGGTAAGAAGCTTGACTGAATTTGTGACAAAATCCTGTCAGTCTTTAGTTGAGATTAATCAGTTTAGGAAGAAGCAGGTTGGGACTCGAACTCGGAATGCACCTAACAACTTTGGTGAAATGGTAAGCTCATTTCTATATACAAATCCTTGAAAACTGAGATTCAGTCATTCTTTCATTCATTTCTTCATTCATCCACTCAACACGTTCATGAAGGACCGCGTTTCTAATAGTTTTATTTTATTTAATACTTTAAAAATTATTATTTTATCACTTTTATCTTTATTAATCTGTTTGTATCACACACGTACCACACTAGGCATGCAAAAGTCAGGGAATCATTTTCTTTTCTTTTTTCAAAAAATTTTTTATTTTTACAGTTTTATCTATTTATTATTTATGTGTACACTGTTGCTGTCTTCAGACACACCAGAAGGGTGCATCAGATCCCATTACAGATGGTTGTGAGGCACCATGTGGTTGCTAGGAAGTAATCTCAGGACCTCTGGAAAAGTAGTCTCTGCTCTTAACCACTGAGCCATCTCTCCAGCCCCATCTGAGGACCATTTTCAAGAGTAAGTTTTCTCCTTCTACTCTGGGTTCCAGGGATTGAACTCAAGATGTCAGAATTGCATGTGGGCACTGTTACCTACTGAGCCATGTTACTGGTCCAAGCATCACTGTTGTGCCTAGCAATGACTCTGCACAGTTTATTCTCACAAAGCCTTTTTAGTGCATCTATTATAATCGCCGCTGTGCTACTTACAAAGCTAAATAAGTGTGCTTAGTTTAGGACATAATGTAGGGTTTCAGTCTGGGTCCTCTCCCTTTTAGAACTGAGGCATGTCAGGAAATACCAATGACCTGCAATAGAAGGCCCTATCCTGGAACTCACTATATAGACTAGGCTGGCCTCAAACTTACAGAACTCTGCCTGCTTCTGCCTCCCAAAGTGCTGGAATGAAATTTTATGCCACTATGCACTTTGATTATTTTTAAATTTTTGATTATTTGTGTGTGTGTGTGTCCCCGCCCTCAGGTACTTTCATGAGTGCACTTTCCCATAGAAGCCAGAAACCAGAAGCCAGAGTGTGATCCCCTGGTTGTGATCACCAGTTGGGAATGCTGGGAACTGAACCCAGATGTTCTTAAGGGGCAGCAGATCTTAATTGCTGAGTCATCTCTCATTGATCATTGATTTATCTCCCTGGCTCCAGGAAGAACCTTCCAGACTGGCAACATGTGAGGAGGCTTCTTGGCACTGACAGAATTTGGAGATGCAGAGAAGAGGATGAGATCACAGAGCAAGTGATTGCATGCAACTCTGGTTCTCAAGCTCTATTATCCTGGAAGGATGCAAACATCAGGAGGTGTTGAAAACAGAAGGGTGGAAGGACTGAGTTATGCAACCCCACCCCCACCCCCACCCCCCACCCCCGGCACTAACTTGTGAAAAGTCATAGCCTCTGCTCCAGTGATCCAAAATTTAAGAGGCTAAGAAGGGGCCCTATGACATCCAAGGACACATAAGGTAGGAGGGATTCAAATTATCACAACAACCTGCAGATCAGACTCTGTGTTCGATTTTATCTTTTTAGGCAATAAAACGTGAAGCACATTCTTTGACAGCGAGGAGAAAGGCAGACTGTGGGCTTTTCCTAATTCTTTGGAGTTTTATAGCATGTCAGTTAGTATAGCTCTGCTTACCACAGAGCCTGTGTCTCTGGAGCTGGAGCAGGCTGAGGCTGTAAAAGGAAGTGTGGTCAGAACAGTAAAGCTCATGGTGGAGGGAGCACTTGGTATCCAGGCTCTTAACTCTTTTAAGATCTGTTCAGCGAACAAATGTATGTCTGACTGACTGGGGTTAGAGCTCACTCAGTCCTGGCTTCAAGTCTCAGCACTGCACAATGTGGATGTGGGGATGGTACAGGCCTGTTATGCCAGCCCTTGGAGGGTGGAGGCAAGGTCAGAGTTCAAGGCCATTTTCCTCCTTGCAGCAAGTTGGAGGTCAGCCATAGTTATATTGAGATCCTATTATTATAAACAAACAAATATAGAATACAGTTTGTATCTACATTACATACCAGGACTCCTCTGGGAAACACTCCCTAGTCATTAGGGATCTATTTTACATGAAACCTGTTACCCTAGGCTCTCTACTGTTATGGATGCTTTAGTGTGGTCTATGGTGTTCATGTCTATGGGGTTTGCTACCATTCAAATTGATTATGCTTTCAAAAGATCTTGGTAGATGGGATTGCTTTCAATCTTACAATTTCATAGCTATCTTTTAAATAGAGTTTAGCATCTATAAAATAATTATACTATGCAGCCTGATGATTATTCCTTCATGATAAACATTTGCTTACAAGGATCAGTTCTTGTATAGAGTAATGCTAAGTTTTCCATGTCTGGAACACAAGTTCTCAGAAAGAAAAAAAAAAGACGGGATTACCGGGAGAGAAAATTTTTTGGTGCAAAAACACTGGTGTCCAAGCCTCTGTCTTCAGGCTTACCAAAGTGCTGGACTCAAAAATGAAGAACAATTTGCATGAGAAGTAGAAAGGAACCTTCAGAAGATAGACCTGGGTCATTCAGTCCCACACCTGTTGCTGCTACTGTGAATGGAGCTGATCTCTGACCCTAACCCAGAGGGCTGGATCCCAAGGACTAAGCTGAATAGCAGGAATCATGGTACTGGAATGCTGGCCAGAGGGCCTTTAGCAGGTGAACATTGTTGTAGAACACAGCCCTCTGACCAAAACAGACATCATCTTTATCAGATCAACCATGCATTCTCTCAAGAGACCATCAGAAGCAACCTGTGGAATGCTGACCTTCCCTCAGAAAAGGAGTCCCTGGATCCTTAGGAGAGACTCCAGCTTCTCCTTGCAGGCATTTAATTCAATTCTGCCCTAATTGTACTTAGTGTGCGGCTTAGGGATTACTAAAGCACAATGACTGTGGAGGGGATGTAGTTAGATGGGATGTATCAGATGTGCTGTGTGAAGAGTTTCCAGTGTGCCTTCTTAGGGGTCACCCATGGACCTGCTTGTAACTCTTCACCCCCACATTGTAAGGAAATAGTTTCCTTAGTTTGTTTTCTATTGGTAGGATACACTGCTGTTAACAGAAGTGACTTGGGGTGGAAAGGGTTTATTTCATCTTACAGCTTGTAGTCCATCATGACAGGAAGTTGGGGCAGGAGCTAAAAGCAGGGACCTGGAAGCAGGAACTGAAAAAGAAGCCATGGAAGTATGCTGCTCACTGGCTTGCTCCCATGGATTGCTCAACCTCTTTTCTTAGGCTGTTCAAGAGCATGTGCTTAGGGGAACACCATCCCTGGTGGGCTGGGTCGTCCTCTCTCAATTATCAGTCAAGAAAACCCTGCAGATTTGCATATAGTAAATCTGATGGAGGCATTTTCTCAATTGTGGTTCTTTCTGTTTGACTCCAGCTTGTGTCAAGTTGAGAAAAAACTAACCAGGATGTAACCTCAGTAAATTCATTGGTTCTGCTGGATGACCCTCAGTAGAAACATATGTTGGTTTGTCACTGGGGCCTTAGGAGGAGGGAGTAGATGCTGCTTATGTTTCTCCAGAGAGAAACCAAGGCCTATCATTGCATATCTAGCCATAGAGTAAGAAGGAAGAATTCCCAAGATAATAAGACTAAGCTAGCACGCTAAGCCTCATAGAAGCAAAAATCTATGTTCTGTGTGTTTTCCCCATCAATTCCTTAGAAAGCAGATCCCTTGGGATGATAGAAAGGGAAAGTGGGTTCATTGCTTTTCTGTTGCTATAACAAAACCCCTCACCAAAAACAACTCATGGAAGACAGGGTTAGTTTTAGCTCATAGCTACAGCGGGATACGGGTCTCTCATGGCAGGAAGGCACAGCAGCAAGTGATAGGTACAAATGGAGGAAGAGGAAGTTGAAAGATCACATCTTCAACTCCATTTAGAAAGAGGACAAGAGCAAAAGTGGAAGTGGGGAGCATTTATAAACTCTGAAAGCCCACCCCTATGCTACACTTGCTCCAGCAAAGCTATACCTCCTGAACTTCCTCTGACAGCACCACCAACTGGAGATTTGCTGTTTAAATCCATGAGCCTATAGGGCAGTGGTTCTCAACCAGGGTGGTGACACCTTGGGAGGAGTCAAATGACCTTTTCATACGGGTCATATATAAGATATTTACATTATGATTCACTACAGTAGCAAAATTACAGTTATGAATTAGCAGTGAAATACTTTTATGGTTGGGGGTCCCCACAAAATGAGGAATTGTATTAAAGGGTCACAGTATCAGGATGGTTGAGAAGCACTGCTCTAGGGGATATTTCTATTTCAAACCACCACAGAAAGGAGGTGTGGCCTGTGTTCTGTCATACATCACCATTTTAACTATCTGTGAGGTAGGCTCTCCACGCACACCTTACAAACAAGAGTCAGCTGGCTCTGTGAGCTAACATCACTTCAAAGTGGTGCTTGCCCATCTGTAAGCACAGGAAATTCCCTGCTGTCTGGTTGTCCTTCTGTGAATGTTCTATATAAGCCAGACTCTAAGGATCAGGGTCCATATGGAGGTGGTATAACCTAAGCTAAAGGAATATGTCTTTTTAGGTTTCAAACTAAGCTGGCTGCACAGTGCACAGTGAACCTTCCTTGGCAAGGGAATAAAAACAAGCTGCCTAAATCAGATGGGAGAAGAGACAGCACTATTTGGTCTGGCCATGGTAGGAACATGCCAAAAGCCTACCTGCTCTTGGAAATAGCCCTTCAGAGTCCTTACCATCTTGATAACTTAACAAGAAGGATAGTGATACCAAAATGTTACTTCTCCCAGAGAAAAAGGCAGGAGTAGGCCTGGCCTTGCAGCCTGGCCACCCCCACCAACCCCCCTCTTCCTAGCTTCAGCATTAAAGGTTTCTCTGTGGAAGCTGGACGGTCAGTCAGTCCCACTGAGACTATTCAAAACTGCCTGCCTGAGCTGACTGAAATAGAGTGTGATCTCAAATAGGTCTCAGCAACCAGCTTGCTCCATTGTCATGGACACAAGGTGAAGATGTCCAAGGTTGCTCTGCAAAAAAGGAGCCAACACAGGGCTCTAACCACATCAGGGAGGTATTTGTTTCATCTCCTGCTGTTAATGTTCTTTGTATAAACTGCTCTGATCACAGATGATTTAACAAAAGCCATATAGGAGAGTAACAAGAGCCAAGGGCACTGAGGTCCCTCCACAGCCCACAGGAGAGACTTTGGGGGGTCTAAGTGAGTTTGGGAAGTTTCCACAGAGTCAGCAGATCCCAGACTTGGGTCCCAAGAGGGGTCTGGGCCAGGGACAGTCCAGCCAGAAAGACAGAATTAAAACATGGCAAGGCTTTGCAAAGGGCACGCTAATAGCTCCCATCTATCACCCAGGGAAGGCAATGTCTGGGAAGAGATAATTGACTTTTCATGGAACAGATGAAGTTTTACATGCCATTCTTCCTGAGTGACAGCTTTGCCTTGGGACAGCAGCAGCACGCAGGAGGGAAAGCATGTCCAAACTCTCACCCTATCCTCGGGCCGGGGTCTAACTTAGACCTGCAAGGTTATTTCCATCACTTAGACCCCAACCTCCATCTGCCTTTGTAGTTATCCCAGAAAACGGAATGGTCCCCACATTCCAGTCCACAAATTGCTATTACTTATATTTTCAGGTTTTTGTAAAAATGTGCTTACACATTTTGTACCTTTTTATTGCTACACTAGTAACAGATATGCAAATGGTATACAATGAGTGACAAGATTTTATCTGGTTTACCAGTAGGTAGACAAAATGGGGGCAGGCACTAATATGCCCTCTGCAGTTCAGAAAGGCAAAGTGGCACACTCATTGTCACAGAGCAAAGCTGGGCTTGACCTCATCCTTCAGTTCTCAAGCTCTGCCTAGACACTGTACCCCAATTTAGCCCAAGGTAAGAAATGCCTCCATACCTGATGCTCAAGGGTCATGTGACAAAGCTACCTGCCCATTATCCTCAATGTTTGTCATGAGCCTCTCCTGTAATGACACTGTTGCTCACAGAGTCGCCAATCAAATTGCAGATACACACACACACCTGTCTTCCTTAGTGGGTCTCTCCTGGCTTTTTCTGAGCTTGGTGAGGCACCAAACCACCCTGCCTGTCCTTTCTGTCACCTTCCAGACTCACAGCTGGGCTCTCAGAGTCACCCAAAGGGACATTTATATCTCTGTTCAGACTTCTGGAACTCCTGAAGCTGGTTCAACCAGTCTGATTTTTCTAACAATAGAGGTTTTGCCTCTGTGTTGCTGTAAGCACCTTATTTGGATAAGGATTTCACACAGTGTCTTACACATGATCAGCAGTTAACAACTGAGGATTAGAGTGTGTTCCTAGAAAGGACCACATTTGGAACAGGGACACAACACAAGAACACACTCATAGGAGCACCTAGGAGATGCTCTCGGTGACAGAACACATATGAGGATGTCCCTTTAGGCTCCAACACCTCCCAGGGGTCTCCTCTTCCTACCAGTTCACACTGCTCAGCATTCCACATACTGTCTAAAATCCCTCTGTAGTAGTCAGGGCTTTTTCTGTTCTGAGAGATCAAAGTCCTATTCAAAGGGACTTAATTACAGAAACATATGTTGATTGGCTTTCATGCCTACCTGCCCACTAGGAGTGCTGACAGGGGAGTCACAGAGAGGGTACCACATGCCTGGCTTCCTGAGGCAAGACCTAGGAGTTGCACACAGTCATGGGGGCATGAAGAGGCAGAATAATAGGAAGTGTGGCATTGATTGTTCTGAGCTCTGGCTTTGATGCCATCACCACACATGGGCATGCAGGGCAGCCTACTGCTGTCTCTTTGGGTGGCCCCCCAGTGGGTGTTAAGGACTTTCTATAGGACTTCCCTAGTTAGGGTAAGGAGAGAGGGAAACACTCCCAACAAGGAGAGGAGGTAAAGCGGTCAAGAATGCCCACCCAGAGCAAGTCATTTACAAGAAACCCCTCCTCCATGTGGATATCATTTCCTTCCTGTTAAGGAATCAAGGAGAGAGCTTCAGGACCAGGGCTGCCCTGGATAACTTACACTTGGGGCCAGAAATCAGAGAGCTGCTTCCTGCTCCTTCACTGTGTTATGTTGTGGCTTCCCCTTTGTCAACATGGGATTTCTCCCATTCAAAGAGGTTGATACAAACCAGCCACATTTCCTGGAAACCCCATGGAAACCCAGCACAAGTTGATGAAAACAAGGTTAACAGCCATTAGTCTGTGCTTGGCATGGAGTACTGTGGTTCAAAGCTGATGGGTTCCTATTGGCTGTGTGTACGGGAGGGACACATTTACCAACACTGTACATTCAGGCAGTTCTCATAACAATGGATCAGGATGTGCTGGAGGCCCATAGAAACCTTGGCTGCTTCCTCTGCTTCTCCACCCAACCATTGCACACAGAGGGCTCGAAGCCTGAGTGAATCAGATAAGACCTGGAGGCAGATGTTTAGGACATGCCACTATCCAGATCAGCTCATGTTTACGGATTGTCTCCTCCAATAACAGTATCATCTACCTCCTACGTTAGAATCTTTAAGTGAAGGGCTGGAAAGAAGGCACAGCAGTCAGGGACACTAGCTGTTCTTTCAGAGGACATGGGTTCAATTCCTAACACCTGCATGGCCCCTCACAGCTATCTGTAACTCCAGGTCCAGGGGATGGTATGCCTTCTTCTGACCTCAGTGGTCAGCAGACACTTGAGTGGAGCAAAGCCATACATGCAAGCAAGGCACCCATCCACAAAAAATAAATAAAATCTAAGTAAATTTTTATCCATCAGGTACAATCTAGAGCAGTGGCTCTCAACCTTGCTAATGCTGCCATCCTTAAATATAGTTCATCCCTTAAATACAGTTCTTTATATGGTTGTGACCTCCAACTATATTTGTTGCTATTTCATAACTATTTTTTCTACTGTTGCAAATTGTAGTGTAAATATTTTTGGAGATAGAGGTTTGCCAAATGGGTTATGTTGTCTGGCAGGGAAGCAGTCATAGGCAGCCTGCTTGTTCTGTCAGGGAAGAAAGACAGACACAATGTGTTTCCCAAGGCTAGCTCGCTGGGTGAGACACAATGTGTTAAGCTGGGCAGTTGTGGCACAGGCCTTTAATCCCAGCACTTGGGAGGCAGAGGCAGAGGCAGAGGCAGAGGCAGGCTGATTTCTTAGTTTGAGGTCAGCCTGGTCTACAAAGTGAGTTCCAGGACAGCCAGGACTATACAGAGAAACCCTGTCTCCAAAAAACCAAAACAAAAAACAAAAAAAAAAAACCACAATGTGTTTCCCCAGGCTAGCTCACTGTTGGAGCATCATGCTCTCAGGATGGTCTCCACTCTTTTGGGGGACAACTCTCCACTCAGTCCCCAGGATTAATAAAGACACCTAAGGCAGATGGAATGAGAGGAGATAGAATAAACTCCAGACTGTTCCCTGGGTCTCTGATAACTTCACCCTATGTATCTCAAGCAGGCTTCCAGTTGAGGGTTCCCTGGACACCCGTTCCACACTCCACTCGATCGTGTATTTGCTGGGAGAGCCCAGAGGCCAAGAGCACAAGTTGGATGCCGGCTTTCCTCACTGACCTTGTGATCAGACCCTGTTTCAGGGTTTCATGAAAAGCACGGTCCCTTATCTGATACAGAAGAAGCCCAGAACAGAGGTTACATGTTGTTCTCAAGAGCATGTTGTCCTGACTGCCTCTACCACCACCAACAAGGACACCAACAACACCAACACCACTAAGATTGGAAGACTCTAAGAGGAGCCCCTCGCTCAGTCCTCAGGACAATAGCAGACACCCAAGAACTCACGACAGACCGAGCTTGTTGCAAACCACATGAGGCTTTATTCAGGGAAAGCCAGAGCTCTGGGGACGACTCATATCCCACGCAGGGGTAGAGGAGTCGACCTCGCGGGGAAAGAGTTCCCAGTTTTTATAGGCCCTCAGGGGGGAAAGGGGAAGGGGGAGATTAGGGGATTTCCAGATCTTAACAATGTCTATTCTCAAGAAATGGGTATGGAAGGGGTACAAGGAAACAGTCTAATAAAGGTGCAGCAATGGGCACACACCTGGTCAGAACATTGGCAGACACACAGGTTCAAGGAGTGGCCAGAGCATTGTGCACCTCTATTTTTCTAAATAAGTGAAGCTAGTTCTGCTAACACTGACGTCTATCATGCCAATTTCAGGGCTTCTGTGTCCTTTTACATTCTGCCAGGATCTTTCAAGATCACCACCAACACCCAATTTCATCCTCCTGTTCTCAGCAATTGGAACTCATTCTCTGCTCCCTAAGGTCATGTATATGCTGGTTACCTTATGTCAACTTGACACAAGGTAGAGTCATCTCGGGGATGGGGTCATACCTCCATTGAGAAAATGCCTCCATCTGTAAGGCAGTTTAATTAATGATTGATAGAGAAGGGCCCAGCCCATTGTGAGTAGTAGCTTTCCTGGAGCTGGTGGTCTTGGGATCTATAAGAAAGCAGGCTGTGCAAGCCATGAGTAGCAAGCATGAAAGCAGCATTCTTTAATGGCTGCTGCATCAGGCCCGGCCTCCAGGGTCCAGCTCGGTTTGAGTTCCTGTCCTGACTTCCTCTGATGATGAACTAACTACATGTGCAAGTGTAAGCCAAACAAACGCTTTCCTCCCCAAGTTGCTTTTAGTCATGGTGTCCTAACCAGGACCATGTGTCATCTCATCTCCCTAAAACCATCAGGACAATAACACAAGCATCTGTGCACGGCTTACTGCACCTTCCATTCTCTGACCCACTTGCTCATTCTTTCACTTACTTACACATTTGTTCACAACACTACAGAGCACGGTGACACCATTGCCTTCCAGGCACTGTGTTCATCCAAGGCAACAGAGCTATGGAATGTCCCTATCTCTGCCCCTTAGAGCTGAGGTGACACATTCTAAAGGACAAACTGTTATCAGTAGGATGGGAGATGGAGGGAGCAGGGCAGTAACCAGCAAAAGTGACCTGGATGGAGGCTGAGCCAGGATCCCAGGAATTTCCTAGAGAGTGCCCTGAAATTCTAGGGATGCCCATTGACTCACTCAGTCTTCCATATCTCATCCAAGGACCAAAGAACTATAATCAGTGTTCTCTATATGGCACAAGCATCTTCCCTATTGAATCTTGCTGGCTCTTCCAGCCTCCCTGACCTTTGCTCCCTCATTCTCACCATGGTCCATGCCCTCTGAAGCTCACCCAGCCTAGTATAGAATCTTTCATTGCTTGCTTCTTTATGTTTCCTTGGTCCCTTGTCTGTCTCCACCAGACTGTGAAATCCCTGGGGAAAGGGACTGTCTCACTGGTGTCTGGATCCTGGGATCTATACAGCCATTGTAAGGAGAGTTCTGTTCTCAGAAATTACTGGCCCAATTGCTAAGTGGTCCAGGGGCAACAAGATTACTCACTGAAGTTTACCCAGTCTGTTGTGGCTAAATCTAATCTTAAAGAGCAAATAAGCCAGCTTTGGACTCAGTTTTTGTTAATGTCCCTGGATCCCTCTTGAGAAATGCAGTTTGTTGGGGATTTGTTGTTAGGCAAACCAGTGTGATTTTCAAACTATTCAGTAGTCAGGAAGCCCAGGCACAAATATCTCAGTGAACCAGTCCTGATGAGAAAGGGGCTCCTTGAATCACCTCTATTTGAAGATATATCTGCAGTCAATCCTAGTATGGTGGATTGAATGGGAGTGGCTCCTATAGTCTCATATATTTAAATCCTGGGGCTCCAGTTGATGGAACTGCTTGGGAAGGATTAGGAGGTGTGGATTTGTTGGATGAGGTGTGTTATGGGGGTGGGCTTTAAGCTTCAGAAGACTCCTGCCATTCCCAGTGTTTCTTTTCTGCCTCTTACTTGCAAAATCAAGACGTGATCTTCCAGCAGCTGCCTCAGTGGCCTGTTGCCATCCTTCACTCTACCAGCATAGCTTCCAACCCTCTATAAGTTGTCTTGGTCATGGTAGTAAGCACAATAATAGAAAGGTAACTAAGGCCCTTTAACAGCCAGCAGTGACATGGCTGCCAGGCCCAGTGACTTGCACCTGCAGACTCAACACTTGGGAACCTGAAGCAGAAACATTGTCACAAGTTCAAGGCCAGCCTAGGCTACATGAGGAAGTCCACACAGCCTAGCCTTGCTGCAGAGTGTGACTGTCTTAAGCAAAAAGAAAAAGATGAAGCCTGGAGAATCTATTGGTATTGATGAGACACTGCACAAATTCTGGGGCCTGTCTGCTTTCATCTCTGCAGAGTAGGAGAGCCCAGCGAAAGGATAAAATCTAAAATTAACCAAAGATCCTAGGAATCCCTGTCCACCACATATACCTGTGCTCTGGAGCAAAACACTTCACATTCTGGCATTTCCCCAGTCTAGGGTATGCTTGTTATGCCAAACTACACAGGAGGCTGATGCAGTAGGATTGCAAGTTCAAGGCCTGTCTAGGCAACATAGTGAGCCATATTTGTCTTGTTTGTCTCAAGATAAATAAAAATGAGCACGAGGGTATAGCTCGAGGGTAGTGTACTTGCATAGTGCACATGAGGCCATGTGTTCCTTTCCTGATACCACAAAGAGACAAAAAGTGCTTGGATTTTAATTTCCTTTTCTGTAGCATGGATCAAGATTCCTGTGAAGTAAGAGAAAACATCCAGGTAAAGGGCATGTAATGACAACAGCTTGCTGTTCCCTTGGTGTGCTGTGGCAGACAGGCCCTTGTTCCTCTAGCAAATGGCCTGTTCTCCAGACTACTGTCACTCAGCTCCTGAGAGCCAAGCATGGTGCTCACCAAGGGCCTCTGCTTACTCTGAGCCAATTTACATCCTCGTGCTTATGACTCAAAGTCCATGATTTTATTATGCATCTGTAGGCAGTAAACCCATGGTGTAAATAGAGTTATACAGAAGCAGCAACTTCATCTTAGAGCAATGGTTCTCAATGCTGCGACCCTTTGATGCAGCTCCTCACATTGTGGTGACCCCCACAATCGAATTACATTTTTGCTGCTTCATAACTGTTATTTTGCTATGTTATGAATCTTTTTTTGTTGTTGTTGGTTTTTGAGACAGGGTTTCTTTGTATAGCCCTGGCTGTCCTGGAACTAACTCTGTAGACCAGGCTGGCCTGGAACTCAGAAATTGCCTGCCTCTGCCTCCCGAGTGCTGGGATTAAAGGTGTGTGTCACCACACCCAGCTTATATTATTAATCTTGATGCAAGTATCTGATAGGCAGGATATCTTATTGGGCGTCATAACCCACAGTTTGAGAACCACCTCCTTAGATGAAAGAACGTGGACAGCTGCCTTTGAGCACTGATCATCCCAGTCACCTCTCCATTAATCTCTCCAGCCATCTCTCCATATGTTGGGAGCTATTAAGACAACTCTATTGTCCTGATCTCTGAATTAAGCCTCTCCCCCCGAGAAGAAAAGGGGGTCAAAAGCAGGCCACCTACGCACCGTTCTGAGAACAACCACAGAACGTTCCACCCCTAGGTCAGCGCCAGATGTCCTGACCACACCCTGATACCACCAAGTTCCTGCTTCCCCGTGTAGCTGCCAAAAGAAAAATTTCCACTGCCCCACCCCTCCTGCTGAGAAGTACTTGTACTTCCCCTTTTGCTTGTGCATTTAAGCCTTGAGCCTTTCTGAATACAGCGACACCTTGATGCTTCTCAGACTGTTTACATGTTGTTCCTCGAACTTGGTGTCTGTCTCTCTCTCCCCCCATTTGGTTCTTAGGAGAAGGTCCCCTCGAGACCCTCGAATAACCGGACCTGTTGGACGGGTCAAGTGGTGCCCAATGTGGGGCATGAGGTATGACCACCCTCCAGACAATGGATTCAAGAGGTACCTTGTAGACAGTGAGACGGTTCCCCGCCACTTCGCTTGAGTGTCGCAGATGTTGAGAGGTAAGCCTGGGCATAAAATTGTTGTCCCATTCATCATGGGGAATGTTCTGTCCTAAGAGACAGTTTTTATTCAAGAGATGAAGGGGTCTCTTTAGGAGAGAGGGATAAGAGTTAAGAAAAAGGATTTAATAAAAATTTTTTGTTTTGTGGACGAGAGATGTCCATGGTTGATATTGAATGGTCCTGAAATACACCCTTTAACTTGGAATAAAGTAGGCAAAGATATCAATGCTTTGATAAAACAAGGAGAAAGTGTTCCTGAGTCATTTTTTAGTTATTGAGGAATCATCAGAGACCTCCTTGAGCAGGCAGAAAAAGGTGGAGAGGGCGCTCGCCTCCTAGCCCTTACTGAAGATTTTTTTAGAAAACTCCCGATCACTGATCAGTCTCACAAAAGCGAAACTGAGCTGCCGGCAAATCGTCAGTCTTGGCCGTCATTGATTATCGATGCCCCGGTCCCTAAGGACTCCCTGCCTTCCCCTTTTTCTCCCCAAATTACATTAGATTCTAGAAAAGGGGCTACTGCTCGACCCCCTGGTTGACCAAAAAGGATTTACCCCATTTTGTATAAGGAGTTGTCAGATGAACCCCTCGATCCTGCCTCAGAGGCAAAATTAGATGAGGAAGCCTTTAAATATGAACAAATCCACTATGGTCCCAGGCCCGGTGCCTATCTTACCATCGAGCCCTTCAATTTCCACACTCCTCCTTATTTGCCCTCCTTTCCCCCTAATCCTCAGCCTAATCCTCGGCCTGTATCGCTGGCCCCTTCATCCGTTCAGTGATTACTTCAAACTAAAAGAGAACTTCAGACTCAGATCACCAATCTTAAAGATGTTCTAGGGCTTCAAAAGAAGCTACAAGACCTCAGTCTAGAGACTCAGAGTCTACAAAGAGCCCTCATGGGGAACCTTCAAGGTCCTATCTCAAAATCCCGTCAAACTGGCCACAAGGGTCCCTCTCAGAAACAAGGGAATGAAAAATTGACCTTCCCTGTTCTCACCTGATCTCGAGCCCATCAGGCTGCTCCAGGTCATGAGGACCCCCCCCCACTGGCTCCTCCGAAAAAGATCAGGGGGAACCAGAGAGTGATGATGAGGAGGGTCAAGCAAACTCTGATTCCAATGAGGGTGGCATGTCCCCCGATGAAGGGTTGGACACCAACCGCCAACCAGTCTACAAAAAGCTAGAACTGAGACATGTAAAAGATCTTCATTCAGCAGTCAAAAATTATGGGGTTAATGCCCCATTCACAGTGTCCATATTAGAAGGTTTAGCAGGAGAAGGCTACTTGATACCCAATGAATGGAATAAAGTTGTTCAGTCTGTCCTCGCTAGAGGCCAATATTTAACTTGGAAGTCAGAGTTTATGGACAGAGGAGAAAATTTGGCTGCAAAAAATAGAAAGAATCCTACTAGTAAGACAGTCTCCTGGACTGCTGATAAAATCTGTGGTAAAGGCAATTTCGCTGCAGACAAAAAACAATTAGGGCTCTCCCCTGGTGTCCTTGCCCAGATGGCACAGGCGGCCCTGGGAGCTTGGCGCGCTGTCCCTGCTGCAGGGGCACTAACTATGCCCCTAACCAAGATTATACAAGGGCCCCAAGAGTCCTATGCACAGTTCATTGCCAGATTGCAGGAAGCAGCTGAGAGAATTTTGGGACCTGAGGAAACTGAGGGTCTGTTAGTCTGACAACTTGCTCTTGAAAATGCCAATTCAGCATGTAGGGCTGCCCTGAGAGGTAAAACCAAGAGTTTAGATATAAATGGTATGATCAAGCTTTGTAATGAGATAGATGTGTTTTCCCAACAAGTTTCTAAGTCTATCAACCTGGCTATTGGGGCTGCCTTACAACTAAATAAAGGAGAAAAAACTTGCTATAGATGCAACCAACCTGGACATTTTGCTAGAGGATGCCCTACACAAAGACAGAGCACCCTAGTCTCAACCATGCCTGCTACCCAAAAACCGCCCCCCCCCCCGTCTTTGCCCTAAGTGCAAGAGAGGCCGCCAATGGGCACAAGATTGCCGATCTAAGACTGATATCAATGGCCACCCACTACCTGCGGTCCAGGGACACGGACAGAGGGCCCCCCTGCGGGGCCTGTCTCCCCTGATGACAACTGCAGACAACCCCCTAGCCCCCACGGGAGATTGTGCAGGGTTCTGGCAGAGAGCACAGAGAGCTTGGGAGTGTGGCCTTCTTCGCCCCAGGCCCCTCACGGCCCCGGCCCGTGCAGGATGAGCCCGAGGGTCCCTACCCTGTGGACACCAGGAGCCCTCGCCCTCGAGGCAGCCACCAGCTAGTCCACGTAGCCATTCCGCAGTGACTCTTGCACTGCCGAAGATGCGCCTGCATGGCGGCGGCCTCCCCGACTCCACTGGCACCCTGCTCTCCAGGGCCGGGCCCATGGAGGAGCCCCAGCCAGGCCTTTGAGGACATTTCAAAAGTGGTGGCAAGTGTGGTGTGGTAGGAAGAATGGCAGCCACCTGAAGGCCAAGGCTGGGCCTTCAGGGCTTCTGCGGCCTGAGGCGGCAGGTCTGAGCAAGAACACTCTGCCATCGCCAGCACAGGATGAGAGGCCCGCCTGTGGCCCAGCACGCAGACCTGGATGAACCGAGGCCTCGATGGGCCTGGACGAAGGTGAGCGGGTGCCCCCCCTCTTCCACTGATTTACTGTGGTTTATATTGAATGCTTCTGTTCTAGCCTTGTTGGATAAGACACAAAGAGATAATGCGTCAGAATTTGAAGATTGTTGGATGTGCTTTTCTGCTTCCCCACCCTTTATGAGGGCATAGCCATATTTGGAAATTTTACCCTGCTTTCAGATGCCAACCAGCTTCCCTTCGAGTCAGTTCAGTTTACCTTGAAAGAACTCTCTGGGGTAGGGAGTTGTGTGTTGGGCCCAGGCATGCTTCTGCCATGGCCCTTGCTAAGATTTGCAATAATACGTTTAGAGTAAATAAAAATAGGTATTCTTATCTTCTTGCCCCAAATGATACCTTTTTGGCATGTTCCACAGTCCTTACACAGTACATTATTATACAAGATTTTATAAATAATAGAGATTATTGTGTCTTGGTTCAGCTTTTTCCAAATTTTAGTATTCATGAGTCAGATGACTTACTGAAGTTTTGGGACCGAGGTGCCTCCTTGCCATCCCAGCACAAAAGAGAGCCTATCTCAGCGGTGACCCTTGCAGTCCTTCTTGGCCTGGGTGCTGCTGGGACCGGGACCAGAATCTCGGCCCTTGTGTCATCTCAACAGAATGTGTGCAATTACCATCTGCTCAATGAGGCTATTAGCCAAGATATAGAGAATATAAAAAGGGGCCTAGATGATCTTACTGATTCCTTGGTCTCCCTTTCAGAAGTCGCCCTTCAAAATAGAAGGGGATTAGATTTGCTCTTTCTACAACAAGGAGGCTTATGAGCTGCACTTAAGAAAGAATGCTGCGTATATGTTGATAAAACTGGATTAGTTAAAGATAGCATTGCCAAGGTTACTGCCAGCTTAGAAAAAAGAAAGAGAGAGAGAGAACAACAAGAGTCATGGTACCAAAATTGGTTTTCAACCTCCCCCTGGCTTTCAACATTGTTGCCCTCGCTTTTGGGGTCCCTATTGGGACTCCTATTATTGATTTCCTTTGGTCCTTGGGCATTTCAGAAATTGACCCGATTTGTTAAATCTCAAATTGATTCATCTCTTTCAAGCACATCTGTTTCAGTTCATTACCATCGGCTGGACGTTGGCGATAGCAAGCAGGTTACTGGAGAAGAGTCAGACGTGGATACTGCTTCATCACCCTATTCTCAGGGAGAGAGACTCAATTTCCATAAAATGCTTAAGTGAGATCATTCCCCTCCCCCTAAATTCAGCCATCAGTCTCATGCCACGAATCATTTATAGATTGCCGTAGTCTGTGCTTCCAACATGGTAATATACATTCTCGACACATTGGAAACTAAACAGTCATCCCAGGCTAGACATATAATAAATTTATTATGCAATATGCCTTTATAAAAATATTAAAATGAGGGAGACATTGGGAGCTATTAAGACAACACTATTGTCCTGATCTCTGAAGTGGGCCTCTCTCCCCGAGAAGAAAAGGGGGTCAAAAGCAGGCCACCGACGCACCATTCTGAGAACAACCACAGAATGTTTCAGCCCTAAGTCCTAAGATGTCCTGACCACACCCTAATACCACCAAGTTCCTGCTTCCCCGTGTAGCTGCCAAAAGAAAAATTTCCACTGCCCCACCCCTCCTGCTGAAAAGTACTTCCCCTTTTGCTTGTGCATTTAAGCCTTGAGCCTTTCTGAATACAGCGACACCTTGATGCTTCTCAGACTGTTTACGTGTCGTTCCTTGCACTTGCTGTCTGTCTCTCTCTCCCCCCATTTGGTTCTTAGGAAAAGGTCCCCTCGAGACCCTCGAGTAACTGGACTTGCTGTACGGGTCATCCATCCACCTTTTCATCCATCTCTGCCTGTTGTTAGACATTTATTTTAACTGTAAATGTACATTTACTCATCTAGTCAGCGTATTACCTTGGCAATAGCAAAGTAACTACGGCACTGTCTTCTTCCCACAAGCGGTCATGGCCCTCCCTGGTTCCCAATTTGACACTCCAGAGTGCTCACAGCAAGGAACACTTCATTTTTGTCCCTACAAGGGATTCTCCTATGCTGACAACATTCAGATGACTCAGATGAGAGTGTACTTTTGAAGTGAAAGTTAATGTTGAAGAACAGGTAGAGAGGACTCAAGACAAGAACTCAAGGCAGGAACTTGGGGGAAGAAATGAAGTGGAGACCACGGAGAAATGATGCTTACTGGCTTTCTCCCTTTGGTGGTAGTTTGCCTTCTTATACACCCCAGGACCCTCTGTCTAGGGATGGGACTGTCGGGCCTTCCAATCAATCACCAATCAAGAAAATGACCTACAGTCTAGCCACAGTTAATCTGATGGGGGCATCATCTCAACTGAGGTGCTGCTTCCCAGATAACTCTAGTTTATGTCAATTAGAACTTTTGGCCCCTTTCAACTTGATACACCAACACTACTATTAAGCCAGAACTCTTCCTTCCTTGTTTATCCTCAATATTTCATATATTAATATCAATATTACAACATGAATAACTTTTAAAGTCCCACCATCTTTAACTTTTTCAAGACTTTTGGTCCCAAGTCTCTTTAAAAATACATCTTTTTAAAAGTTCAAAGTCTTTAAATTGTGGACTCCTGTGAAATAAAAAAAAATAATTTTTTCTCACTTCATTAGGGAAGACCCAGGGCATAGTCACAGTCTGAAAAAAAAAAAAAAAGCTAAACTCCAAACATGCAAATAACTCAGTCCCCAGGGCTTGGCACTCATGATCTTCTGGGCTCCAGAAATCCTATGTTACTCCACTTCTTGGGTTCTGACATTTCTTTTTTTCTTTCTTTCTTTTCTTTTTTTTTTTTTTTATTTTCGAGACAGAGTCTCTTTATAGCCCTGGCTGTCCTGGAACTCACTATGTAGACCAGGCTGGCCGAGAAATCAGAAATCCAACTGCCTCTGCCTCCCGAGTGCTGGGATTAAAGGCATGAGCCACCATGCCCGGCGGGTTCTGACATTTCTAACACACACAATTCAACTCAACTTACAGGCTCAGGCCAGCTCCAATCTACAGCCTCTGCTCTCATGGGCAGTGGCCTCACCATCCTGACATCTCCATCTGCTGGGGGCTCCAAAAGCTGCACATTCATATAGCCTCCTGGTCTCTCTTCAGGGACCCTGACACTGACATATGGAGCCAAGCCTCAGACTCCCTCCATGGCTCCTTCAGTCTTTGGGTTCCCACCACAGCTGAGGCTGCACTTTCACAGATGACCTCTGCTGGCCTCTCAGAGTGCCAAGCTTCAGCTGTTCTCCATGACCCCACTGTGTCTTCAAAACCAGTTAGATGTGAGATAATCTGACACATTACCGAGTTTGGCTACCAGCATGACTATGGGCTTGGCTCCCTCTGAACAACAACTTTAGTGTGCTTACTCTAAGGAAACACTCCCAAACCTCACCTCAACGATGATGGTCTCCTCTTAATCACCACTAATTTCTCAGTTCCAGCTACTTTTGATCAGTTCTCTATTTTCCCAGTAAAGCAAAGGTTTCAGTTTAGTGGTCCTGGTTTCTTATTAATCACACCAAATTTTTCAACTCCAATTGACAAGACCCACAGATTCATAAATGAAATATATCATAAAACTACCCTGATAGAATCATCAAGGGATTCTCAAATATCCATCTGAAACCCAAAAGTCAGGCCTCCATTGTCTGCATTGCTCTCAATATTCCCTTCCAAGCTCCCACAGGACAGCTCACTAAGTCCCTACTAATCGATAGCTCTATAAAAATACATTTTATACATTTATTATTATTGCAAGATGTGTGACAGAATCCCTGTCTGCAGTGTTTGTTTTTTGTCTACTTGACACAAGCTAGAGTCATCTTGAGAAGAGGGAACTTCAGCTGAAAAAATGCCTCTATCAGACTGCCTATAAGCAAGACCTTTGAGTATGTGCTTGATTTCAATTGATGTGATGCTGGGGGATATAAAAAAGCAAACTGAACAACCCAAGGGGAGCAATCCAGGAAGCAGTCCACAACACCCAGGTTCCTGCCTTGGGTTGGTGGCCTGACTTCCCTTCCAAATGGCCCATAAACTGTAAGCTGAATAAACACTCTGTTCTCACATTGTTTTTGGTCACTGTTTTATCACACTAACAGAAAAGTAACTAAGATAGAAACTGTAGTTGGTACCAGAAGTAGGGTAGTGTTAAGAGGTGGCCCCGTGTTTTAGGAAGGATTGTGGAAGGAGTTTGAAACACTGGAATAGGAAGCTACTGGGTACTTAATGGGGCTTACGGAGCTGTTATGTGGGACCTGTTAGGTGAGGTAGAGAATGGTCCTGGGCTGGGACCATTCACTGATTGAGCTGGATAACATGTACTGCTGCTTCTCATGGCTGTCACACCAGAACTCTGAGGCTGGGTCTCTTCTCCCTGCTTAATGTTTCTATGTTTTGCCTTAAGAAAATAAATGGCCCTGTAGAGCCTGTGAGAATGCCCAGAGATAAAGATACTTGCTGCACAGTCCTGACAACCTGAGTTCCATCTCAGAACTCACATGGTAGAAGGAGGGAACCTACTCCTGAAAGTTGTCCTCTTACTTCAATGTACCATAGTACATGCATACACACATGTGCACATGCATGCACAAAGAAAACAAGCAAACAAACACACAAATAGTAATAAAACAAATTTTTAAATGGCCTTGAAAACTCAGAGGTAGGGAAAGGATGCTCATTTGATACTTTTTTTTTTCTGAGACAGGTTTCTCTTCCCAAGATAGGCTTCTCTGTGTAGCCCTGGCTGTCCTGGAGCTCACTGTGAAGTCCAGGCTGGCTTCAAACTCACAAATCTGGCTGCCTTTGCCTCCCAAGTGCTGTTATTAAAGGCATGCACCACCAGTGCCCTGCTCATTTTGTAGTAATAGAAACATTCACATGTTTTAAATTCAATTCTTGGGCCATGTATCGTGACTCGTGCTCTTAATCCCAGCACTTGAGAAGCAGAGACAGGCAGATCTCTGTGAGCTCCAGGCCAGCCTGGCCTACATAGTAAGTTCCAGACTAGTCAAGGTTCTATAGAGAGAACCTGTCTCAGAAAGAAATAAAATCAATTATTGAAAGGGAGTCAGGATGTAGTTCAATGGAGTGAATGCTAAGCATACCTGAGGCCCTGACCTCTACCCTCAGCACTGCATCTACAGGGTATAGTGGCCAGACTGGGTTACATAGACCCTGTCTCACTATAGATAGATAGATAGATAGATAGATAGATAGATAGATAGATAGATAGTTGGATAGATAGACAGACATGGATAGATAGATAGAGAGATAGATAGATAGACAGACAGTCAGACAGAGAGAAAGGAAGGAAGGAAAGAAGGAAGGAAGGAAGGAAGGAAGGAAGAAAGAAAGAAAGGAAGAAAGAAAGAAAGAGAGAAAGAAAGAGAGAAAGAAGGAAAGAAAGAGAAAGTTACAAAGTACTTCTTATACACCCTTGGCCCAGTGAAGACGAACTGAGAAATCACGCAAATCAGGGATGGCAAACCCTTGCCATCTTATGCCTGCCACCTGCGCCTCTTGCCCAAACTCTAGGAAACCTTCAACTCAGAAGACAATGACCAACAACCAGTGAGTACAGGTCCCAGTTCCCCTTGTCAGCAGCTTGTTCAAACAGTACAGAGCTGAAACTTAGAATCTAGGCTTGTCACTGTAATCCCGGGCTCCCTGCATGCACTCTGTGCTTACACCCGGAAATCATTTAACATCCTGTATTCCCCAGAGAAGAGCTATGAAGAAGTTGGCCCCAGTGTGAGAGCCCGACTCGCCAGCAAGAAAGATGCCACAACAGGATCCTTCTGCACACGTTTATTGGGAGAGCTTGATTGCAGAGGCAAAAAGACCCCGAGCCCCAGAAGAGGCGCTGCTTATATAGGCCTAGGAGAGGCGTGTCTACACCCGATTGGTTATGCTTTCAGTACCTCATTTGCATGCCTCGGGCCGGGCAGTGACTTGGCAAAACACTCTACTGCACATGCACACATTGGTTGTTTACCCAAACTTATGGGTGGTAGCCAGTGCCACTTTGTAATGGCGTATGTGGCTTCCCACACCCCAGTGCCTCAGTGTGTGGCCTTATTTAGAAATAAGATCTTGGCTGAAGTGAACACAGTGTGTCTGTCCTAATAGCATCGTGTCTTTCTGAGAGGAAAAATTTGCCTTTCTTCTTTTTCATTTTCAGTTTGGTTTAAAAGCCATTACAATCAAGGACTTCTAAAAAGTACTTTTTTAATGTATGAGGTGGGGGTTATCTCACTGAACTTGGTGCTAGACAGGTGGCCAGTGCTCCCAGTGATCCTCCTGTCTCCACCCACCACAGTGCTGGGCTCACAGGGCCACTGCTGGCTTCTTATGCTGGTACTGGGAAAAGGATCCCAGACCTCAAGCTCACACAGCAAGCACTCTGTCCACCTTGTCATCATTTCAGCCTACAAGGACTTTTGCTCCATTTGTTTCATAGGAAAGGCAATTTGGACACAGAAGCAAATACAGATAGAAGAAGGAAGACACAGGAAGATGGCTAAACACAAGTCAAAGAGAGACTTGGGCAAAGTTCGCCTCCAGACTTGTATTAGTTAAAGTTTCTATTCCTGCGCAAAAACATCATGACCAAGAAGCAAGTTGGGGAGGAAAGGGTTTATTCAGCTTACACTTCCACATTGCTGTTCATTTCCAAGGAAGTCAGGACTGGAACTCAAGCAGGTCAGGAAGCAGGAGTTGATGCAGAGGCCATGGAGGGATGGTACTTACTGGCTTGCTTCCATAGTTTGTTCAGCTTCCTTTCTTATAGAACCCAAGACCACCAGCCCAGGGCTGGCACCTCCCACAGTGGATCCTCCCTACTTGATAATCAACTGAGAAAACGCCCCAAAGCTGGATCTCATTGAGGCACTGCCACACACTCTAGTCAAGTCAGCTTGACAGGCTGTGAAGCCTAAAATCCACTCACGAGGCAGAGTTTCAAGGAAGCTCACCTTCTGGAGCTTTTGCGTTCTCATTCAACCATATACTCATACTCTATTCCCGCGTTAGTCTGGTGTATGGATCTATGAGCTCTCTTTTAACATTTTCTTATAAATGCATTTTAAGATTATATTCTGTTATAATTAAGCCTCCACATTGTTCCAAGGTCCCAGAAGCCTGCAAGCTTGCAATCCGAGCTTGAAATCCCCAGCAGGGATGCAGAAAGGAAGTTACCTATTCAGTTACTAATTAAGCATTATAATAGACAGAGCCAGTGGCTCAGCTGGTCTGCAGAAAGAGCCAGGGAATCTCACTGAGATAGAAGTCTTCAGTACAGGCTACATTGCATATTAAAAGCAAGTTGGTATATTCTTCTGTAGACCCAGGAAATAGGGTGTTGGGGTATTGCAATATTCATGATAATGTCTGCTAGTGCAGAACCGCTGGTGGTGGGTTTTACAATAGGCTAGTTTGCACCTGGCTTCCTTCTTTTGTGGCAGCAGCCTGGTCCCCACCTTCTTTTGACGTATACATTCCTTTTGTATTGTGTCACTGTAACTTGGTGGATTGTATTTTGCCTGATTTCTTGTTATTTCTATGGTATAAAAAGTTTGATGCTCAACCTGACACAATACATTCAGATTCTACACAATCTCTCCTGTTGGTCTGTCTGTCATTCCCTCTGACATTTTGTCCACCTGCCCCAGAGACCCGTTCCACTCAGACATAGGGACCCAAGAGATTCTGCGGCAAGGCACTTTCCCAGCTGAAGCTCCTTTCTCTGTGATAACCCTAGCCAGTTGACAACACAAAACCAGCCAGTACCTGGCCTCACATGGAATCAACCCCTTCAGCACATTGATCTCGGCCCTTAGTGTCTAGAATGCTAAGATGATACATTACCATGTGAGCCACCCTAAGTGTTAACTTTTTTTTTTTTAACAATAGCCCCAGGAAGTGAAGAAGACACTGATGAATGGTACAGTCAACTTAAACTAACTACTGTTTTGAAAGACGCTGGGCTTTTGTGTTTGATTGTTGTCTTTTGAGACAGAGTCTTATCTATCCCAGGCTGGCCTGATATAAAGATAATCTTAAACTGGGCAGTGATGGTGCAGGACTTTAATCCCAACACTCAGGAGGCAGAGTTAGATGAATCTCTGATTTCGAGGCCAGCCTGGTCTACAGAGTGAGTTCCAGGATAGCCAGTGCTACACAGAGAAACCTTGTCTTGAAAAACAAACAATAACAAACTGCTTGCAAGTACTAGCATCACAGGCACGTACCTCCAAACCCATTTTATATGGTGCTGGAACCCAGGGCTAAGCAAGAAGGACAGCAGAGTCTGGCTGTTTTCCACAAGTGTGCCTACCAGCAAGGCCATTGCAAGAAGAAGGTCTCTTGATTCCACATCCAGTGCTCCCACTCAGGAGGATCACCACCTACTCACTGATGGCTCTGAGACAGTGGATAATGATTGTCAACTTGATGGAATCTAGAATTATCTAGATGATAAACCTGTGGACACATCTGCAGGGGAATTTCTAGGTAGCACCATATAAAAGGAAAGACTCACTCTAAGTGCTGGTAGCACCCTTCTGTAGGTTGGGATCCTGGGCTGAATAAAATGGAGAAAGCAACTGAGCACCAGGATCCATCTCTCTCTGCTCCTGATTACAGATGTGTTTAGGTTTGGCAATCTTACTCAAGATTCAGCCCATGGTCAACTCATCCTTGTCACTTCTCAGCACACAACCCTTCCCCATATCTGTCCTGCAGGCTGTCAGCACTGGAGACAGACTCCTGCTCTGGCTAGTGTCAGGGTCCCAGCACTTTCCCTATGTCAGCTTGAAATTCCTGGTGAAAATTCCAGTTCCTTGGGGTCCATGTCACAGTCCTCAGATAGCTGAAAGGAGGGCACAAGTGTGTCTTTAGAATGACCTTGATCTTGCCACGACAGTCACAGTTTCTTCCTGCTTTCCAATCTGATAGCTTCAACAGAGTTTGCATCTCCAACCTGCCCTATCTACACAATGAACTCTGTGCTTTTCTAGTGGGGTGCAATCTAGAGTGATTGCTGTAGGCTCCCTCTTCTCAGAACAATGCTCCTGTCTTCTAGTATCCTATGGTCTCCACTCCCATCCTCACGAATCAATGGCTCTTGAATAATCCACTTGGCTCCCCAGCTTCAGTTTTCTCATTGAAAAATGAAGGTTTTTATGTTGGGAGACTTCAGTCTCTTTCCATTAGGAGAGCCCTGCCTTCTCAAGGGCTGCTCCAGGCTTGCATTGAAGGCTAAGACCAGGGCTCTCAAGCTTCAGCTCCCAAAGGAATTGCCTCAGGAGAGGTGTAGGAATCCAGGTGCCACACTCCAGTACTGTGATGCTGTGGCCTGGGGCCAGGCCCAAGGAGCTGCATTCCAGGAGACCCAACCTCAGGCACATTGCTGCCTCTCTGGCTACTGAAGACTGACAAGCCTACAGCTCAGGAGATGGCTTGAAGAACACCCAGAACCCTCCCTAGATCTGAGCATGCTCTTCAGACTGGCTGGTCCCATGAAGGACAAGTTTTTTTTTTTTTTTTTCTCCTTCCTCTGACTTCACAGCCAATGCGCTCTTTATTCCAAGGAAGCAGCATCCTAATTTGACTAATGGAAGTAGTAAGGGAGTATATTTGTGAGATCTGGGTGACTCCCAGATCTCCAGAGGGGCCCAGACTAGGTCAGGCACTATGCAGCCAGAACCACGTGTCAACTATGTACAGTGGCGTTTGTCCTCTCAGGACCCTGCTGCCAGCTGTGGCTTCTGAACATTCTCTGATGGTAGAGGGGGGTAGTTAGATCTTTCTGCTGATGTCTGCCACCCCAGGGAGGATTCTTGCCTCCTTTTCACAATAAAATCCCAGTTCAGGACCAGGGTCAGGACCTAGGCACTGTACAACGTGGCTGGGACTGTAGTTGTGGGATCTCAGTTTCTAAAAACAGAAGGGTTTTTGCTTAAAGGAAGAGTCCATGTCAGAGAGATACAGATACAGAAACTTTTGCTTTATAGTGCAGAAGAAAGCTTGTCACTAGCCCTACTGCCTCCCTTGACAGCAAAATCTACCTTCCAGAGTCCTGGCCCTCATGATCAGGGGGAAGACATGAGCACACCATCCAAGAACAGACTTAACGGTCTCTAGCAAACCAGGGAGGAGTGTTGTTCAGTGCCTGTGCTCCTCCCAGCTCTCCCAGCAGCCCTCAGTACCTATGGCTCCTCCCAGCTCTTACAGCATCCCTCAGTACCTATGGCTCTCCCAGCATCCCTCAGTACCTATGGCTCCTCCTTGCACTTCTCACCCCATCCCCTACCCTAAACGTCTCCTTCCTGGGAGCTAAACTTGAGATTCCCTTCCCCAAGCCTAATCCCTGTATAACTCAGCCATTTGGGTTATGCTGTTCTCTTGGCCCTGGCCACCTCTCTTGGTCAGTGATTCTCTCTCTCTCTCTCTCTCTCTCTCTCTCTCTCTCTCTCTCTCTCTCTCTCTCTCTCTCTCCCTCCCTCCCTCCCTCCCTCCCTCCCTCTCTTCCTCCCTCCCTCCCTCTCTTCCTCCCTCCCTCTCTTCTCTCATGGTTTAGTTGCCAGCAATTTCAGTCTAGCCTCTTTCCTCGGTCTGCTTTCTTCCTTATAGCTACAATAAAAACCTTCCCCATGCTTTAGGAGTAGTTATGCCCCCTCTACTATTTAATTTTTCATTCAGAATGTGAAGTTGATTTTCATCCTTGAAGCCAAACAGAATCATCCAGATGATTTAAACATTCCCAGCAGATGTGGATTTAACCAGAACCTTGGGAGCTGGAACCTGCTCGCAGTTATGTTTTTGTTTGTTTGTTTGCTTTATGTATTTGTATACATGGGTGGTGTGCATGGTCAGAGGACAACTTGCTAGAGTCAGTTCTCTCGTTCCACCACATTTGTCCACAGGATCAATTAAGCTCGGTAATAAGCTCCTTTGCCCACTAAAGACATCTTGCCAGGCCTCATGAATATTCTTCAACATTCTACTTAACTGATCTTAGCTCGCATCAGGGCTGGGAGTCATGTGTCTTAGTGTGAAAATCTATGTTGACTGTGTTCACTAGGGAAGGAGGATGAGAGAAGTAAGGGACTGGGGAGCAGTGCTCCTGAGTTAGAGGGAAGGAAACAGCCAGGTAGGGCACCTGAGAAGAGACACGGGGGTGGGCCTGTCTTTGCATTCCTGTGCCCGAGCCCCAGGTCCAAACAGGAGCCAGGGAGAGCTATTTAGTTTCCCACTAGGTGGATCTGACTCGGCTTACAGAGTTTATTACATCCTCAGGCACAGGGAACAGTCAAAGGTTTTTCCTTGTTTGACAGAGACAGATTCAGTCTGGATACTCAAATCAGTGATCAGAGAGAGTCCTTGTAGCCTGGAAGAAACTTGTGATAATGGACTTTAGAAAGGGTGACCAGATAGACCGGACAGACACCTGGAGAGATAGAAGACATCAGTTGTACCACAGACACACATTCTGGAATTCTGACATCCATTGATATTTAGTTTGTGGGTGAGTTGCAACACCCTGTAGGGGTTCCAGCATGCTCACCTGTAAAACAAGATGGATTCTCTTAGCTCTTTGATAGGGGATGTGCTGGTTAGTGATTTTGTCAGCTTAACATGAGTTAGAGTCATCTAAGAAGCAAGAACTTGAATTGAGAAAATGCCTCTATGAGATGGCCTGTAGGCAAGTCTTTGAGACATTGTATTAATTAATGGCTGATGTGTGGGAAGGCCCAGCCACTGTGATTAGTGGGCCTGGCTTCTATAAATAATGCTATCTGAGGAGATGGAGAGATGGCTCAGTGATTAACACTGGCTGCTCCTCTAGAGGACCTGGTTTCAACTCCCGGAATCCACATGGTGCCTCACAACCATTTGTTTTTCCAGTTTCAGGGGATCTGGAGCCCTCTCGTGGCTGCTTTGAACATAGCATGTACATCTTATGCAGACAAGCAATAAGTAAATACATACATACATACATACATACATACGCTAAAAATAAATAAGTCTCAAAAGAAAAAAAAAAGCAAGCCGAGCACATTGTGAGGAGCAAGACCATAAGCAGCCCTCCTCCATGGTCTCTGCTTCAGTTCCTGCCTCTTGGTCCCTGCCCTGCTTGAGTTTCTGCCTTCTTTTCCTTCATAATAGACTGTGAGCTGCCAAATGAAATGAAATCATTCCTCCCCAAGTTGATTCTGATCATGGTGTTTAAAGCAGCAATAGGAAGCAAAGTAGTTCCGTGAGTTAGATGTTGCTTTTATTGGCATTTGGGGACCATGAAGAGCCATGTTCTGTTAATACTGGAGGGAGGTTATCCTCCGTGGATCCACACATGACTGTGTGGGTGTCAGGGAGATCAGCAATAACACGAAGAGATGGGGAGCAGATGAACAGAGATGGTTTAGTTTTATTGTGAATCAACTGAAAAATATCTTGCATTGGCAGGACTTTACTCCCGGCACCTCAGGGGACTGGACCCTAAAGACAGAAAGTTAAGTCTAACCTGAAAACAAAAGAACCTAAAGAAAACTAAATAAACTAAGAAAACCAAAGAATGCACCTGAGCATGCAGATAAAAGACAAGCTTTTTCAGCCAGGCTGTGGTGACGGTGGTGGCTGCCCTCTCACCTTTATTCCCAGTACTTGGAGTGTGGGGAAGAGGCAGACAGATCTCTGAGTTCAAGGCCAGTCTAGTCTACAGAGCGAGTTTCAAGACAGCCAGGGCTACACAGAAAAACCCTGAAATGAAAAACCAAAATCCAACCAACTAATCAAACACACAACCAAAAGACAAATACAAAAACTACAACAAAAATCCAGACAAAGATACAAAAACCAACAAGTTCTCCAGGAGAAGAGAGATGGATCAATGAAAGTCCTTGTTTTTCTTGCAGAGGACCCAGGTTTGATTCCCAGCCCTGCTCACAACCATGGTAACTCCAGTTCCAGATGAGGGGGGTGGGGTTTATGCTCTCTTCTGTCCTCCACGGGCAGCAGACACACATGCACTGCACACCTCTAGCATGAATGCATAAAAACTTTTTCCCTGGACATTTTACATCAGTGAATGTTTTATTTAAAATTTCCTTGATATTTAATTATGTAGAGATTTGTGTGCATGTGTGTGTGTGTGTGTGTGTGTGTGTGTGTGTGTGTGTGTAGATGTACACAATTGAGTGCAGTGCCCATGGAAGGTAAAGAGTTGGTTGGTTTCCTGGAGCTGGCCTTACACTTGGTTGGGAGCTGCCTGATGGAGGTGTTGGGAACTGAACTCCTGTCCTCTGGAAGAGCATCAAATGATATTAACCACTGAGCCATCTCTCTAGCCCCTTCTCTTTGTTTTTAATCAAATAAACCCCATAGTGAACTATCATTACTTATCTGTAAAAATGGTTAAAATAAAAACAGTGACACACCAAACACTGGCAAAGGTTCACAGTGATTGAATTTTGCATAAATTGTGGGTGGGGATGTAAAATGTCCCAGCCACCTGTAATGGCAACTTTTGGTTGTCAACTTGACTTCATCTGGAATGAAGTAAAACCCAAGCTGCTGGGAACACCTGTGAGAACTTTTTTTCTTTTGAAGTGGGAAGTCCCACTTTTAATCGAGGTTTTCCGAGGTGGGAAGACCAACCCATACTCTAGATCCTTTGAGGTGGGAAGGTCCACCTTTAATCTGGCTACGCCTTCCCGTGGCAGCCTATAGAAAGAACACAGAAAAGGGAAGCTTTTGCTCTTTTCCTGCTTGCCCTTGCTCTCACTGGCAAGCTCATTCCTACACTGGCTTTCTCTGTCTTCGGGATTCCAGTGTCTACTGAAGACCAGCCGAGATGCCCATCATCATGAACTGAAAAACTACTAGATTCCTGGACCAGTAGACAGCCATTGTTGGACTAACTAGACCACAGCCTGGAAGACACTCTAATAAATCCCCCTTTTATGTCTCTGTATAAGTTCACTATCTGTTCAGGTCTCCTAATTCACCTTCCTAGAAAACAGTTCAGCTGTTTTGTAAGAAACAAAACATAGCACACTGCAGGTACTAATGGGGGGCAAGGGAAGGAGGGGGAAGGGAGGATAGCCCACGTCCGGCCAGAGTTCCTCCTATGCTCTGGGCAGACAGACTCAGGAGGGCTGCCAGACGCTTTCCACTCAGATCCGTGTGGGCATCTAAGCCACTGACCCCACTCGAAGGGGTGGTAGTGGTGGTGGTGGTGGTGGAAAAGGGAAAGCCCTTGACCTGGGGACACAGGACTACACCCTGTAGTACTGGGGTAATGGGAGTGAGGGCTGAGGGAGAGAGGTTCCCATGCAGGCGAGAGTAAGTGCAGCAGGCCAAGATGAACAGAGACAGTCTATGGTTTTATAGCTTTATTATCAAAATTCAGAGAGAATGAGAAAAGGTGGAAAGAGAGAGAGACCAGCCATGGCCAAGAGGAGAGAATGGGGAAAAGAAAAGAGAGAAGAAAGTCTAGAGTAAGAGGGAGTGAGTAAGAGGTGTGAGAGAGAGAGAGGAGAGGAGAGGAGAGGAGAGGAGAGGAGAGGAGAGGAGAGGAGAGGAGAGGAGAGGAGAGGAGAGGAGAGTGGAAAGTAAGTGTAAGGGGAGTAAGAGCAAGAGAGCAAGAGAATGAGGAGAGGCCAAACAGCCCCTCTTATGGTTTGCTATTATTTTTACTGTTGCTAGGTAACTGGGGAGGAGTTTAACTTGAAGATCAGAAGCTTGGGGCAATACCTATGTGACTAAAGCCATGCTTCTCTTGTGGGGGCTGTGGGGGTGGTAACTTTGACAGGAGCCAGAGTTCCAGGAGACATGAGAGAACTTCCGTTCCATGTAGGTGAATTATCACCACTGGGTCCTGGGATTACACCTCAGCTTGACTGGAGACCAGTCTGTGTATACCCAATGTCCAACAGCACACAGGCTGGTAAGATGGCTAAGTGGGTAATGGTGCTTGATAACCTAAGGCTAAAACCCAGGATCAATGTAGCAAAACTGACTCCTTCAATTTGTCTTCTGACCTCCACATTCATACACTCCACATATGAAAGAAGTAAATGAATAAAATTTTAAAACAAACATTTGAGCTGAGCACACAATTGCTGTGAGGTCCAACCATCGTGCTCCCAGGCAGTTATCCCAGAGACATGGAAACTGGTGTTCACGGATACACCTTTTTGTAAGTGTTCACAATGATTGTGTGTAATGGCCATAAGCGCTGTCCAGATGTCCTTCAATAGTGACTTGGTAATTCAGCTGCCATGCACTGGTGCTGTGGAATGCAGCTTAGCCATAAAGAGTCCCTAGGGAATTCTACGGAGTGAAAAAATATCCCAAAAGGGAAGTGAGGAAGCAGGAGAGAGAGAGAGAGGGAGAGAGAGAGAGAGAGAGAGAGAGAGAGAGAGAGAGAGAGAGAGAGAGAGAGAGAGAGAAAGGTATATGATAATTAAAAAGCAATGGGAGGCTCTTGAGGGGGTTGGAACCATCTGGAGAGTTTTTTTGGAGTGGGGGATTGAGTGGGGGGAGAGCTATACAGGGATTCTCTATATAGCTCTGGCTATCCTGAAACTCACTCTGAAAACCAGGCTGGCCTCCAACTCAGAAATCCACCTGCCTCTGCCTCCCAAGTTCAGGGATTCAAGGTGTGAACCACTACTGCTTGGCTTATTTGAATTTTTACAAGTGTCATTTGTTTGTTTGTTTGTTTCCAGGATTGGGTGTATATAGCCCAAAGTGGACTCAAACTTCATGCTTGCTGTTCAGACGATGACGATGACCTTAAATTTATGATCTTCCTGCCTCCACTTCTGAGTTCTGGGACTATAGATGTGTGCAACCATGCCTAGTTTTATGTAGCACTGAGCACCCAACCTAGAGTGTCATGAAAGTTAGGCAAGCCCTTGACCAATTTCGCTACATGCCAGCCTAAATATGATTTATTTTTGTAGCTACAAGGGAGATTTTGTTTTAAAAATAAATCTCTTCATAATAGTAGCAGTTGCTTAAGCCTTGCTAAGCTGGAGCCTGAAGGGCTTCTTTGGGCTGCTGAGGGATGGTGAGAATGCAGACACTACTATTGCAAATGAGGACTTCTAAATTTCTACCCAACAACTTCCATCTCCACCTGGGTTGTTGACACATGGTTTCTGAGAGTCAGCCTCAAAAGCTCCAAGGATGCCTGTACCTCATGAACCATAGGCACTGGTTCTTGTTCTTTGCCCTCACCTCTTCTGAAATCCCTGGCTGCTGGAAGATGTAACAACTGCTGGAAGATGTATCTGCTGCTGGAAGATGTATCTTCTACTGGAAGATGTATCAGTTGCTGGAAGATGTATCTGCTGCTGGTGTTCCTGTTCATACCCATCTACAGGTCTCTTTATTATCTTCTCTGTCCCTCTCCTACTCCAAACATCATCTTTGGCTCTATCAGGGCCAGGTCTCTCCTTGCTGCATAAGCATGACATGTTTGTTCTTCATAGGTTGCCTTGCCTGAATATTGTAACCAGCACCCTCAGGAAGGATAGGACCCATCTCATTGCTAGCAGTTTTCCCTCTGAATTCCCATGAGCATGTCTGTTCTGCCCAGGACTCAGCTGTATCTGTGAGTAAGGAAGAGAGTTAGTTAATACTTAGTTGTGCTCAGGCTCTTGGGTGAGGCTCTGTGGGGCTTGTGTCTTCTGGGGCAAAGTCAAGAAGCAGCCCCACATGTCAGTGTCCACACATGCTGCCGTGGGTGTGCTGAGAAAGCCTATTCATCAGTTTAGTCTAGACTGACAGCACCTCCTCTCCTGCCTCCTCACTTGGAAAATGTCACTGAGCTAGCTTTGTGGGGAAAGCGGGAGCTGGGAATTTCCTAGGTCTGTGCCACTTTGTGCGGTTGAAGGGGGCCTGACTCTTTTCTTATGATGGCAATAAGGACGTGTTTTTGTCTTGGATTACCCACTTCTGGGTCTTGTTACTATGGAAGAAAGGTTCTTTCTCAGCTGCAAGTGAGTAGCTCAAAAGATAAAACCGTGTCCAACAGAGGCCCCAAAAGGAGGAAGGAAGGACACTCAGGACTTAATATGGAGGCACCAATTGCGCTGTGGAAGACAGGTGATGAAATTGCTTCACATCAATTCTGGTTTCTGTTTTAAAACATTTGGTTTGTTGCTATGAAAATAAATATATGGAAAGAATGCAGTTCGGTGACACGAAAGGCATTTCTTCTTCCTAACTTTAGATGCTGTTTCCCTCTACCCTTTGACAAGTCAATGGCCAGCAGAGGAGACAGACCTGGGAGGGCAGTGAATGCTCTTTCTGGAATAGTGGCCTCAGCCCAAGCTCACAAGGTGTGTGTGTGTGGAGGGTCAGGTGCAATTTTAAACCAAATAATGAACTGCTGTAGGGAGTCTACTCATTAAAACACACTCTTTGTAGTGATGAAACCCTAGGCTACAGGGGACAGGAGGAGTCATGGAGACACTGGACAAGGGAACAGTCTTCATGGTTCTGTGTGACTCACCAGGCTGTCTTCTGGAGACAGGGGGACAACACTGTCTTGGTGGCAGGGAGAGTCTCACTGTGACTGGCCGTCTGTTTAAAGTTCATGAGGAAACACAAAGAGGAAACAATTGTCCCATAGGATAGTCTTCTGTAATGTCACTGCTACAGACCCTTCTACATGGGACTCATTAAAGGTCTGGCTCTGAGGACCAAAATGGGGCAAGGGTATCTGGGATGGAGTAGAAGTGCAGGAACAGCATGGCCCTTCTATGTCCCTCCCTTGGTAAAGAGAAGGTTTAACTTACATTGATATATTAGGTTTATATTTTGCTGTGAGAAAAGATATCCCATACAGATCAGAGACTTTTGAAAGCAGGTAAACTGTGGGTTAGACTCTCCTAGGTTCCAAAATGGCCTCAGATCACACAGCAGAGGGACAACTGCAGTCCCAGGTGAGCTCCCTAAGGGCCCTCTCCCCACCCTGAGGGAGGTGACTTCCTTATAGTCCCTGCCAGGATGGGAGCCCATTCCACCCCGGTACTCCTAGCAATGCCATCCTTTCTGAGACCAAATGTTTCTCTTTTCTCATACAAACCCATAGACAGTCAATTGCTGTGTTTCCTCTACTGATTCCAGCTCTCAGATGGGCAGGCCCACCTCACTATCAACTCTGGAGTAGGCGAGTGGGCAGAGGAGGCAGTGAGATGGGCTCGTGTGTGTGTGTGTGTGTGTGTGTGTGTGTGTGAGAGAGAGAGAGAGACAGACAGACAGACAGACAGACAGACAGACAGACAGAGAAAGAAGTAGACAGACAGACAGAGAGCTGAGAGTACTGAGCACCTATCTCAGTGTGTCTTGAGAAACTCTTGGGACTGATTCTCCCTCTGTTACTTACTGGCCAGTCTGTGTTGGAGACCAGCAGTTGGCATGGTGGGAAATAGGATGGGATGAGTGGGCCATTTCTTTACTTAAGCCCAATGCTTCCTCCCTCCCTCTCCCTCCTCCCTCCCTCTCCCTCCCCCCTCCCTCCCCCTCCTCCCTCCCCCTTCTCCCTCTCCCTCTCCCTCTCCCTCTCCCTCTCCCTCTCCCTCTCCCTCCCCCCCCCACTCCCTCTCTCTCTTTCTCAAAACACAGACCAGGTCTCTCTATTATGTAACTTTGGCTGTCCTAGAACTCCCTATGTAGATACAGGCTGTTGTCGATCAGGCTGTCTTTGTGTGCTGGGATTAAAGGTATATGCCACCGTGCCTGGCTTCTGCTTTTTTTTTTTTTTTTAAGGGGTTGTTTAATATTATGTGTATAAGCATTGGTCCATGTCAGAGACCATCCCGTGAGAAAGTGAGCCCTTCACAATCTCCCTAACAGGCCAAATGGCCTTGTACTAAGAGCTGGTTATCACCTCCCTTCCTCCCTATTCCTTTCTTGGCACCTGAGGTTGTAAAAGCTGAATTATAGTCTCCTCTTCCCTATCTCTTCCTGAGTTCCCATGCCATCCAAGGACATGAGTTACACCTGAGCCCAGCCTGGCGCCTGACTTCGGCCCCCATGTCAGCAGATGCCCACTTCTTTGTTCTTTGTATAATTCTCCCTCGACCCCTCCCATATTCCCCGAGATGTATGCTTTAAAAAGAAGGCACCTCAGCCTAATAAACGAGACCTTGATAGGTTGGTATATCTACTTGGTCCTCCGACTTTCTTTCTTTTATTCCCATTTCCTTCCAGGTTTGCGGTCCCCCTCGCACCCACGAATAACTGAATCCCGCGGGACAGGATAGGTCCACATGTATGTAGGTGTGCCACATGAGTGCAGTACCTCTGAAAGGCACAAGAGGGAGTCACTGGAGAAACTGACAGTTGTGAGGTGCTGTGTGAGTGCTGGGAACCAAATGGGGTTGTCTGCAAGAGCAGCCAGTGCTCAGAATCACTGAGCCATCTCTCCAGCCTGTTTTATTTTTGTTTTAAATGTTGTCTGTTACTGTTGAAGAGCTCTTAGTGACTGTCAGCAGTCCAGGACTTCTCAGGAAGCAGTCACATTTCCCACAGGTCCCCACGGCTGTGCCTTCAGACAGTGGACCTCCTCCCAAGGTTACCCTTAAACTCATGTTTGCTCTCCCAGCATTCCTGTCGCTCAGGAACTTAGTAGTTCAGCTGGCCCAGAATCTGGGCTGTGGCCACGGCAGCTTTCTCTGTGTGTTTTCAAGTGGCAGATGGCAGGCCCTGTTTCTTGTGGGCTGTTGCTACCTGGGCCTCTCTATATAGGGCTCCTAACACTGGCAGGTAGCCTCCCTCCTCATAATGAGTGGGCAATAAGTTGATAGAGACCAACTCAGGGGCCTGTTTTATCACCAGATCTTAGAAGTCACCCGTAGCTTGAGGTTGGAACTCTTGGGGACCCCTAAGGAGGTTGCCTCTCATCTCTCTCCTTTATTTCTATTATTTATTTATTTATTTATTTATTTATTTATTTATTTATTTATTTATTTATTTATTCATTCATTCATTCATTTATTTATTTGAGATAGGGTTTCTCTGGATGGCTGTTTGGGAACTCAGTCTGTAGCCAGGCTGGCCTCGAACTCAGAGATTTAGCTATTGCTGCCTCCTGTTGGGATTAAAGCCATGCTCCACCACTGCCTGGTGCCTTATTCTTATATACAGAAGCATGCCAAGCTTTTTCATGTTCCTATTTAGATATATCTTAGTCTTGTGATGTATGTACCTATGTCTGTGTATCACACATTCTGCATACTGCATTCCATACCCCAAAATTGCTTGACTGCATCTCTCAGGATTGATGTTCAGTTCTTATGACAAAGAATGCTCTAGTGAGCGTTTGCCAGTCATGTCTGTGTGGCTGAGGGAGAAAGCTCTGATGTCAATCTAGTCGCCTTCCTTCCTCCCTTTGACCTCTAACTGACCTGCACCCTGGCTCATCTCATAGCTTCTTAACAAGTACCAGCAAGGCCCAGGCAGTTGTCTCTCCTCCCCTCTCCTCTCATCCTCTCCTCGCTCCTCCCCTCCCTTCTCCCTCCCCCTCCCTCCCCTCCCCTCCCCTCCCTTCCCACTGATCATCTTGCCTCTATCTTATGCTTCTTGTCTTCCCCATGTGTCCCTGCTTGCAGCCTAAGCTCCATAACTCCCCGTACCAGCTTCAGACAACCTGTATGAACATTCCAGGTCAGACTGGGCATCTCTCCTCCAGGTCCCACAGTGACCTGAGCAGGGTTCCATTCAGAACTTGGAGGCTACCTCAGGACTATCTGCCATGTCTGTCTTTCTGGGCCTGAGAGCTCTCTGCTAGCAGGTATCAGCTGAAACTCCAAATGGAAGCCTTGTACAGTCCTGGCCTTAGCTTCCATGCTCTGACAGCTAGTGCAGGAATAATGGATCAACCACACCTTGAACATGAACACCATTGTTAACAGAGTTGCCTTTCATGGCTGGAGACAAACATAGGGAACAGTCAGTTATAAGTACTTGTGCAGTGTAATTGCATCTCTGGACTGTGGCTCTCTGACCTCCATTCCTTTTCCATGCAGCCTTGAGCATGATAGAGTTTTCTTCCTCCTTTGGTCCTCTGACATTGATTTCTGTTCAGCCCTAAGACCTGTAGGGGCGGTCATCTCCACGCTGAGTTACAGTGCCTAATGTTGGCCTTTCTCACTCCAAGGCCCCTGACAAGCCATGCTCACAGTGGTTACTGGAGGTCAGGAAAGGCATTTTTATCTCCCTGTCGTTAGTCTGTGCCCACTGGGGAGACACATTGGTGGCAACTTTTCTTCTACCCAAATTATAAGAATCAGCTCAGTGAGACTCAGTAGGCCAGGTATGGATGGAGTTCCATTGGAAGAGATTTGTGATTGACCCTCTGTGGTTGCTTAATATTCCTTGTTAGTTTGACAGGATCTAGAGTAGCGATTCTCTTCTCAGCCTTCCTAACACTGCAATCCTTTAATACAGTTCCTTGTGCTGTGGTGACCTGAACCACAAAGTTATTTGTTGCTACTTCAAAACTTTATGTTTCTACTGTTACAAATCGGATTGTAAATATCTGATGTGTGATCCCAACCCCCAACCCCAAAGGGGCTGAGACCCACAGGTCGAGACCCACTAATCTAGAATCACCATTAGAGATATGCCTCAGGGTATGTCTTCAGGGGATTATCTGTCAGGTTAATTGAAATGGGAAGAGCCACCCACCTTAAATAGGGGCAGCAGTATTCCCCCAGCTAGCTTTCCAGAGAGCATAAACAGGAGAAAGCCAGCTGAGACCCAGTATTCATCTCTCTGTGCTTCCTGCTGCCATGATAGACTGCATCCTTTTAAACCATCTGCCATAGAAACCCTTTCTCCCATGAGTTGCTTTTTGAAGATATTTGGTCACAGACACCAAAGAAACCAGCACACCCTGCCAGCTCTGCCTGCATTGCTCAGCCACTCTGAGCTGAGGAACTGTCTCTAAGAGATCTGCCCTAGGGAACATCAGAAGTGGCTCAGTGAAGGACTGAGTGTGGAGTCTCCATTAGAGTGAGGGGCCCACTCCCAAGCATCATTCCTCAAGACTTTGCTCTACCCCTTCAGAGACCACATCCCTGCAGGCTATAGTTTCATATTACAGCCGACCCCCAATGTCCATTTCCAGAGTGGAGCCTGAAATCCTGACAAGAGCCACCATTGTGGCACGGCTCTGGCCCCTGAGCACAGTGTCTGTTGAATGGACTGACTGTCTTCACTGCTGACCTCCTATCCAAGCTCCCTGCCACAGTTAACCCTCACTGTGCAGCTCTTCCATGCCAGCACCATTCCAGGCTTAACAAAATCCATCCTAGTTGGTATCCAACTGGTGACAGTG
The DNA here is from genome assembly GCF_000001635.26 of Mus musculus. Lineage (NCBI taxonomy): Eukaryota > Metazoa > Chordata > Mammalia > Rodentia > Muridae > Mus > Mus musculus. The sequence continues at coordinate 20,932,628 of NC_000078.6, read as the reverse complement.
AAGAAAGTGCTGCCCAGCCTCTCTTTACCCCCATAACCACTGATCTTGGCCAGTTATCTTGACTACATCTGGCATCAACTAAAATCCAAACTTGTTGGCTATGTCTGTGCACCAGTAGATTATACTACTGCAAACACAGATGAGAGAGTTAGGGTGTGGTTGGTCCCTGCTTGCTCTTTATCTCCTGCATCCCAGCCTGCACTTCTGTGGGTTTGAGGTAGACTGCCTGTAGTGGCTATTCCTGGTTGTCAACTTGACAATATTTGGAATGAACTACAATCCGGAATTGGAAGGCTCAATAGTGACCCTTATCTGGAGGCTTGGAGATAGAAGATTCTGATCTGGATCTTGGTATGGAGATCTTGAGGCATAGTGGCTATGGATTCCAGAAGATTGAATCTCCGAGTTTAAGGAACACACCTTTAATCTGGGCTACACCTTCTGCTGGAGACAATATAAGGACATTGGAAGAAGGGAGTCTAGCTCTAGCTCTTGCTCCTTCGCCTGCTTGCTGTGTGAGACTGAGTAACTGCTAGATCCTTGGACTTCCATTCACAGCTGCGACTGAACCATTGTTGGGAATTGGGCTGCCGACTGTAAGTCATCAATAAATTCCTTTACTAGCTAGAGACTGTCCATAAGTTCTGTGACTCTAGAGAACCCTGACTAATACACTGCCCCATCCTGGCTTAAACAAACACCCTCTAAAATGGTCAGGACATCTGGGAAGACTAAGGGCGGGGCTCCGTCATCCATATGGCTATGGAGAAGAACTGGTTCCTGCAGGATATAGGCTTTCTATGTGCAGCCTTTTGTGTGAGGAGCACCCACACTACTGCAAACACCTCCCCCTTATGTTCTCCAAGGAAACTCAATAAACTCATTGGCTTTACAGAATGAACTTCGGCGAATCTTGTTTCCGTTTGACATGGAGACCTTAGGGGGAACTGTACCATTTTGTCTCCCCAGAGGAGGCATTTTAGTACTGCATGTGTTTAGTTAGTCTCACTTCACAAAGGAAGGAGCAGAGGTTTGGGAAGTTGTGTGACTTGTGGGCTCACACATATGTCACATGGGACCTACTTGTGGGTGGGGAGAGCAGCTGAGGTACAAAATGTCCTTAAACTCCAAACTCCCCTATCACATGGTCACCTGCTCCCTTGGAAGTTGCTCCAGGCCTCTTATCTGATGCCTAAAGCCTGAGAGGTGCTGAGTGGACTTTTGGAGCCAGCCCTGGCTCTGGAACCAGAGGATTGGGTTTGGCTAGTTGGTTCTGACCAGATAGAACCTGGTCTCTCTAGAGACTGCTTGTCTTTCAGCCTGAAACTCTCCTTAAATTTTCATGTCTTTTGCTTCAGACACTGAGTTTATCTAAAATTTCCACAAAAGAGGAGGACATTACCTACGAAGACAAACCCTGTGTCCACCATAGGGCTACCCTGTAAGGCAGGTGCCCAGCCCACAGGGGGCAATGCCAGGTGATTTTTCTGCCGGGAAAGGCTCCTGGCCAGGATATGGGTCTGGACTTTGGGTCTATTCTCAGTGTCAATTGCTCAAGATGACAATTGTCAAGAGCCTGAACACTTGACAGGTCTAAAGATGGAGAAACAAGCCCCAACCGCAGCAAGGCAGATTTATCAGTTCTCATCCTGAGGATTATGACCTTTTTGGCACCCCTCTCTCTCAAAAATATTTATATTAGAATTCACAATAGCAGCAAAGTTACAGTTATGAAATAGCAAGTTAAATAATTTTTTTGGCTGGAGGTCACCACAACATGAGGAACTGTATTAAAGGGTCACAGCATTAGGAAGGTTGAGAATTATTGTTTTAAATGGACATAGAAGGAGATGCTAAGGAGGACCCCAGTTTCTAGCATGGAGTGGGCCCTGGAATTCAGGACCAAGGCAGTGATGGGTTTCCTTCAGGCCAAGCTAGTTTGAGAAAGCTGAGGGATATGTAGAGAGGAAAGGGACGGATTTACAAACCTCAGCTTGAGGTTAGAAGAATGGACTGGTCACAGACACACGGGCCTACAGATTTCTTTACATTTCTGATTTTAATGTTTTTGCATGTGTATGCATATGCACTGTGCATGTGTGTTTCCATATTGTGGGCACATGTGCATGTGTGGGCAGCTCAAGGTAGACATTGGGCGTCTCCCTACTCCACTTTCCACTGTATTTTTTGAGGCCAGGTCTCCTGAACTGTAGCTTGCTGATTCCAGCTAAGCTAGCCAGGCAGCTGGCCCTGAGGATGTCCCGTCTGTCTCTCAGATGCTGGGATTACAGGTAACTGCCATACCTGCCCAGCTATTACATGGTTCTACAGATCTGCATTCTGGTCTTCATGCCTACACCGTGCATGTTTTATGCACTAAGCCATTGTCTCCCCACAGCCCTGTTTAAAAAATAAAATAAAAGTTTTGATGTTTGAGTAATGACAGACCCAAGGGAAGCTGCAGCTGGGTCCATGCATCTGTCCTTCAGGTTCAGCCCCTGGTCCTGTCCTGCACAGCTACAGTGACATTGAAGTCAGGGATAGGGACACTGCTACCATCCACACAGCTTTGTCATATCGTGTGTGTGTGTGTGTGTGCGCGTGCAGGCACGTACATGCTGTGTGCATGGTATCTGATGCAGTTCCAGGGCATGTGTAGATCTGCATTGTCACTGTCACTGATGGCTCTTCATATGGTTAGAAAATTGCAGAGAAGATTCTGTGGGTTGGCGACCCTAGGGTCTCCTAATAATGAACCTTCCTGCCCCATCCTGTTCTCTGTACCCTTACTTCCTGCCCCATCCTCCTCTCTGTACCCTTTCTTCCTGCCCCTTCCTCCTCTCTGTACCCTTTGTCCAGGAGGCTTTCTGTTCAGGGTCACTTCTGAGTACCCTCCCGCTGACGTCCATCCTGTGGTAAATAACCAGCTTAGAAAGGACAATGGACTAGTTTCTAGGCTGCATTTACCAAAAAAGGCTACATGTCTCGAAGGCTTTGTAGGGCCTTGTGTTAATTTTAGATCGAATCAAAGAAAATACACTTTTATGATTTGTCGATTACATTTAACAGCTGCAGGTGACACTGGAGTGACCCTGAGGTCCGTGTCATGAGTTTAAAGCATAGCTCCGTGCACAAGTGACACCATTGGGGGTGCTTCTGTTTTTTTGGCTAAATTCTACACTTTGAGGGGTCTTTCCTTACTGAGACAGTCTCTGGGAAACCTAGCAAGTGAACTCCCATGGAAACAAGGGGGAGGGAAACACCCTATCTTCTTGATATCAATTTTCTGCTCCACATATTTTCGGTCACTCACTAGCATATGAATCCTTCCATCCATGAACTCTGATGTTGGACATCTGTAAACAAAAGCCCCAGACTCACCCAGTGGAAAAACAGTTCTGCAAACTGCAGAAACAGCAATTGAGTAGCGCACCACTGCCATCTAGGGGTCATGTTTAGTGTTGCACCATAGGGTGGCTCTTGAATATCTTGGAATCCAGCCTTGTTAGTCTGTTACTGGGCCTTCCAATGGGAACAATTCAGTCAACTTCAATGGCTCCCAGAAAAAGGAAGTGTAGTGTAGAAAAACTGGGGGTCAAGGGGACCGTGAGATGAAGCTGACAAGGCTTCCCACACCCTTTGGAAGTGGACAGAGCCAAGCAGTGGTGACAGTATCAAGGGGCTTTGGGTCAAGCAGCACAGGGTTTGAGTCCTGAGTTTGTCCCTTGTCAGGTACTGGACCTAGAACAACCTACTTAGGCCTCGTCACTCATTCTATGAGACAGGGCGTTCCTGGGGAGGCAAACATGGACTCAATTTTGAGATTCTTCAGCCTTAGCTCCTCTAGTGCTGGGATTGGAAGGGTGAACCATCATGACTGGACCACTTAAACTTTTGGAGACTCGTGTTTTTAATACCTAGTGGGAAGCAGGACTAGTGATCTTGAAAGACCCCCGAAGGGAGACCCTCACTCAAGCCTCGGGACAGCCGCGGACCCAAGAAGACACTGAGACCGAACTCAAAATATTGAAGGCAAGATTTAATAAAGCAACAGCAAGAAAGCACATAGACCAGAGCTCTGGGGTCGAAACTCATGCACCTAGTATGGTGTAGAGGAGAATCGACGACGAGCCAAATTTTTCACAGGCTTATATAGGAAAAACTCAAGGGGGGAGAGCTGGGCAGGGAAAGTACAAGTTTACATAACTAAGGGGTTCTGCCAAGGGACAAGGGGTTCTGCCAAGGGAATCTACGTAACTAAGGGGTCATGTCCTATTATTTGGCAATGTACCCGGTTCATTTTGAGGTTGTTCCAGGAGGCCCTTATCTCAAAAATGTTCTTGGAACAGTCTTTAGTTGGGAGGGTTCAAACTCTAGGGTGAGGAGTTCAGGAATGTATTCTGGGGTGAAGAGTTCAGGGAGTTCAGGAGTGTTCTGGGAACAATCTCTGGATGGGAGGGGTCGGGCTCTGAGGTGAGGAAGAGTTCAGTAACTTTATTCTTCAATCTGACCCTAATTAGGCCAGCATGGCCTTTAAAAATATGTGAACCACGAGGAACATAATAGAGCCTCCAAATGGAAGGCATATATAGTTCTTACTGACTGGTCGCTAGTAAGACTAAGAAGGAGTTATGGGGGACAGGGAAGGCTACACAAATGAGACAGAGAGACAAGGTTTCACAGGGTCAGTAGGATTTTTCCATTCAAACGGGGAAGGGCAGTCCAGATGCAGGAACCATGTGTACAAAGGCATTTTAGTAAGAATTGTCCCACGTGCTGAGTGCATTTCATTGAGTTTGGCCTGGTCTAAGCTCAAAGTGGATGAGGTATGGCTGCAGAGAAGCTCAATGGTTAGAGCACTTACCGCTTCTGCTAGGATCAGAGTTTGGTTCCCAGCATCCATGTACCAGGGCTTACAACTGCCAGTAACTCCAGCTTCAGGACATCCAATATCTTGCTCTGGGCCTCCACAGGCACCTGCATGCATATATGCAAATGCATGTAGTCTTTCTCTCTCACACACATGCCCACAATTGAAATAATAAAATAAATCTTAAAAATCCACTGAGTGAAATAGAACAGGTGAGTTTGGCTAGAACCTCCAGGAGGGCTCAGCAGTCCATCTTGCTTCCAAACTTCCTCCAACCTATCACCTCCCCACCTTGACATTTCCTCTCTGGGCTTCCTGCTACCACTGTCTCCAACACTGTCTAGCTACAAGGTTTGGTATAGAGCAAGGTGTGGATTGGGGTTAGCTTCACCCACAGCCACAGAAGTGCAAAAGCCACATTCTGCAAGGCTCACCAAGACTTTGTCCCTTTTGGGTGGTGCTTCCTTCACGTGCTTGAATGGCTCTGGCTTCCTGAAAGGAAGTTCATCTTTAGATTTGAAAATGGACTGTGGGACTGTAATCTTAGGGGTGTGTTGGTAGTGTCCCTAAGGCTATGAGAGCTGATTAGCACCTTCACTTCCAACAAGACATCTTGTGGGTGTTCTGGGATCCCATGTAGAAGGCTAGCTCAGGGTTTGGCCACAAGACAGCTTCTTCCTTGAATAAGTTCTTCCTTTTCTTTTAAAAGGTGTATGTAAATTTATTTCGCAGGCATTGGTGTTTTGCTTGTATGTATGTCTGTGTGAGGGTGCCAGATCACCTGGAACAGGAGTTACAGACAGTCATGAGCTGATATGTGGGTGCTAGGGAATTGAACTCAGGGCCTCTGGAAGTGCCACCAGTGCTCTTAACCACCAAGTCCTAATAAGTACTTACTATGACAATTGTCACATTTTGTTTTTGAGACGGGGTCTCACTAAGGAACCCTGGCTGGCCTCAAACTCAGTATGTAGCTAGGAATGGCCTTGGACTCCTGATGCGATTGTCAGGTCCCCAGAGTGCTGGGGTTGTAAACACAGGTGGAGGCCAGAGGACAACTTATGGGAGTCGGTTCTTCCCTTTCACCATGTGGGTCTAGGAGATCAGACTTAGTCTCTGATTTTGGATTTTTGAGCGAGATCTCACTATGGAGTCCAGGTTGTCCTAGAACTCATGACTCCTGCCTCAGCCGCCCCATTTCTGTGCTCTTATTTCTGCCCCTCACTGTACTCTCACATCTTGTGTGTCTTTGGGTTCTCCATTTGAGAAGACTCCCAAGGCTGGAGAGATGGCTCAGTGGTTAAGAGCAGTGACTGCTCTACCAAAGGTCCTGAGTTCAATTCCCAGCAACCACATGGTGGCAGAGAGAGAGAGAGAGAGAGAGAGAGAGAGAGAGAGAGAGAGAGAGAGAGAGAGAGAGAGAGAGGTCTTCATAATTGGGCAGACACATCCATCCATCCTCTTATTCCCCATTATTTGAATAAGTGATCCTGAACTTGCTGGATGACATTAGCCAGGGCACAGGTCCTGAGGGACTGTTTCTGTCCAATATCTAAAACAGCTTCTAGCCAACAGAATAGGAGGGCCAATGGCCTTGCTGTGTGTGGGCCCACTCAGTGGGGAAAGGCTGGCATGGACTCCTATCTGACTAAATTCTCGGCTGTTCCATACATTCAAGGACTTTCCCCATGTCTACCACTTATCTGCTTTATCCCAACACTCACTGGAGAGTGAACAATGAACAGGGTGCTTGCGGCAACACAGGAAACTCACACACACCTTGGTTATTTGATCATTTTAATATGCCAGGCCAATAGAAAGGAAGGATGGAGCACACAGGCACACCTGTGTTTGCAGGACAGAGGGCAGATGTCCACAGCCTTGGGCATGCATGTATCTCCTGTGTAATTAGGCAAATGAATACTTAAATACCACAGCACAGCCAGACTTGGGGGTGGGGAGAATCACAAGCCACAGGGGACCATGCTTTAAAGGCAGTCAGAGGCTTTAAATACAGGGGCTGAACCTTCTCACTTTATACAAAACTTATATATTAAAAGTAAGGATACCACGGTTATACATGCAAGCAGCTTTGGTCAGAGAAAATAAACAAGAGAGGTGGAGCCATGCACAGGAAGGGCTTGTCTGTCTGCTTTCCATCTTCTTCATCCTCACAAAATCACCTGGGATCATAGAATATATCAGCTGGTCTCAGTAAGATACTGAAAAGTCCTGTCTGGTGTCCTTAAGGGCCTTCAGGCCCTCTGTGGGCAGGGAAGGATCCCTATAGCCGAGAACACTTGAAACCTTGGAAGGAACCAGCCTGGACTGGATGGGGAGGGACATCTATTGGATCAGATAGAGGAGGGAGCTGCATCCACCCAGATCAGGTGAGTGTGATGTGCTGCCTGGACCCAGGTCCCTAGAGAGCAGGAGAAATCACAGAGAAAACCACTTTTGCAAGCAAAGCTGAAGATGGCAGGTCAAGCCTGTGTTTCTCACAACTGTGTAAAAGCCCATTCCCCTGAGAACTGGCTAGCACTGCTGGGATCACACTGCAGCAACCGGACAATGGATGGGTCGCTCTTGGCACCTTTGTTGAATTCTTCCAGGGACATTTTGCCTGAGGAATGGAAGTGGGAGACTTAGGATTAGCCAGTGCTCTGGTTAAAGTCTGGAACCCTCTGGAAAATGGACAATGTCCAGTCTCTTCTTTCTCTCTCTCCCTGTCTCTCTACCTCCCTCCCTCCCTCATTTCCTCCCTTTTGTTTTCTTTATTGAAACAGGGTTTCTCTGTGTAACCGCCCTGGCTATTCTAGAACTCACTTTTTAGACCAGGTTAGCCTTGAACTCACAGAGAGCCTCCTGTCTCCTATGAGCTCCGATTAAAGACATGTGCCACTATGCCTGACCAGAGGGTATTTTCTTAACAAGTGATTGATGGAGCAGAGCCCAGCCCAGTGTAGGTGGTACAACCCTGGGCTAGTTCCTGAGTTCTATAAGAAAGAAGGCTGAGCAAGCCATGGGGAGAAAGCCAGTAAGTAGCAACCCTTTCATGGTCTCTGTATCAGCTCCTGCCTTCAGGTTCCTGCCCTGTTTGAGTCCTGCCCTCACTGCTTTGGATGATGAACTGTCATGTGGAAACTCTGAGTGAATAAACCCTTTCCTCCCCAAGTTGCTTGTGGCCATGGTGTGTCATCAGAGCAATGGAAACCCTAACTCAGACAACACGGATGAAGCCTACAGCTCAGAGGGTCTACTGACAATGCCCATGGTTATAGAGCCCTAGGAAGGGTGCAGGATGCAGGCTAGGTGTACCTGACCCTGAATTCTAGTCTCCTTCCCTCAATCAGAGCTTAATCAAGTGGGCTGGAAAAGGGCAGGCCTGCATAGGGCAGAGAGTGTATCCCAAACACCTCTGTGCCATCAACAGTTTCACGGGCTCATCTACTTCCCTCTCCCCACCTCCACCCTCTCTCCCAATCCCCTCCTCCCACTCCACCTGCTACTCCTGCCATGTTTCCTACTATCATTGTTTGTGTCCATCTGCCTGAAGATCTTGTCTGTTCGCTTCTTGGGCGTGGACTAATCCTCAGACATCTTCATCACGGAGGACACCATCTTGTAGATGGCCTGCAAAGGGGCATCTGTGAGTGTGATCTGGAGGATGGAGGGTGGGTTATGGTTTTTGCTCCCCTCTCCCCTCCCCTTCCTGTTCTTATTATCTCCAGGTGTAGAGATGAACCCACAGGTTCCATATACTCCATACAAGCACTAACAATGTACCATTTGGGCAACATCCTAGCCAACCTCCTCTTCTTCAAAAATTTCAACCTCAGGTATGTTATAGCAACAGAAACAGACCAGTACACCAAAGGTAAAAAAAATAATAGGACTATAGTCTTCTATATGAATAATATAGGCTCAAATATATATGGATTCATAATTTCTCAGATTTAAAACTAACATAGTTTTACATGGTATGTATTTTGAACCAGCCCCTAGTGAGGTCTAAAACAATACTGTATGATCAAAGGCATTTATATTTTACAGCAAACATAAATGTTTGTATGGGATGGGATAAGTGAAATTGTATATTTCCTCAATTCAGTTTTAGGACAATTTTATTCTTGAGAATTATTCTATATTTTTTGAGTCAGGGTTTCTCTGTATAGAGCCCTGGCTATCCTGGAACTCACTTTGTAGACTTGGCTGTCCTTAAACTCATAGAGATCCACCTGTCTCTGACTCCTGAGTGCTGGGGTTAAAGGGATGTGACACCATGCCCAACAAGAATTATTTTTAAAAATAGATTTTTAAAAATAACCTTAGTGGTGTCCGTGTCTCTAATGGTAATATAAGCATCTTCTTTTCTTGATGCATTAAAAATATGTAAATGAGGGCTGGGGTAGTAACTCAGTGTTGGAGCGCTTGCCTATAGATTCAAGGCCTTGGATTCAATCCTCAGTACCACATACAAAGGAGTGGGTAGTGTTCTCTTGATTCCTGTTCAACATTTAAACTCTAAATTTTGTTCATGTCTCTGTGTGTGTGTGTCTGTGTGTGTATGTGTTTGTGTTCCTTTGTGTGTGTCTCTGTGTCTCTATGTTTGTCTGTGTCTGTGTGTGTCTGTGTGTGTATGTGTGTGTCCCTGTGTTTGTATGTGTGTGTATATGTCTGTGTGTATGTCTCTGTGTGTCTGTGTGTGTATGTGTCTGTGTATGTATGTGCCTGAGTGTGTGTGTCTGTGTGTGTGTGTCTGTGTGTGTATGTCTGTGTGTGTCTGTGTATTTGTCTGTGTATGTGTCTGTGTGTATGTATGTGCCTGAGTGTGTGTTTCTGTGTGTCTGTCTGTGTATGTGCCTGTGTGTGTCAGTGTGGGTGTCTGTGTCTGTTTGTGTGTCTCTGTATGTCTGTCTGTGTGTATATGTGTCTATGTGTATGTCTGTGTGTGTGTGTCTTGTGTGTCTGTGTGTGTATGTGTGTCTCTGTGTGTGTGTGTCTGTATGTGTCTGTGTGTGTTTGTCTGTGTGTGTGTGTCTGTGGGTGTGTTTGACACATTGATCGTTTGACTGGTACTATATTATGTCAAGGAAAAACACTACTTTCTTTTAACTTCCCAAGGCATCACAGAGACCAGGTTTCCAAAAATAAAACCTTGAAAAGTCACAGGGAATAGTCTTCAATTTCAGAGAAGAACAAAAGGACTTATAGGTGGGAAGAGAGGCAGAGGGATCAGAAAATAGCCTCGTGAAGGAGAGCCTGTACTATAACACAATACCCTCAAGTTATACATGCTGAGATAGGTGTGTCCCTGAGACACTAAATGGAAGGATGTTCACAATGGTGGAAAGTGGCAGAGAGTTGCAGAGTTTTGGGATTGCAGTTTATTGCCTAATGCAGGAATAAAAGCTACCCACTGGTACAGCTATTTTTGAAGGCTGAATTTATTCACAGGCAGTGCTGGTAAAATACCAGAAGCCATACAGAATGTCTGACCTCAGCTGCTACCTCATACAGCATATTTGTACATGGGAGCCTTAAAAAGATTGACTGGTCTACTGTCCTATGGCAGTAGGAGACCACTTTTATTTCCCATGTTGGGTTTACAATGCCCCTCACATTCCCTCCTTTTCAGACACACAAAAGGTTTTTGTAAAGTTTCTCTAGGCTGTATTGTTGGCAGCAGCAGTAACCATGCCTCTTGCCTCGGGGAGTTAGATGGTGTGATTTTTGACTAGTGTCTTCAGAACCTCTGGGTTTTTAAAATACAGTTGAGAATTTCTGAATGAGCTATAGACGAAAATGTCCTAATTCAGATGATTTATTGGCCCAGTTGTGTCTGTGATCAGTCAGGTGTGGGTTGAAGTACTCTCTGAGAACCATCAGGTACAATACCTCACACACACCCCCAACCATGCTCTACCTCTGGTTCTCTTGGGTATCCCCCACTTCCCACAGCACATCAGTGCATTCTATGATCTTCTCAGGGTGAAGCCTGGCCTAGCACCCTAAAACTGTCTTCAGGTAACTGGGAGTGTCCCTAATTGTACAAGCTTAGGGAACACGATGCTTACTAGGGGTTGGAGTATTCTTCCAAGTCGAAGGTCATGGGTTTGAATTCCCATTCGGCTTGTACCCTGGTCAACTCCCTATGCAAAATACCTGCCTTTACCCCTGGCTTCTTAAGGCTGTGAGAAGGTGCACACACAGAACATGGGTAATATCGCTAGAGGTCATGGCGGGTGCGAGGTGGGAGTCCGGCACTGCAGCCCAGGAGAGGGCGCGCCCTCGAACCACAGCACGTAGAGAAGGGAAACACAATGCGGCGGCCCACAGGCACGAACATGCCTAGAACACACATCGCCCTCTGTCCTGCGGGCTCCGCTTCCGGGCTGCTGGGTCGCGGCGAGCGTCCCGATTGGCGGCCAGGCCTTTGCCCCGCCCCTCCTGGCCGGCCACCGCCCCCTCCCCAGCGCGTCCCGCCCCTCTCCGCAGAAGGCGCCGGGGCAAGCGGCCTGTTGGCGCCCAGTTTCAGCTGGCTGTTCCCGCTAGCATCAGGGCTCGATCGTAGAGGACGCGGCAGCCGCAGCTCGCGGAGAACAGCGGGCAGAGCTGTGGGCTGCACGCGCCCCTGCAGCCACCGGGCGTCCCGCAGAGGCTCCCGCGCCCTGCGGCGACTTCCGCCCCCGCGCTCCCCTTTGTCCGAGTCCCCAAGCGGCGGCGGCGGGGTAGGAGCCCACGCCGTGGGCGACTGAGGCGGCGGCAGTCCGCGTCCCGGCGCCCTGGAGATGCCGGACCAGATCTCCGTGTCGGAATTCGTGGCCGAGACCCTTGAGGACTACAAGGCGCCCACGGCCTCTAGCTTCACCACGGGCACGGCCCAGTGCCGGAACACCATGGCGGCCATCGAGGAGGTGAGCGGTAGCGTAGCCCGCGCCGGGCAGGAGGCTAGGTCCTGGGGATCGCGCTGCGCCCTGGCCACCCGCTAGGCTTCCGCGCCTGGTGCCCGATACCCAGTGTCCTCCGCCTGCGCCCTCACCCGGGAAAAGTTTCTGGTACCCCAAAGCCGGACGCAGCCGGACCAGCAGTGCCCGACACAGAAACCCTTTGTTCCCTGCTCTAGGGAGAGGCTGCTTGGCCACCTTGGGCCTTTTTTGGGAACGCTCCTGTCTGTTCCCATTTCCCTCGCAGGGTTTCAGGTCCTTTGCTCCCATCCTCGGAGAGGTCAACTTCGGCTGCAGAATCCGTGGCGGCTGCGAGCCGGGGACCCCTGCGAGCTCTGCGGCCCGGGAGTGATGGGTCTGCCTGCGCGGACCTCTCCAACTTGTTCCGGACGTAGCCCGGCGGGGGCAGCTGTGGCTTCTGAGCCAACATGTAGAGCAGATCCAGGGACCCCAAGCTGCTTAGGCACGGGTGCCCATCCCATCTTGGGAGGCCTGGCAGTGCCCACTACTTGCCACAGAGCAGCGCTGTAGAGGGATGTGGAGAATGGTCTCTTTCAGGTCCAAAAGGTCTTTGGTGGCCGCTTCTAGGCTACCAGTGTGGTGCCTGTTGACAGTATGATCAGCTCCTGTGCCCTTAACCTGGAAAGGGCCTGCATAGTCATTGTATTGAGTGGTTAAGCAGCAAGCTCTCCAGATCCTGGGGAAGAGGGACTGCGAGAAGGAAGCAGTTTGGGTTGAAAATTGAAGCAGGCTTGGAAGAGGCTGTGTGAGTCCAGGGACCACGGCTGTCCACAGCTTGGGAAAGCCTCACTTACATCATTTTCTTTACCTCCCCAACAGAATTTAGTTTCGTGTTTTCGGCTCTTTAGGCCTTGTTCGTCCAGCTGGACTCACAAAAGGTAGCTGGAGAACGAGACACACATGTGTAGCAGTAGTGAACCGTAGTAGGGGTGTCTGTGGACTGAAAGAACCTGGTTCTGCTCTCCTGAATTCTGATTTCATATGATTTGGGTGAGGCCTGGAGCTTTTATATTTGTAAAGGGCTCCTCCCTAGTTGATCATCACTGATAGACAGGTGATTATGTCATGTCGTGTGCCAGGTAGTGATGAATCAAGGTTATGCATAACTTGGGGATAGGATGTGGTTTTGGAGGGGAGGAAACTGAAGTCAAGACAGGCATCTCTGCAGAGGTGACCTTTGAGCAGTCTGGAATGCAGAGGCTGCCTGCTTGCAAAGACCTAGGCATAGAGGAGTCCTGGAAAAGGGCTGAGATGTGGGTATCAGGGCAAAGAGAAGGCCTGTGATCAGAGGGGAGGGAGAACAGAGGGGCCTGTGTGGAGGGGTAGCTTAGGTCCAGATAGCACTGGGCTTTACCTTGGGGAGAGAATTTGCACTTTGGCTGTGGAGTGATGCGAAGCTGTTAGAGGGTTTGGGGCTCAGACTCCCATGGTCTGATTTCCTCTTTAGGATTTACTTTTTATTGATTTGTATCTGTGTGTGACACTTGGATTGCAGATGCTCTCAGAGCTTATGCAGCTGGAGTTGTAGGCAGCTGTGAATTGCTTGGTTGTGGGTGCTGGGAATGAAACTTGGAACCTCCAGAAGAGCAGGAAGTTCTCTTACAATAAACCTTTTCTCCAGTCTCTGCTTCACAGTTTAAAGACATTTCAGTGCTTGTTCCCAGGCCTAGGAGAAAAGTGGGGAGACCAGCAAAGGAGTAGGGGTTCATTTGGGTGCTGCAGTGGTGGCAGTGTAGAAATGTCCTTTGAACTGGGAGTCATTCCCTGATACTTGAAGCATGGGTCTCCTGTCATCTCCAAGGTAAAAGTGGCACTGTCCAGCATGCCTTAGTGGTAGAGACCAGGTCTACTGTGAAGATTGGCTGGGTGGAGGTCTTGTATTGAAAACAGTCCTTTTTTGTTTGTTTGTTTGTTTTTGTTTTTGTTTGTTTTTTGTTTTTTTGAGACAGGGTTTCTCTGTATAGCCCTGGGTGTCCTGGAACTCACTTAGTAGACCTTGCTGGCCTCAAACCCAGAAATCTGCCTGCCTCTGCCTCCCGAGTGCTGGGATTAAAGATGTGCAACACCATGCCTGGCAATAACTAGTATGTTTAAGAGGTTTAATTCTATGTTAAGAAAATGTGCTTTTGCCAGTTGGTTGCCTAATACCAAATGGTCAGCACCGAAGCCAGACATATAAATAATATTATACAGATCGTGCAGGCTGTGTTTATATGTTTAGGGAATATACATATATGTATAAAATAACAAAGGAAAAGAGAGGTTATGAATTTGAAAGAGAGGAAGCAGGGATATGTGGGTTGGTTTGGAGAATAGAAATGATGAGATTATATTACAATTTCAAAAAATAAAGAAAAGTAATTGTAAAGTAAGAAAGCATTAAATGAGCTCATTTAAGATTATTCCTTTTTGAGAGAGGTCATATAGGCACAATGGAGTCATGTGACTCTGGGTTTCAGCAGTTGACAAAACAGGAGTTCTGACCACTCTGGTTGCTTCTTCAATGTCCTTTCACTGTACAGAGGTTGGTTTCCATAGTGCAAGCTGGTGTTCATTGAGTCTCTGCAGGCCAGCTTCCATTGTTGTCAACTTAGAGGAGCCAAGACTGACAATTCCATTGATATCAAGTGCTAACCCCTGGGGAGACAGGTAGCATTAGAGGCCCCTTTTTAGAGGCTTTTCTTCTCTTGTTTTACTTTTTAGGCAGGGCCTCAGGGTTGCCTTGAACTCTGTGTACCAAATATAACTTTGGATTTCAGATCCTCCTGCCTCTGCCTCCAACTTTGAAGGCTGCAATTACAGCATGTTTTATCATGTTTGTTTTATGTGGTGCCAGGGATCAAATCCTGGGCCTCCTGAATGCCAGGCAAACATTCTACCAAGTGAGCTGCCTCCGTAGCCTCTAGAGGCGTTTACTGATAGGCCTTCACTGCCACACAGTGAGTTGTCTAATAATACACCTGGTCCCTTAAGGCTGTGGGTTCCAGAAAACCATCTGGGTTGTGTACATAAAGGCCTCATAGTGAATGGACTCAGGCTGGGTCTTCCAGGCCAGGAGATCTGTGTGTGGTGGCTGCTGCTTCTTAGAGGGGCACAAGCTAAACCATGCCAATTAAGGTAACTGTTAGGAACAGACCTTCCACCTAGGGCTGTCCTAATCATCAGGATATATTCTTCTCAGATCAAAGAAAAAGTCTCCAAAACTAATGCCCACAGGAACATGGCAGAAGAGGGGGTATAAAGAGCATCAAGGGACACATTTGGTAAAACACTTGTTTTCTGGGTATTATGCGGCAATTGCACCCTGGGCAGTGCCATTCCATTTATATGCACAAGATCCAGCCTAACAGATATTGAGTAATATTCCATCAGGCAGCACTAAGTGACCTTAGTATTGATGGTGATGGTGATGAAGAAGAAGAACAAGAAGGAGGAGGAGGAAGAGAAGAAGAAGAGAGGAGGAGGAGGAGGAGGGGGAGGAGAAATGGGGGAACTAGGAGGAAAAAGAAGACACAATGAAGACATGAAGGTGGAAGTGTTGGAGATGATGTAGGTAGAGAGAGGAATGAGAGATAGAAACAATCAAGATATACTGTGTGCACATATGAAATTTTCAAAGAATAAATTAATGACAAATAAATAATAAACCTTCCAGTCCAGCTCACCCCAGCTTCCTGACCATTGCCTTGCCTCTAACAACCCTAACAGTAAGAACCCTAATCCTAACCGTAACCCTCTAATAGCCTAACCCTGCTTACTGTGAGGGAAATGTGTTCATTATACCTTTTGAGGTGAGAAACCATTTCTTAATCTTGATCTTTTGAGATGGTCAGATCCACCTTCAATCTAGGCAATAGATTCTTTTGGCATCCTACATACATAAAAGACAATGAACAGGGTTTTCTTTCATTTTTTTACTTGCCCTATTTTTGTATATTAGAAAAGGTGATTTGCTAGTTTGATTTTTAAAATTGGCATTGGAAAGTACTTATTTCTTCAGAATTCTGGTACATAGTGAATATCAGCTGTAATAACCTGCAACATGAGATAACCTGTCCTTGATTTTTCTAAGTTCCCTTGGCCGAGAGCCTTTCTATATTAGACATTAGAGAGACATTCTTTTTAAGTTTCCTTTCTATATACATAGAGAAATTCATTCTGATTTGAGATATGTTTATCTAGAGAACCTGTCCTAATACAACTGTGGCTTTTCTCTACTTTGCCACTGATGACGATGTGCTGGCTACCAAGAAGGCTCAACAGTGTTTCCCTTATATTTCTGGCTTTCCTCCCAGGGTTGTTTGGTATCATCTGAGAACGGGAGCTGCAGTCTCCCTGAGCCCAGCACTGAGCCACAAACAAAACTCTTTTTTTCTAAAATCCCTCTTAAATGTTCACTGCCTGGGCTCCCTCCCACTCAGATTGATAACCCCACTGCACCTTGGGTAATGGGCTATGCAAGCTCTTCCCCTGGATTTCAGGAAGAAGGCAAGTGCTGTTAGGCAAGCTCAGGCAAGGTCTGAAGTCAGGTCCTGGTAATGCAGGATCATTGCTCATGAAAGAACCTAGTGGTGAAACCCCCACTCAATTCCCAATTCGACATGCACCCAAGAATCACGAACAGACGACCATCTTGATGTAAATTCATGAGGATGCTTAATTACGGAGCTCCGGACCAACATGTATCCCACACAGGAGATAATGGATGTCGGCCATGAGGCTCGAAAACTAGGGGTTTTTATGGGGTAAGGGGCTTAAGGGTGTGGAATTCAGCATAGTGACACACTATTGGCTTATTCAAACATTAACAGAAAGATTACAGGGCATCAGGACTTTGTTCCTGTGGGCTGGGGGGCTTATCTTTGTTCACATAGCAACCAGTTGATGTATGACTTTACCCGGAGTCAAGGGGCAGTAGACAGAGGGGAGGTTCCGGCCAGGTGGTGTTGACCCAGACAAGATAGCCCTGCTTCTCCTCACATTCCTCTTTATCTTATAGGTTAAGCTGTTCCCCGGAATGTTTTAACAACAGGGCATACCCAGGTTTGTTTTTCTTTATTCTCAGCCCCAGGCAGCCTCTAGGCTCACAAACAACCAGCAATTTCTGAGTACTTTATATGACTTACAGGTCTTGAAATTTCATCTTTCACTCACAGAGGGCAGGAGCAGGCCCTCTGACTAGCCTGAGCTGGAATGTGTTGGGAACTAAAAGGGGGCCCTGGGGAAGAAAGGAAAGGGGGGAAGGCCCATGCCCTGCCAGAGTTCCACCTATGCTCTGGATAGGCAGATGTGGGAGAGCTACCATACACTCTCTGCTCAGCCCCAGGTGGGCATCTAAGCCTTTGACCCACTCTTTGGGTGTGAACAAGGGGCAGCCCAACCTGGGAGCCCCGGGGCTACATTCCTAAAGCCCTGGAATTATGGGAGAGAGGGATGAGGGATGAGAGGTTCCCACACCTGTGAGAGTGAGCACAGTGGATCTTGACTGGAGCATATGAAGGCCTTCCATGGGGAGATAAGAAAGGGCTCATTAGCAGAAAGCCTATCCCATCCTCCAAGCGCAGTGGGCCTTGAATAGCAGAGACATCCTATGGTTTTAGAATTTTATTATAGAAAGGCAGGGAGAAAGAGAGAAGGTAGAAGAGAGAGAGAGGCCCCCCTAGAAGGCTAGAAGGGGGAAGGCTAGATAGAAAGAGAGTAAGAGGGAGAAGACAAAGAGAAAGGAAAGAGGAGAGGAGAGGAGGAAAGGAGAACTCAGTCCTTTTTATGGTCTTTACTGTTGCTAGGTAACTGGGGAGGAGTTTAGCCTGAAGGTCAGAAGCTTGGGACCTTGCCTACTTTTAGCCATGCTTCTCTTGTGGTGGCTGTGAGAGAGGGGTGGGGCTGTAACTTAGGGAGGGGCCAGAGTTCCTTGAGCATGAGAGAGTGAATGCCTTCCTTGTTACATAGGTGAATTATACCCTTTTGGGGTTCAGACCTCGCTCAACTGGAGACCTGCCTGTCTGTGCAAAGCCCAGTGCCCCACATGAATGGTGAGTTCTCCCCCAGGGCTGGGAGGGGTGAGAATCCTCTTGGGAATCAGGCTCAAATGCTAATGTAGTGCAAACCACACCTGAGATCTGGAAAAGGTCTGGCCCTGGACAAGAAGCAAGCTTTAACCTTGAGGAGGGGTGAGAC
This sequence comes from Mus musculus, assembly GCF_000001635.26. NCBI lineage: Eukaryota > Metazoa > Chordata > Mammalia > Rodentia > Muridae > Mus > Mus musculus. Next base: position 20,914,613 of record NC_000078.6, on the reverse strand, counting down.
CCACTGGCCACTCAAGGTCTCCACTCAGACCTGCCAGTCAGACGAGGAGGCGGGATCTTTTGGGTGCCTTTCCCCAAGTTCACTGTGTCTGTGCAGGCTTGAATGGTTCTCTGTGTCCTGCTCTGAGCTCTGCTGTTGGGTGCTGTGAGAGGACCTCAGGGAAGCTCATTCCAGGCATGGTGAGCACAGGGTTACTGCCCACAGAGGGTAGGGGCAGGGTGCTGAGCAGTGGAAGCTGGGGTAGTGAGTCTGTTAGACCTAGTGGGGAAACCCCCACCCCATTCCCGATTCGGTGTGCACCTAAAAATCACGAAGGACCATCTCTTGATGTAATTACATGAGGACGTTTAATTACGGAGCTCCGGACTGGCATGCATCCCACACAGGAGATAATGGATATCGGCCCCGAGGCTTGAAAGCTAGGGGTTTTTATGGGGTAAGGAGCATAGGGGTGTGGAATTCAGCATAGCGACACACTATTGGCTTATTCAAACATTAATAGAAAACAGCACTTTGTTCCTGTGGGCTGGGGGCTTATCTTTGTTCACATAGCAACCAGTTGATGTGTGACTTTACCCGGCGCCAAGGGGCAGTAGACAGAGGGGAGGTTCTGGCCAGATGGTGTCAACTCAGACCAGATAGCCTTGTCTGCATCCTTGCATTCTTTTCATCTTTACAGTCAAGAATGTCTTAGGAATGCCTTAACAACAGCCCTGCCCTGGCATGCCTGGGGGCTGCTTTGCTTTGTTCTCAGTCCCAGGCCCGGGCAGTGGGCTCTTAAACAACTCACAAGTTACAATATTTCATCTTCCTTCAAGTCCTCTCTGGGGCTGGATGGGAAGTATAAGCCATATGTGAGTACCTGTGAGGTCACTCGTGTTGCTCCTCACTTGCTCCATCGGGGGTGACCTCTGAATAACTTCCCTATCATTGCCCAAATCGTTTGGACCTTAGGCTGGCTTGTGAAAACAAGGGTTGTTTCTTTGAGTCTGTAGCACACATGTCCAAACCCCTTTGTCTTTTAGTATACATTAAGAAGACAGGTAAAAATCTAATAGGTCTGATTTCATACATTATACTTGTTTTTGTTTTGTTTAGGTTTTGTTAATTTTTTTCTGTTGCAGTTTTTTCATATTTTTTACTTCATATGTTTAGTGATTTGGTTATTATTTGGAAAAGGGACTTTAAGAATTTCAGAATTTTTGTTTGTGGATTTATTGAAAAATGATAGACCTCTGAGCTGATATTCTTTTATTCCAATCGTTTGTAATTTTCGCCTTCACATATTTTGCAGAAGTCCCGGTTGTTTATTGCCATGAAACTTTTAGAATCCACATTTTTTGACTAAGATATTAATTTTTTCTCTTCATCTTGAATCCCTGAGATTCTGTCTTCCTTTCCTGTTCTGTGGGTGAACCTTGCCTCTGTAGTTGTCAGTGTACAGGTAATCTCATGTCCTGCTCTTAGGGACTTAGCAACTGCTTATGTCATTTCCTGCCTCCATCCCCTGTGTCTGTTGTCAGGCATGCTTTATATACATGGACCACCAGCTATAGCAGCTCTCTATTTTTGTTCCCTGTCTCTGTTCTCTGCACATGCACACTCTCTGTCATCTCTACCCTCATGGCTCTCTTTCTCCTTCCTGTCTGTGTGCCTGTCTGCAGGTCCTCTTGTGTACTTCTATCCCTTCCCCAGGTTCTCACTCCTCTCCCTTCCCCCAAACAACCTCTTTTGCACTTTATCTGTTGCATGCTTTAATTTCTCAGACCTGCTGTGATGGGAGAGCTTGGATTTCTTGGTTGCAATTGTTCCTGGCTGTTACTCTCTATGTTGCTATGCTGGTGTGTAGCCATCTCTGTTTGGGTGATTATTGACCTAGGTACTGGCCTCTGGGCTTGTCTTTTTGGGTGGGAGTTTTGTTCCTGGGTTACTGTTTGATGCATGGATTTGAAGAGAGTGTTCACTGACAGTTTCCTATTTTACTGACCTATTTTGTGGGTATGGTCACCAGGGGATGCTTTGTGATATTAAAAGCTGGGAGAAGAGACAGGCAGGAACAGAAGATCTTAGTAATCCACAAGGAGACATGGTCAGCAGAGAGGTCAAGTACCCCATGGTGTTTAATACAATGTTGGAACAACTGGGAAAATTGAATCTGGGGTAAATCAATCAATCGTGAAGTTGATCTATGGAAGCTTACCTTGTGTCCTTTCAGGCATGGAATGTGGTTGAACAGGGAGTATCTGCCCAAGTGGCGGCTGAGACACAGGGATGAGGCAGGAATGGATGGGCAGGTGGGGATTGTCTGTGGTGGTGTTTATAGGAGGCTTGCATAGGAGGAGAGGAAATTTCCAATGATATTCTGTTCCAGTGGTAAGGGCAGCTGATATTAGTGTCTGCAGTAACAGATGGTGAGGTAGGTCTTTGGGCAAAGTCTAGTCCACAGACAGGCATGGTTGCGGTTAACCAGGAGTTTGTGTCTATAATCAGGGGGTTAGGAACAGAGATGAGTTTGTAAATCCCAAACAGTTTGCTTTTTGAGAATGTACATTTGTACATTCCAGCAAAAATCCCATGACAAAATCCCCTTATCAACAGCCAGTTAAGGTACATCAGCAGGGTCAAGCTACATAGAGATAACTAAGACCTCCTATAGAAAACAAAAACAGAAACAGCTTACCCATCATGGTTGTCAGATTTTTTCTTTTTTTTTTTTGCCCCCCTGCTTGGTTCTGGCACATTATGCCAGATATACAGTTTTTAAAATATTACAATGCTGATTTGTATGCAAACTCCCCAATCTTGTTGTAACTACAATAAATACTCAAAACCTCTAGACTTGATCTCTCAGTTTGTACCTAATGGGAGTTTGACTGCTGAGAGTCCTTGTTACTGAGCTCATAAAAATGGCCTCTGTGTGTTTGCATTGCAATAGGCTTTGTGCTGTTCATTGCAGTTTCTGTGAGTTGGGCATAAAACCTTGCTGCTTTGACTGGAACCCCAAGACCCTCAGGACTCCCATATGAAGCATTGCAAGACCGCTGTTAGGATGTGTCATTGCTGTTTTTTGTATCAGTGACCTGTCTGTAAGAAATGTGTCTGTGTACCTTGGTTTTTTGATTTTTCTTGAGTACTCATGGAAGGAGATGAACAAAGCGAATGTGGAACTCCAGTGAAGTGGAAATGCTGGAGAGTCATGGTAAGAAAGGGCTAGGAAGATGTTCCAGATCCTGGAACAGGGGTCGTGTGCCCCTGGTCTTAATTTCTGGGAAGTTAGAGCAGTCTTGGAACCCTGCTTCATGGCTCATAGCTGCCATCCTGTTTTCATTTTCTCCCCTGTACAAGTGGAAGGAACTGCTGGGTAGCCTTCACCGCCCCTTCGTGGCCCTCTATTATGTGTGTGGCACTTTAGTATTCTGTGACTGAGAGATGAAATGAGACTGAATCCATCACAATTGATATAGTTACTCACCCTCCACATTGGGTTAAATCCTTCTTATCAAGAGGACCTGTACCCATAAAATTGCCCCTACAGAGGGCTCTTTATGACCGCATTCAGGGTAAAATCAAGCTCTGCAAACCAGGGTGGAAAGGACAAAGACCTCATTTTGCTCCCTTCTAAACAACCCTGTTCTCAGTCTATATGTGACTCTGTAGTTTTGAACTTGGAACTGTCAGTATATGGGAGGTTGTTTTTCATCCCTTCCAGCCAAGTTAGCATATCTTCCTTAGACCAGCAGTCTTATTTCCGGGTCTGTGGGGCAATCTGCTCCTCCATTCACCTTCCAGCTGTTTGGCCACCTCTTTGGTCTCCTTGGCCTGGGAATCCAGGGTTAAGGACAACTCACCTCAGGGCAGTGCAGCCTGTCTTCTCCCCATTCCACTGTATCTTTCCATGCTCTGAGCCAGGAGCCCTTCCAATTATATCCTGGCTTAGACACTACTCCAACTCCCTGATGTGGAGGCAGGGGTCCTGTAATGATATGGTTAGATCATTGGTTTTGGAATTTTACAGCTTTCTCATTTATTATTGTCTCTGTGTCATAGTTGTTTTAACTCAACATTTCAGGCTACAGTCATCTGAAGGAGCCTCACTTACAGGTGTGCCCTCATCAGAATGGCTGGTTTCTATGTCTCTGAGAGATAGTGTTGATAATTGATATAGGAAGACTCTTCCATGAAGGGTGGCAATATTGGGAAGCAAGTGGTCTTGGGTTGGCTGAGAGAGCTAGGTGAGAATTGTAGCTGCCTGTGGCCATGTGAACTGGGTTCCCCTGAAAGGAGGGCTGGGGCTGAAAGAGATCAGAGGGCAACAAAAGAATGAGGCCAAGACAAACCTTTCTGCTCAAAGCCTCTGAAGTTTACTGAGAGTCCCTGCTTATAAAGAGGGTAGGCCCATCCTCTGCCAGCCCATTCTTTGTGCCTGGAGCCAGGACATAGGCGATCTACAGGCTTATCTCCAGAACATCTCAAGGACCTTTCAACAGGAAGTAGAGTCTTGGAGAAGAGCAAATAGAGCCATCAAGGTCAGAAGGCTCTACCCTAGGTGTACTGGCTAATTTTATGTGTCAACTTGACACAGCTGGAGTTATCACAGAGAAAGGAGCTTCAGATGAGGAATTGCCTCCATGAGATCCAACTGTAAGGCATTTTCTCAATGAGTGATCAAGGGGGAAAGGCCCCTTGTGGGTGGGACCATCTCTGGGCTGGTAGTCTTGATTCTATAAGAGAGCAGACTGAGCAAGCCAGGGGAGGCAAGCCAGTAATGAACATCGTTCCATGGCCTCTGCATCAGCTCCAGCTTTCTGACCTGCTTGAGTTCCAGTCCTGACTTCCTTGGTGATAAACAGCAGTATGGAAGTGTAAGCCAAATAAACCCTTTCCTCCGCAGCTTGCTTCTTGGTCATGATGTTTGTTTAGGAATAGAAACCCTGACTAAGACACTAGGTAATCTCCTTCTTAGTGGCAGCAAGGTCAAACAAAGTCTGGATCAGCCTGCTCCAAGGCTGAGAGAGGCTACAGAGCATGAGAGAGGGACCAAGCAAGAAAGCAAAGTTGGAAGTAGTGTTTGTCATATGTTTTTGCCTTCATTTTCTAGCTTTAGTTTCTAGTCTGAGCTCCCAGTATCGTGGGCTGTGATCTGACAGAATCATGTAAAACAAACATTTATTACATGAGATGCTTCTGCTCAGAGGAAACCATCACAGCAGCAGAGTTGCAAGGTAGAGCAACATCAATAACAACAACAACAGCAATTGTTTCAAAAGCTGATTTTGCTGCTGGACAGAATGTATGGTCTCTTTTGAAGGAATATGGAAAATATCAGAAATTGAGATGGCAAAAGTCATAGAAAGCTGTACATGGAGCTTAATCGGTTCTTCCCGTAGGGTCAGGAAGATTGGAGTGTTGACAGTAATGCAGCCACACGAAGTTGAGGTCATACTATTTCAGTGGAAAATAGACTGAAAACTTTAGGAAGAGGTCATTTGTGTGATATTTTGGCCAAAAAGAAAAAAACAAAAAACCCAAAAACAACAACAACAAAAAAACTTTTGTACTTGGCCTATGCCCTGAGATATTGAGTATTGAGTAAAAATTATTGCCTGATTTGTATATTTTTATTCGATTGTTCAATCTTCCTATTTCTTTATTCAAGTTACATTCTAATCGGTACACCCATCCCATTCCACCTTCCACAGTCCTTCATCAGTGACTCCCTTTTATCTCCCCAGGGAGGCTGGGAACCACTGGAGTAACCCCCAACTATGGCATGTCAAGACTCTGCAGAGTTAGGCACATTCTTTCCCACTGAGGTCAGACAAGGCAGCCCAGTTAGGGAAACAGTTTGCACAGACAGGAACAGCTTAATGGACATGTCCCGCTCTAGATGTTCGGGACCCCATGAAGGCTGATCAGCACATCCACTACATATATGGTGTGGGCCTCCGTCCTGCCACGCACACTCCGGTGAAGTGTGCTTGGCAGGCCGAGAGGCCTGGAAGCACTCAGGAGGGAGAGAGTTTCACAGAAACTCACCTCCTGGAGTTTGGTGTTCTCATTAACCCATATACTCATACCCTATTCCCGAGTTAGTCTGGTGTATGGATCCACGTGCTCTCTTTTAGTATTATCTTATTATAAGTGCCTTTTAAGATTGAATTCTGACATAGCTAAGCCTTTACCAGTATTCCAACGTCCTAGAAAGTCCTTGAGCTGACCATGGGCTTGGAATTCAGTAAGAATGTTGCCTATTCAGTTATATTAAGAATTGCCTCTGCAGGATCAACATTGTAAAAATGGCCACCTTGCCAAAAGCAATCTACAGATTCAATGCAATCCCCATCAAAATTCCAACTCAATTCTTCAACGAATTAGAAAGGGCAATCGGCAGATTCATCTGGAATAACAAAAAACCGAGGATAGCAAAAACTCTTCTCAAGGAGAAAAGAACCTCTGGTGGAATCACCATGCCGGACCTAAAACTGTACTACAGAGTAATTGTGATCAAAACTGCATGGTACTGGTATAGTGACAGACAAGTAGACCAATGGAACAGAATTGAAGACCCAGAGATGAATCCACACACCTATGGTCACTTGATCTTTGACAAGGGAGCTAAAACCATCCAGTGGAAAAAAGACAGCATTTTCAACAAATGGTGCTGGCACAACTGGCGGTTATCATGTAGAAAAATGCGAATTGATCCATTTCTATCTCCTTGTACTAAGGTCAAATCTAAGTGGATTAAGGAACTCCACATAAAACCAGAGACACTGAAACTTATAGAGGAGAAAGTAGGGAAAAGCCTTGAAGATATGGGTACAGGGGAAGAATTCCTGAATAGAACAGCAATGGCTTGTGCTGTAAGATCGAGAATCGATAAATGGGACCTCATAAAATTGCAAAGCTTCTGCAAGGCAAAAGACACCATCAATAAGACAAAAAGGCCACCAACAGATTGGGAAAGGATCTTTACCTATCCCAAATTGGATAGGGGACTAATATCCAATATATATAAAGAACTCAAGAAGGTGGACTCCGGAAAATCAAATAACCCCATTAAAAAATGGGGCTCAGAGCTGAACAAAGAATTCTCACCTGAGGAATACCGAATGGCAGAGAAGCACCTGAAAAAATGTTCAACATCCTTAATCATCAGGGAAATGGAAATCAAAACAACACTGAGATTCCACTTCACTCCAGTCAGAATGGCTAAGATCAAAAACTCAGGTGACAGCAGATGCTGGCGAGGATGTGGAGAAAGAGGAACACTCGTCCATTGTTGGTGGGATTGCAAGCTTGTACAACCACTCTGGAAATCAGTCTGGCGGTTCCTCAGAAAATTGGACATAGTACTACCGGAGGATCCCGCAATACCTCTCCTGGGCATATATCCAGAAGATGTCCCAACCGGTAAGAAGAACACATGCTCCACTATGTTCATAGCAGCCTTATTTATAATAGCCAGAAGCTGGAAAGAACCCAGATGCCCCTCAACAGAGGAATGGATACAGAAAATGTGGTACATTTACACAATGGAATACTACTCAGCTATTAAAAAAAATGAATTTATGAAATTCCTAGGCAAATGGATGGACCTGGAGGGTATCATCCTGAGTGAAGTAACCCAATCACAAAGGAACTCGCACAATATGTACTCACTGATAAGTGGATATTAGCCCAGAAACTCAGGATGCCCAAGATATAAGATACAACTTGCCAAACGCATGAAATTCAAGAAGAACGAAGACCAAAGTGTGGACACTCTACCCTTTCTTAGAAATGGGAACAAAACACCCATGGAAGGCGTTACAGAGACAAAATTTGGAGCTGTGACGAAAGGATGGACCATCTGGTGATTGCCATATGCGGGGATCCATCCCATGATCAGCTTCCAAATGCTGACACCATTGCATACACTAGCGGGATTTTGCTGAAGGGACCCAGATATAGCTCTCTCTTGTGAGACTATGCCGGGGCCTAGCAAACACAGAAGTGGATGATCACAGTCAGCTATTGGATGGGTCACATGGCCCCTTATGGAGGAGCTAGAGAAATTACCCAAGGAGCTAAGGGAACTGCAACCCTATAGGTGGAACAACAATATGAACTAACCAGTACCCGAGAGCTCTTGTCTTTAGCTGCATATGTATCAAAAGATGGCCTAGTCGGTCATCACTGCAAAGAGAGGCCCATTGGACTTGCAAACTTTATATGCCCCAGTACAGGGGAACACCAGGGCCAAAAAGGGGCAGTGGGTGGGTAGGGGATTCGGGGGGTGGGTTTGGGGGACCTTTGGGATAGCATTGAAAATGTAAACGAGGAAAATACCTAATTAAAAAAAAAAAGAATTGCCTCTGGTATTACACTATCACTTAGAATAAAAGCCAAGTCGCTCCCATATACAGGAATTTACAATGGTTTAGGAAGTAGATCAGGCTGTGGTTTTAGAGTATTGCATTATTCATGAGATGGTTAGCTAGAACGGAACTCCCTAATTAGAATCATGACTTGTGTGTGAAAGCCCTTGCCCCAGGAGTGTAAAGACCTCACACCTGGCTTCTAAGACTATAGCTGACCTTAGATAGGGCTGACTTTGTCTGTTATTTTATTGCCCAGTTCCTGCCAGTATTTGTGTTTACATACCTCTGTTTTGTGTAAGAGTCATTAAACATCCAGTAACCTCATTTGTACCTTGCTGATGTGTCACCTATCTTCCCTATTTTCTTCTGTATAAAAAGTTTGATACTCAATTTGACAAATTACATTCAGATTCTACACAACCTTTCCTGTGTGAATCTGTCTGTTATTCAATTCCTGCCAACTCCTTGCCCACCTGTGACCAGAGACCTGTTCCACGCAGACAAAGGGACCCAGAGGGTCTGCTGCACCCTCCCAACCTGTGTGTGCTCATTGGTTGGTGGCTCCATCTCTGAGAGTCTCCTAGGTTCTGGGTTAGTTGACTCTGAGGGTCTTCTCATGGACTTCCTATTCCTTCAGAGGCCGTCAATTCTTTCCCCAACTCTTTTAAAATACTCCCTGAGCCCTGTCCAATGTTAGGCTGTGGGTCTCTGCATGTTTCAGTCAGATGCTGGATGGAGATTCTCAAAGGACAATGATGCTAAGCTACTATCTGCAAGTATAACAAATTATCCTCAGTAATGCCAGCCTTGGTGCTTGCCCAAGAGATGGGTTACCAGTTGGGCAGGGTATAGTTTGGCCATTCCCTCAGTCTCTTTTTCAACTTTGTGCCTGCCTTACTTGCAGACAGAACAAATTTTGGGAGGAAAGGTTTTTGGTTTTCTTGGTGTACTGAACACTTCACTGGTGGTTCTGCCTGACTGCAAGAAGTCACCTCTTCATGGTCCATAACTCAATGCTATCTACCTAAGCTAAGATCACCTCCCTAGCCCCATTTGTGCCCTCCCATTCATAGTCTCAGGCACATTCTACAGGTGCCCCCACCCTAACCCCGCTCCCTCCCAGCATGTGCTGATTTCATTTCATTTTCCTGGCTCTCTGGCCTTCCCTTGTCTTTTACCACACCTGTTCCTAACACTGCCCTTCTACTTTCTTAACTACTGTCCCATCCAGTTCTCTCCCTTCCATCTGCCTCTTCTATCTCTTTCATACCCCGTTCTGAGTGAGATTCAACCATGCTGATTTGTGCCTTGTCTTGTTTACTGTCTTTAGGTCTATGAAGTGCAGTGTGGGTATCCTGTACTTATGGTTATTATTCACTTGTGAGTACATACATGCATGTCCTTTTGGGCCTGAGTTACTGCATTCCAGATATTAGTTTCTAATTGTACCCATTTCTCTGCAACATTCATGATGTCCTTGTTTTTTACACCTGAATAGCATCCCATTTTGTAAATGAAACATGGTTTTTGTGTCCACATTTCAGTTGAAGTACATCTGCATTCTTTCCTGTTTCTAACTTTTATGAATAAAGTGGCTATGAACTTAGTGGAGCAAATGTCCTTGTGGGTATACACCTATGAAGGTACCCTAAGTGTAGCACTTCCTTCCTGCTTGCTATGTTTTAAATTAATGGAAGGAGTATTAAAAGTGTTTCCTCATCCCAGGACGGAACCTTAAACAGAACCTGCTGCAAATGTGGTCCAAGCAAGGCAGGGTCCATTAATTTAGAAGCCAAACTTCACAGGATCATCCACATTGTGCCACTTCTGGAAACTGAAAGATGAAAATACCATGGTCATAGATTCTTTCTCTATGGTTTCAGTTTAGCACCACTGCAGCCATCTTTTGACAAAGTCAGGATCCCAGAAAGATTCTGTGAGAGATCCTTGCATTTAAGTGGTGAGGTTGATGCTTTAGTTGCATTTTGTGACCACAGGTTGTGGAGAAAACTAACACATTGAGAAATCTGCCATGGAGAGATGCTACAGGGAGATGAAGTACCCAAACTGAGAGATGTATGAGAAGTTACAGGAAGAACACCATCTATGCCTTTAGGAATTGAAATCCAATGTGTTTGAGACAAAGCTATAGGATTTGGTGTTTGCCCTGCTGTTTTTCTTGCCTTTCTCCAGTCTTCTCTCCCTACGTGCACATTCCTATTGATTGGAATGGGAAGGGGTATTCAGTGCCAGTTTATGTTGGAAAGATATAACTTGCTTTCTGATTTTGCAAGATGTGGCTGTCAAGATATTGTCTTGAGTGTCAGCAGAGACTTTAGACATTTGAACAGTGCAGGAGCCTTTCTAGATTCATCTTGGGGAAGATTAATGTGTATATTCACTCAAAAATTTCCTTTTTCTTTCTTTCCTTATTTTTTTATCTTATAATTTAGATATTCGTTATCACCCTGATCACTGTCCCTACTCTAGGTCCCTGCCCTCACAGACTCCCTCCTCCCAATCTCTTCTGTTTCTCCTTTGAGTAGGGTTGGGGCCCTCCGTCTACCCCAGGGCACATAGGTTATAGTCTATTTTTTAGTATGGCATATGCTCATGACATCAATACTGACTGAGGCTTTAGAGTCATTGGATTCTGGGTGTTGATGTTTCCCCAAACTCTTGTGTTTGTTTTGAAATTTTTGAATAAATAGGAGTGTTTTGCCCGTGTGTGTGAATATGAATATCATGTGTGCCTCATCGTTAGTGTTGTTGGAGGGTGGACTTAGAATTCCTGTTCATAAAGCCATGTGTCACGTAAATGCTCGTAATTGACCACTGTTATCTGGAAGACCAGCAAGAGCTTTCCACAGCTGAGTTAACGCCCTCTCCTGCCTTATGTTGCTTTTTATGTTCAACACCATATTACTAATATTTTCATCTGTCCATTGGTCCATTAAATGTGTCTTGATTGCTAGTAAAGTTTTACTAATGGTGCAGTTTAAAGCGTAACACTTCCTGTTTCTGCTAGATGAGTACAGAAGTGCAGGGAATGTATACTTCTTTGTAGGAACTGTAGTAAACAACTGAGTTCTTTCTATCATTTTTGTCTCCGTGGTTGATTTTTGCAGTGGAGTAAGGGTCTTAATATGTAACTTTTGCTGTCCTGGAAAGTTTTACATAGAACAGACTAGGATCCAACTCAGTGACATAACCTGCCCGTGACTCTGGTATTAAAGACATGAACAAATACACCCTGCTTGTCCATGATTTTTCTAGTTAGTGATTCTTCTTACAATTTCTGGGATGTGTCCTCAGTACTGTTGATCTGTTTGACCCTACATTTCCCTCTCAATTGGAATTCTTCTCAGAAGACTTTACCCTATTTATTTAAAATGTTCATAAGCAACACAGGTGAACCTTCAACTCAATTTCCTTTAAAATGTTATGGTACTTAGATTATAACTTCTGTGTCAGGAAGTCAGTGGAGGAAGCACCAGAATTACATGAATATATGGTGAAGGAAGCATAAGTTTACTTTACAGTGATGTCAGTACCATGCTTTGTGATGTACACATGTATGGGACATTTTAGGATGCAGTGACTTATGATGATGTGCATGTGAACTTCACTGGGGAAGAGTGGAATTTGCTGGATCCTTCCCAGAAGAGTCTCTACAAAGATGTGATGCTGGAGACCTACTGGAACCTCACTGTTATAGGTATGACTGTGAATTTTCTTTTGCTTTTCATAATAGTGGGAAGACATGTCTCTTGGTAAGTGATGATGCTCTGTTATTTCAATTGAGAACAAGGAAGATTGAGTTGAATTAATAGTGTCCAGTGATGTGAAAATTCACAGTACCTTGAATTTTGCCTTATTTCCAATACTATATCATTCATTTTTCTGGTACTGTCTTTTAGGCTACACTTGGGAAAACCATCATATTGAAGGACATTGTCAAAGTTCAAGAAGAAATGAAAGGTAATTTTCATGTGCAAGCTGATGCAATTAAGCCTCTGAAGAAATTTTACTATGTTATGGAAGCTCTAAAGAAAAGCAGGAGTGTAAAATGTCAATACTTCAAGTGTAACTATAATTACAATATTCTCTTTTTTAAGATTTATCTATTATATGTAAGTACACTGTAGCTGTTCTCAGATACTCCAGAAGAGGGCATCAGATTTTGTTACTTATGGTTGTGAGCCACCATGTGGTTGCCGGGATTTGAACTCAGGACCTTCGGAAGAACAGTCTGTGCTCTTAACCACTGAGCCATTTCGCTAGCCCTAATTATAATATTGTTAAAAAAATGTTCTGCCTCAATGTAGTTATCTGATTTATCTATCAAAGCATTCCTCTTTTTTAAAAAAAGAAAAGGAAACATTGCCTTAACAAATACCTTTATTCAATTTGTAGCTCTATTAGAGCTGTACTGATCCTACAATGTGTATAGACTTACAAGACTTAGATATTGCACATCGAATAGTGATAAATATATATCCAAAACCTTCCAATAAGCAAATAATCCATGGGAAAGTTGGTGATACTCATATTCTTAATAGTGAAATTGATCATTTGTTTAGGGTACAGTTTATGAGAGTCAAGAGTATTGTCATAGGAAAAACCTTAATTCATATATTACATGTCTACGAGGGACAAAAAGTCAAACAGTGTGAATGCAATGTGGAAACCTTTCATCTGTCATTCTTCTTTTTATATGTATTTCATGTGTCACAATGGATAAAAGCCATGTGAGCATAGGGATATTGAAAGAAGCAATGTACTGCTTTCTATCCCAGAACAGTGAGAAAATATGTCACATTCTGTATTTGGTAGACATTCTGAATATGATAAAAGTTTGCAATGAATTGGTTTTCTAATTTTACTGGGAACTTCTCCAAGCTCACACTGTAGAAAATCTTTATGGGTACTAGGAATTTGAAAATTCTTTTGTTTGTCCTGGTTCACAGTCAAATGTGGTATAATTACGCTACAGGAAAAATTATGAAAGCAATTAGTGTTATAAAGCTCTGAGTTGTTTCATTTTCCTCATATAGATGAAATACATCATATAAATATCCCATGTAAAAAGGATGGTATAAATGTTAGCCATGTAATAACCATCACAGATATCTCGAAAGATACAAAACAACCCATAATGAGGGAGAACACCATGAACATATAAAGTGATAAAACCAGATGATCTGGTCCATCTTTATCCATAGACCAATTTGTAAACTTTATTCATCTTGATGAAATGATTGAACAGGGATATTAATGTAGTAAACATATCACATGTGCCAATTTTCATTGCAGGTATGTAAGTAATCATAGTGGAGAGAAACTCTATGAATATAATGAACGTTCTAAAGCCTTTTCATGTCCCAGTCATCTCCAATGTCATAAAAGAAGACAAATTGGAGAGAAAACACATGAACATAACCAATGTGGTAAAGCCTTTCCAACACCCAGTCATCTTCAATATCATAAAAGAACCCATACTGGAGAGAAACCTTATGAATGTCATCAATGTGGTCAAGCCTTTAAAAACTGCAGTCAACTCGAACATTATAAAAGAACACGTACTGGAGAGAAATCTTATGAATGTCGTCAATGTGGTAAAGCCTTTTCACAACACAGTCATCTCCAACGTCATAAAAGAATACATACTGGAGAGAAACCCTATGAGTGTAATCAATGTCGTAAAGCGTTTTCACAACACAGTCTTCTCCAACGTCATAAAAGAACACATACTGGAGAGAAACCCTATGAATGTAATCAATGTGGTAAAGTCTTTGCACATCTCAGTAGTTTAAAATGTCATCACAGAACACATACTGGAGAGAAACCCTATGAATGTAATCAATGTGGTAAAGCCTTTGCAGGTCATAGTCATCTCCAATGTCATAAAAGAACACATACTGGAGAGAAACCCTATGAATGTAATCAATGTGGTAAAGCCTTTGCACTACTCAGTAGTTTCCAATGTCATAAAAGAACACATACTGGAGAGAAACCCTATGAATGTCATCAATGTGGTAAAGCCTTTGCACAACTCAGTAGTCTCCACTGTCATAAAAGAACACATACTGGAGAGAAACCCTATAAATGTCATCAATGTGGTAAAGCCTTTTCACAACACAGTCATCTTCAATATCATAAAAGAACACATACTGGAAAGAAACCCTAAGAATGTAACCAATGTGGTAAAGCCTTTGCAAGACCCAGTCATCTCCAGTGTCATAAGAGAACACATACTGGAGAGAAACCCTAAGAATGTAATTGGTAAAGCCTTTGCATGTCATACTCATCTCCAACATCATAAAACTAAACAGACTGGAGAGAGACCCTATGAATGTAATCAATGTGGTAAAGCCTTTGCAGGTCACAGTCATCTCCAATATCATAAAAGAACACACACTTTCCTGATATAGCTGTCTCTTGTGAGGTTATTCCAATACCTGGCAAACACAGAAGTGGATGCTCACAGTCATCTATTGGATGGAACACAGGGCCCTCAATGGAGGAGCTAGAGAAAGTACCCAAGAAGCTGAAGGGGTCTACATCCCTGTAGGCAGAACAACAATATAAACTAACCAATACCCCCAGAGCTCATGTCTCTAGCTGCATATGTAGCAGAAGATGGCCTAGTCTGCCATTATTGGGAAGAGATGCCCCTTAGTCTTGCAAACGCTATAAGCCCCAGTACAGGGGAATGCCAGGGCCCAGAAGTGGGAGTGGGTGGGTAGGGGAGCAGTGCGGGGGGAGTATATGGGGGGACTTTCGGGATAGCTTTTTAAATGTAAATGAAGAAAATATCTTTTAAAAAATTGAAATGTAAAAAAAAAACATACTGGAGAGAAACTATGAATTTAATCAATGTGGTAAAGCCTTTCCACAATTCAGTCATCTCCAATGTCATAAAAGTACACATACCAGAGAGAAACCCTATGAATATAATCAATGTGGTAAAACCTTTTCATTAAGTTATTGTCTCTATAATCATAAAAGAACCCATATTCGATAGAAACATGATGAATGTAGTCAGTATGCTAAAGCCTGTGCATATCCCACTCGTCTTTAAAACATAAAAGATTCTACACTCGAAAGAAACCTCATAAAAGCAATCAATATGGTAAAGACTTTTTACAACTTTATAGTCTCCATTATTTTTAAAGAACACATAGAAGACAGAAACCTTAGGAAGGTAATCGGTGTTGTAAAGCATTTGATGTCAAGGTCATCTACGATGACATAAAAGATCACATACAAGTGAGAACCCATGTCAATGTTATAAACGTAGTAAAGCCTTTGCATGTCATAGTTCTTTAGGCACACACAAGACAAACCACACTGCAGAGAAACCCCAATTTAAATGTTTGCTTTTCTCAGAGTTGGTTTGGTCATGAGATCTGTTCCTAGCCATTGAAAGGTTGTTGGAGAAACCCTCTGAGTATATTTAATGTGGCAAAGCCTTTGCACAATTTTGTACTCATCTTCATCATGGAAGAATTTGAACTGGGTAGAAACATTGTGAATCTATTTAGTATGATGAACCTTTTTCATTGAACTTCTTTTTATGTATATTCTTCTTTTTATGAGACTATTCGTACGGGAGACATGCTATGAATGTCATCAGAATGGTAAAGCCTTTAAGTTGTTGGGTCCACTGAGGTTCAACACAACTCACACTCCACGACAATGCAAATGATAAGAATTTACTGGACTGGGTGGTGGTGGTGCACTCCTTTAATCCTAGCACTCAAGAGGCAGATGCAGCCAGATTTCTGAGTTTGAGGCCTAGAGTGCGTTCCAGGACAGCCAGGGCTACACAGTGAAACCCTCTCTGGGAAAACAAAAAAAGGATTTATTGGAATCAAGTCACTACTGATCAGTGAGAGACACAAAAATATACTCAGAAGTGTATCTTCAAAACCTCACCGCCCACACCCAACCTGAGACAGAAAGTTGTATAGCTTTCATACACAAAAACCTCAAAGTCCTGGGCCAACTTACAGCTACATTTTCTCCCAAATCAAAACTTATTTTTATTGAATGAGTCAATAAGTAGTGATTGCTAACTCCTTGTATTTTGTTGTTGTTGCAGCTGCGGGTGGTGTTGGTGTTGGGCTGTGTGTGTGCTTTCCCTTCTTTTGTAGACAGTAAGAGATTATTTACTACCTGTGTTTTCATGTGTATCCTTAACTTCCTCGGGTTAGATTCTACCTCTATCTCTGTGTAGGTCTGTATGTTTGCTTAAATTTGAGTTTATTGTGCACTATCTTAATTTTTTCCATTTACAGTATAGTCATTTTTTTTTACATATTAAAATCCAGGCATCTGTTGTTTTTGTGGCACATGTGTGCAATCCCTTCTGCCATCTACAGACTCCAAGAAGACATCTGTGATCTTAATAGATCTTCCTTTATGTTTTTCCTGGCTTTTTGCCTTTGCAGCTTTTAGTATTCTTTCCTTGAACTTTATGTTTTGATTATTACACAGGGAAGAGACTTTATTTTATGGTCCCTTCTGTTTGGTGTTTTGATGATTCTTGTGTTTTCTTTTTGTTAGGAAGTTTTTCTTTTATGATTTGGTTGTCAATACTTTCTGAGACTTTGAGCGAGGATTCTCCTTCCTCTTCCTAAGTATTCTTATGTTTAGTCCTTTTACAATGTCCTGGATTTCCATGATATTTTATATCAGGAAGATTTAGACTTAACATTTTCATTGTCTGATTTACCCATTCCTTCTATTGATTATTCAATTATTGAGGTTTTTCTTCCATGTCTGTGTTCTGTGGGTGAACCTTGCCTCTGTAGTTCCTTTTTGCAGTCCTAAATTTTTATTTCGACTATTTCCTAAGTTTTAGTTTTCTTTTTTGCTTCTATTTCCACTTTTATGTATTGAATAGTTTTGTTTACTTCACACACTGGCTTGTTCTTTCTTGGCTTTATTTGTAGGAATTTTGGCTTCCTCTACTTTTGGTTTGTGTTTTCCTGGCCTTCTTTGTGGAATTTATTGATTTCCTCCAATTTTTTTCTCTTTTCCTGGATTTCTGGTTTGTTTTTGTTTTTTTGTTTTTGTTTTTCGAGACAGAGTTTCTCTGTAGCCCTGGCTGTCCTGGAACTCACTCTGTAGACCAGGCTGGCCTCGAACTCAGAAATCTGCCTGCTTCTGCCTCCCAAGTGCTGGGATTAAAGGCGTGTGCCACCACTGCCTGGCTTCCTGGATTTCTCTAAGTGATTTGGTCATTTCCTCTTTAAGGAACTCTGTCATCTCCATACATTTGGGGTTAGAGTTTTTTTCTTGTAATTTAGCTTTGTTGGAATATTTAAGACCTTCTTTGACAATATAAATGAGCTCAGAGTCATTAACCAGAGAGTGATAAATGTTGGTCCTTATTACATTATCAAGTACCAACATCATGGGATGGAATGGTGCTAAGCTAAGTATTCAGTTTAGATTTAACCCGATGTGTAATTAATCCCAAGGTTGTTCTTTCTTGTTGTGGCCGGCCAGCAGCTCGCAATGTGAACGGTTCAACTGAGATGGCCACTCGAGCTAAGGGAGGAACTAGACGGGGATAAAGAAGAAACGGAGCCAAGACAAGTTCATCCTGTTCAAAGCTCAATTTTACTAGTTCCGACATTCAGTTATAAAGGAAGGGGGAGGGGACCCGATTCCCGCCAACTGGTCTCGGCGTCCAGTAGCAGGGTTAACACGTGTGTGGCTTCAAGCAGCAAAGCGGCACGGTCCAGCAGTGGGCGTGGCAGAACGAATAAGCAGGAAACTCCACCCCTGAGCCAGCAGGTTCCAGGCTGGATTGGGGAGGCTACATCTCCTCCCATTTGTTATCAAAAAAAAAAAAAAAAAAAAAAAAAAGGGAAGGGCTGGCCTGAGGCAAAAAACTTATTTATGCTCAATAGTTCTGCCTGAATTCTTAGGGCTAAAGAAAAAAACCTGCCTCCGTGGGAATTCCCTAACTTTTCTTATGGCAAACTGTATTTTATAAGTTTGACTGAACAAATTTGAAATACACTTTATTAAGAATAACACTGAGTTGATATTCCTCTGCATTTTTGGATGACAGGCGGGAAACAGGGAGAAGGGGTATGACCGGCTCCATAGTACAGGGCCAATTGGCTTTTTTTATTTGGGTGGGAGGCAGTGAAGGGCTTGCCCTTTCAACAGTGCGGTCTCCAACCTCTCTCCCCCCAATTGAATATGTTCAATAAGGCAACGCTTAACTGAGGTGATCAAAAGATTTTCTCATCTGTAGATGAGTGGGCTTTTAACCTTGGCTTGAGTGGACAGTGACCCGATTCCTCTCATGGGTGCTGTCACGACCCACACCTGTGGCTCTTGGTATCTTTTGGGGAGGGGAGGCAGAGCCGTAGATATTTTTGGTTTTTAGCCAAAATTAGATACCAACCTCCATTTTAAACCGGGTATAACCCACAGGAAACTCAGAAATGGTCAAGCTGGACCTTCCCCTGCAGTAGCTCTCTGCACCAAGCCATAATACCCATAATGAATTCGTGCGATCACGAACCAGTATGCACAGTTCTGAGTACTGTGCAGCTTTTAAAGGAGAATTGTCAACCTCAGATTTAGCAAGGCCTAGACAAGAATTATGTCATTAGTAACACCACGATTTGTGGCTAAAATAGGAGCTGGAAGTCGTTTCTCCTTATCCCTGTTATGCCCATAGCCTGAGGATCTAAGGACACCTTGCAGCAACAGCAAGGGTGAAAAGCCAGAGAGCCAGCTAAGGGACTAAGCCCGTCTATCAAAATAAAATCCAATCTCTGTAAATATTTGAAATTTCTAGTCTAATTTCTAACTCAGACTGAAAGCCATGTGCTGGAATGTCCTTGGAAGGAAGATAGTAGTTGCCACCTGTGTGCTCTTGGGGGAGGGGAATGTACCCCTTCTGGTCTGGCTGGAGAATGTTGATTAACCTGCTTGAAAAAGGAAAGAGATCTAGACAATGAGAAAGTAGCAATGCAAATTTTCTTATTGGGGAAGTCCAGGTACTTTATTCAGTTGCAAATTGTAAAGTCTCCGGCCTCCTGTAGGGGAGTTGGCTCAGAGGACAACAGCGTTTCTGGGAGCTTCTGTTCCCAGCTGAATTCTAAGCACAAGAGGAATTTTAGTCTTCAGAATGATACTTATGAGAAGAGTCAGGATCTGTGTTCATCTGACGGATTAATCTCTCTGGCAGCCACTTCGCTCCATCTTCATCTCGTGAAAAAATACAAACCGAGCCTCTTCCCCAAATTAGAACCGGATCTGGACCCTTCCATTTGTTAGTCAGGGGGTCCTTCCATTTTACCAGTGCATAAGAATTAGAAGTAACTGGATGCCAATGGCGATCTGCTGCAGACTGACCTTTAATATCAGTTTGCAAAAAATTTAGGACAAATAAGGTGAAGGCAAAGTGAGCCTTTGGTGACCTTGGGGGATATAGCTGCCCCTCTTTTGTTTTAAAAAGCCAATTTTTTAAGGTGCGATGAGCACGTTCAACTATTCCTTGTCCCATGGGGTTGTAAGGAATTTTAGTTTTATGTTTGATACCGAATTTTTTACAGAATGAAATAAAGTTTTTACTGGAATAAGATGGCCCGTTATCTGTCTTAATAAGTTTAGGCAATCTCATGGCATTAAAGGCTTGTAGGCAATGATCAATTACGTTTTTTGAAGCCTCTCCTGTATGCAGAGAAGCAAAGAGAAATCCTGAACAGGTATCAATGTAAACATGTATATATTTTAGTTTTTCAAATTTTGCATAATGGGTTATATCCATTTGTCAGATATTGTTAGGCATAAGGCCTCTAGGATTGACTCCTAGATGTGGCACTGGAGATAATGTAATACATTTAGGACATTGTTTTACAATCATTCTCGCTTGCTCCTTAGTGATCTTATGTCAGAGCCTTAGGGTATGGCTAGAGAGATGAAACCTTTCATGATCACGTTGGGCCAAAGCAACAGGATCAGAAACTAAGGCTTCTCCTATTAGAGCTCTGTCAATGCGATCATTACCCTCGGCCAGAGGCCCAGGAAGACCAGAGTGAGACCGTATATGGCCAATATAAAACGGATTTTTCCGGGCAAGAATGATGTTTTGCAATTTTGAAAATAAGGATCCTGACGGCGTATTGAAGTTAAACGTACCACAGGTTTCTAATAAGGGGACCGACTGAGCAACATATAAACTGTCAGTAAAGATATTAAAAGCCTCATGTACAGACTGAAAGACCTTTAGTACTGCTGTTAATTCGGCTAGCTGAGCCGAGAGACCAGGAGTCTCTACAATAACCTGTTGATTATTAATAAGATATCTAGCTCGCCCTTTAGAGGAGCCATCAGTAAAAATCAATAGAGCATTATTTAAAGGCTGTAAAGAAGTCATCTTAGGAAATATCATATCATGTACATTTAAAAATTTTATCAACCTATCTTGGGGGTAGTGGCTGTCTATAGTTCTGTTAAACCCTATTTGTGTAAGCAACCAATCTGTACTATGCTGTTTCAGCCAAGTGTCCTGACTTACGCTGTAAGGCTGGACAATGATATCTGGCTCTTTTTCTAAACAAGTCAATGCCTGCCTTCTTCCAGTCATAATTATCTGAGTTTCCACATTTATCAATTTTTGAGCTAAGAAGATCTTTTTCTGAGGAGGCCCTCTCTGATAGACACTCCTCCTGAGATACCACAAGCTCCGCCTGGGGAAAATTTAGCCCTGGAGAAGTGGCATCTTTTATAGCATCATTTACGAGTGCCCAGAGGCCTAGGGTAAAATTATCTGCCTGAGTGATTTTTAAGGCCTCACCAACTTTCTCCCAGGTTCCACAATCTACTGTTTCTTCTTCCTTGAACCATGGGCAACAGCTATCAATCTTATCTAAAAAATTTCTTATTAATTGTACTTTAAGCCTTACTCCTCTGGCCTGAAACAACTCCTGAAAACTAAGGGCAACCACCTGATCCATGACTTTAAACCCTTTCTTCTTCTACCTAAGCAGCTTCCTAAAAAGCTGCAGCCAACCCGCCTGTTTCCGTTTCTTGTTCCGATTAACATGCTGCTGACCCAAGCAGAACCAGCGTTGGGTTAGCACTGATTTCGAGCTTAATTCATATCTTACCACATCCTCAGCAACACTTTACAAAACTGAAATTTTAAGCTAGCGCTAGCATGTGTACCTGTCCGTTGCTCCGGTGCCCAATACGAAGATCCTTTTCTGTGGAGCTTCACACCAGCAGCGTTTCTCTTAGCATCCCTCTGCCATTCTTCAGGTCCCAGTTCTGGCGCCAAAATGTTGTGGCCGGCCAGCAGCTCGCAACATGAACGGTTCGACTGAGATGGCCACTCGAGCTAAGGGAGGAACTAGACGGGGAGAAAGAAGAAAGGGAGCCAAGACAAGTTCATCCTGTTCAAAGCTCAATTTTACTAGTTCCGACATTCAGTTATAGAGGAAGGGGGAGGGGACCCGATTCCCGCCAACTGGTCTTGGGGTCCAGTAGCAGAGTGAACACATGTGTGGCTCCAAGCAGCAAAGCGGCACGGTCCAGCAGTGGGTGTGGCAGAACGAATGAGCAGAAAACTCCACCCCTGAGCCAGCAGGTTCCAGGCTGGGGGTCGGGAGGCTACACTTTCTCCTTACACTGGATGGGTAGCCAAGTGAGGCACTTTTTGAAAGAGTTACTTTTTGTGAGACACCTGTTTTTATCACTAACCTTGGAGTTACCATTAAAAAAAAAAAAAAAGACCTGATGGTGACAGGGTGAGCGACTTTGTAATTTTCCAGCATGTATTTATTAATGTCTTGTGAATGAAGACAGACCAGATTGATAGATATGTAAATTGGGGACTTTAGCTTGATCCAAGCAATATTGAATTTCTGACTTTGGAGATATGTCCAATGAACTTTCAGGCTTTAGTCAGCTCAGATGATTGTGACACAGGCCATTGGCTGTAGTTGTGTGTCATGTTACAGATTACAGCAACTGATATTGCACACAGGAGCCAGGTCAAAGAGTATTGTATTAATGCCATTTTTTCTGCCAGATAACTTCTCTCTCTCTCTCTCTCTCTCTCTCTCTCTCTCTATATATATATATATATATATATATATATATATGTATATATTCAATTATGTTTCATTTTTACTTTTTTAATTAATTTTTTAATTTATTTAAGTACATCCTGTTTCTGTCCCATAGAGAGACAGGGCAGTCCTCTGCTTCATATGTGCCTGGGGCAATGAGCCAGCCCCTGGATGCTCCTTGGTTTTTGGCTGGGAGGTCTGAAGTGTCCAGGTTAGCTCACAGTTTTGTTCTTTCTATCAGGTTGCCATCCTCTTCATCCCCTTAAGTCAGTATAGTGACCTGTCCTTATGTAACATTTCAACCTGCAACAATATATGGATATATGGATCTATATATTTCTATATCTATCTATCTATTCATCTATATATCTATATATCATCTATATATCTTCAATCTATATATCTATATATCACCTATAAATCTACATATCTACATATGTATATATCTATACACCTATATATCTATCATGTATCAATAAATATATATATTATCTATAAATCTATATATAAAAATCTATATATCTAAAAATTTATATATACATATACACATATATGTATATGTATAAATCTATCCATCCATCTATCCATCTATCTATAAGTCTATCCATATGTTTAGCTTGATGTAGCCTTGTCTAAAAGGACCGTTATGTTCTAGGTTTCAGATGTTCAGCCTGAGAGGAAACAGTATGAGTAACATTTGATCTGATACCAGATCCTCGACTCTGGACCCATATTTTACGATAATTTGGGGGATTATGATTACATCAGTCCTACCTCCTGTGGTCAGTCAGTAAACACATCTAATGCCTGCAGCTGGCAAGAAGAAAGGTTGATGGCACTTCAGTTCCTGGCCTTGGTGTCTTTGGAAGAGACCATGAAGGAGAGGGAAGAAGAAGAAGGAAAAAGGTCCCATGGGAGGATGGATTGGGAGAGCATGGCCTGGAGGGCGAGCCTGAGAGTATGAGCAGCCTAGGCAGAATATGGCAAGTGAGCTGGGCGTGGTGGCACTCACCTTTAATCCCAGCACTTGGGAGGCAGAGGCAGGGGGTTTCTGAGTTCTAGGCCAGCCTGGAATACAAAGTGAGTTCCAGGACAGCCAGGGCTAGTTCTAGCCTATAGTGTCTCTTCTCATCCTGAGGCCCTTGGATGCTTTGGTGTACACCCAGTGACTCCTCTGTAGTCAAACACACCTTGGCACTGAATGAGGAGAGTCTGGGTCAGATAGTCCTTAATCTTATGTCAGAACTTTGCTATGGGGTCAGAAGTCAGAGGATGATCAGTAGAAAGATCCCTCTGATGATGGGCACCTCCTCCATTCCCACCCACCTGCCTGTGCATGAAAGCGTGTACAAGTCTGGGGCACAGCCTGTTGCCAGCTGTCCACTTTGGCAGGTCATATGGCTGTGCTCAGCATGTATTAAGAATATGCTCTGTCCCCAGTGAGCTTGAGGGCTCTGGCTTCTAATGGCCAAGAAAAGCAAAGTAAAGCCTGGGCCTTGAACTCATTATAATACTGGAAAAAGTAAAGCTGGAGAGAGGTTAGGCTTAGAAGGTTGTGTGTAGAGGCTTCACTTTTCAACAAAGTATTCCAGGAAGGCTAAGAGATGTGAGCAGGGAGAGAGCCTGAAGAAGGTGTGGGAGCAAAGGCCCAGTGGCAGCCGTAGGGATGGAGACAGAAGAGGTGGAGATATTTGTAGCCAGAGAGGATGGGAAGATGGTTCAGGCTGATGGGGGTGCAATGAATCACAGCATGCAGCTCAGAGCTCAACTTGTACTGAGTGACAGCTCTGCGGTTGTGGAGAATTTCCTCTTCCCTCCCTCCCTATTTTCCCCACATGTTCCTGCTTTCTCTGTGTCATAGGGACTCACCTAAGAGCACACTGAGGCTTCCTCTGAGCATCCATCTTTCCCGTCCACCAGTCAGCATCTTCTCCATCTGCCCAAGATGAGGGTCATTCGCTCAGCACACCTTCAGGCCAAGTCCATGCATACTTGGTAAAGGTGGCTGGATGAATGAATGAGCAAATGACTCATATTCCTGTGTGTAAGAATAGCGAGCTCCCAGGGGGGATATCTTCCAGAGTCCAGGTAATGCTTTGAGGAGTCCTCCTTCTAACAGCTCTTCCTCCTGGGCTATCACTGGAGCCAGGAGGCATGGGAGCTTCTGAGTAGTCAGTGAGGTAACACAGCTCTGTGTTGGTGAAGGGGTGTTGGGGTGTGTGTGTGTGTCTGTAAACTTTGCAACGTGTATGGTATGAAGTGTGAGCCACTGCCTGAGGGTCCCTAACCCTCACACTCCTATTCCCAAGCAGTAGGCATGGACTTCCCAGGATACCTGCTGCCATGAGAGAAGGGGACTTCCTCCTCCTGAAACCCCACCCCTGTGTCTAGCAAGCCCTTGGTGCTTGGGACCCTGTACTAGACCTGCCCCTCAGCAACAGGACCCTCTGTGGTCCCTGCCCTGATGTCTGCCTGGCTACATCCTTCCTTCCCTCCCCACATTTCCTCTTTGAAGTACAGGAGTTAGGAAGTCACTGGCCTTACCCAGGGATGCTTCTAGATCACAGTGACCTCAGGCTCTTTACCAGTGCAGAACACGTTTTTTAATGCCACTGCACTAGGTGTGACCTGCAAGAGAAGCTTTTCAGGTCGGTGGCTTCCCTCCTCACAGGGTGCTGTATTCAGATGGAGCTCATTGAGGAAGCCTGTGGTCTTTCACAGTAAAAGTCCTCCAATGTCCCCACCGAGCATTTGCCTGGGGTTCAGTTTGTCTCTGTCTCCTCATAGCTTCTGTTTCCCTTCCTTTCATAAAAATGGGCTGTAAACTCCACACACAGAGACCTTCACTCTTGGTTTACAGCTAAGGAGACAGGACTCAGAGAAATCAAGGCAGCAAGAACATATGGGTAGAAGGGAAGGCTGTAGGCAGGGATTGACCCAGGGACCACCAAATCTGCATGTCCCATTGCAGCCTGACACAGTGAACTGCAGCTCCTTTTAGAGAGGGACACACATAGGCTCAGTCAGGAACAATGAGAGATATTCTACCCTGCCCTATGCTAGGCCTGGCTCAGCACCCTTGGGGTACTGCTGGACCCTCCCAGGAGTGTTAGGTGCTGGCCACTGGTCAGGGCAGCCTGAGTGATTGACCATGCAGAACCAGTCCTAGAGGCCTCATGCCATTTTCCTGGCTACTCGGGAAAGGCCATTGCTGGCTTCTTGGCCTGCAGCATCAGAACAGAGTTGATATGACCTGTTATCCTAGCCAATCAGGAGCCCATGTGTGAGTCATTCCATAGCTGGCTCAGGGACCCCAAAGAACCTGCTGCATCCAGCCTGGGACAACGTGCCAACCTGAGCCTGGGTGCTGAGCAGCAAGGCAGAGAAGCCTATTCTGACTCCATCCCACCAGGACTGACTACACAAGACGTCCATCTGTAGAGGGACTAGGGGAACGAATTGGAGGCCTCTGCCCTCTCCTGCTTGCAGCAATGTCTTACATATCCTTCAAAAGAGCACTTAAGGCGTGCTGTGCTCCAGTAATTTCAGCAGACTGAGGAGTTTCTTGAGTGCAAGGCTGGCCTGGGCTTTATAGAAAGACTCTATCATAGCCAGATGGTGGTGAGGCTCTCCTTTAATCCCAGTACTCATGAGGCAGAGGTAGATGGATCTGTGTGAGTTCCAAGCCAGCCTGGTCTCAGAGGGAGTTTCAGGACAGCCAGTGCTACACAGAGAAACCTTGTTTCAAAAAAAAAAATACTCTGTCACAGGAAAACGGGAGTGGGAGGGAGAGGAGAGAGGATAGGCTGGAGTTGGCTACGACTGTTGGTGGAATGCTTGCCTAAGATTCACCGAAGTCTAAATCTATCCCTAAGTGCACCACAATGCATGCGGAGGTACATGACTCTAACCCCAGCCCTTGGGAAATCGAGGCAGGATGATCTGGAGTTCAAGGTCATCGTCTTTTATATAATGAGTTCAATGTCCAGCCTGCTATACATGAGACCCTGTATCAAAACCACAGGGTGTGGACTCAGCCCACAGGAAGAAGTCTGTTTGTATAACACAGGTGTCTGTCCCTATGGCTCAGCCTTGAGCTTCTACTGTGCAGTTGAGCATCCATTGTGTTCTGAGGTTTTTGACTTGCTAATTCCCTAAGGTTTCTATAAAGCTGGACATTAGGTGAGGAACGTGAGGGCCTGGATCTGCCCTGCCTTTCATGTCTTTCCAGCTATCCCCATTGCCAGTTCCTAATCTGCTTGGGTTGGTCCTCTTGGTTGTGCTCCATGTTAGCTGGCTGACCTCTGTCCCTGTGGGGATACTATCACTTCCTCATTGGGCAGCTGTTGTGTGCTGCAGGGCAGTGAGTTCTCCTTAGTTCTGGCCCTGGCACACTCCCACACATTGCTTTTTGCTTTCCCCTCCTCCACCGCAGGGAACTAGCTGCCCAGATATTCTGCTGGTCCCATACAGAAGCAGAGGCCTGTAAAAGGTCTGGTCTGGTGATGAGCATCTTTGATGATAATGACCTCTTGGGAAGGAACAAGAAGCCTTACTTGGGACCCCATAGCTGGATTGCTGTCCAAAAGGAGGGACATCAGCATCCGGCAAGTGAACAGCTCCTAGTGTGACACATTCCTGAGTGCCTATTCTACTGTCACTATTGTGCCAGAATGGAGCTTTCTAGAAGACTAATTCACCCACATCCCTCACATTCCTTCCTGAGTCCCTAACCCTGGAGGTCACAAAGTGTTTGAGCCTCCAGGATAGGAAGAGTCTCTTGGGCCTCATGCTGAGCCTCTGAAATGTCATGCAGCCCTGACTCACAGTTATAAACCGTTTGTGTACCCTGCCTTGTTTTGGGGCACTGTGCGGGTTCATGGTGGCAAAGTATTAAATGCAGAAATGCAGGAAGCCGCAGTCTGAGAGGTGGAGTACTCCCTGTGTGTAAGCATAAGGACCTGGGTTCAGATCCCCAGCACCCCTGTAAAGCGCCACATATGTCCTTGTTGGCTGTGACCCTGGCACTGTGGGATAGAGACAACAGAAACCAATTCTAGGGTCGTTCTGGCCAGCTAGTCTAGACAAAATGGTGAATAGTACTCTCTGGGTTCAGAGAGAGAACTTGACTCTAAAACAGGGACAGGACTCTGAAGCCTGCAGACCTGGTTCTGCTTTTACAAACAACTACTACTGTGAATTCACTTCACAGCACCCACATCTGGCTCTGTGAGCCACCAGTAACATCAGTTCCAGAGCCCTGACTTCTTCCCGCCTCTCTAAGCATACATACAAACAGACATACATGTGAATAGGAATTTAAAAATCTTTTTTAAAACGAAAAAGATAGCTGGGCAGTGGCAGCACACAACTTCAATCACAGCATTCGTGAAGCAGAGGCAGGTGGGTCTCTGTGAGTTTGAGGCCAGCCTGGTCTACAGAGTGAGTTCCAGGATAGGCAGGGCTACACAGAGAAACTCTGTCTTGGGAGAATGGCAGAGTAAAGAAAAGCAAAAAGAAGGAAAAAACATTTCTCATGTCAACCTCTATATCCTGCATGGGAAAGCATGCCTGTGTGTATGTGTATAAGGGTGCATGTGTGTGTGCATGAGGGTGCATGTGTGTGTACATGTGTGTGTGTTTATGAGGGTGTGTGTGATGGTTTGTATATGCTCGGCCCAGGGATTGGCACTATTAGAGGGTGTGGCCCTCTTGGATTAAGTGTGGCCTTGTGGGAGTAGGCATGTCCCTGTGGGTGTGGGCTTTAAGACCCTCGTCCTAGCTGCCTGGAAGTCAGTATTCTGCTACCAGCTTTCAGATGAAGACGTAGAACTCTCAGTTCCTCCTGCGCCATGCCTGCCTGGATGATGCCATGTTCCCTCCTTGATGATAATGGACTGAACCTCTGAATCTGTAAACCAGCCCCAATTAAATGCTGTCCTTTGTAAGAGTTGCCATGGTTGGTCATGGTATCTGTTCACAGCAGTAAAACTCTAACTAATATAGTATGTAACACACACACGAAAAGGGAGTTCAGTGTCTGATCTGAGGAAGTGCTCTGAACAACGCAGGACCAGGGTCTGAAGGTAGATGAGAATTGATGCTAATCCTAGAGGTCTCTTCCAAGAGAAAGCACATATACCGAGGACTGACCCTCTCTGAAACAGACAGCAAGAAGGGCAGAGAGGTGGAGGATCTGCAGATGCAGAGACCCTGGGGCTGAAACAGACTTACCAGGGTCCAAAGGGGAAAAACACAGTAATGATGTCCCAAAAGTGTAAGTCTTAACAGAAGGTCAGAAATGCCATTCAGGATGTTGGGGAGAGTGACCATGGAGTCTGAGAAATCCTCCCCGAAGGAGTGGTGGGATGTTTGTGTCTGAACAGGCTTCAGGGTGTGAGTAGGAGCTTCCTGGGTGACTGAAGTGGGTGTGACCCAGATGAGCCTAGCTTAGTGAGGAGAGTCACCCACATGTCTCCCATCCTGTTATAGTAGCAGTTTCTGTTAAGAAAAAAATTCTTGGGGATTTCCTGTTTTTTTCTCCACCTTCTCTGCTTCCGCAACTCTTGTGGGGCCCCTCGGGCTTGGGAAAGAGCAGAGGGAGAGAGGTCTGTCAGTACAGGGTGGGGCTTTCTGTGCAGCCTTGCCAGCTGCCCCTCTTTCTCCTTTTACATTGCACTTTTACCTTGTTGCTTAAATTTTATGCATATGGATTAGTTTGTGTGTGATGGGCAAGTGATCCAGTGATGTAGGTCAGAGGACACAACCTCTGGGATTCAGTTCTCTCCTCCTACCACGTGAGTTCTCAGACTTAAACTCCAGTCATCAGGCTTGGTGCCTGGTGCCTTTACCCAGGGAGTCATTTCAATGGCTCTGATACCTTTTTTTTTTTTTTTTAAACAGTCATTGAGGCTCTGGGGAATTGGGAGTGTGAGCTCCTGGAATGTGGCTTGGGAGTCAGGATTGTTTTGCAATGAGTAGCACCGTGACATGGGATCTATGGTTCAGATGGCAGGCTGAGGTTGCAGTAACACTCTAGTCTCCCTCCCATAGATCTCACTGGGTGGCTGGCTGTTGTCCTACTCAGAAGAGGAGGGTACCTCTCTCACTTGTAGCCTTCTGCTTCCCTGGCTGGACTCAGGCTTCTGGTCCCTTATAGCTGGCTTCTCCAGAGAGGTCCAAGGTAGCCCTGCAGGATAGGTCTGTGGACCTGAGGAGGACTGTGGGATGGCAACACATTATCTAGCACTCCTGGTATCAGTGAGTAAAGTGATCACCAGATGCCATAGGATGCTAATTGCTGTGAATAGGATCCCTGTGTGGTGGCATCAGCTCCAGAGTCCTTGGTACTGCCCAGCGCTGTCCAAGAAATAGGATGACATTCATATATAATATGAGATTTTCCTACAACCACATGGAAAGAGGAAAGAGAAACGGGGTGAACAATGTCCACAGCCTGTTGGATTTAACCCATTGTATTTCAAGCAGGCCCAATAACTGTGTATTTTACCCTAAGGACTTAGTTTGGACTATTGGTTCTAAAACTTCTAATGCTGTGACCCTTTAATACAGTTCCTCATGTCATGGTCA
Source organism: Mus musculus (assembly GCF_000001635.26). NCBI lineage: Eukaryota > Metazoa > Chordata > Mammalia > Rodentia > Muridae > Mus > Mus musculus. The sequence continues at coordinate 20,884,549 of NC_000078.6, read as the reverse complement.
CCCCAACCAAAAAATTATTTTTATTGCTACTTCATAACTGTAAATTTTGTTATCGTTACAAATCGCAATATAGATATGTGCTCTCTGATAGTATTAGGCAACTCCTATGAAGAGTCCTGCAATCCCCAAGGAGTTAGGACCCACACAGTGAGAAGCTCTGGTTTAGACCTACTATGCTTTCTTGCCTAGTTTCGAAATTGAAAGGGGTGTGTGCAGAGATCTAGGGAATCTGCCAGCCTGCGCCCTCTAGTGTCCGTGCAGCCTCAGTGCAGCTTGTGTGGCTCCAGGTGCATCTCCTGCAGCTGATGGCCATTCTGCAGAGGGCTGCACTGAAGTGGAGGCTAAGGCTGTTTGAGTTTCACCTACAGCAGATGGAGGAGGACGAGGGGAGGAGGAGGATGAGGACAATTCCCCCAATTCCCATTACTGTGAAGTCACATGTCCTTGATGCTCCAAGGCTGCTGTCTGTCAGATCTAAGCCCTGCTAGAGTATGAAGTGATAGGTGGCTGTGTGAACCCAAGAGACCCTTATTCCTCCCTCCTAAAAAGATGAAAGTAGGGCTGTCTGATCAATGAAGCCTGGGTTATTCTGATGGCCGGAGCTAGGTAGGTATTTTTCTTCAGTTGAGCAGGTACAGTGATTTTTCTGTCCCTGCATAAAAGCATTCTTTTTTTCTCAAGTGTTTTCCCAGACAGCTAAAACATCATTAAGGCTGCCTCGGTTGCTTAATGAATGACAGAGGGGTAACGGGGTGTGTACCACTGAGCCCGTCACACATCTTTGCTGCTGTCTCAGTGCCTCCAGGAGAGCTAAAATGAGGTCCCTTGTATGAAATATTTTATTCAGGTCTCTGTTAGGCATCTACAGGCAAGTGCCAGGAAGCATTTATGAGGCCGCCAGCATTTGTGGGCTCCACTTAGCAGGTTCATGAAAGTGAGCATTAAGAGAACACGGCTTTGACAGCCACTTTATTGGCCAGGATCTTCTTTGGGTACCAGCTAAACTCACCTTGGAAACTCATTGCCTCTCAGGATGTTATCAGGGAAGGGGCCCAGGATAGATCAAAACCCAAAGGACAGAGCCCAGCTCTAACCTGGGTCTTTTCTTTCTCGATGGGACTCATTCTGCTAACTCCTAGCTGAGCCAGGTGAGATGGCTTACCACTCCCTGGAGGCTCTGTCATCCTCCACCATCCCCTCTGGGCCTACAGTTTTGACTCTAAATTCTGTCTTCTTGGCAAGAGCACCTAGTTCTCCTGCCTAGGAATGTGCCATTGTAGTGCAGGGCACTCGAGAGTAGAGACCTCAATCCAGCATGACTCAAGCATCTATATTTCAAGAACCCAAGAGACTGGAAAACACTGGAGCAGGTCCTGACTGCCTGCTCAAGTATGGGCTTCTCTGGTGATCCACTCTCCCAGGTGACGGAGTGTATCTGTCAAGAAGGAGGCTAAGGTGGGGGTGGGGGGCTTTCTGCTGCTGGGGGCCTGCTTTCTTTTCCTCCCTGGGGGTTCTTTGGCTAGCTTGCTCTATGACTGTTAGTCCTCTGTCCCAAGCGTCTGTACTGAATTTTTGTCCCCTTTGGAGAGGAAGGGGGTGGGGGTCACTGTCTCTTTCTGGACTGGCTGAAAGTTCCTATGGCTCAGGGCTAGCTGCTGGATATTCAAGAGTCTCAGCAGCACTTAGCATTGTAAAGGTGTGTTTTCCCATCTGGGTGTAGTGGAACATGGCAGGGTGGGAGGATTATGCTCCATGGAGTCCCTCTAGGACTAAGGCTTCTTTACATAGAGCCCTTCTTTACTGGAGTTTTAGAAAAGGGTCAATCCTACCCTCTCTTCCTCCTTATCTCATACTACTTATGCCATTGGTCCCAGGTGCTTAAGATGGCCAGACACATTCCCATTGACACCACTCTTTTTTTTTTAGATCACATTGCATGCAGGAGCAGATCTTCAAGCCATTGCTCCTCAGAACCAGGTCCTGAGGCTCAGACCCTTCCTTTTCCCTTTTCTACATCCCATGAACCCTCAACGCCTCAGGGATAGTCCTGAAACATGGATTGAAGGCTCCCGGGTGGTCTCCGTCCTCCTGATGCTTATGCCTTGTTCTTTGCATCCAAAGAGGGTCACTTGGGATCTGCTTGGATGTGAGCTATGTCAAAGTTCTCCCTGCCTCCAAATTAGTATTATTACATCCTGGGAACAAGGGCGTGTGTGTGTGTGTGTGTGTGTGTGTGTGTGCGTGCGTGTGTGTGTGTGTGTGTGTGTGTGTGTGTGCGTGTGCGTGTGCGTGTGTGTGTGTGTGTGTGTGTACTATAACCACAACAGGAAGAATGTCCTAAACCAATGCAAAGCATGAATTCTAATTTGCAGCCTGATACCAGGGAGGAGGCAAAGGCTGGGCAGAGGCACAGCCCTGTGTTCTGGAGCTCCCACCTCTGAAATATTTGGTAAGGAGCAGATCTTCAAGCCATTGGGAAGGGAATGGGAAATAAGGGAAACGAAGCCTCTCCTCCAACACCTCCAAGGCTGTCTGCACTGCAGCCTCCTCCCGGCAGATATCTGCAGTGCAGGTACAAGGAGTTTGGCATTTTAGTAGCATCTGTTAGATGATAAATGACAGACACAGCAGTGATGTGTGTTCAATGAGGTGAGTGGATGCTGCGTGCGTGAGCTGGAAACCAAGGGTCTGTGGCAAGGCTGTGGGGAGCAGGGCTGTTGATCATGAAGAGGAGCCACAAGCACAGGGCTGGCTATGGTGGCAATGCAGCTGTTTCCACATGGCCCTCTCTGGGACTGTCATACCAGCACAATCCCATAGCCGGGTATCCTTGAGTCATGTATTGGCTCACTTAGGAGAGGTTCTGCAGCTCTCGGATGGTCAGTTCTCTGGTTAGCAAGATGTATCTGATAGGTGACATTTCTAAGTGGACTCCAGGCCAGAGACACGTTGTAAGATTCCCTATGTGAATGGTTCAGTGGTGAGGGCCTTGGAGCTACATGGCTTCACTGGGTCTAGGTCTTTTCTCTCCAATACTAGTATTTGATCAGGGGACCCCACACCTCCCAACTTGGTTCAACCTGGCTTCTCTACCTTTTACCTGCTACCACCCCAAACTCTGCCCTCTTTTCTTGGGTCTCCTTCTTACCGTGTTTCACAGATTTGTCTCCTGCCTCCCGAGGGCCTGCCTCTGACAGTAACATCCTCGTAGCCACCTCCTGGCTCAGCTCATTGTCCCTTCCTCTAGGTACTCCAGTTCCCTTCTCCCTCCCATGCCCTCCTTTTCCCTCTCCCTCATTTCTTCCTTCCTTCCTTCCTTCCTTCCTTCCTTCCTTCCTTCCTTCCTTCCTTTTTTTCTTCCTTCCTTCCTTCCTTCCTTTCTCCCTTTATCCCTTCTTCCTTCCTTCTTCATTGCTTCCTTCCTCCCTTCCTTCCCCATCAATATTCCTGGATTATCCCCAGACATCTCTTTTTGCACCTCTTGTCCTGATCCACTAAGGGATTCTTTGGACCAAACATCACCAGGTGTACCACCCTCCCACTGTTGGCTGCCCTATTCTTACCTACACTTCTGTGTTCCCAGGGTGGCTTCAATTTTACATGTGTCTTGTTAATTGAGTTTCCAAAATGAATTACCTACAATAAAACTAGGGCATTTCTATCCCTTCCCAAAGAGTCATGATATGCTCCTACTCTGTGTTGGGGTGTGGATTAGAGCCCTGGGTAGTGGGCTCCATGGAGAGCAGCTAGCTCTTCATCTGTATGCTTATCCTAGGCCTGTGGTGACCCCTCAGCCACCAGCAGTTGCATTTGTCCTCTTACGGCAGACTCTGTGGCTGCAGAAGTTGGTATTGTGGGCTTCTCTTCAGAGCTGGATGTAGGTAGCTTCTGGGGGTACTTCCGGCCAGCACTGGCCACCCTGTCAAGCTTAATGTCCAGTGAGCAAGGGAGAGGTTGGCTGACTCGTGGTTGAAGCTCAGGCTGTAGGTGATAAGGAAAGAGGACACTAAACTTTGGTAAAAGCAAGGCTGTGAGGCAGGAAGTGAGTGTAGCAAGAAAACAGACGATCTGGCAGTAAGCCATCACTGGGGGATTTGAGAGAGCCTGTGCCCCTCTATGCAGGTCCTCCAGGACTGCAGTTCTGCATTTCGGTTGTTTTTTGTTTTCAAGACAGGGTCCTCACTCTGTAAACCAGTTTGCATTGGAGCTCAAAGTTATCTGGCTGCCTCTGCCTTCTGACTGCTGGGATTAGAGCTGTGTGCCATCGCCAAGGCTCTGTCTCTATTTCTTGTTCCTGAAGCCCCTCCCAGACTGGACTTAGCCTATAGTGTTCTATCAACTCGGAGGTTCTTAGACATGCCACCAGTCAAGAGATTGAGGCTTAAGAGTGATTTGGGGATGCTTCTTCTTTGAGTAGAAAATAAAATCTAAGGGGACTGGGATCCTGGAGAGAGGGATCTTGTTGTTCTTGCAGAGGATCCCAGTTCAGTCCTGTTCCCTACACCCACATGGTGGCTCACAACTTCTGTAACTCCAGTTCCAGGGATCGACATACTATTCAGGCCTCTACAGGTACCAGGCAACCTCAGAAAGTATTATATAACAAGAAAAACATTTGTAACATACTATATAAATAAATATTCTTAAAGCTTTGAAAGAGAAAAAAGGAAAAGAAGGTATGGACACATTTCGACATCTTAAAACTGCAAATGACCTTTAATCCCAGCACTTGGGAGGCAGAGTCAGGAGGGTTTCTGAGTTCGAGGCCAGCTTGGTCTACAAAGTGAGTTCCAGGGCAGCCAGGGCTATACAGAGAAACACCGTCTCAAACAAAACAAAACAAAACAAAACAAAACAAAACAAAACAAACAAACAAAAAACCCTGCAAATGAGCCAGGCTTTGTGGCTCACAGCTGTGACTGCTAGACAGGGGAGGCAGGAAGGTAAGGGTGCAGGTCGTCCTCAGCTACATAGTAAGTTTGAAGCCAGCCTGAGCTACATGGGACCGTATCTCAGAAAACAAATAAACAAATAAAATTACAAAGGAAAACACAACAAAAGGGCCTACAAGATACCTGTCCATTCAGCCAATTCCCCACTTCAGTTAACTTTACCTTTCCAGTAAGTTCTTCCACAGGAGGCCTCCACTCAAAAACCCATCTGACCAGTTCTCACAGATGGCAGCAATGGCCACATGCCCTTGTGCATAATCTTCCTTCATTTGTAGATATCTCTGTCTCTCTGTCTCTCTGTCTGTCTGTCTCTCTCTGTCTCTGTTTCTCTCTGTCTGTGTGTGTGTTTGTGTGTATGTCTATGAGAGACAGACAGGGTTTTTTTTGTGTGTAGTCCTGGCTATCCTAGAACTTGCTCTGTAGCCCAGGGTAGCCTTCCTTGAACTCCTATCTGTCTGCACTGTCACTGAGTGCTGGGGTTAAAGGCATGCACCACTACTGGCCTTCCTGTTCTCTTTCTTTTAATATAACTTTGTTAGACAGTGTCTCATGTAGCTCAGGCTGGCCATGAAGTTGCTATATAGTCATAGATGACATTGAATTCCTGATAATCCTGCCCCCACCCTCCGGTTCTGGAATTACAGATGTGTGGCACTAGGCTAGCTCAGTTGATGATTATTTCTGATCAAGATACTGTGGACATTTGAGTTGTTTGTTTGTAAAGGGGAGGACATGTTTAGATAAGTAAATGTGTGCTTTGAAAGGCAATATCAAGCTGCCATATGTCTGTGTTGGACAAGGAACTTTAAATATCTCCTAGTCGTGTAGATAAGTAAATAAAATATGTACATAGAACATAGAACGTTAACAGCCTGGGAAAGAGGTGAAGAAGATAGGGGCGGTAGCAGATAATACTGAGTGCATGTCTCATCTTCCTTAACAGGATCCAGCACCTAGTGCTTAGAATTCATAAGCCTCTGAGCAATTCAGAGTGGTTTTCTTTGGGACTTGGTTAGAGGAGACTCACCCACACTAGTTCTTCTTCACATTTCAAAAATAACTGAGCTATGCAGGTGTGTTACTGTGAAAGAAAGAAACCAAAATTGAGGTAGGAAAGTGAACGAGCATTAATGTCCAGTGGCCAATCACTGCAGGATCTCACACTTGGGTCTTGTGGGAGACTGCAGTGGGGTGTGCTGGCCAATGAAGCACAGTCCTGAATTTCCATGGGGGCTGTTTCAGCTGTTAACATTCACATCGACATTCACCAACCGATTGATGTCAATTCTAGATCTCCCTGGCAGAATAATATCTCATAGGCATAATAAAGAGTGGGGACTCCCATAAGGTCCCCAGATGTCTCTTCTAGGGTTAAAACAGCATGGCATGTACTGGTAACTTCTCCCAGTATTATATGGATGGGGACAGGGAGGTCTTAGGGGTTCTAGAAGCCTCCTGTCAACATGCTTCAAAGCTTTAATACCTGTGTCCGCATGAAACCCTACTTACCCAGATTAACCCAGAAATCTGGGTAAGAATGGGGTTTTTAAATGTCATTTATAAAATTAGGGTTGCTGACAAATGAAGTTGAACTTTGAAGGGCCAAAGCCATGTTCCTGTTCTCTGGTATCATCCCTGAGTCCACTCAGGATGGGTGTAAAATAGTTCTAAATTTACCCTAGCTGTGTTAGGTAGGAATGTGAACCACTAACATCTGCCTATGCAGGCATGATTTATTTACTATGCAGCATCAGCAAATGTATCTGTGACAAGGAAACAAACAAAAAGAGAAAAAGAACTAGCTGTTCAAAGCGAAGAGTCAGGATTGGGTCCATGAGACCCCTTTGCCCCAAGCTGATGAGCTGAGGGGTTTGTCTCAATCCTGACTCTTGTTTAAACCTTACAGGACATTTGATAAAGTTTCATTCCACTGATTTTAGCTTGCCTCTCCCTGTCCCCTCATATCATGATTCTGCATGCATGCTCCAGGAAGACTGTATTTAGCCATAAAAAGATATTCTTTCTGTCTTTCCTAGAGTGTTCTGGGTTTTGCCATGTTATATAGAAGCATTTTGTATCTCCTGAGGCGAGCCATCCTGGAAATGCTAAAAGTCAGAGCTTGCACTATCATGGTCTTGAGTTCTTCTGGCCCAGAAGATCTCAACCTGTGTTATCATAACCCCTTTGAGGATCGAATGGCCCTTTCACAGGGAGTCACCTAAGACCCTCCTGCATATCACATATTTACATTATGATTCATAACCATAGCAAAATTAGAGTTATGAAGTAGCAATGAAAATGACTTTATAGCTGGAGGTTCACCATAACATGAGGAACTGTATTAAGGGGTTGCAGCTTTAAGAAGGCTGAGAACCACTGCTGTAATGGATGGCACTGGACATACAGAGGATATTGCTTAGCCAGCATGGTGGTAGGGTGTGATAGGAAGCCAGACTTGGGGTTTCAGGTATCCACAGCTCACCTTGTGTCTTGGCCTTGCAGGTTTAGTCTCCACTGCCAGCTGCCATGGGCAAGCAGAACAGCAAACTGGGTCCTGAGGTGCTGCAGGACCTGCGGAAAACAGGGAGTTCACCCACCATGAGCTTCAGGAGTGGTACAAGGGCTTCCTCAATGACTGTCCCACTGGCCACCTGACTGTGGACAATTTCAAGATCTAGGCCAACTTCTTCCCCTACAGAGATTCCTCCAAGTTTGCTGAACATGTCTTCCACACCTTTGACACCAACAGCGACAGCACCATCGACTTTCAAGAGTTCATCATTGCTCTGATCATGACCTCTCGGGGCAAGCTGGAACAGAAGCTCAAGTGGGCCTTCAGAATGTCTGAACTAGACAGCAATAGCTACTTCAGCTGCAGTGAAATGCTGGAGATAGTGCAGGTACCTGCACTTGACAGGGCCTGGAGCATGGGGAGTGCAGGGACCCAGGACCCCTATCCCCGACCCCATACACCAGGTCATTCCTCTGCCCACTTGCTACCTGCTGTATTAAAGGACTGGAGGTCTTTGCAGCGAGGAATGATAAAAGCCAAGCATCTATCGATTGCTTGCTGGACATCAGGCCCCAGCTGAGCTCATCCATCAGGTTTATTCACACACTTCTATAAAACGGGTCTTTTTTTTTTTTAAACAAAACAAAACAAAACAAAACAAAACAAAACAAAACAAAACAAAACAAAACAAAACAAAACAAAACAACCTCTAATGAGATCTGAGGCTCAGATAGGTGATTAAGAATTGTCAAAGCAAGAACTGGGAAAATGGCTCAGTGGGGAAGAACACTTGATACCTAGCATGAGGACCTGAGTTCTGATCCCAACACACACGGAAAAGTCAGGAGTGGCTGAGCTGCCCCAATCCCTAGAACTAGGGGATAAATGAGTCCCAGAAGCTTGCTGAGCAGGCACCCTAGCTAAAATGGTAAGCCCCGGCCGGGTTCAGTGAGAGAGAAAAGGGAACACTGTGAACACCGGTATTCCTGTTTGGCCTCTGCACAGGTGGGTGTTCATCTGCACACATATGTATAACATACATACACATTAGTTGTCTGTAGGGCTTCCTATAGAAATCAGAACGACACAGTAAAGGATGAGTCAGCAGTCAGTTCTTCACAGGAGCGATGCTTATGTGCACCCTGCATCCTTCCTGCTCCATGCTCTAAACCATCTCTGTATTTGGTCCAGTGGGCTGACTCTGTGGGTAAAGGTGCTTGCTACCAAGCCTGGCAGCCTGGGTTCAATCCCTAAGACCCACATGGTAGGAAAAGAGAACCAGCTTCCACAAGTTGTCCTCTGAATTCCATGTGAGATCATCTCCCCCAAATAAATAATTACATACATCCATAAAATAAGTAAAGTACTTATATACAGTGCCTAATACAACTATAGATGTTAATAATAATTTGTATTATTTGGGAAATAACAAGAAACTGTCTGTGTACCTCCAGTTTCATTTTCTAGACTATTTCCCACCTGTAGTTTGTTGAATCTTCAGATTCAGGACCCATGGGTGGGCAGGGCTCAATGTATTTCCCCTTTGACCTTCCCTCCTGTATTTCCCAGCTCCCCACCAAAGATCCTCCTTTCAGACAGATGCTTTGCCCCACAACCTCCCCTCTAATCTGAACCAAGGAGCCCTCCATTCTTCCATGCCCCAGCTGTATCCTGTGCTCTTGAATGTCACTTAAACTTTCCTGGCTTCCTTTGCCCAGCACCTTGTCTGTGAGACTTGTTCTGATGAGAGAAGGGTCCTGACTCTGCCCTGTCCATGCTCCTTGGTTAGCAGAGCAATGACCATAACCCACCCTCTGTCCTCCAGAGCACACTCACAGATGCCCCTTTGCACGCCATCTACAAGATGGTGTCCTCCATGATGAAGATGCTCGAGGACGAGTCCATGCCCGAGAAGCGAACAGACAAGATCTTTAGGCAGAAGGACACAAACAATGATGATAGGAAACATAGCAGAAGTGAGCAGGTCGGGTGGGAGGAGGGGATTGGGAGAGGGGATGGGGTGGGGGTGGGGAGAGGGGAGTAGATGACCCTGTGAAACTGTTGATGACACAGAGGTGTTTGGGATACACCCTCTGCCCTATGCAGGCCTGCCCTTTTCCAACCCACTTGATTCAGCTCTGATTGAGGGAGGGAGACTAGAATTCAGTATACCTAGCCTGCATCCTGCACCCTTCCTAGGGCTCTATAACCATGGGCATTGTCAGTAGACCCTCTGAGCTGTAGGCTTCATCTGCGTTGTCTGAGTTAGGGTTTCCATTGCTCTGATGACACACCATGGCCACAAGCAACTTGGGGAGGAAAGGGTTTATTCACTCACAGTTTCCATATAACAGTTCATCATCCAAAGCAGTGAGGGTAGGACTCAAACAGGGCAGGAACCTGATGGCAAGAGCTGATACAGAGACCATGAAAGGGTTGCTACTTATTGGCTTGCTCCCCATGGCTTGCTCAGCCTTCTTTCTTATAGAACTCAGGATCACTAGCCCAGGGTTGTACCACCCACACTGGGCTGGGCTCTGCTCCATCAATCACTAGTTAAGAAAATACCCTCTGGTCAGACATGGTGGCATATGTCTTTAATCGGACTCATAGGAGACAAGAGGCTCTCTGTGAGTTCAAGGCTAACCTGGTCTAAATAATGAGTTCTAGAATAGCCAGGGCGGTTACACAGAGAAACCCTGCTTCAATAAACAAAACAAAAGGGAGGAAATGAGGGAGGGAGGAAGGGAGGTAGAGAGACAGGGAGAGAGAGAGAGAAGAGACTGGACATTGTCCATTTTCCAGAGGGTACCAGACTTTAACCAGAGCACTGGATAATCCTAAGTCTTCCACTTTCATTCCTCAGGCAAAATGTCCCTGGAAGAATTCAACAAAGGTGCCAAGAGTGACCCATCCATTGTCTGGTTGCTGCAGTGTGATCCCAGCAGTGCTAGCCAGTTCTCAGGGGAATGGGCTTTTACACAGTTGTGAGAAGCACAGTCTTGACCTGCCATCTTCAGCTTTGCTTGCAAAAGTGGATTTCTCCGTGATTTCTCCTGCTCTCTCGGGACCTGGGTCCAGACAGCACATCACACTCACCTGGTCTAGCTGGATTCAGCTCCCTCCTCTATCTGACCCAATAGATGTCCGTCCCCATCCAGTCCAGGCTGGTTCCTTCCAAGGTTTCAAGTGTTCTCAGCTGTAGGGCTCCTTCCCTCCCCACGGAGGGCCTGGAGGCCCTTAAGGACACCAGACAGGACTTTTCAGTATCTTACCGAGACCAGCTGATTTATTCTATGATCCCAGCTGACTTTGTGAGCATGAAGAAGATGGAGAGTAGATAGGCAAGCCCTTCCTGTTCATGGCTCCACCTCCCTTGTTCATTTTCTCCAACCACAGCTGCTTGCATGTATATACCGTGGTATCCTTACTTTTAATATATAAGTTTTGTATAAAGTGAGAAGTTTCAGCCCCTGTATTTAAAGCCTCTGACTGCCTTTAAAGCATGGTCCCCTGTGGCTTGTGATTCTCCCCACCCCCAAATCTAGCTGTGCTGTGGTATTTAAGTATTCATTTGCCTAATTATACAGGATATACATGCATGCCCAAGGCTGTGGACATCTGCCCTCCGTCCTGCAAATACAGGTTTTCTTGGGTGCTCCATCCTTCCTTTCCATTGACCTGGAATATTAAAATGGTCAAATAAACCAAGGTCTGTGAGTTTCTTGTGTTTTCACAAGCACCCTTTTCATGGTTCACTCTCTAGTGAGTGTGGGAATGAAGCAGGTAAGTGGTAGACATTGGGAAAGTCCTTGAATGTATGAAATAGCCGAGAATTTAGTCCGATAGGAGTCCATGCCAGCCTTTCCCCACTCAGTGGGCTCCACACACAGCAAGGCCATTGGCCCTCCTCTTCTGTTGGCTAGAAGGTGTTTTAGATATTGGACAGAAACAGTCCCTTAGGAGCAAACAGGGCATGTGCCCTGGCTAATGTCATCCAGCATGCTCAGGATCACTTATTCAAATAATGGGGAATAAGAGGATGGATGGATGTGTCTGCCCAGTTATGAAGACTTCTCTCTCTCTCTCTCTCTCTCTCTCTCTCTCTCTCTCTCTCTCTCTCTCTCTCTCTCTCTCTCTGCCACCATGTGGTTGCTGGGAATTGAACTCAGGACTTTTGGTAGAGCAGTCAGTGTTCTTAACCACTAAGCCATCTCTTCAGCCTTGGTAGTCTTCTCAAATGGAGAACCCAAAGACACACAAGATGTGAGAGTACAGTGAGGGGCAGAAATAAGAGCACAGAAATGGGGCGGCTGAGGCAGGAAAGTCATGAGTTCTAGGACAACCTGGACTCTATAGTGAGACCTCAGATCAAAAATCCAAGAGCAGAGACTAAGTCTGATCTCCCAGACCCACAAGGTGAAAGGGAAGAACCGACTCCCATAAGTTGTCCTCTGGCCTCCACCTGTGTTTACAACCCCAGCAGTCTGGGGACCTGACAATCGCATCAGGAGTCCAAGGCCATTCCTAGCTACATACTGAGTTTGAGACCAGCCAGGGTTCCATAGTGACACCACGCCTCAAAAACAAAATGTGACAATTGTCATAGGAAGTACTTATTAGGACTTGGTGGTTAAGAGCACTGGTGGCACTTCCAGAGGTCCTGAGTTCAATTCCCTAGCACCCACATATCAGCTCAAGACTGTCTGTAACTCCTGTTCCAGGTGATCTGGCACCCTCACACAGACATACATACAAGCAAAACATCAATGCCTGTGAAATAAATTTAGATACACCTTTAAAAAGAAAAGGAAGAACTTTTTCAAGGAAGAAGCTGTCTTGTGGTCAAACCCTGAGCTAGCCTTCTCCATGGGACCCCAGAACACCCACAGGATGTCTTGTTGGAAGTGAAGGTGCTAATCAGCTTTCATAGCCTTAGGGACACCACCAACACATCCCTAAGATTACAGTCCCACAGTCCATTTTCAAATCTAAAGATGAACTTCCTGTCAGGAAGCCAGGGCCATTCAGCAGGTGACGGAAGCACCACCCAAAAGGACAAAGTCTTGGTGAGACTAACAGAATGTGGCTTTTGCACTTCTGTGGCTGTGGGTGAAGCTAACCCCAATCCACACCTTGCCCTATACCAAACCTTGTACCTAGACAGTGTTGGAGACAGTGGTAGCAGGAAGCCCAGAGAAGGAATGTCAAGGTGGGGAGGTGATAGGTTGGAGGAAGTTTGGAAGCAAGATGGACTCCTGAGCCCTCCTGGAGGTTCTAGCCAAACTCACGTGTTCTATTTCACTCAGTAGATTTTTAAGATGTATTTTGTTATTTCAATTGTGGGCATGTACATGAGAGAGAAAGTCTACATGCATTTGCATATATGCATTCAGGTGCCTGTGGAGGCCCAGAGCAAGATATTGGATGTCCTGAAGCTCGAGTTATAGGCAGTTGTAAGCCCAGGTACATGGATGCTGGGAACCAAACTCTGATCCCAGCAGAAGCGGTAAGTGCTCTAACCATTGAGCTTCTCTCCAGCCACACCTCATCTGCTTTGAGCTTAGACCAAGCCAAACTCAATGAAATGCACTCAGCACAGTGGGGCAATTCTTACTAAAATGCCTTTGTACACATGGTTCCTGCATCTGGACTGTCCTTCCCCCTTGAATGGAAAACTCCTACTGACCCTGTAAAACCTTGTCTCTCTGTCTCATTTGAGTAGCCTTCCCTGTCCCCCATACCTCCTTCTTAGTCTTACTAGCTACTGGTCAGTAAGAACTATATATGCCTTCCATTTGGAGGCTCTATTATGTTCCTCGTGGTTCACATATTTTTAATGGCCATGCTGGCCTAATTAGGGTCAGATCACTAGTCCTGTTTCCCACTAGGTATTAAAAACATGAGTCTCCAAAAGTTTAAGTTGTCCAGTCATGTTGGTTCACCCTTCTAATCCCAGCACTAGAGGAGCTAAGACAGGAGAATCTCAAATTTGAGGCCATGTTTGCCTCCCCAGGAAAGCCCTGTCTCATAGAATGAATGAAGAGGCCTAAGTAGCTTGTTCTAGGTCCAGTACCTGACAAGGGACAGACTCAGGACTCAAACCCTGTGCTGCCTGACTCAGAGCCCCTAGATACTGTCACCACTGCTTGGCTCTGTCCCCTTCCAAAGGGTGTGGGAAGCCTTGTCAGCTTCATCTAAGGATCCCCTTGACACCCAGCTTCTCTACACTAGACTTCCTTTTTCTGGGAGCCATTGAAGTTTACTGTATTGTTCCCATTGAAAGGCCCAGGAACAGACTAACAAGGCTGGATTCCAAAATACTCAAGAGCCACCATATGTGGCAACACTAAACGTGATCCCTAGATGGCAGTGGTGCACTACTCAGTTGCTGCTTCTGCAGTTTGCAAAACTGTTTTTCCACTGGGTGAGTCTGGGGCTTTTGTTTACAGATGTCCAACATCAGAGTTCATGGATGGAAGGATTCATATGCTAGTGAGTGACCGAAAATATGTGGAGCAGAAAATTGATATAAAAAAGATAGGGTGTTTTCCTCCATGGGAGGGAAACCATGGGAGTTCACTTGCTAGGTTTCTCAGAGACTGTCTCAGTAAGGAAAGACCCCTCAAAGTGTAGAATTTTCTTGCGTGCGCTCGACTGGCCAGGAAGAACGACGCTGCAACAGGATCCTTCTGCACACGTTTATTGGGAGAGCTTGATTGTAGAGGCGAAAGACTTCGAGCCCAGAGCTGGTGCTGCTTTTATAGGCCTTGGAGGGGTGTGTCTCACACCCGGATTGGTTATGCACTAAGCCTCATTTGCATGTTCCTCATCTGATTGGCTACTCTCTCTCAGTACCTTACAGAACCTCATTATCATACCTCATTTGCATGTCTCACATCTGATTGGTTATACTCTCAGTACCTTACTGAACCTCATTATCATACCTCATTTGCATGTCTCACATCTGATTGGTTATACTCTCAGTACCTTACTGAACCTCATTATCATGCTTGGGCCAGGCAGTGTCTTTGCAAAAAAACTTTACTGCATATGTACACATTGGTTGTTTGTCCAATCTTATGCGTGGTGGCCAGCAGTAGTCAGTGCCACTCAGCAACGGCACATGTGGCTTCCCACATCTCCCCCTGTTTGTTTTAATAAAATGAGGCTGGACTAGGCCTGTGCAATTATGCCCATCTGCCGTGGCTCCTGTTTTAGGTCGTTCCTCTAATGTCACAGCCTTACCCGTCATAGGGTAACCCTATCGCCACCGGGCCCCATGTCTTAGGTTGGACTGTGCACGAGGAAAGTTGCCCGTCTCTGGATACCGCAGTGCTGTGTGACGATAACTGCTAAATGACCTAGGGCGAACTCTGCAAAAGAGGCCAGCCAAAAAATGAATTAGTGGGGAAATCATGATCACCCTATTGATGAGCAAGGGCTGATCAATGATCGTTGAGTCTCTCTCATCTAATCACATGCTGACTAATTCTTGAGCATAGATAACCAAATTTCAGGGGAGGAGCCGTTTTCAATAGCTAAAAGTGCCTGAGCTATAATCACCTTGTCACGTTTTTGTTGAGTTCTGAATTTGCATACCAATCAGAGCATGAACACCAGTCCACAGCATATGGCAGCACCAAACAAAATCACTCCCACCCATTCCTTAAAGTAAGAAAAAGCAGAGGTAAGCCAAGAGGTAAAGTCTCCAAGGGTCACTGGTTCCACTCTGGTCCCATTAAGGTTCAGGATCTGCATCTGCAGCCTCGTCTGCAACCTTTCCAGCTCCTGTGACCAGTTCCCCTTCAGGTAATTCGATAGGTCTGTACTTTTAATAAAAGAATTATTAATGTACCTATTGGGAGTAATGCACACATGCAAAGTGGATGCCACACAACTCATTTGTATGACATCCATCATCTGTTCCATGTCATGTTGTAAAATATCCACTCTCTGATTCACTAACATTAACCCTGAGGTGATATGAGAATCCACCCTTTGCAGGGTAAGCAATGCCTCAGACGTTTTTTCTGCTATCTGACTTATAGTGTCAGCAGTATTAATTTGATATGTCCAATTAGAGATAATCTTTTTCTTAAAAAATATACAGGGTGTAAAAGGTTTATCCACATTATGCACAAAGCATAATGTATAATTTAAATGAAAACTAGTACTCTTATACACCCGAGGCTCTTGAGGAGTTTGTCGTGCATAAGGCACATCCAAAAAACATTCCTTTGCAAAAAACAAAGGCTAGGTAGAAGAATTGGAATGTACCAGTAAAGGTACTGGCCATGATCTTACTATGGCCCATAAAGGTATACTTATCCTGGTTTCAATCATCAGGAGCAGGAGAATTATCTTGGGGTTCATCTTGCTCTTTCACGGTCCTTGTCAGTCGCGTCGGGACCCAAAGTGGATTTTCTTCACCCTGTGGAAAAACACAAATAGCTCCCCGGGACCTGATTAAGATAGGATCCGGGCCATACCATTTATTATCAAGGACATTTTTCCATTTGACCATTTCATTGGGCGATTGAGGCCATTGTCCATGCCTTTCAGCTGGTGATCTTCCAGCATCATCTAATTAAGAGTAAATATTGCAAGGGATAGAGCCATCTTTGGCGTCATAGCCTCTATTTCCCCTTTCTGTTTTTGCAAATATTGTTTCAGAGTGCGGTGGGCTCTCTCAATGATGCCTTGGCCCTGTGGATTATAGGGCAATCCAGTAATATGTTTCACTTGCATTTATTTGCAAAATTGGCTAAATTTAGAAGAAGTATATGCAGGACCATTATCTGTCTTTAACACTAGGGGCTTGCCCCATGCAGCCCAAGCCTCTAAGCAGTGAGATATGACATGAACTGCTTTTTCCCCTGTCAAGGGAGAGGCATGTAGGACACCAGAACTGGTATTGATGGATACATGTACATATTGTAATTTCCCAAAAGATGGGATATGCGTGATGTCCATTTGCCAAACATCTAGGGGTCGCAATCCGCGAGGATTAACACCCACGGAAGGTGCATTAATAAATTCTACACATTTACCACACTGTAGGACAATATCTCCTAATAATTTTTGAAAATCATTTAGTGTCTTTAGATGATCTTTTCTTATACTAATCTTTTGTGGGGTGACACATCAAAAGGAATAGTGGCTCCTAGAAAATGACTAACATTAGACTGCTGTACCTTTTCTGGTGCAATAATCAAGCCATTATTTTTTAAAGTTTCATTAAGCAAGCCATAAGCTTGCTGTATACTTTCTTCTTCTGGTCCACCTGATAACACTGTGTCTCCTTTCATTTTCCTTTTTCTTTTTAAGCCCTTCTCCCCTTCCGACAGACTTTCTTGTTGCTCTGTAAGGATTTTCTGACCTGTCTTGACTGCCTCTATACACAGTTTCAAACAGTAACAGAGTCCATATATCAGAACAAACAAGACCAAAACTATCAGACCTACCCACAAAGGGTCAATGGGAGAAAAAAGCATAACTCATGAACCTTAACTTGTCCCAAACCTGGGAACCTTATCGTCTCAATCCTTTCTTTCCTTCTCTTCTCTCTTTCCCTTTTCTCTTTCCTTTTTTTTCCTTTCCTTTCCCTTTTCCTTTCCTTTACTATTTCCTTTTCTTTATCACTGATTCCTTTTATTTTTCCTCCCTTTTCTTTTTCTTAAAAAACATATCCCCCTTTAACCTGGGGATCAATTTGGGAGACTTACCGGTACCACCGTTCCTCAGCTGAAGAGTTCTGAATCCACTCCGGATCCTTCTCAGCAGTCTGTTTTGCAGGAACACTTCATTACCACCGTTCCCCAGCTGAAGAGTTCTGAATCCACGCCGGATCCTTCTCAGCAGTCTGTTTTACGGGAACCTTTATTAACCGCTCCTTCCCCGTGATGCAGTTCTGAATCCTCCCTGTAGCAGGGGGTCTTCGCTCGTGCCTGAAGATGTTTCTTGTCCCGGGTTTCCGGCACCACTTCTTGCGCGCGCTCGACTGGCCAGGAAGAACGACGCTGCAACAGGATCCTTCTGCACACGTTTATTGGGAGAGCTTGATTGTAGAGGCGAAAGACTTCGAGCCCAGAGCTGGTGCTGCTTTTATAGGCCTAGGAGGGGTGTGTCTCACACCCAGATTGGTTATGCACTAAGCCTCATTTGCATGTTCCTCATCTGATTGGCTACTCTCTCTCAGTACCTTACAGAACCTCATTATCATACCTCATTTGCATGTCTCACATCTGATTGGTTATACTCTCAGTACCTTACTGAACCTCATTATCATGCTTGGGCCAGGCAGTGTCTTTGCAAAAAAACTTTACTGCATATGTACACATTGGTTGTTTGTCCAATCTTATGCGTGGTGGCCAGCAGTAGTCAGTGCCACTCAGCAACGGCACATGTGGCTTCCCACAGAATTTAGCCAAAAAAAAAAAAAAAAAAACAGAAGCACCCCCAATGGTGTCACTTGTGCATGGAGCTATGCTTTAACCTCATGACACAGACTTCAGGGTCACTCCAGTGTCACCTGCAGCTGTTAAATGTAATCGACAAATCATGAAAGTGTATTTTATTTGATTCAATCTAAAATTAACACAAGGCCCTAAAAAGCCTTTGAGACATGTAGCCTTTTTTGGTAAATGCAGCCTAGAAACTAGTCCATTGTCCTTTCTAAGCTGGTTATTTACTACAGGATTGACAACAGGGGGAGGGTACTCAGAAGTGAGCCTGAACAGAAAGCTGCCTGGACAAAGGGTACAGAGAGGAGGAAGGGGCAGGAAGAAAGGGTGCAGAGCCGAGGATGGGGCAGGAAAGAAGGGTGCAGAGTAGAGGATGGGGCAGGAAGGAAGGGTGCAGAGCCGAGGATGGGGCAGGAAGGAAGGGTACAGAGCCGAGGATGGGGCAGGAAGGAAGGGTGCAGAGTAGAGGATGGGGCAGGAAGGAAGGGTGCAGAGCCGAGGATGGGGCAGGAAGGAAGGGTACAGAGTCCAGGATGGGGCAGGAAGGTTCATTATTAGGAGACCCTAGGGTCGCCTCCCCACAGAATCTTCTCTGCAATTTTCTAACCATAGGAAGAACTATCCGTGACAGTGACAATGCAGATCTACACATGCCCTGAAACTGCATCAGATACCATGCACACATCATGAACGTGCCTGTGCGAACACACACACGTGATATGGCAGATATGACAAAGCTGTGCAGATGGTAGCAGTGTCCCTATCCCTGACTTCAATGTCACTGTAGCTGTGCAGGACAGGAACAGGGGCTGGACCTGAAGGACAGATGCATGGATCCAGCTGCAGCTTCCCTTGGGTCTGTCATTACTCAAACATCAAGAGTTTTATTTTATTTTTTAAACAGGGCTGTGGGGAGACAATGGCTTAGTGCATAAAACATGCACGGTGTAGGCATGAAGACCAGAATGCAGATCTGTAGAACCATCTAATAGCTGGGCAGGTATGGCACTTAACTGTAATCCCAGCATCTGAGAGACAGACCTCAGGGCCAGCTGCCTGGCTAGCTTAGCTGGAATCAGCAAGCTACAGTTCAGGAGACCTGGCCTCAATAAATACAGTGGAGAGTGGGGTAGGGAGACACCCAATGTCTACTTTGAGCTGCCCACACATGCACATGTGCCCATACATATGGAAACACACATGCACAGTGCATATGCATACACATGCAAAAACATTAAAATCAGAAATGTAAAGAAATCTGTTGGCCCGTGTGTCTGTGACCAGTTCATTCTTCTGACCTCAGCTGAGGTTTGTAAATCCGGCCCTTTCCTCTCTACATATCCCTCAGCTTTCTCCAACTAGCTTGGCCTGAAGGAAACCCATCACTGCCTTGGTCCTGAATTCCAGGGCCACTCCATGCTAGAAACTGGGTCCTTTTTAGCATCTCCTTCTACGTCCATTTAAAACAATGATTCTCAACCTTCCTAATGCTGTGACCCTTTAATTCAGCGAAGAGATGATGGCCCCTTCAGGTCTTGGGGATGAGCAGAAATCAATGCCAGAGGACCAAAGGAGGAAGAAAATTCTATCGTGCTCAGGGCTGCATGGAAAAGGAATGGAGGTCAGAGAGCAACAGTCCAGAGATGCAATTACACTGCACAAGTACTTAGAACTGACTGTTCCCTATGTTTGTCTCCAGCCTTGAAAGGCAACTCTGTTGACAACTGTGTTCATGTTCAAGGTGTGGTTGATCCATTATTCCTGCACTAGCTGTCAGAGCGTGGCAGCTAAGGCCTGGACTGTACAAGGCTTCCATTGGGAGTTTCAGCTGATACCTGGTAGCAGAGAGCTCCCAGGCCCAGAAAGACAGACATACCAGATAATCCTGAGGTAGCCTCCAAGTTCTGAATGGAACCCTGCTCAGCTCACTGTGGGACCTGGAAGAGAGATGCCCAGTCTGACCTGGAATGTTCATACAGGTTGCCTGAAGCTGGTAAGGGGAGTTATGGAGCTTAGGCTGCAAACAGGGCCATCTGGGGAAGAACAAGAAGCATAAGATAGAAGCAAGATGGGGAGGGGAGGGGAGGGGAGGGAAGGGGAGGGAAGAGGAGGGAGGGCAGAGCGAGAAGGGAGGGGAGGGGAGAGGAGGGGATGAGAGGAGAGGGGAGGGGAGAGGAGGGGATGAGAGGAGAGGGGAGGAGAGACAACTGCCTGGGCCTTGCTGGTACTTGTTAAGAAGCTATGAGATGAGCCAGGGTGCAGGTCAGTTAGAGGTCAGAGGGAGGAAGGAAGGAGAACAGACTGACATCAGAGCTTTCTCCCTCAGCCACACAGACAGGACTGGCAAACGCTCACTAGAGCATTCTTTGTCCTAAGAACTGAACATCAATCCTGAGAGATGCAGTCAAGCAATTTTGGGATATGGAATGCAGTATGCAGAATGTGTGATACACAGACATTGGTACATACATTCACAAGACTAAGATATATCTAAATAGGAACATGAAAAAGCTTGGCATGCTTCTGTATATAAGAATCAGGCACCAGGCAGTGGTGGAGCATGGCTTTAATCCCAACAGGAGGCAGCAATAGCTAAATCTCTGAGTTTGAGGCCAGCCTGGCTACCGAGTGAGTTCCCAAACAGCCAAAGCTATCCAGAGAAACCCTATCTCAAACAAACAAACAAACAAACAAACAAACAATTAAATAAATAAATAAATAAATAATAGAAATAAAGGAGAGAGATGAGAGGCAACCTCCTCCCCAGAGTTCCAACCTCAAGCTACAGGCGACTTCTAAGATCTGGTGATAAAACAGGCCCCTGAGTTGGTCTCTATCAACTTATTGCCCACTCATTATGAGGAGGGAGGCTACCTGCCAGTGTTAGGAGCCCCATATAGATAGGCCCAGGTAGCAACAGCCCACAAGAAACATGGCATGCCAGCTACCACTTGAAAACACACACAGAGAAAGCTGCCCTGGCCACAGCCCAGATTCTGGGCCAGCTGAACTGCTACGTTCCTGAGCAACAGGAATGCTGGGAGAGCAAACATAAGTTTAAGGGTAACCTTGGGAGGAGGTCCACTGTCTGAAGGCACACCTGTGGGGACCTGTGGGGAATGTGACTGCTTCCTGAGAAGTCCTGGGCTGCTTACAGTCACTACAAGCTCTTCAACAGTCACAGACAACATTTAAAACAAAAATAAAACAGGCTGGAGAGATGGCTCAGTGATTCTGAGCACTGGCTGCTCTTGCAGACAACCCCATTTGGTTCCCAGCACTCACACAGCATCTCACAACTGTCAGTTTCTCCAGTGACCTCCCTCTTCTGGCTTTCAGAGGTACTGAACTCATGTGGCACACCCACACACATGCGGACCAATGCTTATACACATAAAATTAAACAACCCCTTAAAAAGAAAAAAGCTGAAGCCAGGCATGGTGGCATATACCTTTAATCCCAGCACACAAAGATACAGCCTTATCGACAGCCTGTATCTACATAGTGAGTTCTAGGACAGCCAAAGTTACATAATAGAGAGATCTGGTCTGCTTTGGGAGAGAAAGAGAGAGAGAAAGAGAGAGAGAGAGGGAGAGGGAGAGGGAGAGGGAGAGGGAGAGGGAGAGGGAGAGGGAGAGGGAGAGGGAGAGGGAGAGGGAGAGGGAGAGGGAGAGGGAGAGGGAGTGGGAGTGGGAGAGGGAGAGAGGCCAGTTTGGAACCTAAGAGAGTCTAACCCACAGTTCACCTGCTTTAAAAGGTCTCTGATTTGTATGGGATATCTTTTCTTACAGCAAAATATAGACCTAATATATCAATGTACGTTAAACCTTCTCTTTACCAAGGGAGGGACTTAGAAGGGCCACGCTGTTCCTGCACTTCTACTCCATCCCAGACACCCTCGTTCCATTTTGGTCCTCACAGCCAGACCTTTAATGAGTCCCATGTAGAAGGGTCTGTAGCAGTGACATTACAGAAGACTATCCTATGGGACAATTGTTTCCTCTTTGTGTTTCCTCATGAGATTTAAATAGACGGCCAGTCACAGTGAGACTCTCCCTGCCACCAAGACAGTGTTGTCCCCTTGTCTCCAGAAGACAGCCTGGTAAGTCACACAGAACCATGAAGACTGTCCCCTTGACCAGTGTCTCCATGCCTCCTCCTTTCCCCTGTAGCTTAGGGTTTCATCAGTACAAAGAGTATGTTTTAATGAGTAGACTCCACACATCAGTTCATCATTTAGTTTAAAATTGCACCTGACCCACCACACACACACTTTGTGAGCTTAGGCTGAGGCCACTTCTCCAGAAAGAGCATTGGCTGCCCTCCCAGGTCTGTCTCCTCTGCTGGCCAGCGACTTGTCAAAGGGTAGAGTGAAAGAGCATCTAAAGTTAGGAAGAAGAAATGTCTTTTGTGTCACTGATCTGCATCTTTCCATATATTTGTTTTCATAGCAACAAACCAAATGTTTTAAAACAGAAACTAGAATTGATGTGAAGCAATTTCATCACCTGTCTTCCACAGCACAATTGGCGCCTCCATATTAAGTCCTGAGTGTCCTTCCTTCCTCCTTTGGGGGCATCTGTTGGACACGGTTTTCTCTTTTGAGCTACTCACTTGCAGCTGAGAAAGAACCTTTCTTCCATAGTAACGAGACCCAGAAGTGGGTAATCCAAGACAGCAACACGTCCTTATTGCTATCATCACAAAAGAGCCAGGCCCCCTTCAACCGCACAAAGTGGCACAGACTTAGGAAATTCCCAGCTCACGCTTTCCCCACAAAGTGAGCTCAGTGACATTTCCAAATGAGGAGGCAGGAGAGGAGGTACTGTCTGTCTAGACTAGAATGATGAATAGGCTTTCTCAGCACACCCACGGCAGCATGTGTGGACACTGACAAGTGGGGCTGCTTCTTGACTTTGCCCCAGAAGACAGAAGCCCCACAGAGCCTCACCCAAGAGCCTGAGTACAACTAAGTATAAGCTAACTCTCTTCCTTACTCACAGATACAGCTGAGTCCTGGGCAGAACAGACATGCTCATGGGAATTCAGAGGGAAAACTGTTAGCAATGAGATGGGTCCTATCCTTCCTGAGGGAGCTGGTTACAATATTCAGGCAAGGCAACCTAGGAAGAACAAACATGTCATGCTTATGCAGCAAGGAGAGACCTGGCCCTGATAGAGCCAAAGAGGATATTTGGAGTAGGAGAGGGACAGAGAAGATAATAAAGAGACCTGTAGATGGGTATGAACAGGAACACCAGCAGCAGATACATCTTCCAGCAACTGATACATTGTCCAGCAGCCAGGGATTTCAGAAAGAGGCGAAGGCAAAGAACAAGAACCCGTGCCTATGGTTCAAGAGGTACAGGCATCCTTGGGGCTATTGAGGTTGCAGGTGACTCTCAGAAAACTTGTGTCACCAACCCAGGTAGAGATGGAAGTTGTTGGGTAGAAATTTAGAAGTCCTCATTTGCAATAGAAGTGTCTGCATTCTCACCATCCCACATCAGCCCAAGAAATTACTTCAGGCTCCAGCTTAGCAAGGCTTAAGCAACTGCTACTAATAAGAATAGGTTTATTTTTAAAGCAAAATCTCCCTTGTAGTTACAAAAATAAATAATATTTGGGCTGGCATGTAGCGAAGTTGGTCAAGGGCTTGCCTGACTTTCATGACACTCTAGGTTGGGTGCTCAGTGCTACATAAAACTAGGCATGGTTGCACACATCTATAGTCCCGGAACTCAGAGGTGGAGGCAGGAGGATCATAAATTTAAGGTCATCGTCATCCTCTGAACAGCAAGCATGAAGTTTGGGTCCACTTTGGGCTGTATACACCCTATCCTGGTAACAAACAAACAAACAAATAAACAAACAAATGACACTTGTAAAAATTCAAATAAGCCAGGCTGTAGTGGTACACACCTTGAATCCCAGAACTTGGGAGGCAGAGGCAGGTGGATTTCTGAGTTGGAGGCCAACCTGGTCTTCAGAGTAAGTTCCAGGATAGCCAGGGCTACACAGAGAAACCCTGTCTCAACTCCCCCCCCCAAATTCTCCAGTGGTTCCAGCCCTCCCATTGCCTTTTAATAATCATATACCTCTCTCTCTCTCTCTCTCTCTCTCTCTCTCTCTCTCTCTCTCTCTCTCACCCTCTCTTCCTTTTGGGGATATTTTTTCACTCCATAGAATTCTCTAGAGACTCTTTATGGCTAAGCTGCATTCCACAGCACCAGTGAATGGCAGCTGTATTACCAAGTCGCTATTGAAGGACATCTGAACAGCGCTTATGGCCATTACACACAATCATTGTGAACACTTACAAAAAGGTGTATCTGTGAACACCAGTTTCCACGTCTCTGGGATAACTGCCTGGGAGCACGATGGTTGGACCTCACAGCAATTGTGTGCTCAGCTCAAATGTTTGTTTTAAAATTTTATTCATTTACTTCTTTCATATGTGGAGTGTATGAATGTGGAGGTCAGAAGACAAATTGAAGGAGTCAGTTTTGCTACATTGATCCTGGGTTTTAGCCTTAGGTTATCAAGCACCATTACCCACTTAGCCATCTTACCAGCCTGTGTGCTGTTGGACATTGGGTATACACAGACTGGTCTCCAGTCAAGCTGAGGTGTAATCCCAGGACCCAGTGGTGATAATTCACCTACATGGAACGGAAGTTCTCTCATGTCTCCTGGAACTCTGGCTCCTGTCAAAGTTACCACCCCCACAGCCCCCACAAGAGAAGCATGGCTTTAGTCACATAGGTATTGCCCCAAGCTTCTGATCTTCAAGTTAAACTCCTCCCCAGTTACCTAGCAACAGTAAAGATAATAGCATACCATAAAAGGGGCTGTTTGGCCTCTCCTCATTCTCTTGCTCTCTTGCTCTTACTCCCCTTACACTTACTCTCCCCTCTCCTCTCCTCTCCTCTCCTCTCCTCTCCTCTCCTCTCCTCTCCTCTCCTCTCCTCTCCTTTCCTCTTCTCTCTCTCTCTCCCTCTCTCTCTCTCTCTCTCTCTCTCTCTCTCTCTCTCTCTCTCTCACCTCTTACTCACTCCCTTTCTTCTCTCTTCTTTTCCCCATTCTCTCCTCTTGGCCATGGCTGGTCTCTCTCTCTTCTACTTTTTCTCCTTCTCCCTGCCTTTCGATAATAAAGCTCTAAAACCATAGACTGTCTCTGTTCATCTTGGTCTGCTGTGCTTACACTTGCCTGCGTGGGAACCTCTCTCCCTCAGCCCTCACTCCCATAACCCCAGTGCTACAGGGTGTAGTCCTGTGGCCACAGGTCAGCGACTTTCCCTTTTCTACCACCACTACCACCACCACCACTACCAAGCTTTCGAGTGGGGTCAATGGCTTAGATGCCCACAGGGATCTGAATGGAAAGCATCTGGCAGCCCTCCTGAGTCTGTCTGCCCAGAGCATAGGAGGAACTCTGGCCGGACGTGGGCTATCCTCCATTCCCCCTCCTTCCCTTGCCCCCCATTAGTACCTGCAGTGTGCTATGTTTTGTTTCTTACAAAACAGCTGAACTGTTTTCTAGGAAGGTGAATTAGGAGACCTGAACAGATAGTGAACCTATACAGAGACATAAAAGGGGGATTTATTAGAGTGTCTAGTTAGTCCAACAATGGCTGTCTACTGGTCCAGGAATCTAGTAGTTTTTCCGTTCATGACGATGGGCATCTCAGCTGGTCTTCAGTAGACACTGGAATCCTGAGGACATAGACTCCAATGCCAGTGAAGGAATGAACTTGCCAGTGAGAGCAAGGGCAAGCAGGCAAAGAGCAAAAGCTTCCCTTTTCCGTGTTCTTTCTATAGGCTGCCACAGGAAGGCATAGCCAGATTAAAGGTGGACCTTCCCACCTCAAAGGATCTAGAGTATGGGTTGGTCTTCCCACCTCGGAAAACCTCGATTAAAAGTGGGACTTCCCACTTCAAAAGAAAAAAAGTTCTCACAGGTGTTCCCAGCAGCTTGGGTTTTACTTCATTTCAGATGAAGTCAAGTTGACAACCAAAAGTTGCCATTACAGGGAGCTGGGACATTTTACATCCCCACCCACAATTTATGCGAAATTCAATCACTGTGAACCTTTGCCAGTGTTTGGTGTGTCACAGTTTTTATTTTAACCATTTTTACAGATAAGTAATGATAGTTCACTATGGGGTTTATTTGATTAAAAACAAAGAGAAGGGGCTAGAGAGATGGCTCAGTGGTTAATAGCATTTGATGCTCTTACAGAGGACGGGAGTTCAGTTCCCAACATCCCCATCAGGCAGCTCCCAACCAAGTGTAAGGCCAGCTCCAGGAAACCAACCAACTCTTTACCTTCCATGGGCACTGCACTCAATTGTGTACATCTACACACACACACACACACACACACGCACACAAATCTCTACATAATTAAATATCAAGGAAATTTTAAATAAAACATTCACTGATGTAAAATGTCCAGGGAAAAAGTTTTTATGCATTCATGCTAGAGGTGTACAGTGCATGTGTGTCTGCTGCCCATGGAGGACAGAAGAGAGCATAAACCCCACCCCCCTCATCTGGAACTGGAGTTACCATGGTTGTGAGCAGGTGCTGGGAATCAAACCTGGGTCCTCTGCAAGAAAAACAAGGACTTTCATTGATCCATCTCTCTTCTCCTGGAGAACTTGTTGGTTTTTGTATGTTTGTCTGGATTTTTGTTGTAGTTTTTGTATTTGTCTTTTGGTTGTGTGTTTGATTAGTTGGTTGGATTTTGGTTTTTCATGATAGGGTTTTTCTGTGTAGCCCTGGCTGTCTTGAAACTCGCTCTGTAGACTAGACTGGCCTTGAACTCAGAGATCTGTCTGCCTCTTCCCCACACTCCAAGTACTGGGAATAAAGGTGAGAGGGCAGCCACCACCATCACCACAGCCGGGCTGAAAAAGCTTGTCTTTTATCTGCATGCTCAGGTACATTCTTTGGTTTTCTTAGTTTATTTAGTTTTCTTTAGGTTCTTTTGTTTTCAGGTTAGACTTAACTTTCTGTTTTTAGGGTCCAGTCCCCTGAGGTGCCGGGAGTAAAGTCCTGCCAATGCAAGATATTTTTCAGTTGATTCACGATAAAACTAAACCATCTCTGTTCATCTGCTCCCCACCTCCTCATGTTATTGCTGATCTCCCTGACACCCACACAGTCATGTGTGGATCTACGGAGGATAACCTCCCTCCAGTATTAACAGAACATGGCTCTTCATGGTCCCCAAATGCCAATAAAAGCAACATCTAACTCACGGAACTACTTTGCTTCCTATTGCTGCTTTAAACTCTATGATCAGAATCAACTTGGGGAGGAATGATTTCATTTCATTTGGCAGCTCACAGTCTATTATGAAGGAAAAGAAGGCAGAAACTCAAGCAGGGCAGGGACCAAGAGGCAGGAACTGAAGCAGAGACCATGGAGGAGGGCTGCTTATGGTCTTGCTCCTCACAATGTGCTCGGCTTGCTTTTTTTTTCTTTTGAGACTTATTTATTTTTAGCGTATGTATGTATGTATGTATGTATGTATGTATGTATGTATGTATGTAGTTACTTATTGCTTTTCTGCATAAGATGTACATGCTATGTTCAAAGCAGCCACGAGAGGGCTCCAGAACCCCTGAAACTGGAAAAACAAATGGTTGTGAGGCACCATGTGGATTCCGGGAGTTGAAACCAGGTCCTCTAAAGGAGCAGCCAGTGTTAATCACTGAGCCATCTCTCCATCTCCTCAGATAGCATTATTTATAGAAGCCAGGCCCACTAATCACAGTGGCTGGGCCTTCCCACACATCAGCCATTAATCAATACAATGTCTCAAAGACTTGCCTACAGGCCATCTGATAGAGGGATTTTCTCAATTCAAGTTCTTGCTTCTTAGATGACTCTAACTCATGTTAAGCTGACAAAACCACTAACCAACACACCCCCTATCAAAGAGCTAAGAGAATCCATCTTGTTTTACAGGTGAGCAAGCTGGAACCCCTACAGGGTGTTGCAACTCACCCAGCAACTCACTACAGACTAAATATCGATGGATGTCAGAATTCCAGAATGTGTGTCTGTGGTACAACTGACGTCTTCTATCTCTCCAGGTGTCTGTCCGGTCTATCTGGTCACCCTTTCTAAGGTCCAAATCACAAGTTTCTTTCAGGCTACAAGGACTCTCTCTGATCACTGATTTGAGTATCCAGACTGAATCTGTCTCTGTCAAACAAGTTAAAACCTTTGACTGTTTCCTGTGCCTGAGGATGTCATAAACTCTGAAAGCCAAGTCAGATCCACCTAGTGGGGAATTAAATAACTCTCCCTGGCTCCTGTTTGGACCTGGGGCTTGGGCACAGGAATGCAAAGACAGGCCCACCCTCATGTCCCTCCTCAGGTGCCCTACCTGGCTGTTTCCTTCCTTCTAACTCAGGAGCACTGCTCCCCAGTCCCTTACTTCTCTCATAATCCTTCCCTAGTGAACACAGTCAACACAGATTTTCACACTAAGCCACATGACTCCCAGTCCTGATGCGAGCTAAGATCAGTTAAGTAGAATGTTGAAGAATATTCATGAGACCTGGCAAGATGGCTTTAGTGGGCAAAGGAGCTTATTACCAAGCTTAATTGATCCTGTGGACAAATGTGGTAGAAGGAGAGGATTGACTCTAGCAAGTTGTCCTCTGACCATGCACACCACCCATGTATACAAATACATAAACAAAATGTTAAAAAAAATAACTGCGAGCAGGTTCCAGCTCCCAAGGTTCTGGTCCAATCCATGTCTGCTGGGAATGTTTAAATCATCTGGGTGATTCTGTTTGGCTTCAAGGATGAAAATCAACTTCACAATCTGAATGAAAAATTAAATAGAGGGGGCATAACTACTCCTAAAGCATGGGGAAGGTTTTTATTGTAGCTATAAGGAAGAAAGCAGACCGAGGAAAAAGGCCATACTGAACTTGCTGGGAGACTAAACCATGAGAGAAGAGAGGGAGGGATGAAGAGAGGGAGGGAGGGAGGGAGAGAGGGAAGGAGGGAGACAGAGAGAATGAATCACTGACCAAGAGAGGTGGCCAGGGCCAAGAGAACAGCATAACCCAAATGGCTGAGTTATACAGGGATCAGGCTTGGGGATGGGAATCTCAAGTCTAGCTCCCAGGAAAGAGAAGTTTAGGGTAGGGGATGGGGTGAGAAGTGCAAGGAGGAGCCAATAGGTACTGAGGGATGCTGGGAGAGCCATAAGTACTGAGGGATACTGGGAGAGTTGGGAGGAGCCATAGGTACTGAGGGATGCTGTAAGAGATGTGAGGAGCCATAGGTACTGAGAGATGCTGGACGAGCTGGGAGGAGCCATAGGTACTGAGGGATGCTGGGAGAGCTGGGAGGAGCCATAGGTCCGGAGGGATGCTGGGAGAGCTGGGAGGAGCCATAGGTACTAAGCGATGCTTCGAGAGCTGGGAGGAGCATAGGCACTGAAAAACACTCCTCCCTGGTTTTCTAGAGACCCTAAGTCTGTTCTTGGATGGTGTGCTCATATCTTCCCCCGATCATGGGGCCAGAACTCTGGAAGGTAGATTCTTCTGTCAAGGGAGGCAGCAGGGCTAGTGACAAGTTTTCTTCTGCACTATAAAGTAAAAGTTTCTGTACCTGTATCTGTCTGCCACTGACTCTTCCTTTAAGCAAAAACCCTTCTGTTTTTAGAAACTGAGATCCCACAACTACAGTCCCAGCCACCTTGTACAGTGCCTAGGTCCTGGCCCTTGTCCTGAACTGGGATTTTATTGTGAAAAGGAGGCAAGAATCCTCCCTGGGGTGGCAGACATCAGCAGAAAGATCTAACTACCCCCTCTACCATCAGAGAATGTTCAGAAGCCAAAGCTGGGCAGCAGGGTCCTGAGAGGACAAACACCACTGTACACAGTTGACACGTGGTTCTGGCTGTGTAGTGCCTGACCTAGTCTGGGCTCCTCTGGAGATCTGAAAATCACCCAGATCTTACAAATAAACTCCCTTACTACTTCCATTAGTCAGATTAGGGTGCTGCTTCCTTGGAATAATGAGCGAGTTGTCTGTGAAGTCAGAGGAAGGAGAAAAAAAACCCCAAAAAACAACAACAACAACAAAAAAAAACAAAACAAAAAACAAAAAAACCTCAACAACAACAACAAAAACCACAAACAAACAAAAAACACTTTTCCTTCATGGGACCAGCCAGTCTGAAGAGCATGCTCAGATCTAGAAAGGGTTCTGGGTGTTCTTCAAGCCATCTCCTGAGCTGTAGGCTTGTCAGTCTTCAGTAGCCAGAGAGGCAGCAATGTCCCTGAGGTTGGGTCTCCTGGAATGCAACTCCTTGGGCCTGGCCTCAAGCCACAGCATCACAGTACTGGAATATGGGATTCCTACACCTCTCCTGAGGCAATTTCTTTGCGACCTGATGCTTGAGAGCCCTGGTCTTAGCCTTCAATGCAAGCCTGGATCAGCCCTTGAGAAGGCAGGGCTTTCCTAATGGAAAGAGACTGAAGTCTACCAGCATAAAAACCTTCATTTTTCAATGAGAAAACTGAAGCTTGTGAGCCAAGTGGTTTATTCAAGAGCCATTGATTCGTGAGGATGGGAGTGGAGACCATAGGATACTAGAAGACAGGAGCATTGTTCTGAGAAGAGGAAGCCCACAGCAATCACTCTAGATTGCACCCCATTAGAAAAGCACAGAGTTCATTGTGTAGATAGGGCAGGTTGGAGATACAAACTCTGTTGAAGCTATCAGATTGGAAAGCAGGAAGATACTGTGACTATCGTGGCAAGATCAAGGTTGTTCTAAAGACACACTTGTGCCCTCCCTTCAACTTTCTGAGGACTGTGACATGGACCCCAAGGAACTGGAATTTTCACCAGAACTTTCAAGCTGACATAGAGAAAGTGCTGGGACCCTGACACTAGCCAGAGCAGGAGTCTGTCTCTAGTGCTGACAGCCTGTAGGACAGATATGGGGAATGGTTGTGTGCTGAGAAGAGACAAGGATGGGTTGACCATGGGCTGAATTTTGACCACGACTGCCAAACCTAAACACATCTGTAGTGAGGAGCAGAGAGAGATGGATCCTGGTGCTCAGCCTGCTTTCTCCATTTTATTCAGCCCAGGATCCCAACCTACAGAAGGGTGCTACCAACACTGAGGGTGAGTCTTTCCTTTTATATGGTGCTACCTAGAAATTCCCCTGAAGATGTGTCCACAGGTTTATCATCTAGGTAATTCTAGATTCCATCAAGTTGACAATCATTAACCATTGTCACAGAGCCATCAGTGAGTAGGTGGTGATCCTCATTAGTGGGAGCACTGGATGTGGAGTCAAGGGACCTTGGTCTTGCAATGGCCTTGCTGGTAGGCACATGTCCAGTGCTATTGTTCTTTGCCTGCGAAAAACATGCACGGAACAAAAGTCCTTCCGTAGTTAACTTTATTTCACAATATCATGAGGTAGACAAAGAAGGCTCAGAAACGTGTATGGCTTAAATACCCCCTGAAGTGACGTGTCTATTTATGACTGGCGGCTTCACCCACAATCTCACATACGCCGGGAATGGGCTAGTGACTTTGGCGGGCTATTGCTCCCTGCACATGCGCACAAGACAACTTTATCTTAACAAAGAGATCGGTTTGGCACAATGAAGGTTTAGCGCCATCTAGTGACGGCACGTATATTGTGGCTTTCTACAATTCCCCTTTTTTAAGTATTAAAAAATAACGCAAGCTACTCTTTAATGGATGAAGATAGAGGTCAAATCCATAGTGTGCAGAAATAGAGGCTATGTACAGGATTAGCTCTTAGGCTCACAGGTCTTTTCCCAGAGCAACCCTGACCTGCTCCCGTGCCATTTTTCTTAGGGGAGGGACACTTGGACACTCAACCCTCATGCAAATCGACTTGTCTTCTAGGAACACTCAAATCTCTGAGCAACTCCTATGCGGTGCTTAGCCCAGCAATCCATAAGAGTCAGAAACCTACTCACTCTTTCCTGTGCAATGAGTCTAGCCTCTAGGAGTGCAAGAGCTGAGCAGTCAAGTGCTTTCGAGGTCATCTTATCATAGATAACCAGATTTCAGGGGAGGTGCCTTGCTCTATGGCAGCAAGTGCTTGAGCAATTACCACCTTGTCACGTCTCTGTTGAGATCTGAGTTTGCAAACCAGCCATAGTATAAACACTAATCCACAACACAGGGTTGCGCCAAACAGGCCCACTCCCACCCATTCCTTAAAATGTGAGAACACAGAGGACATCCAGGAAGAAAGTCCTTTGTTTCCATTAATCAATGATGGGTCCATGCGTGTAGAATTAATCATCATCACTGCTGAACGTAGCGCCTCAAGCTTTTCATCAAATCCTTCAGACCAGTTTCCTGTAAGAAACAAAGAAAATTCTTTAGATAGATTAGCTGCACGCGTCCAATTTTCATATTGGACACTAGTAATACATAAGGCTCCTGATTTCTTATCGCAGCCAAGCTGGGCCATTTGGAGCAGAATTTCCAGCCTCTCCTCCACCAGATCAATGCGCTGGTTCACTATCATTAGCCCACCTTTTAATTGGGCACTGAGCACTGAATGTTGATCGATCGCCTCTGTCACAGAGGAGGACAACTGCTCGATTGTTGTGCTTGACTGGACTGATATTGCCATAGCAAGTCCAGCAGCTGTAGCTGCCGCCGCACTGGCAGCCATTGCCACCACAATGGCTGCAGTGATACCAAAGTCTCACTTTTGCCTGAGCAAAGATACGGTGGAAGGGGTCTCCACGGGGACAGGAATCCATCGTGGAATCTTGGCAAGCATTGCACGGCTGGCCCACTTAAGGTTCCAGCATTGTGACATCCAGCAGGTTTCATTAGTACAGGATTCAAAGGAACCGTTAGAAAGAATAAACAAGAAAGGGGTGTACACACAAACTGGAGTAGGTGAATAACTAATCTGATTTATCAGGGTCTTATTAAGTCCAGTGATTTCAGTAGTAGAATTCTGATAAATGGTTCTATCAAGTAACTGAACTTGATGAAACTGAGCAAATTTTGAAATGCCATTAAAAATCGCTTTTCCAGCAGCTCCTCCTTGGAGGAAAACCAAGGGATTAAGATCTGTACAGCTACCATTAATCCCACAAAGTACCCATTTATGAAAAGGATGCATTCTAAAGTCCTGTACAAAAAGTCCCTTTTTCATAACAAATTTCTTCTCTGG
The DNA here is from genome assembly GCF_000001635.26 of Mus musculus. Classification (NCBI taxonomy): domain Eukaryota; kingdom Metazoa; phylum Chordata; class Mammalia; order Rodentia; family Muridae; genus Mus; species Mus musculus. The sequence goes on along the minus strand of NC_000078.6, from coordinate 20,851,385 downwards.
GTCATCCATCATGTTGGGAGAAAAGGAAAAGGTTTTACTCTGATCTGCCCAACGAGTGACGGAGGATTGACATTCAGACCAAGGCAGGATCAGCCCTTCATCTTCCAAGCTACAATGAGGAGCTATTTTTAGTTGGTTGGGACGTTCTTTGTCTGAAAAGTTAGGTGGTAGAAATGTACCATTAACCCAAATTGCCTCCTGCCAGAAGGTCCAATTTGTACGGGTTATATCTCTGTTGGAAGTGTCTTGGGTTGTTTTTCACCCAACCTCCTCGATGCTTAATAAACATTCCCAAAGCTCGGCTGGTGAGTCTGATACAATCTCCCAATTCATTAATTTGGAAACAGAGAGAACCTCGTTCCTTTATAAAGCGTTTTTCTCCCAGTGGTGCCCAGATAGGATCATATGGTAGGTATGGCAGGCCTAAAGTTTTATTGGTCGTAAAAAACTTGGGAAAAACAGCTGTATTATGACGAACAGGCATAGGCTTAGGGAAAGCAGACAGAATTGCCCATCTATACTCTCCAAATATACTAGGAACCCAAATCCACAGAGGTAGCACGAGGGTTAGAGGTAGTTTCCAAGGGATCCATCCAGGAGTCATTTTCAGGTGTCAAAATTCTTCGTGTCAGTCGTTCCGGCAGCCTGAATGGGTTGTCTTCTTCCTGTGGGAAAACACAAACAGCTCCCCTGGATCTTATTAATATAGGATCCGGGCCTTTCCAGAGACCAGTCAAAACACCTTTCCATTTAACCATCTCTTTTGGCCTGTCAGGCTCTGAACAGTGACGTTCGGCCGCAGTATGGCCTTGAGCATCAAGATTTAAAAAATTAAGAGTGAAGAGTGCCATAGAAACAGCTACTCTTGGTACTGGGGGTAGAGCCTCTTCAACTCCCCCCTTTTGTTTAATTAAGTAGGACTTGAGCGTGCGATGGGCACGTTCTACAATGCCCTGCCCTTGAGGATTATACGGAAGACCAGTCAGATGAGTCACCTCCATCTGGCGACATAACTGTTGAAATTTTTGAGAGGTATAAGCTGGTCCATTGTCTGTCTTAAGGAGTTTGGGTTTTCTCCAAGCACTCCATGCCTCGAGGCAATGTTGGATTACATGTGAGGCCTTTGCTACACCTCTGTTAAAGGTGTAGCAAACATGATGCCAGAGCATGTATCAATGGAAACATGTAAATACTGAAGTCTTCCAAAGGAAGAGATATGAGTAACATCCATTTGCCAGACCTGTAAAGACCTTATGCCACGTGGGTTTATTCCCACATGAGGGACAGATAAGAATTCACAGCAATTCTGGCATTGAGTAACAATTTCTCTGGCTTCTTTTCTAGTTAATGCAAAGCGGTGACGTAAAGTTTCAGCAGTCACATGAAAACGCTTATGAAATTCTTTTGCTGCTTTTGCCTGGGAAGACAGAGCAACAGCCATAACCTTAGTGGCTTTGTCTGCTAAATCATTTCCCAGAGACATAGGGCCAGGGAGGCCCGAATGTGCCCTGACATGAGTAATATAAACAGGGAATCTTCTATTTAATAAGACAAATTGTATTTGTTGAAAAATGTTGGCAACTCTGCTGGAGGGTTTTATTACCCCTGCTGTCTCAAGAATGTTAACTGTGTTAACTACATAGGAAGAATCTGATACGATGTTAAGTGGTCCTGGGAATGCCTTAAGAACCTCCAGTACCACTAAACTTTCCACAACTTGAGGTGAGGTCTCATTATATTGCTTAGTTACTATCTCATTATTAACCACATAAGCACCTATACCAGTTTTTGATCCATCAGTGTACACCACAATCCTATTTGTGAGTGGGTCCTTAGCTGTTACTTGTGGAAACACTATAGCCTGATTCAGGGCAAACTGTAAAATTGGATGTTTTGGATAATGGTTGTCAATCTGTCCTGAAAAGGAGGTGACTAAAACTGCCCAATCATCAGATGTAGCTGCCAAGGTCTGAACTTGTGCAGCGGTATAAGGTACAATTAGGATTTTAGGATCTTGTCCAAAATACGTAATAGCTGCTTTTATTCCTCGAAGTGCAAGTTGTGCAACTGCATTAGGATACCAATCTATTATTTTAGCAGGAGATGCATTTGGATGAACCCATAATAAAGGAACGTTTTGCCATAAGACTGCGGTTGGCAACCGGGCTGTCTTAAAGACACACAAATCAAAAGGTTGTGACTCATCAATGCGCTGTAATTGAGCCTTTTGCAAAGCTTTTTCTAATGTCTGCAAAGCCTGATTGGCAGCAGGAGTAAGGGCCTTAGGGGAGGAGATATGAGAATCCCCTTCTAAAATGTCAAATAAAGGTTTTAACTCAGCAGAGGAAATCTTCAAAAATGGTCTCAACCAATTTATATCTCCCAATAATTTTTGAAAATCATTTAAGGTGTGTAAATGATCTCTGAGAATCTCTAATTTTTGAGGAACAATTTTGTCAGGATAAATGAGTGACCCTAAGAAGGCTCCTATTCGAGCAACTTGCACCTTTTCGGTGGCCACCTGCAATCCCCATTGCCCTAACGTTTTTATTAATATAGGGTATGCTTCTCGTAATAACTGTAAATTTTTATGGGAAATTAATATGTCATCCATATAAATCATTATAAGTATCGATGGAAAATGATTTCTAACTGACTTAAGTGCCAATTGCACATACAGTTGACCCATAGTGGGGCTATTTACCATCCCCTGAGGTAGGACCTTCCATTGGTATCTATGATCAGGTTCTAAATGATTAATGGCTGAGATGGTAAATGCAAATCTTTGCCTATCTTGAGGATATAAAGGTATAGGAAAAAAAGCAATCTTTAATATCTATAATTATAACTTCCCAATTTTTAGGTAATGTGGAAAGCAATGGAAGCCCTCGCTGAACTGATCCAAACAGGCGCATCTGTGCATTAATTGCTCTAAGATCATGTAATAAGTGCCATTTGCCAGATTTTTTCTTAATTACGAAAATAGGTGTATTCCAGGGTGAGGTAGAGGGCTCTAAATGACCTAAGTGTAGCTGTTCAGAGACCAGTTTTGTGGCTGCTTCTAATATTTTAGACGATAGAGGCCATTGAGGAACCCATACAACTTCCTCTGTAAGCCATGGTATGGGCATGGAACCCTCAACAGCTGATTCTAGAAAAAACCCAAGCCTTGTCTTCCCTTATTACCCTCTTGAGGGATAGGTTCAAGTCTACCCTGCTCTCTTTTCTCTAATCCCTTTCCTTCTTTATAGCCCATTTTTTTCATCATTTGAACAGCTTGTGGTGAGTATTCATTAGTCAAGGTCATTCCTATTGCCTGCAAAATGTCTCTCCTCCAAAGATTAACTGGGAGTGGTAAGACATAGGGAGTGAATTTTCCCGCTTGACCTTTTGGTGCCAGCCAGCTCAAGGAACGAGAGCTGATAGTGGGACAGGATTTATAGCCTAACCCTTGTAAGGAATGTGATGACTGAGTAATGGGCCAAGCTTTTGGCCACCAATGGGAAGAGATGATACTTTTATCTGCTCCTGTATCCAGAATTCCTTTAAATTGATTCCCTTCTATAACTAACTCTAAGGATGGCCTGGAGTCAAAATGCATTATTAAGTAAGCAGAATCATTACAAGTAGAGTCAATCTCTCTAGTAGCTTGAGGGACACCAGAGGAGGGGGAGTAGCCATGTAGGCTGGGCAAGATTATTAGCTGAGCTATTTTATCCCCTTGTGATATAGAAAAAACACCCTGAGGGCAGGAACAAAGAACTTGAAGTTCCCCCTCATAGTCTTGATTTACGACTCCAGGGTGAACAATGAGGTCTTGTAAGGCCAGGGAGGCCTGGTCCAGTATTAGGCCAACACTTCCGGATGGCAGAGGCCCTTTGTAGTCACTGGGAACGGGCTGCATCCCCATTGGGGGTGTCAGCAAGAATCGAGTGATGGCATGGAGATCCACTCCTGCTGAGACTTCTGCAGCTCTGTGGACTGTAGTGTCCGTCTGTTGTGAGCTGGGATCCCATATGTTTTGGGGCCCTGAGACCTGGGGCCCAGAAACTCGTTTTTTGAATTGTCTTCATTTCTTTCTGCCTGAGGAGGTCCAGACTGAATAAGTCTGCCTCTGATGTCTCTAATTGAGCGACACTCACTGGCTCGACGATAACCTTTCCTACACCTAGTACAGAGTTCTAGCACTTTCCCTTTTGCGAGGGCCTGGCAGTCCCTTCTTATATGCCCTGGTTTGCCACAGTTATAGCAGACCTTGTGATTACTTGTATCTGAATGCCTTTGGCTATGCAGGATGGCAGCCGCTAACCCTGCATTAGTTAAGGGGCCTCCAAGCTCACAGCATACCCTTAACCAGTCCTGCAGTCCTTTACTCTTTCTGGGTGTAATTGCTGCTCTGCATTCTTGTGTGGCTTGCTCATAAATCAACTGTTCCACTAAAGGCATTGCCTGTTCAGAGTCTCCAAAGATTCTGCCTGCTGCCTCTGTCATTCTAGCTACAAAATCTGAGAATGACTCCTGGGGATTTTGTATAATTTTTGTCAAGTATCTTCCAGACTCTCCCTTTTTGGAAAGTGCTTTCCATGCCTTAATGGCAGCAGCGGAGATTTGAGTGTATGCTCCCCAATCATAATTTGTCTGATTATTAGCATATTGCCCTTGTCCTGTTAACAATTCAAATGTCCAATTTCTCTGATCGCCTTCAGCAGTGGCATTGACTTTGGCCTGCGCCTGAGAAGCATCATGCCACAACGCTTTCCACTCCATATATTATCCCATGTTAGGGAGTGCAGCCTTCACTGTTGTCTGCCAGTATCCTGGAGTCATGGCCAAGGTTGCAAATCTTTCAACCTGAGATATGGTAAAATTGGCACTAACTCCATAATTACGTACAGACTCAGCAAGTTCTTTTATCTGAATATACTCCACAGGTGCGTGTATGCACCCTCCATCAGCAACTTCAAAGACAGGGAATGCCTCATATAGTTTTTTCTTTTCCTCCCTTGAGAGTTAAGAATCAGAATAAAATTTCTCCACATCAGGTGGAGGAGCATTGAGACCAGAAGGCCTAGAAGTGGCCTGCTCTGTGTCCCCAGTAACTTTTAGTTTTTTCTCTGATTTCTTCACTCGCCTTTCATCTGGATGGTATCTTTCTTCTTCATAGTGAGCTGCCTCATATTCTAACTCCTCTTCCTCAGAGGGGCTAAGCTCATCTTTTTTTAACCTATCAAGCCTCAAAGCCTCTAGTTCCTTTACCGGATAAAGGCTTTTCTTTCTCTGAACTTTTTCCTTATCTTTTTCCTCTCCTTGGGAATTTATTCACAAATCTTTCACTTCCTCAGACTCAAGGTCTTTGGAAGGGTCTTGCTTTTTATGCGCATTTTTCCTTCTTTGAGCTCTTAACCTATCACACTGCTCCGTTTCTTGCATACTGTCTTGTAATTCTTCTAATACCCCCTGTCCTGCTATTATTACTGGATGGCATCTCTCATCCTCCAAGCACGATTTCACCAGTTTCCATAATGCCATGGTCCCTGCCTTTAATTTCCCATTCTGTTGTTCTTAACTAAGTCTCCCCTTAATTTCTCCCAAGAGGAAAGAGTTAACGACCCTGAACACGCGAACCAAGGTGCTATACGATGGATTTCTCTGATGAATGTCTCTAAGGTTTTATCTCACGATGCTTTAAGACAGACTGCAGCGCTGTGATCACAGATTGTGAAGTTCCTATACTGCTCCCTTATCTACAGGAGAGGCTTAAATACGGGACAAGCACTGCGGCTTATATACGTCCGTCTGACCATGCTAGTAGCAGTCAAAATTCAGCACCACCTCTGGTGAGTGCAGGTTAAAACCAGGAGGAATAGGGTTAACACAGCCAACACGAGAACAAAAGCTTTCACTGCCGCCTTCCAGTTAAGGGGAGGGATTAAAAAGGATTAAATCCATGCATGCCTCTCGGAGCTTACCTCCACTACGGTTCTGAACTTTCCCCGGTTGGTCGGAGGGTCTACCCTGGCGCTGGGCGGTGGTAAGGCGTTTTCCCGGGATTTCAGCACCAATCTGTCAAGCGCTATTGTTCTTCGCCTGCGAAAAATATGCACGGTCCTTCCGTAGTTAACTTTATTTCACAATATCATGAGGTAGACAAAGAAGGCTCAGAAACGTGTATGGCTTAAATACCCCCTGAAGTGACATGTCTATTTATGACTGGCGGCTTCACCCACAATCTCACATACCCCGGGAATAGGCTAGTGACTTTGGCGGGCTATTGCTCCCTGCACATGCACACAAGACAACTTGATCTTAACAAAGAGATCGGTTTGGGACAATGGAGGTTTAGCGCCATCTAGTGATGGCACGTATATTGTGGCTTTCTACAGGCTCACTTGTGGGAAACAGCCAGACTCTGCTGTCCTTCTTGCTTAGCCCTGGGTTCCAGCACCATATAAAATGGGTTTGGAGGGACATGCCTGTGATACTAGTACTTGCAAGCAGTTTGTTATTGTTTGTTTTTCAAGACAAGGTTTCTCTGTGTAGCACTGGCTATCCTGGAACTCACTCTGTAGACCAGGCTGGCCTCCAAATCAGAGATTCAGCTGACTCTGCTGCCTGAGTGTTGGGATTAAAGTCCTGCACCATCACTTCCAAGTTTAAGATTATCTTTATATCAGGCCAGCCTGGGATGGATAAGACTCTGTCTCAAAAGACAACAATCAAACACAAAAGCCCAGCGTCTTTCAAAACAGTAGTTAGTTTAAGATGACTGTACCATTCATTGGTGTCTTCTTCACTTTCTGGGGCTATTGTTTAAAAAAAGGTTAACACTTAGGGTGGCTCACATGGTAATGTATCATCTTAGCATTCTAGACACTAAGGGCCGAGATCAATGTACTGAAGGGGTTGATTCCATGTGAGGCCAGGTACAGGCTGGTTTTGTGTTGTCAACTTGGCTAGGGTTATCACAGAGAAAGGAACTTCAGCTGAGAAAGTGCCTTGATGCAGACCCTCTCATATCCCTATGTCTGAGTGGAACGGGTCTCTGGGGCAGGTGGGCAAATCATCAGAGGGAATGATGACCAACACAAGAGATGTGTAGAGGGAATGATGACCAACACAAGAGATTGTGTAGAATCTGAATGTATTATGACAGGTCGAGCATCAAACTTTTTATACCAAAGAAATAACAAGAAACCAGACAAAATACAATCCACCAAGTTACAGTGACAAAATACAAAAGGAATGTATACATCAAAAGAAGGTAGGGACCAGACTGCTGCCACAATAGAAGGGATCCAGGTGCAAACTAGTCTATTGTAAAACCCACCACCAGGGGTTCTGCACTAGCAGACGTTATCATGAATATTGCAATACCCCAACACCCTATTTCCTGGGTCTACAGAAGAATATACCAACTTGCTTTTAATATGCAATGTAGCCTGTACTGAAGATTTCTATCTCAATGAGATTCCCTGTCTCTTTCTGCAGACCAGCTGAGCCATTGGCTCTGTCTATTGTAATGCTTAATTAGTAACTGAATAGGTAACTTCCTTTCTGCATTCCTGCAGGATTTCAAGCTCCGATTTCAAGCTTGCAGGCTTCTGGGACCTTGGAACAATGTGGAGGCTTAATTATAACAGAATTTAATCTTAAAAGGCATTTATAATAAAATATTAAAAGAGGGCTCATAGATCCATACATCAGACAAACTCGGGAATAGAGTATGAGTATATGGTTGAATGAGAACACAAAAGCTCCAGGAGGTGAGCTTCCTTGAAACTCTGCCACATGAGTGGCTTTTAGGGTTCAAAGCCTGTCAAGCTGACTTGACCAGAGTGCTGCGTGGCAGGGCCTCAATGAGATCCAGCTTTGGGGCATTTTCTCAGTTGATGGTCAAGTGGGGAGGGTCCATTGTGGGTGATGCCATCCCTGGTCTGGTGGTCTTGGGTTCTATAAGAAAGGAAGCTGAGCAAGCCATGGAAGCAAGGCAGTAAGTACCATCCCTCCATGGCCTCTGCATCAACTCCTGCTTCCTGACCTGCTTGAGTTCCAGTCCTCACTTCCTTAGTGATGAACAGCAATGTGGAAGTGTAAGCTGAATAAACCCTTTCCTCCCTGACTTGCTTCTTGGTCATGATGTTTTTGTGCAGGAATAGAAACTTTAACTAATACAAGTCTGGAGGCTGAACTTTGCCCAAGTCTCTCTTTGGCTTGTGTTTAGCCATCTTCCTGTGTCTTCCTTCTTCTATCTGTATTTGCTTCTGTGTCCAAATTGCCTTTCCTATGAAACAAATGGAGCAAAAGTCCTTGTAGGCTGAAGTGATGACAAGGTGGACAGAGTGCTTGCTGTGTGAGTTTGAGGTCTGGGATCCTTTACCCAGTACCAGCATAAGAAGACAGGAGCGGCCCTGTGAGCCCAGCACTGTGGTGGGTGGAGACAGGAGGATCACTGGGAGCACTGGCCACCTGCCTAGCACCAACTTCAGTGAGATAACCCCCACCTCATACATTAAAAAGTACTTTTTAGAAGTCCTTGATTGTAATGGCTTTTAAACCAAACTGAAAATGAAAAAGAAAAAGGCAAATTTTTCTTCTCAGAAAGACAAGGATGCTATTAGGACAGACACACTGTGCTCACTTCACCCAAGATCTTATCTCTAAATAAGTCCTAACACTGAGGCACTGGGGCCAACTTCCTCATAGCTCTTCTCTGGGGAATACAGGATGTTAAATGATTTCCAGGTGTAAGCACAGAGTGCATGCAGGGAGCCCGGGATTACAGTGACAAGCCTAGATTCTAAGTTTCAGCTCTGTACTGTTTGAACAAGCTGCTGACAAAGTGAACCTGGACCTGCACTCACTGGTTGTTGGTCACTGTCCTCTGAGTTGAAGGTTTCTTAGAGTTTGGGCAGGAGGCGCAGGTGGCAGGCATAAGATGGCAAGGGTTTGTCATCCCTGATTTTCGTGATTTCTCAGTTCCTATTCATTGGGCCAAGGGTGTATAAGAAGACTTGGTAATTTCTTTGTTTCTTTGTTTCTTTGCTTCTTTGTTTCTTTCTTTGTTTCTTTCTTTCTTTCTTTCTTTCTTTCTTTCTTTCTTTCTTTCTTTCTTTCTTCCTTTCTCTCTGTCTGGCTGTCTGTTCATCTATCTATGTCTGTCTATCTATCCAACTATCTTTCTATCTATCTATCTATCTGTCTGTCTATCTATCTATCTATCTATCTATCTATCTATCTAGCTAGCTATGTCTATCTATCCAACTATCTGTGTGTGTATCTATCTATCTATCTATCTATCCATCCATCCAACTATCTATCTATCTATCTATCTATCTATCTATCTATCTATCTATCATCTATCTATCTATCTATCTATCTATCTATCTATCTATCTATCTATCTATCTATCGTGACACAGGGTCTATGTAACCCAGCCTGGCCACTATTCCCTGTAGATGCAGTGCTGAGGGTAGAGGTCAGGGCCTCAGGTATGCTTAACATTCACTCCATTGAGCTACATCCTGTCTCCCTTTCAATAATTGATTTTATTTCTTTCTGAGACAGGTTCTCTCTATATAACCTTGACTAGCCTGGAACTCATTATGTAGGCCAGGCTGGCCTGAAACTTACAGAGATCTGCCTGTCTCTGCTTCTCAAGTGCTGGGATTAAAAGCATGTGCCATGATACATGGCCCAAGAATTGAATTTAAAACATGTGAATGTTTATATTATTATCAAATGAGCCAGCACTGGTGGCACACGCCTTTAATAACAGCACTTGGGAGGCAGAGGCAGGTGGATTTGTGAGTTCGAAGCCAGCCTGGACTTCACAGTGAGCTTCAGGACAGCCAGGGCTACAAAGAGAAGCCTGTCTTGGAAAGAGAAACGTGTCTAGGAAAAAAAACAGTATCAAATGATCATCCTTTCCATACCTCTCAATTTTTAAGGCCATTTAAAAATTTGTTTTATTACTATTTGTGTTTTTGTTTGTTTTCTTTGTGCATGCATGTGCACATGTGTGTATACATGTACTGTGGTACATTGAAGTAAGAGGACAACTTTCAGGAGTAGGTTCCCTCCTTCTACCATGTGAGTTCTGAGATGGAACTCAGGTGTCAGGACTGTGCAGCAAGTATCTTTATCTCTGGGCAGTCTCACAGGCTCTACAGGGCCATTTATTTTCTTAAGGCAAAACATAGAAACATTAAGCAGGGAGAGGAGACCCAGCCTCAGAGTTCTGGTGTGACAACCATGAGAAGCAGCAGTACATGTTATCCAGCTCAATCAGTGAATGGTCCCAGCCCAGGACCATTCTCTACCTCACCTAACAGGTCCCACATAACAGCGCAGTAAGCCCCATTAAGTACCCAGTAGCTTTTCTATCCCAGTGTTTCAAACTCCTTCCACAATCCTTCCCAAAACACAGGGCCAGCTCTTAACACTACCCTACTTCTAGTACCAATTTCAGTTTCTATCTTAGTTACTTTTCTGTTAGTTTGATAAAACACTGACCAAAAACAATGTGAGAACAGAGTGTTTATTTCAGCTTACAGTTTATGGGCCATCTGGAAGGGAATTCAGGCCACCAACCCAAGGCAGGAACCTGGGGGTTTGTGGACTGCTTCCTGGCTTGCTACCCCTGGGTTGCTCAGTTTGCTTTTTTATATCCCACAGCATCACATCAATTGAAACCAAGAACATACTTATAGGCAGTCTGATAGAGGTATTTTTTCTGTTGAAGTTCCCTCTTCTCAAGATGGCTCTAGCTTATGTCAAGTAGACAAAAAACAAACAGCAGACAGGGATTCTGTCACACATCTTGCAATACTAATAAATGTATAAAATGTATTTTTATAGAGCCATCGGGTAGTAGGGACTTGGTGAGCTGTCCTGTGGGAGTTTGGAAGGGAATATTGAGAGCAATGCAAACAATGGAGGCCTGGCTTGTGGGGTTTCAGAGGGATATTTGAGCATCCCTTGAAGAGTCTATCAGGGTAGTTTGTATGATATATTTGATTTATGAATCTGTGGGTCTTGTCCATTGGAGGTGAAAAATCTGGTGTGATTAATAAGAAACCAGTACCACTAAACTGAAACCTTTGCTTTACTGGGAAAATAGAGAACTGATCAAAAGTAGCTGGAACTGAGAAATTAGTGGTGATTAAGGAGAGACCATCATCACTGAGGTGAGGTTTGGGAGTGTTTCCTTAGAGTAAGCACACTAAAGCTGTTGTTCAGAGGGAGCCAAGCCCATAGGCCATGCTGGTAGCCAAACTTAGTAATGTGTCAGAGTCTCTCACATCTAACTGTTTTTGAAGACACAGTGGGGTCATGGAGAACAGCTGAAGCTTGGCACTCTGAGAGGCCAGCAGAGGTCATCTGTGAAAGTGCAGCCTCAGCTGTGGTGGGAACCCAAAGACTGAAGGAGCCATGGAGGGAGTCTGAGGCTTGGCAGTATATGTCTGGGTGAGGGTCCCTGAAGACTGACCAGGAGGCTATGTGAAGGTGCAGATTTTGGAGTCCCCAGCAGATGGAGATGTCAGGATGGTGAGGCCACTGCCCGTGAGTGCAGAAGCTGTAGAGTGGAGCTGGCCTGAGTCTGTGAGTTGAGTTGAATTTGTGTGTTTTAAATGTCAGAACCTGTGAAGTGGAGTTACATAGAATCTCTGGAGGCCATAAGATCATGAGTGCCAGGCCCTGGGGACTGAGTCATTTGCATGCCTGGATTTTAGCTTTGCTTTGTTCAGACTGTGGCTACACCCTGGGTCTTTCCTCATGAAATGAGAAAAAAAATTTTTTTATTTCACAGGAGTCCACAGTTTAAAGACATTGAACTTTTTACAAATTTTGTACTTTTAAAAAGACTTTGGACTAAAAGTCTTGGAAAATGTAAAGATGGCTGGACTTTTAAAGTTATTCATGCTGTAATATTGACATTAATATATGAAATATTGAGGATAAACAAGGAAGGAAGAGTTCTGGCTTAGTAGTAGTGTGTTGGTGTATCAAGTTGACAGAGGCCAAATGTTATGATTGACGTAAGCTAGAGTGATCTGGGAAGCAGCACCTCAGTTGAGATGATGCCCCCATCAGATTAACCGTGGCAAGTCTGTAGGGCATTTTCTTGATTGGTGATTGATTGGAAGGTCCCACTGTCTCATCCTGGATATATAAGAAGATGGTCCTGGGGTGTATAAGAAGGCAAACTACCACCAAAGGGAGAATGCCAGTAAGCATCATTCCTCCATGGTCTCCACTTCAGTTTTTCCCCCTAGTTCCTGCCTTGAGTCCTTGCCCTGACTGCCCTTCAAGATGGAGAATAAACTGTAGACTGGATGAACCCTATCCTCCCTAAGTTGTTTTTAGTCCATGTTTTATCACAGCAATGGAAACATAACTAATACATTGTCTTCTTAGGTCATGACACCTTTCTGTCATTTGACACTTCAGTTGAAGACCACTTCCTTTTCCTCCCCACAAAGGACTCTCCTATGCTGACAACATCCAGACCCATCTTCACAGATACTTTCCTTTGACAAGTCTTCCTATTAGAAAGAAAGTGCTCTGAAGATTCATGTCAAGATAATGGCCCAAGCTGCTATGACCATTTTTCAAAAAAGGAAACTAATTGAAAACCTGCCATGGATAAATAGGACCTAGATCCATCTTGGAGCTCTTAATTCAGCATTGGGGAGGATGGGCTTCTGAGCTGCAGCCATGCAGATGCCCCAAGAGACATATGACTCATAAGTAGCCAAGTGCATCCACTGCATTAGGCCAGCCATGACAGCTAGTTAGCATCTAGTTAGCATCTGGATACTGGTGGAGCCACGCTTTGTTCCCTAGTCTGTTTCCTCATTGGAAGACAGAGACAAAAATATGAGACTGAAGCTTCTAATTTTCTTTTCTTCTCTCTCTCTCTCTTTTAAAGGAAAAAAATCCTTTGTGTGTGTGTGTGTGTTTGCCTGCATGTATATATGTACACCATGTGTTTGCTTCCTGCCTATGTAGGCCAGAAGAGCACATCTGCTCATCGAAGCTGGAATGGCAAACAGTTATGAGCTGCCATATGGATGTGGGAACTGGACCTGGTTCCTCCACTAGAGCAAAAAAAATTTTTTTCTCCTCACTGATAAGCCATAGCTTCACTCCTCTCTACCTGTTCTTCAACATTAACTTTCACTTCAAAAGTACACTCTCATCTGAGTCATCTGAATGTTGTCAGCATAGGAGAATCCCTCGTAGGGACAAAAAGGAAGTGTTCCTCGCTGTGAGCCCTCTGGAGTGTCAAATGGGGAACCAGGGCCATGACCACTTGTGGAAAGAAGACAGTGCCGTAGTTACTTTGCTATTGCCAAGGTAATACACTTGACCAGATGAGTAAGTGTATATTTACAGTTAAAATAAATGTCTAAGAACTGGCGGAGATGGCTGAAGAGATGAATGGAGACATGGCTGGAGAGATGAATGGAGAGATGTATGGAGAGATGAATGGAGAGATGTATGGAGAGATGAATGGAGAGATGGCTGGGATGATCAGTGCTCAAAGGCAGCTGTCCAGGTTCTTTCATCTAAGGCGGTGGTTCTCAAACTCTGGGTCATAACTCCCAATCAGATATCCTGCATATCAGATACTTGCATCAAGATTCATAACATAAGGAAGGCATGGTGGTGCACGCCTTTAATCCCAGCACTCAGGAGGCAGAGGCAGGCAGATTTCTGAGTTAGAGGCCAGCCTGGTCTACAAAATTAGTTCCAGCAGAGCCAGGGCTATACAAAGTAACCATGTCTTGAAAAACAAAAACAAACAAACAAAAAGATTGGTAACATAGCAAAATCACAATTATGAAGAAGCAACAAAGTAATTTGATTGTGGGTGGGGGTCACTACAATGTGAGGAGCTGCATCAAAGTGTCTTAGCATTGAGAACCACCGCTCTAAGAATAAGTTGCTGCTTCTGTATTACTCTATTTACACCACGGGTTTACTGCCTGCAGATGCATAATAAAATCATGGACTTAGAGTCACAAGCACGAGGATGTAAAGTGGCTCAGTGTGAGGAGAGGCCGTTGGTGGGCAGTATGCTCGGCTCTTAGGAGCTAAGTGACAGTAGCCTGGGGAACATGCCATGTGCTAGTGGAACAAGGGCCTGTCTGCCACAGCACTCCAAGGGAACAGCAAGCTGTTGTCATTACATGCACTTTGCATGGGTGTTTTCTCTTACTTCACAGGACTCTCGATCCATGCTACAGAAAAGGAAATTGAAATCCAAGCACTTTTTGTCTTTTTGTGATATCAGGAAATGAAAGCATGGCCTCATGTGCAGTATGCAAGTACACTACCCCCCCCCCCCCAGCTATACCCTCGTGCTCATTTTTATTTATCTTGAGATAAATAAGACAAATAAGGCTCACTATGTTGCCTAGACATGCCTTGAAATTGCAATCCTCCTGCATCAGCTTCCTGTGTAGTTTGGCATAACAAGCATACCCAAGACTGGGGAAATGCCAGAATGTGAAGTGTTTTGCTCCAGAGCACAGGGATATGTGATGGGAAGGGATTCCTAGGATCTTTGGTTAGTTTTAGATTTTATCATTTTGCTGGTCTCTCCTAATCTGCAGAGATGGAAGCAGACAGGCCCCAGAATTTGTGCAGTGTCTCATCAATACCAATAGATTCTCCAGGCTTCATCTTTTTCTTTTTGCTTGAGACAGTCACACTCTGCAGCCAGGATAGGCTGGTGTGGACTTCCTCATGTAGCCTAGGCTGGTCTTGAACTTGTGACAATGTTTCTGCTTCAGGTTCCCAAGTGTTGAGTCTGCAGGTGCAAGTCACTGGGCCTGCCAGCCATGTCACTGCTGGCTGTTAAAAGGCCTTAGTTACCTTTCTATTACTGTGCTTATTGCCATGACAAAGACAACTTATAGAGGGTTAGAAGCTATGCTGGTAGAGTTAAGGGATGGCAACAGGCCACTGAGGCAGCTGCTGGAAGATCACATCTTGATTTTGCAAGTAAGAGGCAGAAAAGGAACAGTGGGAATGGCAGGAGTCTTCTGAAGATTAAAGCCCACCCCCATAACACACCTCATTCAACAAATCCACACCTCCTAATCCTTCCCAAGCAGTTCCATCAACTGGAGCCCCAGTATTTAAATATATGAGACTATAGGAGCCACTCTCATTCAATACACCATACTAGGATGGACTGCTGATATATCTTCAAATGGAGGTGATTCCAGGAGTTGCTTTCTCATCAGGACTTGTTCATTGAGATATTTGTGCCTAGGCTTCCTGGCTACTGAATAGTTTGAAAATCACACTGGTTTGCCTAACAACAAATCCCCAACAAACTGCATTTCTCAAGAGGGATCCAGGGACATTAACAAAAACTGAGTCCAAGGCTGGATTATTTGCTCTTTAAGATTAGATTTAGGCAGAACAAACTGCAGTGAATAATCTTGTTGCCCCCAGACCACTTAGCCATTGGGTCAGTAATTCCTGAGAACAGAGCTCTCCTTACAATGCCTGCATAGCTCCCAGGATCCAGGTACCAGTGAGACAGTCCCTTCCCCCAGGGATTTCAGTCTGGTGGAGACAGACAAGGACCAAGGAGAACATAAGGAAGCAAGCAATGAAAGATTCTATACTAGGCTGGGTGAGCTTCAGAGGGCATGGACCATTGTGAGGATGAGGGAGCAAAGGTCAGGGAGGCTGGAAGAGCCAGCAAGATTCAATAGGGAAGATGCTTATGCCAAATAGAGAACACAGATTATAGTTCTTTAGTCCTTGGATGAGGTATGGAAGACTGAGGGAGACAATGGGCATCCCCAGAACTTCAGGGCACTTTCTAGGAGATTCCTGGGATCCTGGCTCAGCCTCCAACCAGGTTACTTTTGCTGGTTACTGCCCTGCTCCCTCCATCTCCCATCCTACTAATAACAGTTTGTCCTTCAGAATGTGTCACCTCAGCTCTAAGAGGCAGAGATAGGGACATTCCATAGCTCTCTTGCCTTGGATGAACACAGTGCCTGGAAGGCAATGGCCTCACAGTGCTATGCAGTGTTGTCAACAAATGTGTAAGTAAGTGAAAGAATGAGCAAGTGAGTCAATGAATGGAAGGCGCAGTAAGCCGTGCACAGATACTTGTTGTCTTAGTCAGGGTTTCTATTCCTGCACAAACATCATGACCAAGAAACAAGTTGGGGAGGAAAGAGTTTATTCGGCTTACACTTCCATGCTGCTGTTCATCACCAAAGGAAGTCAGGACTGGAACTCAAACAGGTCAGGGAGCAGGAGCTGATGCAGAGGCCATGGAGGGATGTTCTTTACTGGCTTGCCTCCCCTGGCTTGCTCAGCCTGCTCTCTTATAGAACCAAGACTACCAGCCCAGAGATGGCACCACCCACAAGGGGCCTTTCCCCCTTGATCACTAATTGAGAAAATGCCTTACAGTTGGATCTCTTGGAGGCATTTCCTCAACTGAAGCTCCTTTCTCTGTGATATCTCCAGCTGTGTCAAGTTGACACAAAACTAGCCAGTACACTTGTGTTATTGTCCTGATGGTTTTAGGGAGATGAGATCACAGGTTGTCCTGGTTAGGACACCATGACTAAAAGCAACTTGGGGAGGATAGGGTTTGTTTGGCTTACACATGCACATGTAGTTAGTTCATCATCAGAGAAAGTCAGGACAGGAACTCAAAGCGAGCTGGACCTTGGAGGCAGAGCCTGATGCAGAGGCCATGAAAGAATGCTGCTTTCTTGCTTGCTTCCCATGGATTGCTCACCCTGCTTTCTTATAGATCCCAAGACCACCAGCTCCTGGAAAGCTACCACTCACAATGGGCTGGGGCCTTCTCTATCAAGCGTTAATTAAGAAACTGCCTTAAAGAAGGAGGCATTTTCTCAAGGGAGGTATGACCCCATCCCCGAGATGACTCTACCTTGTGTCAAGTTGACATAAGGTAACCAGCATACACATGACCGTAGGGAGCAGAGAATGAGGTCCAATTGCTGAGAACAGAGGAAGAAATTGTTGTTGTTGTTGTTGTTGGTTGTGGTGGTAGTGGTGGTGGTGGTGGTGGTAGAGGCAGTCAGGACAACATGCTCTTGAGAACAGCATGTAACCTCTATTCTGGGCTTCTTCTGTATCAGATAAGGGACCATGCTTTTCATGAAACCCTGAAAAAGGGTCTTATCACAAGGCCAGTGAGGAAAGCCAGCATCCAACTTGTGCTCTTGACCTCTGGTCTCTCCCAGCCTATACATGAGCAGTGTGAACTGGTAGGAAGAGGAGACTCCTGGGAGGTGTTGGAGCCTAAAGGGACATACTCATATGTGTTCTGTCACCCAGCACATCTCCTAGGTGCTCCTATGACTGTATCCCTATGTTTTGTCCCTGTTCCAAGTGTGGTCCTTTCTAGGAACACGCTCTAATCCTCAGTTTTTAACTTCTGATCATGTATAAGACACTGTGAAGTCCTTATCCAAATAAGGTGCTTACAGCAACACAGAGGCAAAACCTCTATTGTTAGAAAAATCAGACTGGTTGAACCAGCTTCAGGAGTTCCAGAAGTCTGAACAGAGATATAAATGTCCCTTTGGGTGACTCTGAGAGCCCAGCTGTGAGGCAGGAAGTTAACAGGAAGGACAGGAAGGGTGGTCTGGTGCCTCACCAAGCTCAGGAAAAGACAGGAGAGACCCACTAAGGAAGACAGGTGTGTGCGTGTGTCTGCTTGGGGACAACTTGATTGGCGACTCTGTGAGCAGCAGTGTCATTACAGGAGAGGCTCATGACAAACATTGAGGATAATGGGCAGGTAGCTTTGTCACATGACCCTTGAGCATCAGGTATGGAAGCATTTCTTACCTGTGGGCTGAATTGGGGCACAGTGTCTAGGCAGAGCTTGAGAACTGAAGGATGAGGTCAAGCCCAGCTTTGCTCTGCGACAATGAGTGTGCCACTTTGCCTTTCTGAACTTCAGAGGGCATATTAGTGCCCGCCCCCATTTTGTCTACCTACAGGTAAACCAGATAAAATCTTCTTACTCCTTGCATACCATTTGCATATCTGTTACTAGTGTAGCAATAAAAAGGTACAAAATGTGTAAGCACAGTTTTACAAAAACCTGAAAATATAAGTAATAGCAATTTGTGGACTGGAATGTGGGGACCATTTTGTTTTCTGGGATGACTACAAAGACAGATGGTGCTTGGGGTCTAAGTGATGGAAAAAACCTAGCAGGAGAGGAGTACTGGAACAAACAGAACCAGAATGTAACCCTGTTTTTTAAGCACTAACAAAAAAGGGAAAGTTTGGGGGCAGCACTGCTGTCTGGGGGGATTATGCCCAACCCTCAGGCTGCTAGAGTTAGTTTTCCAAGCAAATCAAAAAGACTCAGGAAAACAATCTATAAGCTTTTTGCAAAGAAAGCCCCCCACAGGGCATCAGACACTAGGAATTCCACTGCACTGAGAAAACTGTAGGGACTAGGTCGCCTCTGTGATTTGTGCATTGCTTCCACTTACAGGTAGCTCAGAATCCTAGAAGCAAATCCCTCTGCCTCAAACACATACCAGGAGAACAAAGGAGTGATCCAAGCATGGATTTTAAACACTTTCAGCTCCACTGGGAATGCTTTTGGTCTTAAAAGTATTGCTCATTATATTTGTGTGAGCATGCACTAATGTGGAAATCAGAGGGCACTCTGCAGGACTTGGTTCTCTCTTCTACCATGTTGGTTCTGAGAACTGAACTTAGGTCACCAGGCTTTGTGGCAAGTGTTTTTCCCTACTTTTTGGCCATGTTTATTCAGAGTCATTTTTTTTGTAGATGGATCCTCAGAGGTTTGCTGGATTGTGGGCTTTGGAATGGGCTCACTGCTCTCTTACCTCCAAGAATGACCCCATGCCTGCCTACACTCATAAAGAAATTCCCAACACTTGGCTTTGAGCTTCTCCACCTAACTGCCACATAAAGCTTCCGAATTTTGTTTGATGGAAAATCCTGGAAATCCTATTAAGCATACAAGCTACCTGGGATCCTCTCCTGAAGACTAATTTTAAAGGTCTAAGTAAGGCCTCCCAGAATCTAGATTTGGAAAATGTGGTCAGGGCAAGTGCACTTATTGGACAAACATGAGTTGAGTTCAAAGCCTAGCACACATGTGGAGAGGAATTTTAATTCAGCAGCATGGCAGCTCTGGCACGGGATCACATCCAAAATATGATTATGGCTTGGATCATGGTTAATGCAACCATAGCCCCAGTTGGTGAGAAAATATGCTGAGGACTGTACTTAATGCAACCCAAGAGTGGAGAGGCCTAGGCTGGCCATGAGAAAAGACACAGCATTCTGCGCAGGTGGAGAGGGGAGATTTTGCTGGACTATTCTGTGTGTTGGAGTTTATAGCCCATCCGTGGATAATACTTCTGAAATAACGTGGGGCTGTTTTTGATGGAATGAATCCTGAGGTGAACACCTACAGGACAGTTCACAGCTGTCTGTAACTCTAGCTCGAGGAGATCGGACATCCTAACACAGACATTCATGCAGGTGAAATACCAGTGCTCTACAATGAAAACGAATATTTTCTTAAAAAAAAAAAGAAAAATATCATGGAAAAATGAAGAAAAAATATAGACATGAGCTCTCAACTGCTGGTCGTGGTGTTTGGGTTTTCTCAGCAGTAGGAAGTAACTAATATGACTGCTGTCCTTATGAAAGGAGAAATGTGGAATGCTTGCCCAGTTCCAACTAGGCTGTCCTCTCATTCTGTGGTCTAACAATTCCCATGCTCCCTTACCAGACCTTCCCTGAAATTCTTTCTATCTTCATCTACTTATCCAGCTAATCTTATCTTCTAGTATCTGTCTCTGTTAACTACAGATCTCCTGTATGACAATCAATCTCTGTGATATCTTCTTCTATGATGTAGACTTGTCATCTATTTCATCGGCATTTTGGTTTTGTTTTAATTTTAGTTTTTCAAGACAAGCTTTCTCTGAATATCCCTGCCTATCCTAGCACTCACTATTTAGATGAGGCTGGCTTTGAATTCACCAACATCCTATTGACTCTGACCCCTGAGTACTGTGATTAAAGAATCAGGCTACCATGCTCGGCTATTTCATTTCTGTATTGTCTTTATTATCTATCTTGCTCTCTCTTCTCTTTTATTATCTCTTCATCTACTGGTCATGTACCTTATTATTCCCTATCATCTATAGATAGTATCGTATCTGTCATCCATCTCTCTTCTATTGTCTTTTACCTATCACCTATATCATTATTTTCTATCATCTTGTCTGTCTATCTATCTATCTATCTATCTATCTATCTATCTATCTGTAATTTATCTATCTATCTATCTATCTAAATTTATATATCAATCAATCTATCTGGTCATCTGTCTTCTATTATTCACCACTATCATCTATAATCTATATTTGTCAACCATTATCTACTTTCCTATTTTGTGGTATTTGGGATGAAACTATGGTTTCCTGGGTAAATTTATTTATTTATTCATCTATCTCTTTTTGTATATGAACTTGACACAAGCTGGAAGAGTGAACCATAATTTTTAAGAAATACCTCCACAAAACTGACCTGTAGGCAAATTTGTAGGGCATTTTCTTCATTAGTGACTATTAGGGTTAGGCCCTACCTATTTGTGCACCTCTGGGTGTTGGGGACCATACCACGAGAAATTGAGTTTTTCACTGTCTCCCACCCTGACAAGCCAAATGGCCTTGTTCTAAGGAGCCGGTTGTCACTCCCTTCTCTCTGTTCCCTTCCTGGCACCTGAGGGTGTAAAAGCTGAATTATAGTCCCCTCTTCCCTATCTCTTCTTGACTCCCATGACATCCAAGGATATGAGTTTTGCACTGAGCCCAGCCTGACACCCAGGGCTGTTAAGGAGGATCTATGTTCTGGAGATAAGACGCAGAGTGCCCATCGCCTGGCTCCTGACTTTGGTCCTCGTGTCCACTGATGCCCACTTCTTTGTTCTTTGTTAATTCCCCCTCAACCCCTTCCTATTCCCCTCGATGTATGCTTTAAAACCCGGCATTTCAGCCTCATAAACTGAGACCTTGATAGGACCGTCTACTTGGTCTCCAGCTCCTATTTCTCTTCCTCCCATTTTCTCCCAGGTTTGCGGTCCCCCTCTCACCCAGTAATAACTGAGTCCAGATAAGTGGTGCCTGACGTGAAGGAAAGGTCCGGATCATATTTCCCAGAGAAGTTCATTTCGACCCCAAGAAAATAGAAGTAGTGATCACCGCTTCCGCCACTCACAGGAGTAAGAAGTCCTTGGTGAGTTGAATCATCTCCACTTCAGGAAATGGGAAATAAGCTATCTAAAGAGGCAGCCTTTATAAGTGGCTTAAAGATAGCTCTCAGGGAAAGAGGAGTTAGAGTTAAAAAGAAAGATTTGATAAACTTATTTATTTTCATAGACCAGGCATGTCCGTAGTTTATTATAGATAAAGCAGAGATACACTGTAAAAAATGGCGAAAGGTAGGTAGAGATTTAAATGATAAATTAGCTAATGAGGGTCCTGATACGATCCCTGCAACCATATTTTCTTATTGAGGAGTAACTATCAGAAGCTGCCAATGTGTCTCCTCTCCCTTCTCTGGCAGAATTCCCAGGAGAAGGAGATAAAGAATTAGAGTCTGAACATGAGAGAGAGAAAATAAGTTTCAGAAAAGCAGTTATCCCCTGTTTGGGACCTTTTAGCAAAAAAGAGGGAAAATGAAAATAAGCTATTTCAGAGCTCTCCTAGGGACAGAAGGAAAACGGGTGGTGTCCTGCTTCCTCTCTGGCTCCTATGGAGATATTCTTAGTTCTGGTTAGGATATCTGGGTCCCTTTGAGAAATTAAGTTCTATTCCCTCTCTGTCTATTGTCTGTCCTTGGTGTACCATTTGTCCATATGTCTGTCTATTTATGTTTGTTTTTGTTTTGTTGTTTGAATGATTGTTGTTTTGTGTTTCATGTTGAAAAATATAAATGGTTAAAACTTTATCTGCTAGCTGTCCATCCTTTGATTTAGTTTAACTTGTTTAAAAAGCAGTTTCAATTTGCACAGCAGAAACTGATAAGTTACGCTGCACTGTGGCTGGGAGTCAAGTAGAGCTGGAATAGCCCTGCTGGGAGCCAATTGCAAATGGAGCTCTAAAAGGGGCAGGCAGCCTTTTGCTTGTAACAGAAAGTTAGCTTAAAATTGGTAACTCAGGGTTGGAGTCATTCTAAACAAGATGCAGCATGAACGAACCCAGGAAAACAGGTCTTTAAAGATACTTCAAAATAGGGATAATCTTTGGGCCAGAACTCTGGCAGAGTGCTCAGATTGAGAAAAGGGTTTGGGTTGACGCTGAGCTCCAAGGGGAGCAGCCTCAGCGAAGCTTGTGTGGCACTTCTTTTGTTTTGCAAACTGTGACTAGGGAAACCTGGAACTTCAGCTCTCCCTCCCTTTCTTTTAGCTAAAAGAGCCTTGTTGCAGACCTAGCCAGATGTTGTTCCAAATAAAGTTTAAATTCAAAGTTTATAAAAGGTCAATCAGGCTATGGAATTTATCAAGACATTGAGATTTGACTTGCCTACTTTATATAAAGTTAAAGTGTACAGAGTTTGCTTATATGTATATGTGTATTGTATTATATGTATATGTGTATTGAAAAGTATTTTAGTTACTAATGCTTTTAAGGGGATGTTAACTTTAAATCCTTGCTCTCACACAATGAGCTTTTAAGTTCTAGAGGGTAGCTGTAACTCCAGATAAGATTCAGAGGCAATATCTTTTAATACTTAGGGTTTTTAGCTATATTAGAAAATCGTGGTACAGAAAAGCTAAGAAGAAAAAATTGATTTGCTTCAAAATTTTATTTTCAAAGCTTCCAGGAGATGTTAATTGACTAAGACCTCACTTTGAGGCCTTAATGTGACTTAAACCTTTGTTAGGTGTTATCTGGTGAGATTCAAAATTACTGGTGAGAAACAAGGTTTCATAGAAAGTAGAAGAAACTTCTGTGATCAATTGTTATCTATTATAATCAATGGTAATTAAATATTACCTGCTCATTTTATTTATGTGCCCACAACAAATCTTTGGCAAGAGAAAACGTTGTAAAATCGTCCTTCTTCATCTCAATGTAAAGTTTTAACAACCTATAAAGCCACGGTGGTGCTAATAAAGAATTGTAAGATAAATTCATATATTTTTGAAAAACAATAACAAAAATTGTGTCTTAAGAACCTGACTAAGTGTCTGTTCCTTGTTCCAAATAGCCAATAATTTGGTTTTTACAGAATATAGATGTTTGATCCATTGCATACCTTCATTTTAAATAAAATTGATAATCATTATCCTAAGATAGTTAAAAATTGTTTTTATGCATGCTTCTATATCTTCTATAAATTCATGCATGCATCAAATTTATTGAGTTTAAAAACAGCCCTTCTGCCGGGCGTGGTGGCGCACGCCTTTAATCCCAGCACTCGGGAGGCAGAGGCAGGCGGATTTCTGAGTTCGAGGCCAACCTGGTCTACATAGTGAGTTCCAGGACAGCCAGGGCTACACAGAGAAACCCTGTCTCGAAAAACCAAAAAAAAAAAAAAAAAAAAAAAAAAAAAATAAAAACAGCCCTTCTATGGGAGAAAAGTATATGTGAATTGGATACACACTTATTCTTTGACTTTTCTCCTGTTTCAGCACAGATAATTAAATTGTGTGCTGTAGATGGTATTTTAAAATGTTGAACAATCAAACTTTAAGTTGTATATTAATAGTCAATATTATATATCAGAGCTTACAATGCTTAAATTGTTCATCCCTCAAATGCTTTTAATTCTCAAGCTTGCAGTTGCTTATGCAACTTATAAGAAAAAATACTGTTTCTTTAAGAAGACTGTTTTGGTCAGTTAAGAAATTGTCCTGGGTTGCCTGGAAAAGACCCCCAGGATTTGCTTTTGTGTTACAGAGGTTTACATAAAGCTTTAACTGATAAAGATTACAGATAGCTCCTGAAAGGATACAAACTCAGGATCCTTATAATTATTTGGGTTTTAGACTTACTGAACAAGCTGTTTTTCCCTAGAAGTTAGTTATTCACATACATATGTGTATATGTATATCTCCAGATATGTATTCTCTAGCTATCCAAATCATATACTTTATATAACCCATAGGAAAGTTTGTAGGGTATTTTTTAATTAGTGATTAATTAATTAGTTAGTGAAAAACATGCAGTGACTGTGCCAGGTATTTTTCAGCAAAGCTTTTAGAAAGTCCCAGATTGGTCTTGGAGGAGACACATGATGAAAATTAAGAATCCAATGAAAAGTTAGTGCTTGGTCAGGAGGGACTCTTCCAGAGCTCTGATAGGCTCTTAAAACCCAGCATCCAACAAAAGCTTCTAATTCTTGCATTCTGCTGCCTGTAGCTCATCACAATACCACCTCCATCGCTTGCTTGTTTAGTAGCAGGCAGCAAGGCCAGCGCTGCGAGGAGCCCCCTTTATCTGGAGCCCACTGTGGCTCCCACCTTTACTTCCTTGATGTGTGCTGCCAAAGCACACCCATGTATAATTTGATAACGAATCCTGTCATTTTGTACAAATAACATAAGCTAATTAATTTAAAAGGTGGATGTAATCTGACTTTCTATTACTAAAAACTGCTTTACCATCTGTTTTGGCTCCACCCTTAACCCATGAAATCATTTCTCTACAAGCAGCCAAAGGAATATTAGTGTGTGTGTGTGTGTGTGTGTGTGTGTGTGTGTGTGTGTGTGTGTGTGTGTAGTGTGTGGTGTATGCAAGTGTGTGAGCATCTGGAGTACTGTCAACATTGGATTGTTGGATATCCCCTTTCATTGCTCACCTGCCCTCTTGTCTTGTTAAGCTTAGACAGGGTCTCTTGCTCAACCTGACGCTCACCAATTGGCTACAGTGCTGGGCAGTGTGTCCCTGGGATTCTCCTGCTTCTGTCTATCAACACCAGGATGAAAAGCTACCACACCCAGTTTGTACCCGAGTGTTAGGGGTCCCCATGCTGGAGCAGTGACCACTTTACCTGCTAGCCATCTCCCTAGAGTCAAGTCTTTTATTTTTAAAGTGAAAGGACAGTTTTGTTAGTTGCAAACATAAAAATACACACTCTAAAAGGTTCTAGGGCCCTGTGCAGTCAGTGCCTGCCCATGTCTGCAGCACCGGCTTTCTTTTCCTTTGACGGCAGGGCTCTAACCCAGGTAAGGCCTTCTTTCTCACAGCTAACAAGTTCCCATTTCAGGGCCTTGGCTCTCTACATTCCTTTGGAGGACTCTCCCCAGCCCCTTAGGCTCAGCTGTTTCTTCTCTTCATCTCAGACTTAGCTCGAAAGTTGCTTCCTCTAGGAATCCTTTTTTGACTGCCACTGCTGAAGTCCTGCCCCTGCCCCAGTTATTATTACATCACCTCATTTTGTTTCTCTCAATAGGACTCACAGGAGGACTGGAGATGTTGCTCAGTGATAGAGTCCTTCTCCAGCATGCACAAAACTCTGAGTTGTAACTCCTCGCCCCCGCTGCCCCTGCCATGACACCAGAACAAAATAAACTGTGCACAGACTGTATTCCAACATATGAGAGGTAGAGGCAGGAGTCTCAGGAGTTCAAGGTTATCCTTAGCCATGAATCAATTTAGAGGATAACCTGGGGGAACACATGAGCCTAAACACTCTCTCTCTCTCTCTCTCTCTCTCTCTCTCTCTCTCTCTCACACACACACACACACATACAACTTCAAAATGACACATTCATATGATAGAGACCCAAACCTTTGATTTTTCTTAGATTAAATCCCAATAGTACAATAGAGTTCGCATACTTTGAAATAGTAGCCTTCTGACAAGATGAGAAAACAAAGTCCTTGTTTTCGGTGTTATCCCTGTGTAATCTAGAAAAACATCTCTCAAAGTTTAAGTGCAAAGGAGTTAGCTTGAGGTCTCCCTAAGTCTTGGTAGGAGTGAGTTCTGTATTTCTACCTGGCTCCCAGTCCGCTGCTGCTTTCCAGACCTCAATTGGCACAATTGGCACAGCACAGGAGATCCCTTATTCATATGGAACTGTGTTCATGGCTGTCATCTTGAGCCTTAGGCTTCTAACACGGAGGAGGAGGAGGAGGAGGCTTGAAAGTTACTGTGTCTGATTGGGGGCAGTGTGGGGAAGCATAAGGTGGTCCCATCACCACCCTCCCAACCAGCATGTTCATTCCTCTGTATATATGTTTCCCAGACTACTTGAGCAGCTTGACTAACCTATCATGGGTGAAGACCCCATTCAGTCTTGGCAGATGGCAGACTAATGGCTTTCTCGGTAAGGATTTCATGTCGCCTCTCATTCTGCCTTCCGAAAGCTAAGTGGTGCCATGCAATTAGTTTTCTAGTAATGGTTAGGGAGTCCATAGAAAGACCCAGTCACAAAAAGACAAATGAAATTTATGGAGGTCCTACTCTGTGTCTGCCCCATTTTAGAGCTTCCGCGAAGCTGAGTGAGATAGGTGAGCATCAAGAAGCAGAATCTGGGGCTGGTGAGCTGGCTCAGTGGTTAAGAGTGCCGACTGCTCTTCCAAAGGTCCTGAGTTCAAATCCCAGCAACCACATGTTGGCTCACAACCATCCTTAACAAAATCTGATGCTCTCTTCTGGAGTGTCTGAAGATAAACTACAGTGTACTTACATATAACAAATAAATAAATAAATAAATAAATAAATAAATAAATAAATATTAAGAAGCAGATACTTTAGAGATAAGTGCAAATTGTTCTGTAGTGGAAGCTTCTAGAACAGATTGGGTTTGAGATGTATTGTAAGTTCAGTGAAATGAGTGCTCTCACCTTGTCTGACTCAGTATTTGGCCAAAAACCAATCACTTCACATGTCAGTGAGGATGGAGACAGGCAGAGAAAAGGTTGGTAGGCATCTCACTGTGCATCAAGATCTATTATTATTATTATTATTAATTATTTTTTTCTACAGTTCAGTCATTATTCCCGTCCTAGTCTACCCTCTGGCAGTTTCTCATCTCATTCCTCTTCCCAGTCTCCAAGACGATGTCCCTCCCCACTGCCCCCACGCATCAAGATCTTAGTGCTGTGCTCTGCTCTGTTTCTTTTCTGCTGTCTTACAGATCTTAGAGATTCTCTGTCTAATGCTTCAAGGAAAGAGAGTAGCCAAGACCACCAATTTTGCCCAGACAGGTTGAGAAAAGGGTTGGACCCTCAGAGGCTTAGTTTTGGGGTTGATTCTGAAAGATGACCAAGACACTTCCCAAGCAGTCAAGAAAAAGAAAGTGTTCCAGGCCAAGGATTTGGTGTGAGGGTATGAAGGTGTGTGAAGATGAGAAAGCTCACAACAATGTTCCAGGGTCAAAAGCTAGCTAGCCTGTCCTACAGGAAGCCAATGAGGAGCAGAGCTGCTTTCAGTGGAGAAACACAGAGGGGCACTGTGAACTGTGGGGAAGGGCAGCTTGAAGTCTCAAGGATGTGGCTGACACTCTCTGCTGAGCAGGTCTAGTGTACTGCAGATGCTTTAGTGTGGGGCTCTTGGGTGAGTGCTGCAACTTCTCAACTCTCTATAGGTGAATGAATGGTGTGGTCAGGAAAGTTTCTCAGGGGAAGAGAGGTGAAGCCGGATCACCTTTGAGGAGCCAGTGACAGGTTGGAGTGTGAGTAATGGTGTAGAGTTGTGGTTCTAGATTCTCCCTGGCCTTGCCATTATGGGGGTGTGCTTGATCATTCCTGGGGTGTCCACTGCATACATCCACAATTTTACCAACAGGGGCAAGGAAACAGAGTTGCTCAAGTTCAGTCCCAAGGGCCTGGAGAACATTGACTAAGGAAGTGTTTTCCTGGATGATGAGAAAAATCACTCAGCTATGGTCATCTGTTCCTGTTAGAAGGCTATGCAGCATATTATATACTATGCACATGTTATGAAATGTGTAATGAAAACAGTTTCCCAGTCATTCATGTGTCCCACAGAACCTGTCAAAGTTATTCTTATTGGAAAGCCCTACACATGCAGGCAGGGTTTGGAGGTGCTTAGAGGTCAGAGGGTAGCTGGGAGAAGGATTGGGGAAGAGCTAGAGTAGAATCAAGACCTTCACTTTTATTTCATAGACAATAGGAAAACACTGGAGAAATGGCTGCCCCATCTAAAGGAGAGGGAGAGAAACCTATGAATGCATCCACACGCTGAAGGAAGAGGGATTTTTTGTTTGTTTGTTTCCTTGTTTTGTTGTCTAGAAACAGGGTCTTACTATGTCTGGCTTCTAATCAGCTCTGCTGCCCAGAATTTGTAGCTTCAAATTCCTAAGCTTCCCACTCAGCCTCACCAGTGTTGGGATCACAGGCATGCACCACCACACCCAGCTGTGAAGAGAGTGCTGTGATCTAAGAAAAAAAATAAAGTATTGCAAGCACTCTTTAAAAGCTTTAGCAAAAGCTATCTGCAAATGGAGTGCTAATTAAACTCTTTTTTGTTTTTTGTTTTTTTTTTTTGGTTTGTTTTGCTTTCCCATGAAAACAAACCCTGCCCTCTGCTGGCACTTGTTTGTATTATTCTAAGTGCTTGAAAACAACAAATGGCATTCCCTTAATTGCTGAAAGACAAGTAATATTTATTAACACTACTTGCCTTTGCTTGCATTTCAGTGTATCAGGGCTTTAATCCTATATGTATTTAATTCCAGGAGCATGAATCAGAGTTGGGAGGAACACTGCTCTGTCTGTTGCTAGGAAAGATAGAAATGTATTCAAAGTGGACTGGTAAATACTGAAAGCCTAGGCTCTGAAAATAGATGTGTGTGTATATCCATAAATACACTTACTTTATGTTTGCTGACTTAAACACTGGACAGCACACAACCTGCAAAGCATTCAGAGATATTAGCTACTCTATAGTGAAGCCCATGTAGCTAATTGATTCTCATACATGCTTCTATTGATTTTTGCCAAGTGCTTGCATCAATACCCAGTCTGCAGTTTAACCATGCCTGGACAAAATAAGACATAGAAGAAATGCTTATTATCCAGCTCAGTCAGCAAAGAAGTAGCTGCTGTCATTGACAGATGAGTTTCTTTCTGACATCAATGTCATTTGGCATTTGTTAATGTTAATGAGCAAGCAAGGCTGGTAAAGATGTCTGGTGTAACTTCATCTGCCCGTGACACCTGTGGCCTCCTTGCTATAACAGAGAGGATTGGCAGCGTTTTTCCACAAACATCTTTGCTACTCACAATGCGGTGGCTCAGATGTGCCTGCCTGTGAATATAATCCTCAACAAAGTCACAACACTCAGCTGCCTTGTTTGGCTTAGACAATCAGTTAAGCAAGAAGTCCAGTCACGATCAGCGGCTGCCCATTTCTCTGGTGTAAATATGATGAAATTTCAAGCTGCCAGACTATGGAACTGGGAAGAGATGCACAGTGACATACCACCATGTAGTATTTCTACCACATACACAAGTTCCCAAACCCAGCTTTCCTGACTGTGTGGCACAGCTCACCTGACTAGCCCCCACAGACTCAGGTTTAAGGCTCCTTTATCTAGGACTGTCTACTTTATTTTAGCAAGGAGGGTCTAAAGACTTAATTAAGATGACAAAATGAACAGTCTTTGTGTGCTGTTCTGTAAAATAAGCTGAGGATAGATGTGCTTGTCATTCATTTTCTAAGGTCAGTCATAAAGGTGATCCAGAATACACACATTTTCAAATGTTGAGGCCTAAACTGGGCATGGTGGCACTTACTTTTAATTCCAGAACTCAGGAAGGTAGAGGCAGGCAAATCTCTGTGAGTTTGAGGCCAGCCTGTTCTACAGGAAAATTTCAGGCTATCCAGGCTACAAAGTTGACCCTGTCTCAAAAAAATAAGAACAAACAAAAGTGTCTGAGCCCAAGGTTGAGCTTCCTAAGGTATTTTCTTTCTTTGCAGAAACAAACACAAATCATAGATAATGGGATCGTGAACATAGAGCAGTGACTTTTGGTGTAGACATGAGCACATCTAGGGCATAGCCCAGTGGAAGAACACCTTTTAAAGGGGAAATGATTCAGAGGTTGAGAGCAGGTTCAACTCCCAGCACAGAAGTTTACAATCATCTGTCATTCCAGATCCAGGGGATGTGATGCCCCCTCTAGTCTCTGAGAGCACTGCATGCATGTGGTGCACAGACATACATGAAAGCAAAACAGCCACATACAATAATGACAAAAACTTTAAAATGTGTGTGTATGTGTGCATGTATATGTGTGCAATTGTACATGTGTTTGCATGCATGTGAGTGTGTTTTAAAGATAGGGGCGGGGTGGAGAAATAATGACTTGGCAGTTAAAAGTACTTGTTGCTCCTCCAGAGGAATGGAGTTCAGTTCCTAGCACCTATATTGTGGCTTACAACTATCTGGCCAGGCAGTGGTGGCACATGCCTTTAATCCCAACACTTGAGAGGAAGAGGCAGGTGCATTTCTCAGTTCGAGGCCAGCCTGGTCTACAGAGTGAGTTTCAGGACATCCAGGGCTACACAGAGAAAGCCTGTCTCAAAAAACCAAAAAACAAAAAAACAAAAAACAAAACAAAACAAAACAAAAAAACAAAAACAAAAACAACACCCAAAACAACTATCCTTAACTCCAGTTCAAGGGGATCTGACACCTTCTCTTTTCTTTGGGCACAGCAACCAAAAACTGACCCCCAGATCTAAGTTTCATCTGTGTTATAATTGTGTGCTGCCAAATCCTTCCCTGCCTCTGTCCCCAGAGCACAAACCGTGAGGTGAGTGACACATACATGTGGCTTCTCTCACCTTGAGGTGTGAATGGGTTGCATTCACAACATTATCTGGGGGCAAGTACTCTATGAGGTGGAGGAGAAAGTCCCAGTGACATTTCCCTGTTCACATCACAGATCTTTGTGGGTGTCCCTATTTTATTGCATTGTTTACCCCAAAGTTCCTTTAAGGCTCAGACCTGTTCATTCCAAGAGTAATCATTTACAAGTTAACTGCAAGCAAACTGGAAATGTCTGTGTTAAACCAGCCAAACCTCCAGAAAATTCCGGAGCTGAGAACATTACCTTTTCCCTTGGCTGGACAGTGAGAAATCTCAGGTTCTTGGGAATTACTAGAGGCAGAACATTCCTCTGGAAAATGGGCTGTTAGCCAATCTTACTGGGCACCAGGCATGGGCTTTTCTATCCTTCTTCCTTTGGTTTCCTTAGCTGAATTGAGTAAAGAATGAAGCTTATGTTGGCTCACAGGATTAGAGGTTTCTGTCTTTTGCTCTTGCTGGTTTGGGGACTGTAGGTGAGGCAAGACATCCTGTTGGAAGAATGCTGGGGAGGGGAGATGCTCACAGCATGACAGAGGGGAATCAGAGAGAGGAGAGAAGCCAGACTTCCAGTATTTTCTTCCCTGAAAGGTTCTAGTAACACTTCCCCAACAAAGGCCTGTCTACTAGTTTCCATTACCTCCCAGAAGCACTGTTGAGAGGATGCTGATGATGTCATGAGAGGTCTACAAGTCTTTATCCAGACCTTTTTAGCTCTTCAAAGTCTCAAAAAGAATCCACTTGTCTGAGAGAGGGTCTCACTGTGCAGCCCAGGTTATCCACAGCCTGAGAGAGATCTGCCTGTTTCTTTCTTCAGAGTGTTGGGATTATAGGTATGGCCACCATACCTGGCAAAGGTCTAGTTTTTAAAAATAACTCTCAGTGGTAAAACTGATCTGAAGTGCTGGGTGTGGTAGCACATGCCTTTAATCCCATCACTCGAGACGCAGGGGCAGGTGGATTTCTGAGTTGGAGGCCACACTGGTCTACAAAGTGAGTTTCAGGACAGCCAGGGCTACACAGAGAAACCCTGTCTCAAAAAACAAAAAACAAAACAAAACAAAACTGATCTGAAATGAACTTGTATGAATTTATGCATAGTTCTTGCTTATCCCAACTTCTGGATAATAAACCCTTTCTCTCTCTGCTACTGCTCTGATGTGGTTTGTCCCATAATGGTCCTTGTATTGGAGCTTTGGCCTTGATGACATGGTGGGGCTCAGGTGGGGACTACAATGAGTTAGGGCACTGAGGGTACTATCCTTGGAAGCAATTAAGGGAGTTTTCTTGGGAACCTCCATTAGTTCTCATTAAAGCGATTTCTAAAGTAGGGAGTTGATGTCTGTTTTTCTGGCTTCCAGCCTGTGATCAATCTTACAAGTAAATAATGTCAACATTATGCTACCACCTACGTGAAGCTACATGGAAGGGGCTGCTTTATCTTAGACTGTAGACCTCTGTCCTAGTTTGTTTTCTGTGCTGTGATAAAACACTGATTGAAATGAACTCGAGGAAAGAAGGGGTTTAACTGGACTACAGGTTATAGACCATCATTAAGCAAAGGCAAGGCAGGAACTGGAGGCAGGAGCTGAAGCAGAGACCGTGGAGGAATGATGCTTACTGGCTTGCCTTCCTTGATCTACTTAGCCTCTTTCTTACACAGGCCAGGCTCACCTGCCTAGGAATTGTGCCACCCACCGTGGACTGGGCCCATCTACATCAATTAATGATCATGAAAATGCCATACAGACATGTCTGAATCCCAATCTGATGGAAACAATTCCTTGACTGAGATTTCCCTTCCAGTTATATCTAGGTTTGTGTCCAGTTGACAAAACTAACCAGGGCAGTTTCCAAAAACCACTAGCTAACTTCCTCCCCTCTCCCCTCCCCTTGCTGTTCTTATTATCTCCCGGTGTAGAGAGGAATGAACAGGCTCCATATACTCCAGACAAGCACTAACAATATACCATTTGGGCAACATCCTAGCTTACCTTCTCTTCTTCAAAAATTTCAACTTCAGGTATATTATAGCAATAAAAACAGACCAGTATACCCAAGGTAAATAAAATAGGAGTATAGTCTTCTATATGAAAAATATAGGCTCAAATATATATGGATTCATAATTTCTCAGACTTTAAAAGTAACATAGTTTTATAGAGTATGAATTTTGAGTCAGCCCCTAGTGAGGTTTAAAAGAATACTGTGTGATCAAAGGAATTTATATTTTACAGCAAAACATAAATGTTTGTATGGTATGGGATAAGTGAAATTGTATATTGCCTCCATTCAGTTTTAGGACAATTTTATCCTTGAGAATTAGTATATATTTTTTGAGTTAGGTTTTCTCTGTATAGAACCCTGGCAATCCTGGAACTTACTTTGTAGACTTGGCTGTCCTTAAACTCATAGAGATCCATCCATCTGTCTCTGACCCCTGAGTGCTGGGGTTAAAGGGATATGACACCTTGCCCAACAAAAATTATTTTTAAAAATAGATATTTCAGGTATTTTTAAAAATAAACTTAGTGGTGTCTGTGTCTCTAATGGTAATAGCAGCATCTTCTTTTCTTGATGCATTAAAAATATGTAAATGAGGGCTGGGGTAGTAACTCTGTGTTTGAGCACTTGCCTATAAGTTCAAGGCCTTCGATTCAATCCTCAGTATCACATACAAAGGAGTGGGTAGTGTTCTCTTGATTCCTGTTCAACATTTAAACTTAAATTATGTTCATGTCTGTCTGTGTGTGTGTGTGATTGTGTGTGTATGTGTTTGTGTTGTGCCCCTTTATGTGTGTCTCTGTGTCTGAGTCTCTGTGTGTGTCTTTGCGTGTATATGTGACTGTGTCTGTGTGTGTGTATGTGTGTCAGTGTGTATATGTTTCTGTGTGTGTCTCTGTGTGTGTGTGTCTGTCTGTGTGTGTATGTGTCTGTGTGTGTTTCTGTGTGTGTGTCTGTGTGTGTATGTGCTTGTGTGCCTGTGTGCCTGTGTGTGTGTGCCTTTGTGTGTGTATGTGTCTGTGTGCGTGTGTATGTGTGTATGTGTCTGTGTGTGTGTGTGTATGTGTTTGTATGTTAAACACATTGATTTGTTTGACTGGTACTATATATGCCAAGGAAAAATACTACTTTGTTTTAACTTCCCGAGACATCACAGAGACCAAATTTCCAAAAATAAAACTTGAAAAGTTACAGGGAACATCCCTCAATTTCAGAGGAGAACAAAAGGACTTATAAGTGGGAAGAGAGGCAGAGGGATCAGAAAATAGCCTTGTGAAGGAGAGCCTGTACTATAACACAATACCCTCGAGTTATACATGCTGAGATAGGTGTGTCCCTGAGACACTAAATGGAAGGATGTTCACAACAGTGGAAATAGCAGAGAGTTGCAGAGTTTTGGGATTGCAGTTATTGCCCAGTGTAGGAATAAAAGCTACCCACTGGCATAGCTAGTTTTGAAGGCTGAACTTATTCACACGCAGTGCTGGTAAAATACCAGAAGCCATACAGAATGTCTGACCCCAGCTGCCACCTCATACAGCAGATTTATACATGGGAGCCTTAAAAAGATTGACTGGTCTTCTGTCCTATAGCAGCAGGAGACCACTTCTATTTCCCGTGTTGGATTTACATATGTCCCTCACATTCCCTCCTTTTCAGACACACAAAAGGTTTTGTAAAGTTTCTCTAGGCTGTATTGTTGGCAGCAGCAGTAACCATGCCTCTTGCCTCGGGGAGTTAGAGGGTGTGATTTTTGACTAGTGTCTTCAGAACCTCTGGGTTTTTAAAATACAGCTGAGAATTTCTGAATGAGATATAGACGAAAATGTCCTAATTCAGATGATTTTTGGCCCAGTTGTGTCTGATCAATCAGCTATGGGTTGGAGTACTCTCTGAGAACCATCAGGTACAATACCTCACCTCCCCACCCCCCCTGCTCTACCTCAGGTTCTCTTGGGTATCCCTCACTTCCCACAGCACATCAGTGCATTCTATGATCTTCTCAGGGTGAAGCCTGGCCTAGCACCCTAAAACTGTCTTCAAGTAACTGGGAGTGTCCCTAATTGTACAAGCTTAGGGAACACGATGCTTACTAGGGGTTGGAGTATTCTTCCAAGTCGAAGGTCACGGGTTTGAATTCCCATTCGGCTTGTACCCTGGTCAACTCCCTATGCAAAATACCTGCCTTTACCCCTGGCTTCTTGAGGCTGTGAAAAGGCCCACACACAGAACATGGTCCCTATCATTGCATCCCCAACTAACTGTCCCTACATCTTGTCCTGCTAA
Organism: Mus musculus; assembly: GCF_000001635.26. Lineage (NCBI taxonomy): Eukaryota > Metazoa > Chordata > Mammalia > Rodentia > Muridae > Mus > Mus musculus. The sequence goes on along the minus strand of NC_000078.6, from coordinate 20,816,226 downwards.
AGTGCCCTGGAGGATTTCACTGTCCTGTAGGGGGCGAGCTACCCACACTGTCTTCACTTGCCCTTTCTTGAGGTTCTGGAGGGGAATTCAAGGGGTTCTGAGGCTAATGGTGGGATTCGGGAGCAAAAGGGTGGGCTCCCCTCAAGCCGGGAAGCCAGGATCCCCGGTTCCACTCCACGCCCCCCTGGGTAATATTGCTAGAAGTCATGGCGGGTGCGGGGTGGGAGCGGGGCACTGTATCCCGGGAGAGGGCGCGCCCTGGAACCACAGCACCTCCAGAAGTCAGAGAACAATGCGGTGGCCCACAGGCGCTGACAGGCCGGGAGTGCACGTCGCCCTCCTTCCTGTGGCCTCAGCTTCCTGGCAACGCTGTGGCAGCGCGCGCCCCGATTGGCGGTCAGGCCTTTGCCCCGCCCCGCCCTGGCGGCCCCCGCCCCATTCCCAGCCCGTCCCGCCCCTCTCCGAGGGCGGCGTCGAGGCCAGCGGCTGGGAGGCGGGCAGTTCCTGCTGGCTGTGCGCGCCTTATTCTGACCTCACTCTAAGTGTAAGCGGCGGCTGCGGCTCCTGGAGCACAGCGGGCAGAACTGAGGTCTGCGCGCGCCCCTGCTGCCACAGGGCGTCCCGCGGTGGCTCCCCCGCCCTGCGGCGACTTCCGCGCCCGTGCTCCCCTTTATCCGATTCCCAGAGCGCCGGCAGTGACGGGGTCGGAGCCGGTGCCCTGGGCGACTGAGGCGGCCGTAGTCCGCGACCCGGCGATGCCGGACCAGATCTCCGTGTCGGAATTCGTGGCCGAGACCCATGAGGACTACAAGGCGCCCACGGCCTCTAGCTTCACCACGCCCACGGCCCAGTGCCGGGACACCGTGGCGGCCATCGAGGAGGTGAGCGGTAGCGTCGCCGGCGCTGGGCCGGAGGCTAGGGCCGCGGGGATCGTGCTGTGCCCTGGGGACCAGGTAGGCTTCCGCGCCTGGTGCCCGATACCCAGTGCCCTCCGCCTGCGCCCACACCCGGGAAACGTTTCTGGTCTTCCTAAGCCGGACGCAGCCGTGCCAGCTCTGCCCTACACAGAAGCCCTTTGGTCCCTGTTCTAGGGAGAGGCTGCTTGGTCACCTTGGGCCTTTTTTTGGGAACGCTCCTGTCTGTTCCCATTTCCCTCGCAGGGTTTCAGGTCCTTTGCTCCCATCCTCGGAGAGGTCAACTTCGGCTGCAGAGTCCGTGGCGGCTGAGGCCCCGGAGTGATAGGTCTCCCTGCGCGGACCTCTCCAACTTGTTCCAGAAGTGGCCCAGGAGGGGCAGCTCTGCGTTCTCAAACAACATGCACAGCAGATCCAGGGGACCTCAAGCTGCTTATTCAGGGGTGCCCATCCCATCTTGGAAGGCCTGGCAGTTCCCGCTACTGCAGAGCAGCGCTGTCGAGGGATGTGGAGAACCTGCGCTTTGAGGTCCAAAAGGTCTTTGGTGGCCACTTTTGGGCTACCTGTGTGGTGCCCGTTGACAGTATGGTCAGTTCCTTTGCAAGGTGCATAGTCATCCTATTTCGTGGCTAAGCAGCTAGCTCTCCAGATCCTGTTGTAGAGGGACTGGGAGAAGGAAGCAGCTTGGGTTGAAAATTGAAGCAGGCTTGGAAGAGGCTGTGTGAGTCCATGCAGGGACCGAGGCTGGCCGTGGCTTTGGATAGCCTCACTTACATCATTCTCTTTACCTCCCCAACAGAATTTAGTTTCGTGTTTTCGGCTCCGTAGGCTTTGTGTGTCCAGCCGGACTCACAATAGGTAGCTGGAGAACGAGACACACACGTATAGCAATAATGAACCGATGAATACATTTCCTTTGCTCAGAATTTTAAGATGGTGTAGATATTTTAAAATGCTTGTGCCAGAGGTTGGTGTTCAGAGAGTTTTCAAATTAAGCTATGTCATTACATCCTTTCCCCTTGCTTGAAGAAAGCATTTGCTATTAGGTTTAGCCTGAAAAAAAAAAAACTAGACTATTATTCGTTTGTGTAAAATATTTGTCTTTGTAGACCTACACAGTCAGGACTAGACTCAATGAAAAATACTGGGTTCAGCATCCTGCTCTTGGAAGTGAGCTAGGATATCCGTTCTTCTGTAAGGCCCCGGATGCTGGGCCTCAGCTCAAGTCCCGGGATGAACTGGCCAACACCCCACGTCCCTAGAGAAAACCACACCTGATGCAAGCTGCAAGAGGTTTTATTATCAGCTAGCTGAGGATGAACCCCTCACAGGGCAGGGGAGTTCGACCCCTAGAGGTGACAGTGGGGGGCTTTTAACAGCTAGCTGAGGAATTGGGAGGAGTTGGGAGGAGTTCTTCTCTTCCAGGTGTCCTTGGTGACATTTACAAGGCAGGAGTGAGGAGTGAGTTCTTTCTGAATTTTTATCTCTGTGTCCTTGGCACAGGAAGGCCAGCATCTCTGATTGTACAGTATAGAAACAAAAAAGCCTTTTGTTGGCTATAGAGAACAAAGAGCTTCTTTGTAGCTGTATTTTTAAAGATCAGGGAAAACAAGCTTGGGGAATTGTTTTAGGGGCATTACCTTCCAGGAAGAAATGCTTTAAGCCAGGGTCTCACACTTCTTCACCACCACCCCTCTTTCTTTTCACTCACCCCTCTTCCAAAAGATCTGCTTGTAAATCTTTTGTAGTGAGTTCAGTGAGAGCAGATTGCTTTAGTCCACTTTTCTCAGCCTGGCCTTTAGGTGCCACTGATGCCTTTAATGAGGCAGGTGGGGGATGAGGGGGATGAGAGCCCCTCCCCCATGAGGGCCCTTGAAAAGCACTAGGAAGATAGTCACAGTGTTTTGAAAATACATCATTAATGCTTATGAAAATGATTACATCCAAAAAGGTAGGATTCCCTCTGTGGAAAGGACACTTGTGTGTGATGTCCTTAAAAGACAGCCCATGTTTATAAAGTTAGGACGCTTCTCTCATTGTATTGAATCAGTTAGGTGTCAGTAATACTGGCAGATGTTGGAAAGCCTGGCAAATAGGAGTTGCAATTAAAGTAGGCATGGCCTTTCTCTGATTAATTTTAGTTTATTTTGGATGAACCCCAAGCTGCTTTTCCATGCAGTGCAGTAGATTACCCAAGAGCTCAGTTGCTGAGTAGATTAAAGAGAGACTGGATTTGGTCATTCTGTCAAATTGCAGGCTGGCTTCACTCAGCCTCCAAAGCAGAAAATGGATTTGAGATGGAAACAGAAAACCTGAAATCTTTGCAGGCTTATCTCATTTTAAGTAGAGCCAACATCTGCTCTAAGATAATAGTGTGTATGAACTAATTTGAAGGGTGAAAGGACTCAGTGTGGATTACGTAAATAATGCTTTCTTTCTCCTACATTATTTAATGTTCACTTCCAATACAAAATATTGTTCTCTCTCTAGTGTAATAAATAACACACCTTGTTCACAATACTTGGACTTTAAGCAAATGCCTTTTTATGGTGAAATGAGACATTAGAGTAGGTTTTGTGACATACAAAATGTTATGAATTTCATAGAAATACAACTAAAAAATTAGTCCCTGGTCTTCTACTTAAATGAGTTATGGAATTAGTAAACTTATCTGATTAACTTTGGCAAACCTGATTGCTTTGAATGGAGAATATGGTCTAGCCATTGTCATTTTCTGACTGAAATAGGCTTTCTTGGCTTGCACACCTGTAGCTAGAATGTCAGTAGTTCACCAGTGCTTGGCCTGTATTACAGGTATCATACTGTTGTGTTTAATCTCTATCCCTGCTGTGCAGATGAGGAATTTGAGGCTAGGAGATTAGTTCAGGTTATAGACAAAGCAAGTGGAGTTTGAACTTGGCTGGATGCTGCATTCACAAACTGAATGGCTTTTTCTAATGCTTAGTGATGGTGCATTCTCAAAACTGCCCATTGCTAGATCAGCCATCTCTTAGTCAGGCTCCATCACTTTCCAGTTGTATGAATTGGGATGAGACCATCCCTACCCACATACGTTTACCATTTTCAGTCCACTTCGCAGTCTAGATAATCATGTCTATTTCTGAAGGTTCTGGTACAGTACCCAGTAGACTTAGTAAATGGTAGCTGCTTTACCAGATTTCACTGTAGTTACTGTATAGACCCTGGAATGAGAATGGAGGAGGGGAGAAGAAAATGGATGAATGGATGAAGGTGTGCATATAAATGGAAATTGTTGTCCTTCCCCCTAGGTGTGCCTGTGTGTGTGTGTGTGTGTGTGTGTGTGTGTGTGTGTGTGTGTGTGTGTGTGTGTGATGGCTCCTGTGCTGACAGAGGCCAGAGGCTGATCTTGCAATGCTTTCCTGAATCAGTTCCCCACAGCCTGTCTCTGCTTCCCCTGAATCCTGGGGATCCCCATGCAGGTTCACAAGCTTGTGCAGCAAGCACCTGACCCCCTGAGCTGCCTTCCCAGCCCCCATGCATTCTCTCTAAGGAGCTTATTGTCTTGGTAACAGGTGAGAGTGTAGCTGGTTTGAAACTTTTCACTTCCTGATGACTTTCTCTGGGTGACTTACTTTGCACAGTTTGCAAAGTGCAGAGTGCAACTGGTGTCAGCTTTGTGCTTTGGAAATAAGGGAGGAAATAAGTAGTTGTGGCATAAATCTGAAAACTGAGCTGCGCCACCCCCCACCCTCTTCCCAGCTTTGATTTTTGTATCTTAGTTTATTTCAGCCTCTGGTTACTTCAAAATACTCTGGAAATAGAGAAACATTGTGTGCACTCTTGGGACACTCCTGTTGTTTGTTAAGGCTTCTTCATAGCTCCATTCATCTCTACCCTGCTTATTTGTCATTGATATAGTTTTAAAAATAAATTTGATATTGACTCTTAAGTATTAAAATTTAACTTTTTCCTTCCATGGCCATGAGTCTCTTATTCTGTTGTCCCGGTTACCTTGGAAATCCCTTTGCTGTTCTAACTGCAAAAGGAGAATGAACATCTAGACTGTACAGACTCCCAGGGGGATGCTGTTCACGGAGCCAGGCTCCGCCCAGCAGTTCCAGTGGGAACTGGCCTTGCATTTGATTCTGAGTTGTAATCTTATGTGACTTGTTCGTAAACCAGCTCCTTCAGAATCCCAGGCTAACAGATTTTGAATCTATGGTCAGAAGGTAGCTAGCTACCTTTTTCTTAGTGTATCCTTTGAAGGGTGTAGGTTAACAGGCCATCATTTTATGCTGTCCTGAAATCTGAATTGGTGTCTCTGGAACGTCTTGAATCACTTAGGGTGGAATTGGTTTCCCTCCAGCTGAATTCAATTTCTCTTTTATGATTAGTAGTGCAGTTACTATGATACCACTCCTTGTGCATCCCAACTCTTGCTGTGGTTCATTTGGGACCTGCTGCTATGTGTTAGGTGAAGGGATTAGACATCTCTTCTCTTTGAAAGAATCTGTGGTTCCATGGGGAGAAACCGATTCTCTAGGCAGATCAGTGACGTGAGGCCATGTCTGCGTGAGCATCTATGGTGATGATGTAGTGAACAGGAAGGCTGGGACCGCTTACATGTGATCAGAGCATCTATGGTGATGATATAGAGAAAAGATCAGGGATGTGGATGAAAGGGTCTTAAATGGAAGCATGGTGCAAGAGGCTCCAAGGTGCTTTAATCCAGTCTTCCATATCTGTGTCCCTACCTTAGGGAAATTTTTATCCACTCTTGGGCTGGTGATCAACTAGGCCTTTGGTGGAATTTTCCTATCCATCCAGGCTGCAGAAGGCCGCTTAGGCCAAGAATTTACAGAGGACTTTCATGGTGGGTGACTGTGCTTTTAGCTTTTGGTCAGCATTGTAGCCCAAGAATGAAGTCAGCTTTTTGCTAACGTTACTTGGTCTCAAATGCTTGGTGGGTGGCCACATGGGTCGGTGGCCACTCTGTTGTGTGATTCAGGACTTTGTTTTACATACTTGCAGGAAGTCCTGTTGATAAGCATAGGCCCTTGCAACTGCAAAATGCTTCACCTGAAAGCACCAGTCAGTGTGGTGTGGAACATGCAGAGCCTCAGGTTCCATGGCAGATCTGTGGAAATAGAGTGTGCATTTTAACAGCACTTTCAGGAGCAGTGTTTGCACCAGGGTTTGAAAGTACTGTTGTAGGCTGCCCTGAGTCCTGGCTATGTTCAGAGTTGCCTGGTGGGGGAGGGGGTGTCTGTGGACTGGAAGAACCTGGTTCTGCTCTCCTGAATTCTGATTTCACAAGATTTGGGTGAGGCCTGGAGCTTTTATATTTGTAAAAGGCTCCTCCCTAGTTGATAATCACTGATAGACAGGTGATTATGTCATGTTATGTGCCAGGTAGTGATGAATCAAGGATTTGCATAACTTGGGGATTGGATGTGGTTTTGGAGGGGAGGAAACTGAAGTCAAGACAGGCATCTCTGCAGAGGTGACCTTTGAGCAGTCTGGAATGTAGAGGCTGCCTGCTTGCAAAAACCTAGGCATAGAGGAGTCCTGGAAAAGGACAGAGATGTGAGTATCAGGGCAGACAGAAAGCCTGTGGTCAGAGGTGAGGGAGAGCAGAGGGGCCTGTGTGGAGGACTGGCTTAGGTCCAGATAGCACTGGGCTTTACCTTGGGGAGAGAATTTGCATGTTGGCTGTGGAGTGGTGCAAAGCTGTTAGAGGGTTTGGGGCTCAGACTCCCATGGTCTGATTTCCTCTTTAGGATTTACTTTTTATTGGTTTGTATCTGTGTGTGACCCTTGGAGTGCAGATGCCCTCAGAGCTTATGCAGCCAGAATTGTAGGCAGCTGTGAATTGCTTGGTTGTGGGTGCTGGGAATGAAACTTGGAACCTCCAGAAGAGCAGCAAGTTCTCTTACAATAAACCTTTTCTCCAGTCACTGCTTCACAGTTTAAAGACATTTCGGTGCTTGTTCCTAGGCCTAGGAGAAAAGTGGGGAGACCAGCAAAGGAGTAGGGGTTCATTTGTGTCTGCAGTGGTGGCAGTGCAGAAATGTCATTTGAACTGGGTGTCATTCCCTGATACTTGAAGCATTGATCTCCTATCATCTCCAAGTTAAAAGTGGCACTGTCCAGCATGCTTTAGTGGTAGAGACCAGCTCTACTGTGAAGATTGGCTGGCTGGAGGACTTGTATTGAAAGCAGTCCTTTTTTGTTTGTTTGTTTGGTTTTGGTTTTGTTTTTTGTTTTTTTGTTTTTGTTTTTGTTTTTGTTCTTTTTTTCCAGACAAGGTTTCTCTGTATATCCTGGGTGACCTGGAACTCACTTAGACCAGGCTGGCCTCAAACCTAGAAATCTGCCTGCCTCTGCCTCCCAAGTGCTGGGATTAAAGACGTGCACCACTATGCTGGGCTATAACCAGTATTTTTATGTGCTTTAATTCTGTGTTAAGAAAATGTGCTTTTGCCAGTTGGTTGCCTCATACCAGATTGTCAGCACCGAAGCCAGACATATAAATAATATTTTACAGATTGTACAGGCTGTGTTTATATATTTAGGGAATATACATATATGTATAAAATAACAAAGGAAAAGAGAGGTAATGAATTTGAAAGAGAGCAAGCAGGGGTATGTGGGTTGGTTTGGAGAATAGAAATGATGAGATTATATTACAATTTTAAAAAATAAAGTAATTGTAAAGTAAGAAAGCATTAAACGAGCTTATTTAAGATTATTCCTTTTTGAGAGAGGTCATATAGGCACAATGGAGTCATGTGACTCTGGGTTTCAGAAGTTGACAAAACAGAGTTCTGACCACTCTGCTTGGTTCTTCTATGTCCTTTCATTGTACAGAGGTGGGTTTCCTTAGTGCAAGTACTAAGTACTTATTTCTTCAGAATTCTGGTACATACTGAATATCAGATGTAATATCCTTCAACAGGAGATAACCTGTGCTTGATTTTTCTAAGTTCCCTTGGCCGAGAGACTTCTATTATAGACATTAGAGAGACATTCTATTAAATTTCCTTTCTATATCCATAGAGAAATTCATTCTGATTTGAGATATGTTTATCTAGAGAACCTGTCCTAATACAACTGTGGCTTTTCTCTACTTTGCCACTGATCGAGATGTGCTGGATACCAAGAGGGCTCAACAGTGTTTACCTTACATTTCTGGCTTTCCTCCCAGGGTTGGTTGGTACCTATCATCTGGTGAAAGAGCTGGTGAAGAGTCTCCCTGAGCCCAGCACTGAGCCACAAACAAAACTCTTGTTTCCTAAAATCCCTCTTTAATGTTCATTGCCTGGGCTCCCTCCCACTCAGATTGATAACCCCACTGCACCTTGGGTAATGGGCTATGCATGCTCTTCCCCTGGATTTCAGGAAGAAGAAGGCAAGTGCTGTGAGGCAAGCTCAGGCAAGGTCTGAAGTCAGGTCCTGGTAATGCAGGATCATTGCTCACAGAGGGCAGGAGCAGGCAGCTGACTAGCCTGAGCTGGAATGTGTTGGGAACTAAAAGGGGGCCCTGGGGAAGAAAGGAAAGGGGGGAATGTCCACGCCCTGCCAGAGTTCCACCTATGCTCTGGACAGAGTTGTGGGGGAAGCTGCCATACACTCTCTGCTCAGCCCCAGGTGGGCATCTAAGCCTTTGACCCACTCTTTGGGTGTGAACAAGGGGCAGCCCAACCTGGGAGCCCCGGGGCTACTTTCCTAAAGCCCTGGGGTTATGGCAGAGAGGAATGAGGGATGAGAGGTTCCCACATGGGTAAGAGAGAGTGAGCATAGTGGATCTTGACTGGAGCACATGAAGGCCTTCCATGGGGAGATTTGAAATGGCTCATTAGGAGAAAGCCTATCCCATCCTCCAAGCGCAGTGGGCCTTGATGAGCAGAGACATTCTATGGTCTTAGAGCTTTATTATAGAAAGGCAGGGAGAAAGAGAGAAGGTAGAAGAGAGAGAGGCCCCCCTAGAAGGCTAGAATGGGGAAGGCTAGATAGAAAGAGAGTAAGAGGGAGAAGACAAAGAGAAAGGAAAGAGGAGAGGAGAGGGGAGGGGAGGGGAGGAGAGAGAAGAGAAGAGAAGAAAAGAGAAGAGAAGAGAAATGAGAGGTAAGAGAACAAAGGAGCTAGAGCAAGAGAGATAGGTGGGGCTGAACAGCCCTTTTATGGTCTTTACTGTTGCTAGGTAATTGGGGAGGAGTTTAGCCTGAAGTATAGAAGCTTGGGACATTGCCTACTTGACTTTTAGCCATGTTTCTCTTGGGGGGGGGGCAGTAACTTAGGCAGGGGCCGGAGTTCCAGGATCATGAGGGAATGAATGCCTTCCTTCTCACATGGTGATTTATCACCCTTCTGGGGTTCAGAGCTCAGCTCAACTGGAGACCAGCCTGTCTGTGCAAAGCCCAATGCCCCACTTGAATGGTAAGTTTTCCCCCAGGGCTGGGAGGGGTGAGAGTCCTCTTTGAGGACAGGTTCAAATGCTAATGTAGTGCAAACCACACCTGAGATCTGGAAAAGGTCTGGCCCTGGACTTGAATCACACATTAACCTTGAGGAGGGATGAGACCTTCTGGCCAGTCAAGTTCTCCACAGGCAGACCTGCCAGTCCTACAAGGAGGTGGGATCTTCCGGGTGTCTTTCCACAAGTTCACTGTGTCTGTGCAGGCTTGAATGGTTCTCTGTGTCCTGCTCTGAGCTCTGCTGTTGGGTGCTTTGAGAGGACCTCAGGGAAGCTCTGAATTTGAGGCATGGTGAGCACAGGGTTACTGCCCATATAGTTTAGGGGCAGGGTGCTGAGCAGTGGAAGCTGGGGTGGTGAGTCCTCTTTGGGGCTGGATGGGAAGTATAAGCCATATGTGAGCACCTGTGAGGTCTCTCGTGTTGCTCCTCACTTGCTCCATCGGGGGTGACCTATGATAACTTTCCTATCATTGCCCAAATCCTTTGGACCTTAGTTAGGCTGGCTTGTGAAAACAAGGGTGGTTTCTTTGAGTCTGTAGCACACATGTCCAAACCCCTTTATCTTTTAGTACACATTAAGAAGACAGGTAAAAAAAAAAAATCTAATAGGTCTGATTTCATACATTATACTTGTTTTTTTGTTTTGGTTTTTCGATACAGGGTTTCTCTGTGTAGCCACAGGGTTTCTCTGTGTAGCCTTGGCTGTCCTGACACTCACTTTGTAGACCAGGCTGGCCTCGAACTCAGAAATCCGCCTGCCTCTGCCTCCCAAGTGCTGGGATTAAAGGTGTGCGCCACCACGCCCGGTCCCCCCCCCCTGCTGTTGATAACACACCACAGAGCCATGTTTGTATGAAATATAACACAAATTAGCTGCACGTAGCCTCCAAGACAGAATTGGATGGTTCGGGAAGATCTATGATTTCCTAAGATAGGTGCGGCTGCCAGCCAGCATAATTCCCAGGCAGGACTATGGAGCATAAATAAATTTTACGCCATAGTCCAGTTATTTTTTTAATATAAATAACAGGGAGGAAATTGTAACCTTCCCTCAGCCTGAAGCTGGCTGAGCCAGACTTGGACCTTGCTGTCACTAAGGAGATTACCTAGGGTGGAGCATTCCTCCCTAGATCACTCAATTGTTCAGCCATTGTCTCTGTTTCTCTTCAAGATACTGCTACCTGCTGAGAGGCCCCAGAGCTATTCTGGAGACTACGCCCTATCCTGCGCGCCCTATCCTGCATGTCATCACCTGCAGTTGGTTCCAGTCTCCAAGGATGAAGTGGCAGGAATGCTCCTCCCTGCCCCCTTATAAGTGCCTTCGCCATTGAATATTTGAGCCTTGATCAGAACATGGTCTTGGCTCCATTTCTCTCTCATCTGCCTAGTTTCCCTTTCTTTAAGTGCCAGCCTGCCACTCAGGTGTACCCAGTCCATGTGAGCCTCTGGACGGCTTGCAAGATTGCTGGGTGACATTAGCCAAGGCACATGCCATGTTTGGCCCTGAGGGACTGTTTCTGTCCAATATCTAAAACACCTTCTAAGCAACAGCACCTTTCTTCTTGAGGTGAGGTGGGAGCAAAGACAATGTCTGGCCAATCTCAGAGTCTCCAGTGCTCACCCAGGACAGATGCTCAGTGGGTGTTTCCTGAACATCATCAGATGGTCTGGGGCTCAGTCTACAGGTTCTGTGGCTTTAAGCAGGAGGGCCAGTGGCCTTGCTGTGTGTGGAGCCAACTGAGTTGGGAAAGGCTGGCATGGACTACTCTGACTAAATTCTCGGCTGTTCCAGACATTCAAGGTCTTTCCCCATGTCTACCAATTATCTGCTTCATCCCCACACTCATGGGAGAGTGAACCATGAACAGGGTGCTGTGGCAACACAGGAAACTCACAGACCTTGGTTTATTAGATTATTTTAAAATGCCAGACCAATAGAAAGGAAGGACGGAGCACACAGGAACACCTGTATTTGCAGGATGGAGGGCAGATGTACACAGCCTTGAGCATGCATGTATCTCCTGTGTAATTAGGCAAATGAATACATAAATACCACACAACAGCCAGACTTGGGGGTGGGGAGAATCACAGGCCACAGGGTACCATGCTTTAAAGGCAGTCAGAGGCTTTAAAAAGAGGGGCTAAAGAACTTGAAGCTGGATGACCTGTTTCTCAAGCGCTATGCGTGTTTGCTCAAGGATGTCGGGGAACCAGTACCCTTCCCCGAGCCCCCTGAAAGCTTTGCATTTTATATAAAACAACTAAAGGAAGCAAGGGAAAGCCCTTCATGAGATAAGCAGTGTGGCTGTGTGTGTGTGTCTGTGTATGTCTGTGTGTCTGCTCCTGTGAGCATGTAAATGTGTGTGTGTGTGCGCATGTGCCTGTGTCTAAATGTTATTTCTAAAGTGTACTTGAGAGGAAAATAAACCAATGAAAATTTAAAAAAAATAAAATAAAATAAAAAGAGGGGCTAAACCTTCTCACTTTATACAGAACTTATATATAAAAGTAAGGATACCACGGTTTATACATGCAAGCAGCTTTGGTTGGAGAAAAATGACCAAGGGAGGTGGAGCCATGAATAGGAAGGGCTTGCCTATATAATGTCTATCTTCTTCATCCTCACAAAGTCACCTGGGATCATAGAATAAATCAGCTGGTCTCGGTAAGATACTGAAAAGTCCTGTCTGGTGTCCTAAGGGCTTAAAGGCCCTCTGTGGGCAGGGAAGGAGCCCTACAGCTGAGAATACTTGAAACCTTGGAAGGAACCAGCCTGGACTGGATGGGAAGGGACATCTATTGGATCAGATAGAGGAGGGAGCTGCATCCAGCCAGACCAGGTGAGTGTGATGTGCTGCCTGGACCCAGGTCCCAAGAGAGCAGGAGAACTCATGGAGAAGTCCACTTTTGCAAGCAAAGCTGAAGATGGCAGGTCAAGCCTGTGTTTCACACAACTGTATAAAAGCCCATTGCCCTGAGAACTGGCTAGCACGGCTGGGATCACACTGCAACCAGACAACCGGGCAATGGATGGGTTCCTTTTGGCACCTTTGTTGAATTCTTCCAGGGACAGTTTGCCTGAGGAATGGAAGAGGGAGACTTAGGATTAGCCAGTGATCTGGTTAAAGTCTGGAACCCTCTGGAAAATGGACAATGTCCAGTCCTCTCCTCTCCTCTCCTCTCCTCTCCTCTCCTCTCCTCTCCTCTCCTCTCCTCTCCTCCCCTCCCCTCCCCTCCCCTCTCTCTCTCTCTCTCTCTCTCTCTCTCTCTCTCTCTCTCTGCATCTCTCTCTCTCTCTCACACACACACACATACATACAAACACACACTCGGGAACATATGCCATTTTGAGGCACACAAGTGGTCAGAGGACAACTTGTAAGAGCTGGTTCTCTTTTCAAGGTGTAGGTCACGGGGATTGAGCACTAGTCATCAGGTTAGGTTTGGTCATGAACTCTGTGGCCTGAAATAAGCTGATAGCCCCACCTAGAGGCCTGGAGAGCCACCACGATCTGGGGCAGCTGGGGAGACAGGACAAATTATGGCTGCAGGTCAATTTACATTTCTGTTACTGTGATAAAAATTCCCTAACTAAAAGCAACTTAAGGGAGGAAGTTTTCTTTGGTTTACTTCTAGGTTACAATTCATCACTTCAGGAAGTCAAGGCTTTAAAACCTCACAGGGCAGAGAGAATAGAGGTATGAGCACCTGGCTCATAATGATACTCTGCACTTTTTTTCTGATACTCTTCTTTTCCCTTTATTACACTGTTCAGGCCCCCTGTCTAGAGAATAGTAATGGGGTTTCCCACATCAATTAACCAACAACACAACCCCCAACAGGCATGCTCATAGACTGGCATGATCTAGATGAGTGGTTTTCAGCCTTCCTAATGCTGTGACCCTTTAATACAGTTCCTTGTTTTGTAGTGACCCTCAACCATAAGATTATTTTCACTGCTACTTCATAACTGTGATTACACTATTGTTATGAATCTGAATATGAAAATTTATGTTTTCTGTTGATCTTATGTCACCTCTGGGAAAAGTTCATTTGATCCCCCAAAGGGGCTGGAACCCATAGGTTGAGAACCACTGATCTAGATAATTCTTCAGTAAGATTCTTCTGGTGGCACACATCTTTAATCCCAGTACTCAGGAGGCAGACTGGTGGATCTCTGAGTTTGACGCCAACATGGTCTAAGCAGCAAGTTCCAGGACAGCCAGTGCTACACAGAGAAACCTTATCTCTAAAAAAACAAACCAACAAGCAAAAAAAAGACTCTCCTTTATGGCTGGTGAGATGGCTCAGCAGTTAAGAGCAGTTGCTGCTTTTTCAGAGGGTCCTGGATAAAGTCCCCAGCATCCATAGGGCGGTTCCCAATCATTTGTAACTCCAGTTCCAGGGCGACCCAGTGCACTTTTCTGGCCTCTATCATATTACACAAACATACATTCAGCTACTTGAGCGTTTGCTCAAGTAGAAAATAAATACTAAATCTAAAATAAAATAAAAATTAAAATAATAAAAAAAAAGACTTCTGAGGTGATTCTAAACTGAGTCAAGTTGACAGTTAAAACTATCACAGCGCCCCCTAGTGTTAACTCTTGTCAGCTTCGGGTGTTGAGAACTATCCACCTTTGCTGTCCTAACTTGTCCTATTCTGTACCAGTTTCTCTGGCAGCCCAGTCTTCTCATCTCTTGAGTGCTAGCAAGTGGCCCCTGGCTTACAGGGCAAAGTATGCACTCAGTGGCCTCCATTGTGAGAAACAAACAATTGGACAAGTGCACAGTGGGGACACGGTCTCCATTTTGAAACTGGTGAAGTTCCTGACTTTGACAATCAGAAACAATGGCCCTCCGTGTTAGGTGTGCCACCAACACAGTGCTACTTTAGACTCACACCCACACAAGTGGGCTTATCCCCATTTCACGAAGAAGAAAGCCAAGCCTGGGAAGTGGGCAAGCCTCAGTATGGTCTGTTGGAACACAAGCCTCCGTGTCAGAGTACACAAGAGAGTAAAGAACACTTTAGAAAATGGCTGAAAGGCAGCACCAGGCAAGAGGCTGCATTGCTTTGTGTGCGGACATGTTTTGAAAAGCATTTCCTTGCTGCCTGGAAAGCTTTTGCTGTCTACAGTTCCACGGGAGCCTTGAGTCCCGCTGAGCCTGGTCCTCAGCTCACCTGCACAGAGCACTGGAGGCTGTTCACTGCTCTCTCCTGTGCATTAGCTTACATTCAATCTCAGTACGACCCGGGGAGCTTTTCATGCCTTAATGCTGCATTTCCTGTTGGAACAAAACCCAACCAGTCTTGGCTCTACAAAGCCATAGACTGGCAAAATCAACTCACCATGCAGCTACCTCACCCTTGCTGAGGTCCTGTGAGAAACTCAGCCAAGGCACAGCAGGACCTCTCACCACCTCACCTCCTCCTGAGACCTGCCTTTTTGCAGCTGTGGTAGGATCTCAGAGTCCTAGGTACCATGAGGCTCAGTGGTTTCTGTTTGATGAGCCCCATGAGTATCTGGGGTGCCTCACATCCCAGGATGATGGCCTGGTTGGCCTCTCAGAATCTCAAGACTCAACACCCCTTGATTCAGTGTCTCACCTCTCAGCCACCAGTATGACCTTCCTCCTCTCCCCATATATACTTGTGGAAATATTAAGACCACTGTTTCTGTCAACATGTGTGCTAGCTAATTTTATGTCAGCTTGATACAAGTTATAGTTATCAGGAAAGAGGGAGCCTCAGTTGTGAAAATTTCTGTATAAAATGTCTGCAGGAAAATCTGTAGGGTGTTCTCTCTCTCTCTTTCTCTGTTTCTCTCCCTGTCTTTCTACCTCCCTCTCTCTTTCCCTCCTTTTCCCTCTTTTGTTTTGTTTTGTTTTGTTTTGTTTTGTTTTATTGACACAGGGTTTCTCTGTGTAACAGTCCTGGCTGTCCTAGAACTCATTTTTTAGACAAGGTTAGCCTTGAAGTCACAGAGAGCCTCTTGTCTCCTATGAGCTCCGATTAAAGACATGTGCCACCATGTCTGACCAGAGGGTATTTTCTTAACTAGTGATTGATGGAGCAGAGCCCAGCCCATTGTAGGTGGTACAATCCCGGGCTAGTGACCCTGAATTCTATAAGAAAGAAGGCTGAGCAAGCCATGGGGAGCAAGCCAGTAATTAGCAACCATTTCTCTATATCAGCTCCTGCCTTCAGGTTCCTGCCCTGTTTGAGTCCTGCTCTCACTGCTTTTAATAATGAACAGTTATATGGAAACTGTGAGTGAATAAACCCTTTCCTCCCCAAGTTGCTTGTGGCCATGGTGTGTCATCACAGCAATGGAAACCCTAACTCAGACAACAGGGATGAAGCCTACAGCTCAGAGGGTCTACTGACATACCTATGGTTACAGAGCCCTAGGAAGGGTGCAGGATGCAGGCTAGGTGTACCTGACCCTGAATTCTAGTCTCCCTCCCTCAATCAGAACTGAATCAAGTGGGCTGGAAAAGGGCAGGCCTGCATAGGGCAGAGGGTGTATCCCAAACACCTCTGTGCCATCAACAGTTTCACGGGCTCATCTACTCCCCTCTTCCCATCCCCACCCCCTCTCCCAATCCCCTCCTCCCTCGACACCTGCTCACTCCTGCATGTTTCCTACCATCATTGTTTGTGTCCATCTGTCTGAAGATCTTGTCTGTTCGCTTCTCGGGCATGGACTCGTCCTTGGGCATCTTCATCACAGAGGATAGCATCTTGTAGATGGCCTACAAAGGGGCATCTGTGAGTGTGCTCTGGAGGATGGAGGGTGGGTTATGGTCTTCGCTCAGATAACCAAGGAGAATGGACAGGACAGAATCAGGACCCTTCTCTCATCAGAACAAGTTTCACAGAGAAGGTGCTGGGCAAAGGGAGCCAGGAAAGTTTGTGACATTCAAGAGCACAGGATACAGCTGGGGTGTGGAAGGATGGAGGGCTCCTTGGTTTGGAGTTGAGGGGAGGTTGTGAGGCAAAGCGTCTGTCTAAAAGGAGGTTCTTTGGTGGGGAGCTGGGAAATCCTGGAGGGAAGATAAAAAGGGAAATACATTGAGCCCTGCTCACACATGGGTACTGAATCTGCAGATTCAACAAACTACAGGTGGGAAATAGTCTAGAAAATGAAACTGGAGGTACACAGACAGTTTCTTGTTATTTCCCAAATAATACAAATTATTATCATCTATAGCCATTGTATTAGGCACTGTATAAAACTACTATACTTATTTTATGGATGTATGTAACTATTTATTTGAGACAGATGATCTCAGGAGGAATTCAGAGGATAACTTGTGGAATCTGGTTCTCTTTTCCTACCATGTGGGTCTTAGGGATTGAACCCAGGCTGCCAGACTTGGTAGTAAGCACCTTTACCCACAGAGTCAGCTCACTGGACCAAATACAGTGATGGTTTAGAGCATGGAGCAGGAAGGATGCAGGGTGCACATAAGCATCGCTCCTGTGAAGAACTGACTGCTGACTCATCTTTTAATGTGTCATTCTGATTTCTATAGGAAGCCCTATAGATAGCTAACGAGTGTGCAGGTGAACACTCACCCGTGCAGAGGCCAAACAGGAATACAGGTGTTCATAATAATCCCTTTATCCTCTCACTGAACCCGGCTGGGGCTTACCATTGTAGCTAGGCTGCCTGCTCAGCAAGCTTCTGGGACTCACTTGTCCCCTAGTTCTAGGGATTCGGGCATGCTCAGGCACTCCTGGCTTTTCCAAGGGTGTTGGGATCAGAACTCAGGTCCTCATGTTGGGTATCAAGTGTTCTTCCCCACTGACCCATTTTCCCAGTTCTTGCTTTTACAATTCTTAATCACCTATCTGAGCCTCAGATCTCATTAGAGGTTAAAAAAAAAGACCCGTTTTATAAAATTGTGTGAATAAACCTGATGGATGAGCTCAGCTGGGGCCTGATGTCCTGCAAGCAATCAATATATGCTTGGCTTTTATCATTACTCTCTGCAAAGACAGGCAGTCCTTTAGTACACCAGGTAGCAAGTGGGCAGAGGAATGACCTGGTGTATGGGGTCGGGGATGGCTGTCCTGGATCCCTGCACTCCCCATGCTTAAGGCCCTGTCAAGTGCAGGTACCTGCACTATCTCCAGCATTTCACTGCAGCTGATGTAGCCATTGCGGTCTAGGTCCTATATGCTGAAGACCCACTTCATCTTCTATTCCAATTGTCCCGAGAGGTCATGCTCAGAGCAATGATGAACACTCAGAAGTCGATGGTGCTGTCGCTGTTGGTGTCAAAGGTGTTGAAGACATGTTCAGCCAACTTGGAGGCATCTCTGTAGGGGAAAAAGTTGGCCTAGAAATTGAAATTGTACACAGTCAGGTGGCCAGTGGGACAGTCATTGAGGAAGCCCTTGTACCACTCCTGAAGCTCATGGTTGGTGAACTTCCTGTGTTTCCGCAAGTCCTGCAGCACCTCAGGACCCGGCTTGCTGTTCTGCTTGCCCATGGCAGCTGGCAGTGGAGACTAAACCTGCAAGGCCAAGACACAAGGTGAGCGGTGGATACTGAAACCCTAAGTCTCGTTTCCTATCACACCCTACCACCATGCTGGCTAAGCAATATCCTCTGTATGTCCAGTGCCATCCAATACAGCAGTGGTTCTCAGCCTTCCTAAAGCTGCAAACCCTTAATACAGTTCCTCATGTTGTGGTGAACCCCCAGCTATAAAGTCATTTTCATTGCTACTTCAAAACTCTCCGATCTTGCATCATGGTGCACCTGTGCATTTCTCACAATGGTCGTGGCTTTTTTTCAGGTGTATGAGGAAGTCGGGTGCAAGTCATAAGATTTGGCTGCAGTCCCTGGTGCCATCTTGGGACTGCTGCCACACCCACTCCCCACATCTCCCCCTTCTGTACTTATTGGCAGACAGAATGTCTGTCTTAGGTTGCACCCTGCGGCAATACCCCTTACCCATCATCGGGAGACAAACTGCATTGGTTTGATCCCTATCTTAGGTTGGTGACACGCCCAGGGCATCTTACCCGTCACTGACTACTTCTCTAGCATGCCAAGCCACACATGAGGAGATTGTCCTGTTTTCACTGCCGCAAAAGCCTGTATCATCAAGGCTTGGGCTCCGTGCTCACGACTCTGCATGCAGCAAATGCACCAGAAGGCCAGGATGCTGATTAATATCAGACACAGGGCAAGTCCATAAATTCCGGCTCACTCTTTCAAGCAGGAGACAGCGGTCAGCAATCCAAAGCTTCTGCAGCATGAACGATTAAATTATTCACAGACGCGGCAGTTTGTAAGGGATATGGCCGCACAGGTGGCTGCGGGGGCAGAGATTGCTACAGCAATGACAATGGCTGCAGCAATGCCAAAAATCGCTCTTAGGTCCAAACAAAGTCATAGCAGAAGGAGCCTGAAAGGGCCAAGGTACAAAGTGAGGCATCCTAGTCACAACAGCTAAATGATATTCAGATGCATTTCAGAACATACTATAATAACAAATAACACTACTACAATTAACAACATTATTCTCATACCTACCATTATAAACAATAAACACAAAAGGAGGCCACATACAAACAGGCATAGCCTGAAAAGAAGCATTCCTCCCTCCAGCAAATTGAAATACAGAAGTTTTAAACACATTAGAACCATTCCAATAAAATCTTGCATTGCCCCAGGCCCCTCCTGCCACCATGCTTAAGGGGGAAAGATCAGTGCAACTACCATTCACCCCACCTAACAACCATACATTAAAAGGATTACTAGCTCCTACTTGAGCTGGATTTTCATATGTCCAATTATACCCTGAAAAGGAACTATTATGGACTGTACCTATATTAGGGGAAAATGAAAAATAATTCTTCACTGCCCAAGGTACGTTTCTAGATTGACAGCCGGTCCAAGGTGGAAGGGAATTATGAACACTCCTTCAAAAAAGGGTCCCATCTAGGTTAGGAGGGTATAGTGCTATTGCCCTTGGATATACTGGCAGGTCACAACCCTCGAATCCAGGCAGCATTAGCTTTAGTAGATACAGCTGAACACAATCACTCATCTGTGAAATATTTTGAATCATCTGAAAACACAACAATCCCCTAAGCTGAAGCAGCATAGATTCCCGCACTGGAGCTATCTCTCAATCCCATGATTAAAAAGGCAATTTTAGTAAAGCATTAGATGTAAAGAATTGAGGAAACACTTGTGCCGAATGCATCAACGGCATGGTTTTCAGGAACACAGACATAATTCCCCAATGTGGCTCTTCAGTTCTCACTAGCGGGAGCATTCCCAGCCACAGGAATATCCACATCCTCATCGCTCTGCTTGCCCTGATTTGCTCTGGTCAGCTGCTCTGGGATCCACAGCAGTTGTTGGTAATCCTGGGGAAACACACAAACAGACCCTCTCTCCCAAACCTACACTGGGTCAGGGCCCTTCCAACAACCAGTCAAGACGTACACTTGGATGGAATAATTAGTTTGAGCTACTACAAATCTCCCTTGTCCATCAGCATGTCTTGATCCCAGGCTGGCTGCTTGCTAGGCAGAAACCTCAATGAAAAAATGCCTTTCAGTCTAAATATTGGCCTGGTGACAAGTAGGCGCGAGCCAGATTCTGCCAATTGCTTGGAGTCATGCAGTAGTGGTGCAGGTTCTCTAATTGCACTCTTATAAAAGCAGCACTGACACGGTAAGTACGAACCCCTTACTCTATACTTTGAACAATCTTCCAATCAAGCAGCTCATGATAATGACCTCCCTGTGCATCCTGAAATACAGGAAAGCACTGGGCTCCCAGTTCCCTCCAGGTTTCTGAATGCAGACTACGCCCGGATCCTCTTTCAGGGGCTTACGGAGGCGCCCATGGTGGCCCTGGCCCTGAAGGTTCTACCTTCATTTTCACTTTCTCTAGACTGTCGGCTATGCTCTCCAGATTGTCATCAGACATATCCCCATCACTAGAACTTCCTTCTGCCTCTGACTTTTGGGATCGCGCCTCTCTCACCTGATTCAGTGCCTCATTGTCCTTTTGGAGTTCTGCTCCACATCTTTCCTTATCCTCGATACAACCCTGTATTAGCTTCCACACTGGCAGCACCCCTTTAGCGAGAACTCCCTGTTCTTCTGCAAACTTCAAGTCCTTCCCTAACTTCTCCCACCTGAGCCCTGTAAGAAGTCCTGATATGGAGAACCAAGGAGTGACCTGATCCATTACTTTTAAAAAGTTCTCCAGGGTCTCCTTTTTCAGCCCGATTCCTTTCACTTTCAGCAAGTCCTTAAGGGCTTGGCTAACTGTTTGACCTGAGGTTGAATTCCCCGTGGTGGTTGGTGCAACTTATCCCAAAACCGGGAACCTTAACATGTCCCAAAAACGGGAATTTTAACTTGTACCAAAACTGGGAACCTTATAGTCTCAATCCAAGAACTTAAATTGTCCCACTTACCCGGGAACCTTTCCAGCTAGCTGCCCTGACTGGGATGAGTTCTGAAGGTCCCCATATGGGCCACCATTTGTAACTTCCAATTCCGACCAGCAGAAAGGAGTGATGACAATATGTTCTTCTCAAAGCAGTTTATTCAGGAACCTTTCAATATGCATGCATGAATCTCTCTCCAGGAATAGTCTCTTGTGTATCTCTCTGCACCCAATCACAATCCCTTATATAACCCCTCATCCACAACCAATCGGCCCAGTCTACATAACAGCAGTCCATTGGCCAGAATCATCCCTCGTCATATGGTCTGGTCTTGCATCACGGTGCGCTTGCACAGTTCTCACAATGGTCGCACCTTATTTTCAGGTGTATGAGGAAGTCAGGGGCAAGTCATAAGACTTGGCTGCAGTCCCGGGTGCCATCTTGGGACTGCTGCCACATCTTCTCCCCACAGTAGCTCACCCTGACTTCAAACTTACTACGTAGCTGAGGACAACCTGCACCCTTACCTTCCTGCCTCCCCTGTCTAGCAGTCACAGGTGTGAGCCACAAAGCCTGACTCTTTTGCAGGTTTTTTTGTTTCGTTTCTTTGGTTTTTTTGATTTTCGAGACAGGGTTTATCGGTATAGCCCTGGCTGTCCTGAAACTCACTTTGTAGACCAGGCTGGTCTCAATCTCAGTAATGCCCTGACTCTGCCTCCCTAGTGCTTTGATTAAACGTCATTTGCAGTTTTAAGATGTCAAAATGTGTACATGTATTCTTTTACTTTTTTCTCTTTCAAAGCTTTAAGAATATTTATCTATATAGTATGTTACAAATAATTTTCTTGTTATATAATACATTCTGAGGTTGCCTGGTACCTGCAGAGGCCTGAGTAGTATGTCGGATCCCTGGAACTGGAGTTACAGAAGTTTAGAGCCACCATGTGGGTGTAGGGAACAGGACTGAACTGGGGTCCTCTGCAAGAACAGCAAGAGCCCTCTCTCCAGGATCCCATTTCCCTTAGATTTCATTTTCTACTCAAAGAAGAGGAATACCCAAATCATAGTCGCCCAGCATCTATCTCTTGACTGGTGGCATGTCTAAGAACCTCTGAGTTGATAGAACACTATAAGCTAAGGCCTGTCTGGGGGGGGGGCTTCAGGAACAAGAAATAGAGATGGAGCCTTGGCGCTGGCACACAGCTCTAATCCCAGCAGTCAGAAAGCAGAGGCAGCCAGATAACTTTTGAGCTCCATGCCAGCCTGGATTACAGAGAAAGGACCCTGTCTTGAAAACAAAAAACAACCGAAACCCAGACTAGTGTCCTGGAGGACATGCATAGAGGGGACCAGGCTATCTTGACTCCCCTGGTGATGGCTTACTGCCAGATGAGTATCTTTTCTTGCTACATGCACTTCCTATCTCACAGCCTTGCTTCTACCACGGTTTAGTGTCCTCTTTACTTATCACCTACAGCCTGGGCTTCAACCTCAATTCAGCCAACCTCTCCCTTGCTCACTGGACGTTGAGCTTGACAGGGTGGCCAGTTCTGGCTGGAAGTACCCCCAGAAGCTAGCTACATCCAGCTCTGAACAGGAGCACACAGTACCAAATTCTCCAGCCACAGACAGTCTGCCCTAAGAGGACAAATGCGACTGCTGGTGGCTGAGGGGTCACTAAAGGCCTAGGAAAAGCATACAGATGAGCTGCTCTCCATGGAGCCCACTACCCAAGGCTCTAATTCACACCCCAACATAGAGTAAGACCACATCATGACTCTTTGGGAAGGGATAAAAATGCCCCGGTTTTATTGTAGGTAATTCATTTTGGAAACTCAATTAACAAAACACATGTAAAGTTGAAGCCACCCTGGGAACACGGAGGTGTAGGTAAGAATAGGGCAGCCAACAGTGGGAGGGTGGTACTCCTGGGGATGTTTGATCCAAAGAATCCCTTAGTGGATCAGGACAAGAGGTGCAAAAAGAGATGTCTGGGGATAATCCAGGAATACTGATGGAGAAGGAACGGAGGAAGGAGGGGAGGAGGAAGGAAGGAAAGAAGGAGGGAAGGAAGAAAGAAATGAGGGAGAGGGAAAAGGAGGGCATGGGAGGGAGAAGGGAACTGGAGTACCTAGAGGAAGGGACAATGAGCTGAGCCAGGAGGTGACTACTGGATGTTACTGTCAGAGGCAGGCCCTCGGGAGGCCCTCAGGCTGGAGACAAAACTGTGAAACAATGTGAACAGAAGACCCCAGAAAAGAGAGCATAGTTTGGGGTGGTAGCAGGTAAAAGGTAGAGAAGTCAGGTTGGACCAAGATGGGAGGTGTGGGGTCCCCTGCTCAAATATTAGTATTGGAGAGAAAAGACCTAGACCTGGTGAAGCCATGTAGCTCAAGGCCCTCACCACTGAACCATTCACACAGGGAAACTTACAACGTATCTCTGGCCTGGAGTTCACTTAGAAATGTCACCCATCAGATACATCTTGCTAACCAGAGAACTGACCATCAGAGAGCTGCAGAACCTCTCCTAAGTCAGCCAGGACCTGACTCCAGGATATCCGGCTATGGGATTGTGCTGGTATGACAGTCCCAGAGAGGGCAATGTGGAAACAGCTGCATTGACACCACCATAGCTAGCCCTGTGCTTATGGCTCCTCTTCATGATCAACAGCCCTGCACCCCACAGCCTTGGTTTCCAGCTCATGCACGCAGCATCCACTCACCTCATTGAACACACATCACTGCTGTGTCTGTGATTTATCATCTAACATGCTAGTAAAATGCCAAACTCCTTGTACCTGCTCTGCAGATATCTGCTGGGAGGAGGCTGCAGTGCACACAGCCTTGGAGTTGTTGGAGGAGAGGCTTCGTTTCCCTTATTTCTCATTCCTTTCCCAATGGCTTGAAGATCTGCTCCTTACCAAATATTTCAGAAGTAGGAGTTCTAGAACACAGGCTGTGCCTCTGCCCAGCCTTTGCTTCCTCCCTGGTAACAGGATGCTAATTAGAATTCATGCTTTGCATTGGTTTTGGACATTCTTGCTGTTGTGGTTATAGTACACACACACACACACACACACACACACACACACACACACACACACACACACAGATGGCCTTGTTCTCAGGATGTACTAATACTAATTTGGAGGCAGGAAGAACTTTGACATAGCTCACATCCAAGCAGATCCCAAGTGACCCTCTGTGGATGCAAAGAACAAGGCGTAAGCATCAGGAGGATGGAGATGACCTGGGAACCTTCAATCCATGTTTCAGGGCAACCCCTGAGGTGCTGGGGGTTCATGGGATGTAGAAAAGGGAAAAGGAAGGGTCTGATCCTCAGGATCTGGTTCTGAGGTTCTGCTTGAAGATCTGCTCCTGCATGCAATGTCATTTAAAGAAAGGGTTGTGACAATAGGAATGTGTCTGGCCATCTTAAGCACCTGGGACCAATGGCATAAGCAGTATGAGATAAGGAGGAAGAGAGGGTAGGATTGACCCTTTTCTAAAACTCCAGTAAAGGTTCCAGGACTCCACGGCGGGCAGTCTGCAGGTGAGAGTGTGGAACACAGAGGCCAGCAGCTTCTGGGACATGCGAGAGCCACAGAGCCTCTGAGGCGGCGCCATTTTCGGCTCCAGACAACCGGCCACCTTCCTGGTCAGAGCACATGTGTCCACCCTGCCCGAGAGGGTTCTGCCTCAAGTTCCGCGGGGGCCACCTTGGTTCTGGGACTCCTCGGCTGGCGGTCTGCGGGTGAGAGAGTGGAACACAGAGGCCAGCAGCTTCTGGGACAGGCGAGAGCCACAGAGCCTCTGAGGCGGCGCCATTTTCGGCTCCAGACAACCGGCCACCTTCCTGGTCAGAGCACAAGTGTCCGCCCGGCCCGAGAGGCTTCTGCCTCACATTCCGCGGGAGCCACCTTGGTTCCAGGACTCCACGGAAAGTAGTCTACACAGGTGAGAGTGTGGACTACTGAAACAACGGCTTCTGTGACAGGCCAAAGCAACACAGCTTCTGGGAAAGATCCTGTTTTGGGCCTTCATCTTCGGCCAGGAGGAGGTCCAAACACCAGATAACTGTGCACCTCCCTGAAAGAGAAGACCTTGCCTGCAGAGGCTGCTCTGACCACTGAAACTCAGGGAAGAGAGCTAGTCTCCCTGGTCTGCTGATAGAGGGTAACAAAATCACCAGAGGAACAATCTCTAAACAGAGACAACTATAACAACTAACTCCAGAGATTACCAGATGGCGAAAGGTAAACGTAAGAATCTTACTAACAGAAACCAGGACCACTCACCATCATCAGAACCCAGCAATCCCACTTCGCCCAGTCCAGGGCACCCCAACACACCTGAAAAGCTAGACCTGGATTTAAAAGCATATCTCATGATGATGGTAGAGGACATCAAGAAGGACTTAAATAACTCACTTAAAGAAATACAGGAGAACACTGCTAAACAAGTAGAAGACATTAAAGAAGAAACACAAAAATCCCTTAAAGAATTGCAGGAAAACATAAACAAACAGATAGAAGACATTAAAGAGGAAACACAAAAATCCCTTAAAGAATTGCAGGAAAACACAACCAAACAGGTGATGGAATTGAATAAAACAATCCAAGACCTAAAAAGGGAAGTAGACACAATAAAGAAAACCCAAAGTGAGGCAACACTGGAGATAGAAACCCTAGGAAAGAAATCTGGAACCATAGATGCGAGCATCAGCAACAGAATACAAGAGATGGAAGAGAGAATCTCAGGTGCAGAAGATTCCATAGAGAACATCGGCACAACAATCAAAGAAAATGGAAAATGCAAAAAGATCCTAACTCAAAATATCCAGGAAATCCAGGACACAATGAGAAGACCAAACCTACGGATAATAGGGGTGGATGAGAATGAAGATTTTCAACTCAAAGGTCCAGCAAACATTTTCAACAAGATTATTGAAGAAAACTTCCCAAATCTAAAGAAAGAGATGCCCATGAACATACAAGAAGCCTACAGAACTCCAAATACTCTGGACCAGAAAAGAAATTCCTTCCGACACACAATAATCAGAACAACAAATGCACTAAATAAAGATAGAATACTAAAAGCAGTAAGGGGAAAAGGTCAAGTAACATATAAAGGCAAGCCTATCAGAATTACACCAGATTTTTCACCAGAGACTATGAAAGCCAGAAGAGCCTGGACAGATGTTATACAGACACTAAGAGAACACAAATTCCAGCCCAGGCTACTATACCCAGCCAAACTCTCAATTACCATAGATGGAGAAACCAAAGTATTCCACGACAAAACCAAATTCACCCATTATCTCTCCACGAGTCCAGCCCTTCAAAGGATAATAACAGAAAAAAACCAATACAAGGACAGGAACCATGCCCTAGAAAAAACAAGAAGGTAATCCCTCAACAAAGCTAGAAGAAGACAGCCACAAGAACAGAATGCCAACTTTAACAACAAAAATAATAGGAAGCAACAATTACCTTTCCTTAATATCTCTTAATATAATGGACTCAACTCCCCAATAAAAAGACATAGACTTACAAACAGGCTACACAAACAAGACCCAACATTTTGCTGCTTACAGGAAACTCATCTCAGAGAAAAAGATAGACACTACCTCAGAATGAAAGGCTGGAAAACAATTTTCCAAGCAAATGGCATGAAGAAACAAGCTGGAGTAGCCATTCTAATATCTAACAAAATCGACTTCCAACCCAAAATAATCAAAAAAGACAAGGAGGGGCACTTCATACTCATCAAAGATAAACTCCTCCAAAGTTAAAGCTCAAAGCACACATTGCACCTCACAGAATAATAGTGGGAGACTTCAACACACCACTTTCACCAATGGACAGATCATGGAAACAGAAACTAACAGAAGTGATGAAACAAATGGACTTAACAGATATCTACAGAACATTTTATTCTAAAACAAAAGGATATACCTTCTTCTCAGCACCCCATGGTACCTTCTCCAAAATCGACCACATAATTGGTCACAAAATAAGCCTCAACATATACAAAAATATTGAAATTGTCTCATGCATCCTATCAGATCACCATGGACTAAGGCTGATCTTCAATAACAAAATAAATAATAGAAAGCCAACATTCACGTGGAAACTGAACAACACTCTTCTCAATGATAACTTGGTAAAGGAAGGAATAAAGAAAGAAATTAAGGACTTTTTGGGGTTTAATGAAAATGAAGCCACAACATACCCAAACTTATGGGACACAATGAAAGCATTCCTAGGAGGAAAACTCATAGCTCTGAGTGCCTCCAAAAAGAAACTAGAGAGAGCACACATTAGCAGCTTGACAACACACCTAAAAGCTCTAGAACAAAAGGAAGCAAATTCACCCAAGAGGAGTAGACAGCAGGAAATAATCAAACTCAGGGGTGAAATCAATCAAGTGGAAACAAGAAGAACTATTCAAAGAATCAACCAATCAAGGAGCTGGTTCTTTGAGAAAATCAACAAGATAGATAAACCCTTAGCCAGACTCACTAGAGGGCACAGGGAAAGCATCCTAATTAACAAAATCAGAAACGAAAAGGGAAACATAACAACAGATCCTGAAGAAATCCAAAACACCATCAGATCCTTCTACAAAAGGCTATACTCAACAAAACTGGAAAACCTGGATGAAATGGACAAGTTTCTAGACAGATACCAGGTACCAAAGCTAAATCAAGATCAGGTAAATGATCTAAACAGTCCTATATCCCCTAAAGAAATAGAAGCAGTCATTAATAGTCTCCCAACCAAAAAAAGCCCAGGACCAGATGGGTTTAGTGCAGAGTTCTATCAGACCTTCAAAGAAGACCTAATTCCAGTTCTTCACAAACTATTCCACAAAATAGAAATGGAAGGTACTCTACCCAACTCATTCTATGAAGCCACAATTACTCTGATACCTAAACCACAAAAAGACCCAACAAAGATAGAGAACTTCAGACCAATTTCCCTTATGAATATCGATGCAAAAATCCTTAATAAAGTTCTTGCTAACCGAATCCAAGAACACATGAAAACAATCATCCATCCTGACCAAGTAGGTTTCATCCCAGGGATGCAGGGATGGTTCAATATACGGAAATCCATCAACGTAATCCAGTATATAAACAAACTCAAAGACAAAAACCACATAATCATCTCGTTAGATGCTGAGAAAGCATTTGACAAAATCCAACACCCATTCATGATAAACGTCCTGGAAAGATCAGGAATTCAAGGCCCATACCTAAACATGATAAAAGCAATCTACAGCAAACCAGTAGCCAACATCAAAGTAAATGGTGAGAAGCTTGAAGCAATCCCACTAAAATCAGGACTAGACAAAGCTGTCCACTCTCGCCCTACCTATTCAACATTGTACTTAAAGTCCTAGCCAGAGCAATTAGACAACAAAAGGAGATCAATGGGATACAAATTGGAAAGGAAGAAGTCAAAATATCACTTTTTGCAGATGATATGATAGTATATATAAATGACCCTAAAAATTCCACCAGAGAACTCCTAAGCCTGATAAACAGCTTCAATGAAGTAGCTGGATATAAAATTAACTCAAACAAGTCAATGGCCTTTCTGTACACAAAGGATAAACAGGCTGAGAAAGAAATTAGGGAAACAACACCCTTCTCAATAGTCACAAATAATATAAAATACCTTGGCATGACTCTAACTAAGGAAGTAAAAGATCTGTATGATAAGAACTTCAAGTCTCTGAAGAAAGAAATTAAAGAAGATCTCAGAAGATGGAAAGATCTCCCATGCTCATGGATTGGCAGGATCAACATTGTAAAAATGGCTATCTTGCCAAAAGCAATCTACAGATTCAATGCAATCCCCAACAAAATTCTAACTCAATTCTTCAATGAATTAGAAAGGGCAATCGGCAGATTCATCTGGAATAACAAAAAAACCTACGATAACAAAAACTCTTCTCAAGGATAAAAGAACCTCTGGTGGAATCACCATGCCTGACCTAAAGCTGTACTACAGAGCAATTGTGATAAAAACTGCATGGTATCGGTATAGTGACAGACAAGTAGACCAATGGAGCAGAATTGAAGACCCAGAGATGAACCCACACACCTATGGTCACTTGATCTTTGACAAGGGAGCTAAAACCATCCAGTGGAAAACAGACAGCATTTTCAACAAATGGTGCTGGCACAACTGGCGGTTATCATGTAGAAAAATGCGAATTGATCTATTCCTATTACCTTATACTAAGGTCAAATCTAAGTGGATTAAGGAACTCCACATAAAACCAGAGACACTGAAACTTATAGAGGAGAAAGTAGGGAAAAGCCTTGAAGATATGGGTACAGGGGAAAAATTCCTGAATAGAACAGCAATGGCTTGTGCTGTAAGATCGAGAATTGACCAATGGGACCTCATAAAATTACAAAGCTTCTGCAAGGCAAAAGACACCATCAATAAGACAAAAAGGCCACCAACAGATTGGGAAAGGATATTTACCTATCCCAAATCAGATAGGGGACTAATATCCAATATATATAAAGAACTCAAGAAGGTGGACTCCAGAAAATCAAATAACTCCATTAAAAAATGGGGCTCAGAGCTGAACAAAGAATTCTCACCTGAGGAACACCGAATGGCTGAGAAGCACCTGAAAAAATGTTCAACATCCTTAATCATCAGGGAAATGCAAATCAAAACAACCCTGAGATTCCACTTTACTCCAGTCAGAATGGCTAAGATCAAAAATTCAGGTGATAGCAGATGCTGGCGAGGATGTGGGGAATGAGGAACACTCCTCCATTGTTGGTGGGATTGCAAGCTTGTACAACCACTCTGGAAATCAGTCTGGCGGTTCCTCAGAAAATTGGACATAGTACTACCGGAGGATCCCGCAATACCTCTCCTGGGCATATATCCAGAAGATGTCCCAACCGGTAAGAAGGACACATGCTCCACTATGTTCATAGCAGCCTTATTTATAATAGCCAGAAGCTGGAAAAAACCCAGATGCCCCTCAACAGAGGAATGGATACAGAAAATGTGGTACATTTACACAATGGAATACTACTCAGCTATTAAAAAATGAATTTATGAAATTCCTAGGCAAATGGATGGACCTGGAGGGCATCATCCTGAGTGAGATAACCCAAACACAAAGGAACTCACACAATATGTACTCACTGATAAGTGGATATTAGCCCAGAAACTTAGGATACCCAAGATATAAGATACAATTTGCTAAACGCAGGAAATTCAAGAAGAACGAAGACCAAAGTGTTGACACTTTGCCCCTTCTTAGAAATGGGAACAAAACACCCATTGAAGGAGTTACAGAGAAAAAATTTGGAGCTGTGACGAAAGGATGAACCATCTAGTGATTGCTATATGCAGGGATCCATCCCATAATCAGCTCCCAAATGCTGACACCATTGCATACACTAGCAAGATTTTGCTGAAAGGACTCAGATATAGCTGTCTCTTGTGAGACTATGCCGAGGCCTCGCAAACACAGAAGTGGATGATCACAGTCAGCTATTGGATGGGTCACACGGCCCCCAATGAAGGAGCTAGAGAAATTACCCAAGGAGCTAAAGGGAACTGCAACCCTATAGGTGGAACAACATTATGAACTAACCAATACCCTGGAGCTCTTAACTCTAGCTGCATATGTATCAAAAGATGGCCTAGTTGGCCATCACTGCAAAGAGAGGCCCATTGGATTTGCAAACTGTATATGCCCCAGTACAGGGAAAACCCAGGGCCAAAAAGGGGGAGTGGGTGGTTAGGGGATTGGGGGGGGGGTGGGTATGGCGGATTTTTGGGATAGCATTGAAAATGTAAACGAGGAAAATACCTAATTAAAAAAAACTCCAGTAAAGAAGGGCTCTATGTAAAGAAGCCTTAGTCCTGGAGGGACTCCATGGAGCATAGTACTCCTGCCCTGCCACGTTCCATTACACCCAGATGGGAAAACACACCTTTACAATGCTAAGTGTTGCTGAGACTCTTCAATATCCAGTAGCTAGCCCTGAGCCATAGGAACTCTCAGCCATTGCAGTCAGTGACAGTGACCCTTATTCCCCTCCATAGGGGATAAGGATTCAGTACAGACACTTGGGACAGAGGACCAACAGTCATATAGCAAGCTAGCCAAATAATCCTCCAAGAAGGACAAGAAAGCAGGCTCCCAGAAGCAGAAAGCCCCCGCCCCCACCTTAGCCTCTTTCTTGACAGATACACCCTGTCACCTGGGAGAGTGCATCACCAGAGAAGCCCATACTTGAGCAGGCAGTCAGGACCTGCTCCAGTGTTTTCCAGTCTCTTGGGTTCTTGAAGTATAGATGCTTGAGTCATTCTGGATTGTGGTCCCTACTCTCGAGCGCCCAGTGCTACAAATGTACATTCCTAGTTGTCTAGGAGCCCAGATGCCATGGCAGGGCTCTTGTGTAAAGATGAAAAAGAATGCAAGGACGCAGGCAAGGCTATCTTGTCTGAGTTGACACCATCTGGCCGGAACCTCCCCTCTGTCTACTGCCCCTTGGCGCCAGGGTAATTTCATACATCAACTGGTTGCTATGTGAACAAAGACAAGCCCCCCAGCCCACAGGAACAAGGTCCTGATGCCCTTTGGCTGACATGTAATCTTACTGTTAATGTTTGAATGAGCCAATCCTATACCTTTGTTGAAATACCTCATACCCCTATCCCTATTTCTTTCATAAAAACCCCTAGCTCTCGAGACTCGGAGTAGACTCCCCTACCTTCTGTGTGAGATATGTGTCGGCTCAGAGATCTGCCAATAAAGCCTCGTGTGTATTGCAACAAGGATTCTTGCGTGTTCGTGGGTGAACCCTATCCCTGGATTAGAGTGGGGGTCGCCATATTGGGGGGGGTCCTACATTTGGGGGCTCGTCCGGGATTTGGGAGCACCCAGAACCCCAAGAATACCCCTTGGAGGTACGTCTGTGTGAGTTTGGTGTGTCTGAGTGCAGTGCCGCTGAATCTGTGTCTCGGTTTTCCAGTTTTAGTGTTCTGGCAGCTGCCGCTGAGGTCCATGTGGGTCCAGTGGCTGTGGAAGGAGACGTCCTGAGTCCACAAGCTGCAACTCTGAGAAGACATTCCAAGGGTGACCCTGGAAGAAGTGCTCAGGGTCAGGAACAGCCGGGATGACCCGGCTGTCCTCTGGCAAAGTGAGGGAGATCATGTGCTCTTTCTCCCAGAGCAGGAGTGGACACGGAATCCCACTCCGTCAGAGGTAGCATTTTCCTGGTTATATAGGTCCAGGCAGGGATGAGTGTGCTTGGACGTTCTGGTTTCCCTTGTCTCTGTCTTCATTTTGTCTGTTTCTGGTTTTTGTCATGGGACAGACTGTCTCAACCCCGTTATCTTTGACTGAGAACCATTGGACGGACGTTAGGGCAAGAGGACGAAATCTATCAGTAATAGTTACGAAGAAACCTTGGCAGACTTACTGTACCTCAGAATGGCCCACTTTTGGGGTGGGTTGGCCTCCCGAAGGAACATTTGATATCCCCACCATTAGGGCCATAAAGGCCGTTGTTTTTTCAGGAAGGACCATGATCCACCCAGACCAGCAACTGTACATCACAGTGTGGGAAGACTTAGCGCAATTTCCACCTGCGTGGGTTCGTCCATTTCTCCCACCCCTACGTCCAGGTACCAAGGTTTTGATGGTCCGAGAGAATGCTGAGAAGGGGAAATCAAAACTACTACCTGGAGAAGCCAGCGAAAAAACTACTCCGCCGCAGCCAGCGGCCATTTCTAAAATCTACCCAGAAATAGAGTGGCCCCCTGAATGACCCGACTCTCTACCACCACCTTATCCCCCAGTTCTCCAACCTGTACCCCAACCCTCAGCTCCCATGGCTCTACCTTCGGTTCTAGGGATCGGGGAGGGAGGTCCCTCAGCAGGAACAAGAAGCCAGCGGGGAGCCCCCAGCGAGGGGGCCAGCCGATTCTACGGTGGCACTTCCCCTTAGGGCTGTTGGAGCTCCCCCTGCCAGCCAGAACGATCCACAGCTTCTGCAATACTGGCCTTTTTCTTCCTCTGATCTCTATAACTGGAAAGTAAACCACCCCCCTTTCTCAGAAAATCCTGCAGGGCTTAAAGGGTTGATAGAGTCTCTGATGTACTCACACCAGCCCATCTGGAATGGTTGCCAACAACTCCTACAAACCCTGTTCACCACCTAGGAGAGAGAAAGAATTCTCCTCGAGGCACGGAAGAATGTCCGAGATGGGGCTGGTTGGCCAGTCCAGACCCTGGTCGAGATAGACGAAGGATTTCCTTTGACTCGTCCTCAGTGGGATTAAAACACAGCACAAGGTAGGGAATGGCTGTCCAATTACCGATGGGCACTAGTTGCAGGTCTCAGAGGAGCTGCTCGTAGGCCCACAAATTTGGATAAGGTAAGACAAGTTATCCAGGGGCCAACTGAGACCCCCTCAGTTTTTTTAGAGAGACTCATGGAGGAATGCATTTTGTGGTGCACTTAGGGATAGACTTTAGACTTCAGTGAATCTTAGGCAAGCATTCTACCAACAGTTGTAGCCAACTCCAGCCTATCCTCCCTCCTCTCCCCACCTCCCTTTTTCATGTGACAGAGTCTTTTCTCTGTGTAGCCCTGGCTGTCCTGAAACTCCCTCTGAGACCAGGCTGGCTTGGAACTCACACAGATCCATCTACCTCTGCCTCATGAGTACTGGGATTAAAGGAGAGCCTTACCACCATATGGCTATGATAGAGTCTTTCTATACAGCCCAGTCCAGCCTTGAACTCAAGACACTCCTCAGTCTGCTGAAATTATTGGAACACAGCATGCCTTAAGTGCTCTTTTGAAGGATATGTAAGACATTGCTGCAAGCAGGAGAGGGCAGAGGCCTCCAATTTGTTCCCCCAGTCCCTCTACAGATGGACGTCTTGTGCAATCAGTCCAGGTGGGATGGAGTCAGAATAGGCTTCTCTGCTTTGCTGCTCAGCACTCAGGCTCAGGTTGGCACGTTGGCCCCAGGCTGGATGCAGCAGGTTCCTTGGGGTCCCTGAGCCAGCTATGGAATGACTCACACATGGGCTCCTGATTGGCTGGGATGACAGGTCATATCAACTCTGTTCTGATGCTGCAGGCCAAGAAGCCAGCAATGGCCTTTCCCCAGTGGATAGGAGAATGGCATGGGGCCTCTAGGACTGGTTCTGCATGGTCAATGTCTCAGGCTGCCCTGGCCAGTGGCCAGCACCCAACACTCCTGGGAGGGTCCAGCAGTAACCCAAGGGTGCTCAGCCAGGCCTAGCATAGGGCAGGGTAGAATATCTCTCATTGTTCCTGACTGAACCTATGTGTGTCCCTCTCTAAAAGGAACTGCAGTTTACTGTGTCAGCCTGCAATGGGACAAGCAGATTTGGTAGTCCCTGGATCAATCCCTGCCTACAGCCTTCCCTTCTAGCCATATGTTCTTGCTACCTTGATTTCTCTGAGTCCTGTCTCCTTAGCTGTAAACCAAGAGTGAAGGTCCCTGTGTGTGGAGTTTACAGCCTATTTCTATGAAAGGAAGGGAAACAAGCTATGAGGAGACAGAGAAACTGAACCACCAGGCAAATGCTCGGTGGGGACATTGGAGGACTTTTACTGTGAAAGACCACAGGCTTCCTCAATGACCTCCATCTGAGTACAGCACCCTGTGAGGAGGGAAGCCACTGACCTGAGAAGCTTCTCTTGCAGGTCACACATAGTGTAGTGCCATTAAAAACCGTGTTCTGTGCTGGTAAAGAGCCTGGGGTCACTGTGATTTGGAAGCATCCCTGGGTAGGGCCAGTGACTTACTAACTCCTGTACTTCAAAGAGGAAATGAGGGGAGGGAAGGAAGGATGTAGCCAGGCAAACATCAGGGCAGGGAACGCAGAGTCTCCTGTTGCTGAGGGGCAGGTCTAGTACAGGGGCCCAAGCACCAAGGGCTTGCTAGACACAGGGGTGCAGTTTCAGGAGGAAGGCCCCTTCTCTCATGGCAGCAGGTATCCTGGGAAGTCCATGCCTACTGCTTGGGAATAGGAGTGTGAGGGTTATGGACCCTCAGGCAGTGGCTCACACTTCATACCATACCGTTGCAAAGTTTACAGACACACACACACCTGAACACCCCTTCACCAACACAGAGATGTGTTATCTCACTGACTATTCAGAGGCTCCCATCCCTCCCGGCTACAGTGATAGCCCAGGAGGAAAAGCTGTTAGAAGGAGGGCTCCTCAGAGCACTACATAAGACTCTGAAAGATATTTGCCCTGGGAGCTCGCTATTCTTACACATAGGAATGAGTCCTTTGCTCATTCATTCATCCAGCCACCTTTACCAAGTATGCATGGACTTGGCCTGAAGATGTGCTGAGCGAATGACCCTAAACTTGGGCAGATGGAGAAGATGCTGACTGGTGGACAGGAAAGATGGATGCTCAGAGGAAGCCTCAGTGTGCCCAGAGGTGAGTCACTATGACAAAGAGAGAGCAGGAACATGTGGAGAAATTAGGTAGGGAGGGAGCAGGTCATTATGTACTACCGCAGAGCTGTCACTCAGTACACGTTGAGCTCTGAGCTGCAGAGATTCACTGCACCCCATCAGCCTGACCCATCTTCCCATCCTCTCTGGCCACGAATATCTCCACTGCTTCTTTATCCATCCTGATGGCTGCCACTGGGCCTTTGCTCCCACACCTTCTTCAGGATCTCTCCAAGCTCACATCTCTTAGCCTTCCTGGAATACTTTGACGAAAAGGGAAGCCTCTACACACAACCTTCTAAGCCTAACCTCTTTACAGCTTTACTTTTTCTAATATTATAATGAGTTCAAGGCCCAGGCTTTACTTTGCTTTTCTTTGCCATTAGAAGCCAGAGCCCTCAAGATCACTGGGGACAGAATATATACTTAATACATGCTGAGCACAGCCATACTGACTGCCAAGGTAGACAGCTGGCAGCAAGACTGTGCCCCAGACTTGTACATGCTGTCAACCACAGGCATGTGGGTGGGAATGGAGGAGGTGCCAATCATCAGAGGGATCTTTCTACTGATCATCTTCTGACTTCTGACCCCATAGCAAAGTTCTGACATAAGATTAAGAACTATCTGACCCAGACTCTCCTCATTCAGTGCCGAGTTGTGTTTGGCTACAGAGTAGTCACTGGGTGTACACCAAAGCATCCAAGGTCCTCAGGATAAGAAGAGTCACTATAGGCTAGAACTTGTACTCCTCTGACCTCTTTGTCTGCTCCAGCTTCCAGACATCAGTTTCCAGGCTTGACTGGACCCTACCATACACTTGTGCATGGATCGGATCTGGAGTCGAGGACCCTGGGGCCTGGAGGCATGTATGCAGGTGACATTCAGTCATATAGACTCAGAAACTGCTCTCTTTAGCTCTAGCAGTGCACACCATATTCCACTGTGTTTATTTTCGATTGAGGGGACCCAAAGACCCTCTTTCCGAAGACAAGGGCTTCTTTCTGGGTATCTCCTTCAGACTCACTGACAACCTGGACAGAGTGTCTATGGAATGTGGGGGAGTGAAGAAAAAGGCAGCAGGAGATATCCTCTCCCTTCAGGAGATGATGGCCAGAAAGGAACTCCACCAACAGGAAGTCCTGAGACCACCCTGTGCCTTGAAATTCCCTCTATGAATGCTATAGGAACTTGGGTGTCTGGGGCAGGGGGTATGGGTGAGGGAGACCGAGCCACTCCCAGGTCTGCTGGGAACTGCTGGTCTAAGTCTCTAGGGAACTAGCTGCCTATACTAGAGCCAGGGACAGAAGTACCATTTGACATTTGCCTCTGCATCTTGCAGACCTCTTGAGGTAGCAGCCATTGGGATTAGAAAGAAGCATGAAACATGCACAAACTCTGAAACAATGGTGGTGATGCTGGCCTCATGGTTAAGTAGGCCAGGCTCATCTTGGTACTTACAGGGTTCTACTTGCCTCTCAGCCTCCGTTTCATGACCTGTCCTCTGAGATCCCTGAATAGACTGTCCCCACAGTCTCTGCAAATGGCACCCCTTTCATCCACAGCTCTAATGCTCTGTAGGCCTATTGGCCTTGGGGTGACTTATCTAGGACCAAGTGGAGGCCAAGGCAGACCAGGGATCAGAACCACTGGGGGATGATGCACAGGCTCAACAAGGTGCTAGACCATGCCCGTGGAAAAGAAGACCACAGGTCACATAGGGCACTGGCACCTGGATGAGCTCAGAACATCCCTTCACTTACCCCAAGTACCCAAGTAAAGCTGATAGTGTGTGTGTTTATGTCAGTATGCACATGTGTACTATGTGTGCATTTGTGTATGCATGTTCTCTCTCTCTCTCTCTCTCTCTCTCTCTCTCTCTCTCTGTCTCTCTCTCTGTGTGTGTGTGTAATTCCTATGATACACCATTAACAGAAGCCTGGTGAGATACTTGTCACCCTCAGCTGGAATAACATTGTCACAAAGCCAATGTGGGTGATGGTTATGGCCATTGCTCTATGGATTCAGGTGACTGGGCTATCCAGATGCAGCTGTTTGTGGCTCCTAGACCTTTTTCTTTTCTGGTCATTAGGATGCTTGATAGAGTATCCTGGCTGGTCTTGGGAAGGCTCAAAGGAGCACCCAAGGTCCTGCTCTGGACCTTATTGGGAGTGACCCGAGCCAGGTCTTTTCCTCAAATCCTATATTGCCCAGACGTGCTTCGCTGTCTCAGAAAATGGCACATAGAAAATGTACACATGGAGCAAAAATATATCCCAACTCATACAGCACACTACCGTCACCAATCTGGTCAAAGATACACACAGTCAGGATCATGAATATAACTTAGCCACCCTTGTAGAGCCAGCTCAGAAGGCCATCTCTTTCCTCTCTGTCTGCTTCCCACATGGGGACTGGAGGCCTCTTCCCAGTGAACAGTATTATGGGACTGTTCCTAAATAGACTTGTACCTCACTCAAAGCTGTCATTGTCCCCTGAGATCCTCAGGACAGACCAAGGAGGGAGGCCCAGTGTTACCTCCATTTCCTCTAGAGGGAAGATGGGGCTCACAGGGAGGCTAGTAATTGACTCAAGAGCTAAGTGGCAGTCAGAATGGGACAGGAAAGTCCTTTTACCCGAGCACAGCTTCTCTTCCTAGGCTACAGCACTGTCTCTGTTTCCCTTTATGGTGCAGTCTCTTCATTTACAGCAATGATCATACTTGCAATGTTCTTACTGAACCTTTTCACTGGTTTGCCCCAGAGTCTGTTCTAAAGAGCAGGAGGACTTAGGACTCCCCTTGCTCTGCAGACTAGGGATAGTGGTGGAGACTGTGTGTCTGCCCTCCTTCCTCCCAGCCAGGTTGACTGGACACCATGAAGTCAAGAGGGCATCACTTCATTCATTACCTTGCATCAGTGCCTAACCAGGAGCTATAAACAAAGCAGGCATTCAATACTCAGTGCTTTACAAAGGACTACCCCTGAATTCAGACGCAGACCAAAAATCCAAGATCTGGACTAGAAAAGCCATGCACTTCCCTAACAGATATGTGCATGTTAGGTTGGGAATATGGACACTAGTGCAGGTGCCCACGGAGGCCTGAAGAGGGCACCTGATCCCCCAGAGCTGGAGTTACCAGTGATTGTGAGCCTCTCAACATGGGAGGAAGTGAACTAGGGTCTGCTCAAAGAACAGTAAGAACTGTTAAGCATGGAGCCACTCCAACAGTCCACATATGTATTTTTTTTATTAGATAGTTTCATTATTTTACATTTCAAATATCCCCTTTCCTGTTTCCCCTTTGAAAATCACCAATAACTTGCCCCCCTTCCTATGCTCCCCAACCCACACACTCCTGCTTTCTGGCCCAGGCATTCCCCTATACTAGGGCATAGCACCATCAAAGGACCAAGGGCCTCTCCTCCCATTGATGACTGACTAGGCCATCCTCTGCTACATATGCAGCTGGAGCCATGGGATTCTTTTATGTTGGTGGTTTAGTCTCAGGGAGCTCTGGGCGTACTCATTGGTTAATATTGTTTCTCCTATGGGGCGGCAAACCCCTTTATCTCCCTGGGTACCATATGTATTTTTAACTGACTTTATTTTAGGGCAGTTTTAGATTCATAGAAACATTGAGAGAGAGGCACAGACACATTCCTTGGGCCCATCTGGTCAACACCCTCCACCAGAATGGGGTATCTGTAGCATGGACAATCATTGCCCTCACTCAGTCTACAGCCTACACAGCATTCATGCTTTGAGCTGCATGTTCTGGGTTCACAGATCCATGTCCTCTACAATGTATACAGACCAGCTTCACTGACCTCGGATACCCCGTGCTCCACCTTGTCCATATTTTCTCAAAGTGTTTCAAAGCCCCCAGATTCAATAGGTTCCAGGAGTTCTGATTTCACACTCATGGGGTCAAAGTGCAGGCAAATGGTAGAACCTGTGGAAGATCATCAGACACACAACCTGGTGGTTGCAGCAGAAATCACCAGGCAAGTAGGTATACAAACAATGTCAGCTGCTGATTTCCTCATCCTGCCTTCCCCACAACCTTTGTCAATAGCCATACTCCAAGG
Source organism: Mus musculus (assembly GCF_000001635.26). Taxonomy (NCBI): domain Eukaryota; kingdom Metazoa; phylum Chordata; class Mammalia; order Rodentia; family Muridae; genus Mus; species Mus musculus. The sequence goes on along the minus strand of NC_000078.6, from coordinate 20,776,810 downwards.
GGCTCACTGAGGGAGGAGACTCTGGGACATGCCTTGTCACTCTTGGCTATGTGGAACACCCAAAATGCAAATTTCTAAACCCAGGCCCTGCTTTATGCATTCATTCTTGTTAACCAAATTGATCACAAGGTGTACACATGACATGATTTCATGCAATTAGGAAGAAAAGTGAAATCATGATACTTGCACAGAAACAGAAGGAACTGGAAATCATTGTTAAGCAAAATGAACCAGAATCAAAAGGGGAGGTGTGTGTGCTGTGTTTGTATGTATGCGTGTGAATGTATGTATATGTTATGTGTGTGCATGTGCTGTGGTTGTATGTGTGTGTGCATGTGTGTGAATGTAAGTATGTATGGTGTATGTGTATATGTGTGAATTAATGTATGTGGTATGTATGTGACTGTTTGTGGTATGTGTGGTGTGTGTATGTGTGTGGCTGTATGTTGTGTGTGTGCATGTCTATGTGTGGTATATGTGTGTGAATATAAGTATGTGGTGTGTGTGCATGTGTATGTGTGAATGTATGTAAGTGGCATATATGTGTGTGGGTGTTTTTGTGGGGGCATATTTATGTGTGTGTTTGGTGTATGTGTGGTGCATGCATGTTTATGTGTGGTGTGTGTGTGTGTATATGTGTGAATATATGTATGTAGTATGTGTGTGTGTGCATGTTTGTGTGGAGGTATGTGTGTGTGTGTGTGTGTGTGTACGTGTGTGTGACCTTATTAGCAGAGATCCCAGAGAAATTTATTCCTCTGAAGAAAATAACTGTTTCTTATCGCAAGAAAATAACTGTTGGCCATGTTTCTGTTTTGTCTGTTGGGTTCTGAGGTTACAAGTGTGCAAAACCACATCTTCCTTTCAATTGCATTTCAGTCATTGGGCACAAGCTGTTTTTACAGCCAAGTTGTTGTGGTAAATATTACTTGTGGATTTCTTACCACCACATAAATTATAGAGGTATTAAATAATAATAATAATAATAATAAAAGAAGAAGAAAATAATAAACTAATAATAATAAATAGTAATAATAAATAATAATAAATAATATGAAATAATAATAAATAATATGAAATAATAAAATAAGAAATAATATTAATATGATGTAATAATATATTAAGCAATAATAATGTGAAATAATATCAAATAATAAAATAAGAAATAATAATTATGATTAATAATAATAATGATTATAAGCATTAAAGCACCAGCATGGGGCACATACCATTCCTCTATGCTAATTTCTCTACTTCTTTACTAAAAACTGTGAGATATCACTCGCCATATTCTTTTGTTTTTTTTTTTTTTTTTGAGACAGGGTTTCTCTTTCCTGGAACTCACATTGTAGACAAAGCTGGCCTAGAACTCAGAAATCCGCCTGCCTTTGCTTCTCAAGTGTTGGGATTAAAGGCGAGTGCCACCACGTCCGGCTCATTTGCCATATTCTGCCCAGGCTGCTCATACTCTCAGGCTAGCCCTCCTGGCCATGCTCTCCCAATCCATCCACCCATGGGACCTTTTTCCTGCTTCTTCTTCCCTCTTCATCATGGTCTCTTCCAAAGACACCAAGGCCAGGAACTGAAATGCCATCAACCTTTCTTCTTGCCAGCTGCAGGCATTAGATGTGTTTACTGATTGACCACATGAGGTAGGAATGATGTAATCATAATCCCCAAATTATCGTAAAATATGGGTCCAGAGTCGAGGATCTGGTATCAGATCAAATGTGACTCATACTGTTTCCTCTCAGGCTGAACGTCTAAAACCTAGAATGTAACAGTCCTTTTAGACAAGGCTACATCAAGCTAAACATATAGACAGACTTATAGATAGATAGATAGATAGATAGATAGATAGATGGATAGATAGATAAATTAATATATATATAAATTTAAAGATATATAGACTTTTATATATAGATTTATGTCTTTATGAATATATAGATGATATATGTATAGATTTAGTGATATATGTATAGATATATAGATGTATAGTGTATAGATAGTGTATAGATAGGTGTATAGATATAGATATATACATATAGATGTATAGGTAGATTTATAGGTGATATATAGATATATAGATGTATAGTTTGAAGATCTATAGATGATATATAGATATAGAGACCAATAGATAGATATAGAAATATATATATATATATATACACACACACACACACACATATATATATATATATATATATATATATATATATTGATATATTGTTGTAGCGGGAAATGTCACATAAGGACAGGTCAGTGTACTAACTTCAGGGGGTGAAAAGGATGGCAACCAGATAGGAAGAACAAAACTGTGAGCTAACCTGGACACTTCAAACCTCCCAGCCAAAAACCAAGGAGCATCCAGGGGCTGGCTCATTACCCCAGGCACATGTGTAGAAGAGGACTGCCTTGTCTCTCTGTCCACAATGGGACAGGAACAGGATGTACTTAAATAAATAAAAAATTAATTAAAAAAGGAAAAATTGAAACATAATTGAATATATATATATATATATATATATATATATATATATATATGTGTGTGTGTGTGTGTGTGTGTGTGTGTGTGTGTGTGTGTGTGTGTTATCTGGCAGAAAAAAATGGCATTAATTCAATACTCTTTGACCTGGCTCCTGTGTGCAATATCAGTTACTGTGATCTGTCACATGACACACAACTACAGCCAATGGCCTGTGTCATAATTATCTGAGCTGACTAAACCCTGAAGGTGCATTGGACATATCTCCAAAATCAGGAATTCAATATTGCTTGGATCAAGCTAAAGTCCCCAATTTGCATATCTATCAATCTGGTCTGTCTTCATTCACCTGACATGAATAAATACACGCTGGAAAATTACAAAGTTGTTCACCCTGTCACCATCAGCTCTTTTTTTTTAATGGTGACCCCAAGGTTAGTGGTAAAAACAGGTGTCTCACAAAAAGTAACTCTTTCAAAAAGTGCCTCACTTGGCTACCTGTCCAGTGTAAGGAGAAAGAATACCTTGGAATTAATCACACACCTGATTAAATCTAAGCTGAATACTTAGCTTAGATAGCGCCATTCCATTCCATGAAATTGGTACTCAATAATGTAATAAGGACCAGCATTTATCACTCTCTGGCTAATGACTCTGAGCTCATTTATATTGTCAAAGAAGGTCTTAAATATTCCAACAAAGCTAAATTACAAGAAAAACACTCTAACCCCAAATGTATGGAGATGACAGAGTTCCTTAAAGAGGAAATGACCAAATCACTTAGAGAAATCCAGGAAAACAGATAAAAGTTGGAGGAAATCAATAAGTTCCACAAAGAAGTCCAGGAAAACACAAACCCAAAATAGAGGAAGCCAAAATTCCTAAAAATAATGCCAAGAAACAACACACCAACGGGTGAAGTAAACAAAACTATTAATACATAAAAGTGGAAATAGAAACAAAAAAGAAAACTAAATCTTAGGAAATAGTGGAAATAAAAATTTAGGACTGCAAAAAGGAACTACAGAGGCAAGGTTCACCCACAGAACAGACATGGAAGAAAAATCTCAATCATTGAATAAGCAATAGAAGGAATGGGTAAATCAGACAAAAAAACAAAACAAAACAAAACAAAACAAAACAAAAAAAACCGATAAGTCTAAATCTTCCTGATATAAAATATCATGGAAATCCAGGACACTGTAAAAGGAGTAAACATAAGAATACTTAGGAAGAGAGGAAGGAGAATCCTCCCTCAAAGTCTCAGAAAGTATTGACGACCAAATCCGAGAAGAAAAACTTCCTAACAAAAAGAAAACACAAGAATCATCAAAACACCAAACAGAAGGGACCAAAAAATAAAGTCTCTTCCTTGTGTAATAATCAAAACACACAGTTCAAGGAAAGAATACTAAAAGCTGCAAAGGTAAAAAGCCAGGAAAAACATAAAGGAAGATCTATTAAGATCACAGATGTCTTCTCCTTGGGGTCTGTAGATGCCAGAAGGGTTTGTACACATGTGCCCCAGAAACAACAGATGCCTGGATTTTAATATGTAATAAAATGACTACACCGTAAATGGAAAAAATTAAGATAGTCGATGATAAACTCAAATTTAAACAACCTCTCTCTACACATACAGACCTACACAAAGAGATAGAGGTAGAATCTAACCGAGGAAGTTAAGGGTACACATGAAAACACGGGTAGTAAATAATCTCTTACTGTCTACAAAAGAAGGGAAAGCACACACAGCCCAACACCAACACCACCCGCAGCTGCAACAACAACAACCAAATACAAGGAGTTAGCAATCACCATTTATTGACTCATTCAATAAAAATAAGTTTTTATTTTGGAGAAAATGTAGCTGTAAGTTGGCCCAGGACTTTGAGGTTTTTGTGTTTGAAAGCTATACAACTTTCTCTTTCAGGTTGGGTGTGGGCGGTGAGGTTTTGAAGATACACTTCTGAGTATACTTTTGTGTCTCTCACTGATCAGTAGTGACTTAATTCCAATAAATTCTTTTTTTTCCTTTTTTTTGTTTCCCCAAACAGGGTTTCACTGTGTAGCTCTGGCTGTCCTGGAATGCACTCTAGACTAGTCGGGCTTCGAACTCAGAAATCTGCCTGCATCCGCCTCCCGAGTGCTAGGATTAAAGGAGTGCACCACCACCACCCAGCCCAATAAATTCATATCCTTTGCATTGTCCTGGTGTGTGAGTTGTGTTGAACCTGTCTGGACCCAACAATGTAAAGGCTTTACCACACTGCTGACATTCATAGCATCTGTCACCAGTACGAATAGTCTCATAAAAAGAAGAATATACATAAAAAGAAGTTCAATGAAAAAGCTTCACCATACTAAATAGATTCACAATGTTTCTACCCAGTTAAAATTCTTCCATGATGAAGATAATTACAAAATTGTGCAAAGGCTTTAGTAAATATACTCAGAGGGTTTCTCCCTCAGCCTTTCAATGGCTAGGAACAGATCTCATGACCAAACCAACTCTCAGAAAAGCAAACATTTAAATTGGGGTTTCTCCACCTAGCGGTTTGTCTTGTGTATGCCTAAAGAACTATGACATGCAAAGGCTTTACTATGTTCATAACATTGACATGGGTTCTCACTTGTATGTGATCTTTTATGTCATCGTAGATGACCGTGACATCAAATGCTTTATAACACCGATTACCTTCCTAAGGTTTCTGTCTTCTATGTGTTCTTTAAAAATAATGGAGACTATAAAGTTGTAAAAAGTCTTTACCACATTGATTATAGAGACAATAACTTTGAGAAAAGGCTTTATCACATTGATTACATTTCTAAGGTTTCTCTCCATTATGGGTTCTTTTATGATACTGGAGACAACTGTGACCTGCAAAGGCTTTACCACATTGATTACATTCATAAGAGTTTCTCTCCAGTATGTTTTTTTTTTTTTACATTTCAATCTTTTATTAGTTATTTTCTTCATTTACATTTAAAAAGCTATCCTGAAAGTCCCCCTATACACTCCTCCAACACCGCTCCCCTACCCACCCACTCCCACTTCTGGGCCCTGGCATTCCCCTGTACTGGGGCTTAAAAAGTTTGCAAGACCAAAGGGCCTCTCTTCCCAATGATGGCAGATTAGGCCATCTTCTGCTACATATGCAGCTAGAGACATGAGCTCTGGGGGTATTGGTTAGTTTCTATTGTTGTTCTGCCTACAGGGATGTAGACCCCTTCAGCTCCTTGGGGACTTTCTCTAGCTCCTCCAATGACGGCCCTGTGTTCCATCCAATAGACGATTGTGAGCATCCACTTCTGTGTTTGCCAGGTATTGGAATAGCCTCACAAGAGACAGCTACATCAGGAAAGTATGTGTTCTTTTATGATATTGGAGATGACTGTGACCTGTAAAGGCTTTACCACAATGATAACATTCATAGGGCTTCTCTCCAGTACGTTTAGTTTTCTGACGTTGGAGATGACTGTGACGTGCAAAGGCTTTACCAATTACATTCTTAGGGTTTCTCTCCAGTATGTGTTCTCTTATGACATTGGAGATAACTGGGAAATGCAAAGGCTTTACCACATTGATTACATTCATAGGGTTTCTCTCCAGTATGTGTTCTTTTATGATATTGGAGATGACTGTGTTGTGAAAAGGCTTTACCACATTGATTACATTCATAGGGTTTTTCTCCAGTATTTGTTCTTTTATGACATTGGAGATGACTGTGTTGTGAAAAGGCTTTACCACATTGATGACATTCATAAGATTTCTCTCCAGTATGGGTTCTTTTATGATATTGAAGATGACCGGGTGTTGGAAAGGCTTTACCACATTGGTTATGTTCATGTGTTTTCTCTCCAATTTGATTTCTTTTATGACATTGGAGATGACTGGGACATGAAAAGGCTTTAGAACATTCATTACATTCATAGAGTTTCTCTCCACTATGATTACTTACATACCTGCAATGAAAATTGGCACATGTGATATGTTTACTACATTAATATCCCTGTTCAACCATTTCATCAAGATGAATAAAGTTTACAAATTGGTCTATGGATAAAGATGGACCAGATCATCGGGTTTTATCACTTTATATGTTCATGGTGTTCTCCCTCATTATGGGTTGTTTTGCATCTTTTGAGATATCTGTGATGGTTATTACATGGCTAACATTTATAACATCCTTTTTACATGGGATATTTATATGATGTATTTCATCTATATGAGGAAAATGGAACAACTCAGAGCTTTATACCACTAATTGCTTTCATAAATTTTCCTATAGCATGAATTATACCACATTTGACTGTGAACCAGGACAAACAAAAGAATTTCCAAATTCCTAGTACCCATAAAGATTTTCTACAGTGTGAGCTTGGTGAAGTTCCCAGTAAAATTAGAAAATCAATTGATTGCAAACTTTTATCATATTCAGAATGTCTACCAAAGGCAGAATCTGACAATTTTCTCCCAGTTCTGGGATAGAAAGTGGAACATTGCTTCTTTCAATATCCCTATGCTCACATGGCTTTTATCCATTGTGACACATGATGTATGTACATATAAAAAGAAGAATAACAGATGAAAGGTTTCCACATTTTATTCACACTGTTTGACTTTTTATTCCTCATAGACATGTAATATACGAATTAATGTTTCTCCTATGACAACACTCTTGACACTCATAAACTGTACCCTAAACAAATGATCAATTTCAGTATAAGAATATGAGTATCACCAATTTTCCCATGGATAATTTACTTATTGGAAGGTTTTAGATATATATTTATCACTATTCGATGTGCAATATCTAAGTCTTGTAAGTCTATACACATTGTCAGATTAGTATAGCTCTAATACAGGTACAAATTGAATAAAGGTATCTCTTAAGGCAATGTTTCCTTGTCTTTTTGTTAAAAAGAGGAATTCTTTGATAGATAAATCAGATAACTACATTGAGGCAGAATTTTTTTAAGAATATTATAATTAGGGCTGGCGAGATGGCTCAGTTGTTAAGAGTGCAGACTGCTCTCTCGAAGGTCCTGAGTTCAAATCCCACCAACCACATGGTGGCTCACAACCATCCATAACAAAATCTGATGCCCTCTTCTGGAGTATCTGAGGACAGCTACAGTGTACTTACATATAATAAATAAATACATCCTAGAAAAAAAAGAATATTGTAATTATAGTTATACTTGAAGTATTGACATTTTACACTCCTGCTTTTCATTAGAGCTTCCATAACATAGTAAAATTTCCTCAGAGGCATAATTGCATCAGCTTGCACGTGAAAATTACCTTTCATTTCTTCTTGAACTTTGACAATGTCCTTCAATATGATGGTTTTCCCAAGTGTAGCCTAAAAGACAGTACCAGAAAAATGAATGATACAGTATTGGAAATAAGGCAAATTCAAGGTACTGAGAATTTTCACATCACTGGACACTATTCAGTTCAGTCTTCCTTGTTCTCAATTGAAATAACAGAGCATCATCACTCACCAAGAGACATGTCGTCCCACTATTTTGTAAAGCAAAAGAAAATTCACAGTCATACCTATAACCGTGAGGTTCCAGTAGGTCTCCAGCATCACATCTTTGTAGAGACTCTTCTGAGAAGGATCCAGCAAATTTCACTCTTCCCCAGTGAAATTCACATCCACATCATCATAAGTCACTGCATCCTAAAATATCCCATACATGTGTACATCACAAAGCATGGTACTGACATCACTGTAAAGTAAATATACGCTTCCTTGATCATATATTTATGTAATTCTGGTGCTTCCTCCACTGACTTCTGGACACAGAAGTTATAATCTAAGTACCATAACATTTTAAAGGAAATTGAGTTGAAGGTTCACCTGTGTTGCTTATGAACATTTTAAATAAATAGGGTAAAGTCTTTTGAGAGGAATTCCAATTGAGAGGGAAATGTAGGGTGAAACAGATCAATAGTTCTGAGGACACATCCCAGAAATTGTAAGAAGAATCACTAATGAGAAAAGTCATGGACAAGCAGGGTGTATTTGTTCATGTCTTTAATCCCAGAGTCATGGGCAGGTATACGTCAGTGAGCTGGATCCCAGTCTATCTTACACATTCCAGGACAGCAAAAGTTACATATAAGGCCCTTACTCCACTGCAAAAATCAACCACGGATTTAAAAATGATAGAAAGAACTCAGTTGTGTACTACAGTTCCTACTAAGAAGTATACATTCCCTGCACTTCTGTACTCATCTAGCAGAAACAGGAAGTGTTACGCTTTAAACTGCACCATTAGTAAAACTTTACTAAAAATCAAGGCACATTTAATTGACCAATGGACAGATGAAAATATTAGTAATATAAGTGTTGAACACAAAAAGCAACATAAGGCAGGAGAGAGCGATACCTCAGCCGTGGATAGCTCTTGCTGGTATTCCAGATAACAGTGGTGAGTTACTAGCATTTACGTGACCTGTGGCTTTATGAACAGGAGTTCTGAGTCCACCTTCAAACAACACTGACGATGAGGCACACATGATATTCATATTCACGCACACAGGCAAAACACTCCTATTTATTTAAAAATTTCAAAACAAATACAAGAGTTTGGGGAAACATCAACACCCAGAATCCAATGACTCTGAAGCCTCAGGCAGTACTGATGTCATGAGCATATGCCATCCTGAAAAATAGACTATAACCTATGTGCCCACGGGGTACACAGGGAGCCCCAACCCCACTCAAAAAAGAAACAGAGGAGATTAGGAGGAGGGAATCTGTGAGGGCAGGGACCTAGATTAGGGACAGTGATCAGGGTGATGATGAATATCTAAACTATAGGGTAAACAAACAAACAAAAAAAACAAAAGGAAAGAAAGAAAAAGGAAAAATTTGAGTGTATATACACTTTCATCTTTCCCAAGATGAATCTAGAAAGGCTCCTGCACTGTTCAAATGTCTAAAGTCACTGCTGACACTCAAGACAATATCTTGAAAGCCACATCAGAAAGCAAAGTTGCAAAATCAAACAGCAAGTTATATTTTTCCAACATAAAATGGCACTGAACACCACTTCCCATTCCAATCAAAAGGAATGTGCACACAGGGAGAGAAGATTGGACAAAGGCAAGAAAAACAGCAGGGCAAACACCAAATCCTATAGCTTTGTCTCAAACACATTGGACTTCAATTGCTTAAGGCATAGATGGTGCTCTTCCTGTAACTTCTCATACATCTCTCAGTTTGGGTACTTCATCTCCCTGTAAGCATCTATCCATGGCAGATTTCTCAATGTATTAGTTTTTTCCACAACCTGTGGTCACAAAATGCAACTCAAGCATCAACTTCACCACTTAAATGCAAGGAACTCAAACAGAGTCTTCCCTGGGATCCTGACTCTGTCAAAAGATGGCTGGAGAAGTGCTGAACTGAAACCATAGAGAAAGAATCTGTGGCCATGCTATTTTCATCTTTCAGTTTCCAGAAGCGGCACAATGTGGATGATCCTGTGAAGTTTGGCTTCTAAATTAATGGACCCTGCCTCACTTCGACCACATTTGCAGCAGGTTTTGTTTAAGGTTCCATCCTGGGATGAGGAAACACTGTGAATATTCCTTCCATTAATTTAAAACATAGCAAGCACGAGGAAGTGCTACACTCAGGGTACATTCATAGGCATATTCACACAAGGGCATTTGCTACACTAAGTTCATAGCCACTTTATTTGTAACAGTTAGTAACAGGAAAGAATGCAGATGTTCCTCAACTGAAATGTGGACACAAAAAACATGTTTCATTTACAGAATGGGAAGCTATTCAGGTATAAAAAACAAGGACATCATGAATTTTGCAGAAAATGGGTACAATTAGAAACTAATATCTGTAATGAGGTAACTCAGGCCCAAAAGGACATGCACGTACATACTCACAAGTGAATAATAACCATAAGTACAGGATACCCACACTGCACTTCATAGACAGAAAGACAATAAACAAGACAAGGCACAAATGAGCATGGTTGAATCTCACTCAGAAGAGGGTATGAAAGAGATAGAAGAGGCAGATGGAAGGGAGAAAACTGGATGGGACAGTAGTTAAGAAAGAAGTAGGGGAGTGTTAGGAACAGGTGTGGTAAGAGACAAGGGAAGGCCTGGGAGCCAGGAAAATGAAATGAAATCAGCAGAGGCTGGGAGGGAGTGGGGTTAGGGTAGAGTCATGTGTAGAATGTGCCTGAGACTATGAATGGGAGGGCACAAATGCGGCTAGGGAAGTGATCTTAGCTGAGATATATAGCATTGAGTTATGGACCATGAAGAGGTGACATCTTGCAGTCAGGCAGAACCACCAGTGAAGTGTTCAGTACACCAAGAAAACCAAAAACCTTTCCTCCCACAATTTGTTCTGTCTGCAAGTAAGGCAGGCACAAAGTTGAAACAGAGACTGAGGGAATGGCCAAACTATCCTTGCCCAACAGGTAACCCATCCCATGGGCAAGCACCAAGGCTGGCATTACTGAGGATAATTTGTTATACTTGCAGATAGTAACTTAGCTTCATTGTCCTCTGAGCATCTCCATCCAGCATCTGACTGAAACATGCAGAGATCCACAGCCTAACATTGGACAGGGCTCAGGGAGTATTTTAAAAGAGTTGGGGAAAGGATTGAGAGCCTCTGAAGGAATAGGAAGACCGTGAGAAGACCCTCAGAGTCAACTAACCCAGAACCTAGGAGACTCTCAGAGATGGAGCCACCAACCAAAGAGCACACACAGGCTGGGACAGAGGCCCCCACCATATATGTAGTGGATGTGCTGCTCAGTCTTCATGGGGTCACCAACATCCAGAGCGGGGCATATCCCTTAAGCTGTTCCTGTCTGTGCAAACTGTTTCCGTAACTGGGCTGCCTTGTCTGATCTCAGTGGGAAAGGATGTGTCTAACCCTGCAGAGACTTGACATGCCATAGTTGAGGGATACTCCAGTGGTTCCCACCCTCCCTGGAGAGATAAAAGGGAGTCAGTGATGAGGGACTGTGGAAGGTGGAATGGGATGGGTGTACTGATTAGAATGTAACTTGAATAAAGAAATAGGAAGATTGAACAAATACTTATCAATAGAATAAAAATATACAAGTCATGCAATAATTTTTCTCAGTACTCAATATCTTAGGGCATAAGACAAGTACAAAAGATTTTTTTGGCCAAAATATTACAAAAATGACCTCTTCCTAAAGTTTTCAGTCTATTTTCCACTGAAATAGTATGACCTCAACTTCATGTGGCCGAATTACTGTCAACACTTCCAGACCCTATGGGAAGAACTGATTAAGCTCCATGTACAACTTTCTATGACTTTTGCCATCTCAGTTACTGATATTTTACATAATCCTTCAAAAGAGACCATAGATTCTGTCCAGCAGCAAAATCAGCTTTTGAAACAATTGCTGTTGTTGATGTTGTTGTTGTTCTACCTTGCAACTCTGCTGCTGTGATGGTTTCCTCTGAACAGAAGTATCTCAAGTAATAAATGTTTGTTTTACATGGTTCTGTCAGATCACAGCCCACCATACTGGGAGCTCAGACTAGAAACTGAAGCTAGAAAATGAAGGCAAAAACATTTGACAAACACTACTTCCTGCCTTGCTTTCTTGCTTGGTCACTTTCTCATGCTCTATAGCCTCCCTCAGCAATGAAGCAGGCTGATCCAGACTTTGACCTTGCTGCCACTAAGAAGGAGATTAGTGTCTTAGTCAGGGTTTCTATTCTTAAACAAACATCACGACCAAGAAGCACGTTGGGGAGGAAAGGGTTTATTCAGCTTACACTTCCATACTGGTTCATCACCAAGGAAGTCAGGACTGGAACTCAAGCAGGTTAGAAAGCAGGAGCTGATGCAGAGGCCATGGAGGGATGTTCATTACTGGCTTGCCTCCCCTGGCTTGCTCAGCCTGCTCTCTTATAGAACCAAGACTACCATCCCAGAGATGGTCCCACCCACAAGGGGCCTTTCCCCCTTGATCACTAGTTGAGAAAATGCCTTACAGTTGGATCTCATGGAGGCATTTCCTCAACTAAAGCTCCTTTCTCTGTCATAACTCCAGCTGTGTCAAGTTGACACATAAAACCAGCCAGTACACCTAGGGTAGAGGAGCCTTCTGACCTTGATGGCTCTATTTGCTCTTCTCCATTACTCTGCTTTCTGCTGAAAGGTCCTTTAGAGGTTCTGGAGACACGCCCTGTAGATTTCCTATGGGCTGGCTCCAGACACCAAGAATGGGCTGTCGGGGGATGGGCCTACCCTCTTTATAAGCAGGGACTCTCAGTAAACTTCAGAGGCTTTGAACAGAAAGGTTTGCCTTGGCCTCATTCTTTTGTTGCCCTCTGATCTCTTTCAGCCCTGGGCTACCTTTCAGGGGAACCCAATTCACGTGGCCACAGAGAGCTACAATGCTCACCTAGCTCTCTCATCCAACCCAAGACCACTTGCTTCCCAATACTGCCACCATTCACGGAAGAGTGTTCCTATATCAATTATCAACACTATCTCTCAGATACATAGAAACCAGCCATTCTGATGAGGTCACACCTGCAACTGAGGCTCCTTCAGATGACTGTAGTCTGAAATGTAGAGTTAAATCAACTATGACACAGACACAATAATAAATGAGAAAGTTGAAAAACTCCAAAACCAATGATCTAACCGTTTCATTACAAGGACCCCTGCCACCACATCAGGATAAAATGGGAAGGGCTCCTGGCTCAGAGCATGGAAGGATACAGTGGAATGGGGAGAAGGGAGGCTGTACTGCCCTGTGGTGAGGTGTCCTTAACCCTGGATTCCCAGGCCAGGGAGACCAAAGAGGTGGCCAAACAGCTGGAAGGTGAATAGAGGAGCAGATTGCCCCACAGACCTGGAAATAAATTTGCTGGAAGGGATGAAAAATAACCTCCCATATACTGACAGCTCCAAGTTCAAAACTACAGAGTCACATATAGACTGAGAACAGGGTTGTTTAGAAGGGAGCAAAATGAGGTCTTTGTCCTTTCCACCCTGAATGTGGTCATAAAGAGCTCTCTGTCAGGGGCAATTTAATGGGTACAGGTCCTCTTGATAAGAAGGATTTAACCCAATGTGGAGGGTGAGTAACTATATCAATTGGGATGGAAACAGTCTCACTTCCTCTGTCAGTTAGAGAACACTAAAGTGCCACACACATAATAGAGGGCCACGAGGGGGCGGTGAAGGCTACCCAGCAGATTACTCCACTTGTGCAGAGGAGAAAATGAAGACAGGATGGCAGCTGTGAGCCATGGAGCAGGGTTCCAAGACTGCTCTAACTTCCCAGAAATTAAGACCAGGGGCACACAACCCCTGTTCCAGGCCCTGGAACATCTTCCTACCCCTTTCTTGCCATGACTCTCCAGCATTTCCACTTCACTGGAGTTCCACATTCGCTTTGTTCATCTCCTTCCATGAGTACTCAAGAAAAATAAAAAAACCAAGGTACACAGACACATTTCTGACAGACAGGTCACTGACACAAAGAACAGCAATGACACATCCTAACAGCGGTCTTTACCCTTCCGATGGGAGTCCAGAGGGTCTTGGGGTTCCAGTCAAAGCATCAAGGTTTTATGCCCAACTCACAGAAACTGCAATTACCAGCACAGAGCCTATTGCAATGCAAACACACAGAGGCCATTTTTATGAGCTCATTAACAAGGACTCTCAGCAGTCAAACTCCCATTAGGTACAAACTGAGAGATCAAGTCTAGAGGTTTTGAGTATTTATTGTAGTTACACCAACATTGGGGGTTTACAAAAATAGACAGCTGCTATAGCTGGTGTTCCATGTATATAAAGCTCGCCTGACAAACAGACACAGGGGATGGAGGCAGGAAATGACATAAGCAGTTGTTAAGTTCCAAAAAGCAGGACATGAAATTACCTTGCATACAATCAGCATTGTAATATTTTAAAAAACTGTATGTCTGGCATAATGTGCAGGAACCAAACAAGGGGGGGCAAAAAAAATCTGACAACCATGATGGGAAAGCTGTTTTTGTTTTTGTTTTCTAAATGAGGTCTTAGTTATCTCTATGTAGCTTGACCTTGCTGATGTACCTTGATTGACTGTTGATAAGGGGATTTTGTCATGGGATTTTTGCTGGAATGTACAAATGTACATTCTCAAAAAGCAAACTGGGCTTTACAAACTCATCTCTGTTCCTGAGCCCCTGATTATCAACAGAAACTCCTGGTTAACCACAACCATGCCTGTCTGTAGACTAGACTTTGTCCAAAGACCTACCTCACTATCTGTTACTGCAGACCCTAATATCAGCTGCCCTTACTACTGGAAAAGAATACCAGTGGATATTTCCTCTCCTCCTGTCAAAGCCTCCTATAGATACCATAGACAATCCCCACCTGCCCATCCATTCCTGCCTCATCCCTGTGTCTCAGCCCCCACTTGGGCAGATACTCCCTGTTCAACCACATTCCATGCCTGAAAGGACACAAGGTAAGCTTCCATAGATCAACTTCATGATTGATTTCTTATCCCAGATTCAATTTTCCCAGTTGTTCCAACATTGTATTAAACACCATGGGCTGCTTGACCTCTCTCCTGACTATGTCTCCTTGTGGATTACTAAGATCTTCTGTTCCTGCCTGTTGCTTCTCCCAGCTTTTAATATCACAAAGCATCCCCTCTTGACCATACCCACAAAATAGGTCAGTAAAATAGGAAACTGTCAGTGAACACTCTCTTCAAATCCATGCATCAAAGAGTAACCCAGGAACAAAACTCCCACCCAAAAAGACAAACCCAGAGGCCAGTACCTAGGTCAATAATCACCCAAACAGAGATGGCTACACACCAGCATAGCAACATAGAGTAACAGCCAGGAACAATTGCAACCAAGAAATCCAAGCTATCCCATCACAGCAGGTCTGAGAAATTAAAGCATGCAACAGATAAAGTGCAAAAGAGATTGTTTGGGGGAAGGGAGAGGAGTGAGAACCTGGGGAAGGGATAGAAGTACACAAGAGGACCTGCAGACAGGCACACAGACAGGGAGGAGAAAGAGAGCCATGAGGGGAGAGATGACAGAGAGTGTGCATGTGCAGAGAACAGAGACGAGGAACAAAAATAGAGAGCTGCTATAGCTGTTGGTCCATGTATATAAAGCACGCCTGACAACAGACACAGGGGATGGAGGCAGGAAATGACATAAGCAGTTGCTAAGTCCCTAGGAGCAGGGCATGAGATTACCTGTACACTCACAACTACAGAGGCAAAGTTCACCTGCAGAACAGGAAAAGAAGACAGAATCTCAGGGCAAGTATATAAAAAGAAAGAACAACCATGTTCATTGTCTTTTATGTGTGTAGGATGCCAAAAGAATCTATTGCCTAGATTGAAGATGGATCTGATGATCTCAAAAGATCAAGATCAAGAAATGGTTTCTCACTTCAAAAGGTATAATGAACACATTTCCCTCACAGTAAGCAGGGTTAGAGTCAGTGTTAGGCTATTAGAGGGTTATGGTTAGGATTAGGGTTCTTAGTGTTAGGGTTGTTAGAAGCAAGGCAATGGTCAGGAAGCTGGGGTGAGCTGGACTGGAAGGTTTATTATTTATTTGTTATTAATTTATTATTTGACAATTTCATATGTGCACACAGTATATCTTGATTGTTTCTATCTCTCATTCCTCCCTCTACCTACATCCTTTCTCACACTTCCACCTTCATGTCTTCATTGTGTCTTCTGTTTCCTCCCAGTGTCCCCATTTCTCCTTACCCTCCATCCTCCCTCCTCCTCCTCCTTCTTCTTCTCCTTTTTTCCTCCTCCTCCTCCTCCTCCTCCTCCTCCTCCTCCTCCTCCTCCTCCTCCTCCTCCTCCTCCTCCTCCTTCTTCTTCTTCTTCTTCTTCTTCTTCTTCTTCTTCTTCTCTTTCTTCTTCTTCATCACCATCACCATCATTACTAAGGTCACTTAGTGCTGCCTGATGGAATATTACTCAAAATCTGTTAGGCTGGATCTTGTGCATATAAATGGAATGGCACTGCCCAGGGTGCAATGGTCGCATTATATCCAGAAAACAAGTGTTTTACCAAATGTGTCCTCTGATGCTCTTTTTAGCCATTCTTCTGCCATGTTCCTGTGAGTATTAGTTTTGGAGACTTTTTCTTTGATCTGAGAAGAATGGATCCTGATGATTAGGACAGCCATAGGTGGAAGGTCTGTCCCTAACAGTTACCTTAATTGACATGGTATAGCTTGTGTTTCTCTAAGAAGCAGCAGCCACCACACACAGATCTCCTGGCCTGGAAGACCCAGTCTGAGTCCATGAGGCCTTTATGTACACAACCCAGATGGTTTTCTGGAACCCACAGCCCTAAGGGACCAGGTGTATTATTTGACAACTCACTCTGTGGCAGAGAAGGCCTCTTAGTAAATGCCTCTAGAGGCTACAGAGGCAGCTCAGTTGGTAGAATGGTTGCCTAGCATTCGAGAGGCCCAGGGTTTGACCCCTGGCACCACATAAAACAAGCATGATAACACATGCTGTAATTGCAGCCTTCAAAGGTGGAGGCAGAGGCAAGAGGATCTGAAATCCAAGGTCATATTTGGTACATAGAGTTCAAGGCCACCCTGAGGACCTGACTCAAAAGTAAAACAAGAAGAGAAAAGCGTCTAAAAAAAGGGCCTCTAATGCCTCCCAGGGGTTAGCACTTGATATCTCAGGAGTTGCCAGTCTTGGCTCCTCTAAGTTGACAACAATGGAAGCTGGCTTGCAGAGACTCAACGGACACCAGCTTGCACTAAGGAAACCCACCTCTGTACAGTGAAAGGACATCGAAGAACTAACCAGAGTGGTCAGGACTCCTGTTTTGTCAACTGCTGAAACCCAGAGTCACATGACTCCATTGTGCCTATATGACCTATCTCAAAAAGGAATAATCTTAAATAAGCCCATTTAATGCTTTCTTACTTTACAATTACTTTTCTTTATTTTTTGAAATTGTAATATAATCTCATCATTTCTATACTCCAAACCAACCCACATATCCCTGCTTCCTCTCTTTCAAATTCATAACCTCTCTTTTCCTTTGTTATTTTATACATATATGTATATTACCTAATTATATAAACACAGCCTGCACAATCTGTATAATATTATTTATATGTCTGGCTTCGGTGCTGAACATTTGGTATTAGGCAACCAACTGGCAAAAGCACATTTTTATAAAATAGAATTAAACCTCATAAAAATATTGGTTATAGCTAGGCATGGTGGTGCACGCCTTTAATCCCAGCACTTGGGAGGCAGAAGCAGATGGATTTCTGAGTTGGAGGCCAGCCTGATCTACAGAGTGAGTTCCTGGTGACATCAAAGTTAGGCAGTGCCCCACTCCCCTAGAGCTCTTCTAAACACCTCTACTATGTCACCAGGTAACACTGGCTCAGCCTGTGACTGTTCTCAGCTAGACTCCTAGAACCAGTTCATGACATTGAAGATAGTTATACGGTCTGGTTTATGGAGTTTGCAAAGAACTAGCCATCCAAAGTCAAATTTGAGACATCGTCCCATCAAACCTGGAATCTTTAGCATGATTTTAAGAGGTCCATATACTACTTGGATGAGGGGGGAAAATCCAGCCTTTCTTCCACTGGGTTGAAAGCAACACATCCCAGTTAGTGTTTCTGTTACCCGGGCCTCAGATAAAAGGTGCCACAACCCTACATTGTAATTATTAGCCATGTCACACCGTATTATTTACACTCATAGTACTCCACATCTGAAGTACCTATCCAACCCAATAATAAATCCTGGCATCACTTTTAAAAACTCACATATCAGTAGGTGTAGTGGCTATTCCTGGTTGTCAACTTGACTATATTTGGAATGAACTACAATCCGGAATTGGAAGGCTCACCAGTGACCCTTATCTGGAGGCTTGGAGATCCTTATCTGGATCTTGGTTTGAAGATCTTGAGCCATAGTGGCTATGGATTCCAGAAGATTGAATCTCCGAGTTTAAGGAACACACCTTTAATCTGGGCTACGCCTTTCATCTGGGATTAAAGGTGTGGTGGAACACACCTTTAATCCGGGCTCCACCTTCTGCTGGAGACAATATAAGGACATTGGAAGAAGGGAGTCTAGCTCTTGCTCTTGCTCCTTCGTCTGCTTGCTTCGTGAGACTGAGTAACTGCTAGATCCTTGGACTTCCATTCACAGCTGCGACTGAACAATTGTTGGGAATTGGGCTGCCGACTGTAAGTCATCAATAAATTCCTTTACTATCTTGAGACTGTCCATAAGTTCTGTGACTCTAGAGAACCCTGACTAATACAGTAGGCATATCTCCTTTTAATGTTTTACAAACTGAATTCAGTATAATTGGTTCCATTTGAAATCTTTATTCTACATGTTAACCTCTTTCTGCAGGATACCTGGAATAATACTCCCAGCACTCAGAGGGAAATGGAGCACCAAAGGCCAGCCTGGGCTATATGGTAAGCTTACGGAAAGAACAAGAGAAGGACACAGTCCTTCTAAAGAGAGGTATGTTGTCAGAGGTCCAGGCACAGAATAGAAAACGTTAAAACTCATACACAACCTGAGGGTCAGTCTTCAGCAGGCCTGTCCACTTTCACAGCCCCGGCACGTGACAGGGATACTACATGACAGGTACCTGTCTATATATATGAAGAAAGAGTCACCCAAATTCCTTTGGAAGAATAAGCACCATCATAAAGACACTGGCTCAGCATTCCAGTTCAGAGCGGTGATTCCTTTATCCCACAGCAATACAAGTCCTCCAGCCAGCCAATCTTCATAGTAGACCTGGTCTCTACCACTAAGGCATGCTGGACAGTGCCACTTTTACCTTGGGGATAATAGGAGACCCATGCTTCAAGTACCAGGGAATGACACCCAGTTCAAAGGACACTTCTGCACTGCCACCACCGAAGCACCCAAATGAACCCCTCCTCCTTTGCTGGTCTCCCCACTTTTCTCCTAGGCCTAGGAACAAGCACTGAAATGTCTTTAAACTGTGAAGCAGTGGCTGGAGAAATGGTTTATTGTAAGAGAACTTCCTGCTCTTCTGGAGGTTCCAAGTTTCATTCCCAGCACTCACAACCAAGCAATTCACAGCTGCCTACAACTCCGGCTGCATAAGCTCTATGGACATCTGCACTCAGAGTGTCACACACATATACAAATCAATAAAAAGTAAATCCTAAAGAGGAAATCAGACCATGGGAGTCTGAGCCCCAAACCCTCTAACAGCTTCAAGCCACTCCACAGCCAACCTGCAAATTCTCTCCCCAAGGTTAAAAAAAAAAGCCCAGTGCTATCTGGATCTAAGACACCCCTCCTCACAGGCCCCTCCCCTCTCTGTCACCTCTGATCACAGGCCTTCTGTCTGCCCTGATACTCACATCTCAGCCCTTTTCCAGGACTCCTCTATGCCTAGGTCTTTGCAAGCAGGCAGCCTCTACATTCTAGACTGCTCAAAGGTCACCTCTGCAGAGATGCCTGTCTTGACTTCAGTTTCCTCCCTTCCAAAACCATATCCTATCCCCAAGTTATGCATAACCTTGATTCATACACTACCTGGCACACAACATGACATAATCACCTGTCT